>NC_080428.1:53073597-54273597 GCF_029873635.1 Malania oleifera
TAATCCGCCTGGAAATATTTTTTGTAATGGTTGGGGTCACCCCTATGAATGTGACTTAAGGCCTTCTTCACCCGGAAGGAAAGTGTTGTAAAGGTGAGAGTAGCCTAGTAAGTTGACCGGATTGTAACCAGTGTTGCCTCCACCAGTTAAATGAGCAATTAGTGGAATCTCGGAGTTTACGAGCTAAGGCAAGGATGTTGTAGGCATAGTTGGTCGAAAACCCGATAACATTTTCTATGGTCTTTGTTTAATGTCCACATTTTAATTAAGCACTTGAATGCTTATGTTATATTGTGAATTATTGGGGATAAACTAAGCCTTAAATACTTTGATTATCGTCAGTTATATTGTGGGTTATGGAATTTGAATAGACAAAACCATAGTTGTTGTATTTATAATGTGCGGATGTTTAACCTAGGCAAAAGTTTTTAAATATCCCCAATTCACCCCCCCCCCTCTCTGGGAATACCACCAATTCAAACAAGACTTTCTTTACTGTTGCATGAGATTCTTTCAACAACAATGGTGTTCAAAATAATTCTTATGAGTTTTGTATTTTCAAAGGCATATAAGGAGTTTCTTTTCTTTGGCCAATTAATAGACTCATTGAAGCTGTAGTTATAACACAGTTGCGATCATCTTTACTGACCTTCCATGATCACTGAGGGTCCGAGACTTAATAATTTAGTTATGGGACTACATAGAGAACATCCCTTGGTTAATATAGGAGTCACAAGTCCTTTATTGACTTCTTAGCTGGTCTGTGAAGTGTGTGACAAATCGTACTACCCTCCAATAGTCACATAGGGGGGAGGTATTATAGAAGTGCGTATGATCTATTTGGTCAATTTGCAATAGAATTTCACATGGAGAAACTAAACCATTACAATTTTGGAGAGATTTAAATCAAAACAAAAACCGCCTAAAAACCAAACTTGTGAGTTGTTTATAAAGAATAGTTTGACATTGTACGTAATGACCTGAATATTTATACATAATTTTTTGTTCCGCATTACAATAAATATTCATTCTGAATAATAATAACTAATACCCAATATAAGCAAACTTAACCTGAACCCAAGAGTGACGAGGATACACCTATCATTACACAGCAGACACTAAGCAGTGGGAAAAAATAAATTACATCCATAACCAATAGTCCAAATTTTACTTACATTCCAAACATTTCTTGTAAATATCAATATACAATCCTCCATAAAAAGACCAAAAAGAAAAACTGGCTCATAATCCAAAAAACCATTGGACCCGAGTCAGATAACTCACCCTCCTTACCGAGGTGGTGATGAACGACCTATTACCAACGCGAAGCTCGGTCCGCATGTTATCTGGATCCCCTGAAATGTTTTGTAAGCTAAGGTTGAGACACCTCTTCAGTAAAGGGAAATCAACTTACAGTTGTGTGGTGGGATGAGTTATATTAGTACTTACAAGATAAACAATACATAATACATGTTTGGATAAAAACTGGTGATATCATAAAAGGTAAAACATACATAATCATGATCATGTTAAAATCATACTAAATTTCAATTATTATAACATCATATGCTAACTGATAGTACTGAAAATTTACCCAAGATGGATAGCTAGATGATTTATGTATTACCCCCCATGGTACTTTGGGTGTGCAGCCGAAGGTGGGACCTTGACAATGGCTGGTCGATCACTACCAAGTCAAAATGTGTCTGTAAGTACGATTCAAAATGTGTCCTGTAAGTACGATCGGATCCGCCCCTCCCCCATCCTAGTCGGACTACCAGGCATGTGTACAATACTACAATGAAGCCCACACATCGACCTATCCATCTCTCACACTCAAATGGCAAGTGTGGGTTCGCACTAATTTGAAATGAAAAAACCACAAAAAAAAAAAAAAAACTGAACGATGGACGGGTACCAAACCCTGAATTACTAATCTAAACAAATCTTCCGCAGAGTCTGATACCATCATAGTATCTTTACATTATACTGATTAACATGAAACTAGATTGATAGCATTTTTTCTTGAAATTCTAGCATATCATACATAATCACGGCCTTGCGCAAAATAACATATATAAGGAAGCCTTGCGTGACTATCAATCACGACCTTGATGACGAGATATTTATAACATAATGAACTGCAATTTGTAATGTTTATAATAAAATCCTTGCAACCATAATTTCGGTATTATTATGTTTTTGGCAAAAAAAAATCGTTGTCAAAATGCTTTTACTGAAAAATCTGGACATAACATAATATTCGAAAAGGATTTAACTCATGCCACATTAATTTAAATAGTATTGAAATGAATTCTAGCGAAATATATTTTGTTTAAATATTTTAAAACTGTTTTCCTATTCAACAGCAGTATCCCAAATATTTTGATATAACATACATAATTATAGTAAATACAAGCTGTTTTAAAAAAATAAATTATCAAAAAAACAACAAACTTAATTTATCCCTTACCTAGTTACTGAGAAACCCACAAATCTAACTGAATCTGCATCTGTTATGTTCCCAGTTCAACACCCTGAAATTCACATTTTTTTTCCAGAAAAACTTCAAAATTATTTCATCTACTACACCTCCTCAGTCCATAAATACCAAATACCTTATAAAACTTAAAATAATTAACTTACCCAAATTTTGAGATGGTGCCCAAGTTGGCCTAACCAATGATCTACTCCAGCAGATATAAAGAGAATCTTCCCCGGAGTAGTGTGGCGGCTTCAGATCATCGAACCGACGCGAAATAAGGCTGGATTTCTAGAGAGAAGGCGGAGGGGGACGGAGTTAGAGAGAGAGAGAGAGAGAGAGAGAGAGAGAGAGAGAGAGAGAGAGAGAGAGAGAGAGAGAGGATTTCTTCATGTTCCTCTCGCCAAAAAATGATTCTTGGCCTTTTATAGAAATGCTTGTCCACGTGGCCTCGTTGACGAGTCAAGACTCCTTATCAACAAGTCCAAGAAGGAGTTTCGTCAACGAACGTTTACCCCTCATCGATGAAATTCAAGCCCTGGGAAATAGTCTCTCGGTAAGTTCTTGTCGATGAGACGCATCTCCCCATCGATGAGACTAAGAAGCCTGTTCGTCGATGAGCACCCAGCCCTCGTCGACGAGACCCTACTGAAACCCTTTTTTGAAAAATCCATTTCTCTACTTTATTTTATTATTTAATTACCATAATTCTTTGGGTCTCTACATTCTCCCTTGCTTATAAAAATTTCAACCTCAAAATTTACTATTTGTATTAAACACCATCCTTTAAAGAAAATAGGCTACTTATTTTATTACTTACCCTCACTTGTGGTGGAGGAATACCGTGGTTACATTCAGGGTCTTGAGAGATTACAAATATATAAACTAAAATTCTCCCAAAACTAAAATACTACCTACTACCAAAATATCATTACATGTACTGATTAACCTGAAAAATTGACATTACATACTTATTGGCATTTTTTTTCCTAATTACTACTAAACCCTACTTAATAAATGCAGGTATTTCTATCGTATTTGCTCCTCGAGCTCCCAAGAAGCTTCCTCTACCATATGATTTCTCCACAAGACTTTTACTAAAGGAATCTTCTTATTGCGCAATTCCTGATCTTTGTTATCTAGAATCTGCACTGGTACCTCCTCATACGCCAAAGTATCCCTGAGCTCGATCTCACCAAAACTGATCATATAGAAGGGGTCTGGGATGTATTTCCTCAACATAGAAACATGGAATACGTTGTGTATCTTGGACAAAATGGGTGGTAAGACTAGCCTGTAGGCAACTGACCCCACTCTCTCAAGGATTTCAAACGAGTCAATAAACTTAGGGCTAAGCTTACCCTTCCTTCCAAATCTTATAACTCCCTTTAATGGAGTTATTTTTAGGAACACGTGATTTCCCATATCAAATTCCAGTTTCATGCAACGAGTATCGGCATAACTCTTTTTCCGACTCTAAGCTGCACTAATCTTGTATCTGATGAGCTGAACTTTATCATATGCCTGCTGCACTAGCTCTGACCCCACAACTTGCCGCTCACCCTTCTCGTCCTAATATAATGGGGAACAGTACCTTCTTCCATACAGCGCTTCATAAGGTGTCATCTTGATGCTGGCCTAGTAGCTATTATTGTACGCAAACTCCACCAGTGGCATATACCGAGTCCAACTACCTCAAAACTGCAGCACGCAAGCACATAGCATATCTTCAAGAATCTGGATCATCCTTTTAGTATGCCCATCTATCTGAGGATGAAAGGTTGTGTTGAAGGATAACTAAGACCCTAGAGCCTCCTACAAGCTCTTTCAAAATCGTGACATAAAACGTGGGTCTCGGTCTGATACTATAGACACTCGCACACCATGAGAACGGACTATCTCCTGAACATAAATCTCTACCAGTCTGTCCAAGGAGTAGTTTTTTTTAATGGGAAGGAAATGAGTGGTCTTCATTAGACGATCCACAATCACCCAAATTGCATTCTGACCATGCAATGCCAATGGTAGCCCCGTAACAAAATCCATAGATATGTGATCCCACTTCAACTCCGAAATGAAAAGTGGCTGCAACTGACCCGCCGATCTCTAGTGTTTAGCCTTAACCTACTAGCACGTCAAGCACTATGCTACAAACTCGACAATCTCCCTTTTCATATCACTCCACTAGAAAAATTCCTGAAGGTCCCTATACATTTTCGTACTGTCAGAATGAACTGTGTATAAAGATTTGTGAGTTTCCTTTAAAATCGTTCTCCTGATATCAACATCTGCAGGCACATATAATCTAGTGCGAAACCTCAAAGCTCCATCATCTGAAATACTGAACTCCTCTCCCTAACCACCCTGTACTCTAGGTCCACTTTCTGAGCAGCTTTAATCCTTTCTTGTAATGTAGGCTGCACCACTAAGTTGGCAATAAATGCCTGAGGATCACTCTCTACCAAATCTACATCGAATCTCTCCAAATCCATCTAGATCGAATGATGAACCTCCATGGCTGCCAGTGCTAGTCCCACTGATTTCCTTCTCAGGGCATCAGCTACCACATTTGCTTTTCTTGCGTGGTAACTGATAGTGCAGTCATAATCTTTAATAAGATCCAACCACCTCCTCTATCTCATGTTCAACTCCTATTGAATGAAAAAGTACTTCAAACTTTTTTGATCGGAGAATATCTCGCATCTCCCACCGTACAAGTTGTGCCTCCAAATCTTTAATGCGTGTACCACTGTAGCTAATTCTAGATTGTGGGTAGGATAGTTCTTTTCATACTCTTTCAACTATCGGGAGGCATAAGCTACAACCCTACCATATTGCATCAATACACAGCCAAGCCCTTTCAAAGACACATCACTATAAATTACGTAGCCATCACCCCCCGATGGAATCGTCTGTATTGGTGCAGTGACAAGCCACTACTTTAATTCCTGGAAGCTCTGCTTGCATTCATCATCTCATACAAATCTAGCATTCTTCTTGGTTAGTCGTGTCAAAGACCCTGATGGTCCCGAGAATCCCTCTACAAACCGACAGTAATATCTTGCCAGACCTAAGAACCACTTGATCTCCTAAACGTTCCTCGACCTTTTCCAAATTACCACTGCCTCAATCTTACTGGGATTTACAGATATTCCATCACCAGATATAATATGCCCTAGAAACGCAACTTCCTCTAACTAGAATTCAAATTTACTAAATTTGTCATACAATTTCTTTTCCCTGAGCATCTAAAGTACCAGTCGTAGATGCGTCTCATGCTCCTCAAAGCTCCTAGAGTAAACTAGTATGTCATTAATGAAAACTACAATGAACTGGTCTAAATACTGGTGAAAAAATCTATTCATCAAATCCATGAATACAGCAGGAGCATTCGTCAGACCAAAAGGCATAATGAGGAATTCATAATGTCCATACCTGGTCCTGAAGGCTATCTTCAAGACATCTTATGCTTTAACTTTCACCTGGTGCTAGCCTGATCTAAGGTCAATTTAGAATAGACACGTGTACCCTAAAGCTGATCAAATAAATCATCTATACGAGGTAGAGGATACCTATTCTTGATTGTCACCTTATTAATTTCCCTGTAATCTATACACAGCCTCATGGACCCATCTTTCTTCTTTACAAATAACACTGGAGCTCCCCACGGTGATACACTGGGCCAAATAAAACCCTTATCCAACAAGTCTTGCAACTGATCCTTTAGTTCTCCCAATTCTTCTGGAACCATTCCATAAAGAGTTTTAGAAATCGGTGTCATCCCTAGAAACAGATCAATAGAGAAATCTACCTTGCAATTAGGAGGCAACCCGAGCAGCTTATCTGGGAAAACATTTGAAAACTCCTTCACTACTGGCGTATTAGCAAGTTTTAATTCATTTCTTGACATTTCCTTTACAAAGGCCATGAACCCCTGACAACCATCCAAGAGTAATCTCTTCGCCTGTATGGCTTGAAATTAGGATAGCTTCCCAAGAGGGGGGTGAATTGGGTTTTAAAAATTTATTTTCTTTTTAATGTTTATGTGTTATAACAATACGCACACTTCAAACACAATCAAAAAATTAACAATCAACAGCTCAATTTGCAAGCACAAATTCTTCACAAGATCATTGCTTATAATATAATTTCTGGATCAAGATCCTTTGATCATATCTCCTTCTTTGATTGCTTCATCATGTGGTGCATACTAAAAGCAAAGAAATTGGATTTAGCTAGCCTTCTACTCAAATGGATGGTCATGAAGCTCGAATCTCCTAGAATTGGACTTCCATATGGTGGCATTCTTTCCTTAGTTTTTGCTCACTTTCAAGTCCTCACTCCATCTTCCAAAATAGTGAAGCGAATCCATTACAACATATTCTTCTCCACCACTTTAAAGAGGATGGGTTACAAGAAGTACACCGAGGGATGGATGTTTAGGGGTAATAGACCTACACGACCAGCACTAGAAGAACGTAATCCAGCTCCTAAAGAAGCTGATATGCTTACATGGTTTCTTCCTTTTTATCAGCATTATTCCAGCTTTAGTTTTGAAATAAGGGATGGTTTTGCTTCTCTTCAAGACATGATCGCAAATATTGATGATAAATATACTTTACTAGATAAACGTCTTGACAAAATCGAGCAACGTGTCACCCAAAATGACACTAATTCAGATAAAGAGAGTAATCAAAATGATGATGAAGACTCACGGGAAAAATCAAATGAAGACACTGTTGAAGCTGAAGAAGAAGAAGAAGAAAAAGAAGCTAAAGGAAAAGGATCACAGCAATCTAAAGGAAAAGGAATTGTTGCAAATAGTGACACAGCTTCTGATACTTGACTATAGACTTTTGATGATGTTTGAACTTGTTGCTACTTTTTGTGCTACACATGCTCAGTTTCTGGATGCATTATGCCTTTTTGTTGATGTCAAAAGGTGGAGTATGTGTGTGAGCAAAGTCTATGAGTCTATGTATGTATTTGTTTCTAGTTTTGAAACTTTGAAACTATATATATATTTGTTTCCAATTTGATGTACTATAAGTTCTATGTATTATAAGTTCTATGTATTTGTTTCAATGTTAAATATGAAACTTTGAACCTTCTGAACTTATGTCTTAATAAAATTATTTTCAGACTATGCTTATTGACAAAGGGAGTATTATTTTTGTATCTTTACTCTTTCTTTTTCATCATCAAAAAGGGGGATATTGTTGGCCTAGCTAGGCTTACAACTCTTGATTTTTATGATGACAAAGTAAGGTTATCTAATATTGTTTTCAAGTGATACTATTTCAGGCAAAGATGATTTGCTCAAACTTCAAATACCCTATCTTAAAAGTTCACAAGGAGCAAGGAATAAGGAAAGTCTCACACAAATATAAGTGATCAATAATGAAACCTCAGAGAAGTCTGAAAGATCCGAGATTAGTGACAAAAAGAACTCAAAGCAAAGAAGTGTCTCAAAGTAAAGAAAGTGTCGAATTTGTTTTTAGAACAAAGCTCTGATTCATGTATGAATATTCATTTTTAAGCTCATTAGGCAAAGAGACTTAGAGACCTTAGTTATTAAAACTTGGAACTTATTTTTCAAAGAAAATAAAATTGAGATTCTAAGTCCAAATAAACAAAAGAGAGAGAAATCGAAATTGTCTTAAAATAAGAAATAATCACTTGACAGACAACGAAATTATCTGTCTATGGATAGACGGCTGACATATTAAAGGACTTAAATTAAGAAGTCAAAAACTTGACAGACGACTGTCAAGTTCATGACAGACGACTGCCAGTGACAAATGAGACGTCTGCATGCGTTTTGCCAGCCGACTGCCACCATTCTGAATGATTTTTTAAAATTGAGTTGTTCAGTGACAGACGACTACCACCCTGAGGAAATCTGACTGCCACCTTTCTGTTTGTGAAAATTGTGTATGAAATACTTGGACAGCCGACTGCCAGAGATCCCACAGTCATCTGGCTCGTGGCAAAAATCAAATTACTCAACGGGCATATTTTTAAATTTTCAATTACTTGAAGCCCAAATTATTTTAAAACTTGGACCCTACTCCAAGTAAACTTGTTGAACAGGTAAGAAACCTTTCTACATCTATAAATACCCTCAAGATACATTGATTTATATACCAAAATTTCAAATCAGCAATCAAACTCTCTCTCAAGCATTCTAAAATTCTGAAAGTTCTTTATTGCTCTCAACATCCAAGAAGTTCTCTAAAGTTCTACTGATTTTCTCACTAAGATTGTGCTTCAAATACTAATTCTTTCATCTATTGAAAGATTCCTACAGTGATAAAACTCTAGAGCTTCAATCTAAATTTCGTATTGTGAATTTACTGAAGTATATAGTTTTTATCTGTACTAATCAACTCTTGAGAAGCAATTCTTGTACGCCTTGTTTTAAATCTTTGTAGCAGATTGATAGATGATTCGAGCGTTGAATCATTGAACCAAACAAGGGGATATTGTTTGGAGAAGGCGGGCTCTAACCTTAACCAAGGAGTATTGTAATTGGTATTGTTCCATTTGGTAAAGGAACAGTGATAGTGAATCCTTTGGTGCTTTTGCTAATAGCGAGGACGTAGTCTGTGTTGAAGCCGAACCTCGTAAAATCTTATGTTCTTCTTTCTTGAATACTCTTTACTTTTCAGCAAAATTTACAAACTGCGTGTAACTAGACCGGAAGTTAATTTGTTTTGGTTTGATCAGCATTGATTATGGAAACCAAAAGGGACTACGTTAGTTGATCATCCTTAACTTATTAAACTAAAAATTTATTTAAAAGTTGAACATTGGGAAGAAGGTTGTTTTGTTGAATTTAACAAGACTTATACAAATTCAGCAAGCTTTACACATTACTACAGGGCTATTATTAAGTGGTTGATTATTTTTTTTTAGTTGTGATTACTCTGATTCAATTTTGTGATTGTGGTTGAACATTGATTATTGTTATAACACAAAAGTATTAAAAAGGGAAATAAATTTTTAAAAATCCCAATCCACCCCCCCTCTTGGGAAAGCTAGTCCAATTTCAACTCCATTTTCATCCTTTTTTATTTTTAAATACCCATTTGGTTCCTATGATTGATTTATCTTTGGGTTTAGGTATAAGTTCTCATACTTGACTCCTTTCAAATTGATTTAGTTCCTCCTGCATACCTATAATCCAAGAATCATCTTTTAAGGCTGCTTCTATATTCTTGGGTTCATCTTGAGACAAAAAGGCATAATGGTTACAAATATTTTTTAATGAGGCTCTAATGATTATTCCTTTTGATGGTTCCCCAAGAATTTGATCATTTGGGTAACTTTTAGCATATCTCCATTCTTTAGGTAGTTCTAAAATTTCTATGATGTTTTCATTTGAAGCTTCATTATTATTTTCTTCTTTTATTTCAAGATCTTCTTCTTTTTGTGAGATATCTTCTTTTTCATCATTCTTAACTTTATTGTCATAATTATTTGATTCATCAAACATTATATGTATTGATTCAATAATAGTAAGAGTCCTTTTATTATAAACACTATAAGTTTTATTATTTGTAGAATAACCTAAGAAGATACCTTCATTAGATTTTGTATCGAACTTTCCTAAATCATCTTTAGTATTAAGAATAAAGCATTTGCACCCAAATACATGAAAGTAGGAAATATTAGGTTTTCTACCTTTCCATAGTTCATAGGGTGTTTTGTCTATACTTGATCTCATGGATACCCTATTTATAATGTAACAAGTTGTATTCACAACTTCTGTCCAAAAGTATTTAGGTAGATTATTTTATCATGGTTCTTGTCATTTCTTGGAGAGTTCTATTTTTTCTTTCTACAACTCCATTTTGTTGTGGAGTCCTAGGTGCTGAAAAATTATGGTTTATTCCATGTTCATTACAAAATTTATCAACATCTTTGTTTTTAACTTCCCTACTTTGATCACCTCTAAAATTAGTTATATTATAGCCTTTTTCATTTTGTAATTTCTTGCATAAGGTGATTAGCATGTCACAAGCTTCGTTTTTGTTTGCTAAGAATAATACCCAAGTAAATCATGAATAGTCATTTACAATTACAAAAGTATATTGTTTGTCTCCTAAGCTTAAAGTTCTAGTTGGACCAAATAAGTCTAGGTGCAAGAGTTCTAGAGGTCTTTTAGTAGATATGTATTTTTTCTTTTTGAAACTTGTTTTGACTTGCTTTCCTTTTTGGCATGCATCACACATCTTGTATTTTATGAATTTAGTATTTTGTAATCCTATTACAAGATTTTTCTTAGATAATTTGGATAAAAGATCCATACTAGCATGTCCTAGTTTCCTATGTCAAAGCCAACTCATTTCATTCATTACAGCTAAACAAGTTACATTTTGATTTACTAAGTTCTCAAGGTTTATACAATATACATTATTTATCCTATAAACTATAAACAAGGTTTTATTGTTCTTGGGGTTTTGAATAACACATTTTTCTTTCTTAAAAGTTACTTCGAACCCTTTGTCACTTAATTGGCTTATGCATAAAAGATTGTGTTTCAATCCTTCTACCAATAGCACATTATCAATAGTAAGAGAAGGTTCTTTACCTATTTTTCCAATGCCAATAATTTTACCTTTGGCATTGTTGCTGAAGGTGACGTATCCCTCATCTTTTTTTTTTAATGTGGTGAACTTGGTCCTATCACCGGTCATGTGCCTTGAACACTCGTTGTCCAAGTACCATTTATCCGTTGATGGTGTTGTCCTAAAGCATACCTATAATGAGGGATTCATTGTGTTAGTCTTTGGAACCCAAATTCTCTTAACTTTCTTTGAATTGTTTTTAGTTCCATTATTTACTTTCCATTCTCCTTGTACTCTAACATATTTTCTTTTTAATGGGTAATTGAACATTACATGACCTTTATTCCTTCTTTTTAGGTGACGTCCTGGGTGTCCATGTCCTTTTTAACGGTCCGCGACTAATCCCACGCCCCATGAAGTGGCCCCACAACACCATGAGGAGGTAAATTAGGAGCCCAGCAGCAGAAATCAAACTCGGGAGGGGAGAAAGCCCTGACCTCGTGAAAGGCACTCCCAAGGTCCGCCCTGCCAACTGAACCAAGCCCTGGGGGCTACATGACCTTTATTCTTGCACATGTGGCAAGTGGTATGTTCATGTTTGTTATTTGAAGAAGTACTAGCATAGTGCTTGGCTTCTTTGACAAAATATCCCATGTATAATTTTTTACTCCTTTTATTTGTTTTTCCATTATAACCTATCCCTTCTTTATTTCCATGTAATCTTTGTTGTCCAATCATTTTTTCAAAATTTTCTTTTCCTTTGGTAAAGTTATATATAATTTTCTCTTTATTCTCTACTGATTTTTTAAGTTCGATTATCTCTAACTCTTTTTTATTTAAATCATCTTCTTTAATTTTTCCTATCTTTTGAGTAATTTTTTTTATTTCATCTTCTAACTTTTCAATACAAGAATCTTTCTCCTTTTCATTGGTTTTAGATGTTTCAAGTTGCTTCATTAAATCTTTATTTTGAACTTTCAAAACTATGTTTCTCTTGGAAATTTTTATGAATCGTTTATGTAAAGAAAACAATTCAGCTTGTAGTTCTTTATAGGAGGGCATGCTATCGCAAGACTCATCACAAGACTCATTGTTAGATTCCGTTGAGGAGTAGTAAGAATTTACCTCTTCATCTTCCATGAAGCACATATTCATAATTTCTTGTCCATTTGACTCGTTCTCCGTTTTGCTAGAGCTTGAATCATCCCAAGTGGCCTTCATGGCTTCCTTTCTTTTCTTTTTGTCCTTTTTGAGCAATAG
This sequence comes from Malania oleifera, assembly GCF_029873635.1. Lineage (NCBI taxonomy): Eukaryota > Viridiplantae > Streptophyta > Magnoliopsida > Santalales > Ximeniaceae > Malania > Malania oleifera. Next base: position 53,085,913 of record NC_080428.1, read on the forward strand.
GCAGTCCGGCTTGATGTGCCCTGGTTTTTTGCAATGATAACATATAGGAGGGTCATTTTTACTTTTGTTTTCTTTTCTACTTTCCCTTTTTTCAGATCTCTTTTTATTAAACTCTCTAGGGCACCTCTTATTTTTCCTATAGAACTTACCAAGTCTTTTAATGTTGAATGCTAATTCATCTTGGTCTAAGTCACTTGATTCACTTTCTTCTTCACATGAGCTATTGCGAGAAGCTTTTAGGGCAATGGACTTTTTATGCTTAGGTTCAAGATTTCTTTCCTTTAATGTCATTTCATAGGTGAATAGTGAACCTACTAGTTTATCTAGTGAGGTGGTCGTGAGATTCCTACCTTCCGTGATAGCAGTCGCCTTTGGTTCCCATATGGAGGGAAGGCCTCATAGTATTTTCCTAATCATTTCGTAGGTAGTGTAAGATTTTCCTAAGGCACTTAAGGAATTTATTATGTGAGTAAATCTTGTATACATACTAGAGATTGTTTCATCTGAATTCATTTTGAGTGCTTCATACTCACTTGTTAACATATCTATCATATTATCTCTAACATCTATTGTTTTTTCATATGTTACTTCGAATTTGTCCCAAATCTCTTTAGCCGTTTTACAGGCCATGACCCTATTAAATTCATTAGCATCTAAAGCACAATATAAAGAATTCATAGCACTAGAACTAATTTGCAATATCTTATGATCTAAGTTTGTCGTATCATTTTTCTCCTTAGGAACTTGTCTTCCATCTACTAGTTTAAAGGGAATTTTGTCACCTTCCATGACAACCTCCCATGCTTTACAATTCATAGTTTGAAGATATATTTGCACTCTCTTTTTCCAAAATGTATAGTTATGTCCACAAAAGATTGGTGGCCTAATTGAAGATTGTCCCTCTCCAAAGGGAGCTACGCCTAAGTAAGCCATTAGGATCTTTTTATAGCTACTAATTAAGATTTGCTATAACCCCTCTCTGATACCAATTGAAATTAGGATAACTTCCCAAGAGGGGAGATGAATTGGGTTTTAAAAAATTATTTTCTTTTTAATGTTTCTGTGTTATAACAATAAGCACACTTCAAACACAATCACAAAATTAAATCAAATCAACCACAACCAAAAACAAAATAATCAATATCTTGATTCTTGTATCAATAGCCCTGTAGAAAAGTGTAAAGCTCGCTGGATTTGTATAAGCCCTGTGTTGATTCACAATCACACTTCTTCCTAGTGTTCAGTTTTTAAACAAACTTTCAGTTTAATAAATTTATGATGATCAATCAACGTAGTCCCTTTCGGTTTCCATAATCAATGCTGATCAAGCCAAAAAGAATTATCTTCCAATTTATTTAAGAACCATACACTTAGAATTTATCAATTTTAAAGCATCCAAGCAGATTGTAAATTTCGCTGAAAAATAAAGAGTAAGGAAGAGAGAGAAAGACACACAAGGTTTTATGAGGTTCGGCTTATACCCAGCCTACGTCCTCGCCTTTGGAAAACCACCTAAGGATTCACTAAACATGTTCCTTTATCGGGTGGAACAAACCTTTACACACTCCTTTAGTAGACTAGAGCCCACATCTCCAAACGATGTACTCTCGTTCGGTCACTCCTTAATTAGGCTAAAGCCCACCTCTCTAAGCAATATCCCCTTACTTAGCCAACGATCCAAACAATCCTTGGAATCGTCAATCTACAAGATACAAATCAAATATTTGTGTACAAAAAATTACTCACACAAAGAGCTGATTAGTACAATATTCAACACAAATATACTTCAAAGTAAATCAATATAAAGAGATTGAAGCTCAATTGAATTTAGATCACCAAATATATCTTCCAAGTATTAAAAGATTCAGACTTTGAAGGCTCTACTTTGGAATTTGTATCACCACCAATTCAGTAATGAAAGTAGGATGAACACAAGAGAGATTGAGAGCTTTTAGAGAACTTTGATTACTGAAAAATTTCTTAGGTATTTAAAATCTTTGAAGTTTTGGGCTATTTATAGATGTTTAAAAGATAATTCCTTACCCCCCCCCCCCCCCAAGTTTACTTAGAGTAATCCTCAAGTTTTCCAAAAGAGTAGTGCCCAAAAAAATCTATTTAAAAAAACTTCCCGTTAAGTTCTTTAAAATCTGTTTCGAGTGGCAATCGCCTACCACGACCTGGCAGTTGCCTGCCATAGAGAAAACTGAACAACCGAGAAGGCTGGCAGTCGCCTGGCTTGACCACCCAGGCACCTGTCAATGCTCAGGCGATCGCCTAGCACCCTACTGCCTCCCAAGTGTATTTCTTCTAAAATCTAGTAGTCTACTGCCTATATAGGCAGTTGCTTGGCTCTCAGTTTTTCTCTTATATTCATTTGAAAAAATTTTCTTCCTTTGAGACCTTTATTACTTTGATTTCAAAACATATTTTAAGGTTTTTCTAAAAATGTATTTCTTAGTTTCTTTTGATTTATAAGAGCTTTAATTCAGTTTATATTAAAGTTTACATGAAGTACTTACATAGAGACATTTTTAATACTTTATTCTTTTGATCTTCAAGTAAGTCCTTGTTCTTCCATGATCATATATCATCTTTGAGCTTTTGATCATCTTTCTTTCTTGAACCTTTTGTATAGTATGTTCATCATGAGCTTTATCATCCTTTTGAGCTTGGAATTTCTTTAAGCTTTACCTTCTTCCTGAAAGAATTTCACTTGAAACAAATCATATCAAACTTATCGTGATTTGTTATCATCAAAATAAGAATTGTAAGTCTTGTTAGGCCAACATGGCTAATACTAATTGAGGCGGGGATTGCACTTGCGATCCCATGAACCTAAATTCTGGTCCTCCCAGAGATCTGAATATCACTTCTTTTAAACGACAGTCTATATTAGCGTAGTTAGCTGCCAGCCAGTCCATACCAAATATTACATTGAACCCATGCATGTCCAACACTATCAAGTCATCTGGCAAGACTTTCCCCCGAATATCAACTGGATAGCCTCGAAACACTCTACTACACCTCACTACTGATCCTGTTTGTGTAGTTACTAATAGTTCGACGTCTAACAACTATGTTTCTACCCCACATAATACAATACACCTTATAGACACGAACGAATGTGTGGCTCCTGAATCAAAAAATATAATAACTTTAAATGAAAGCATGTTAATCATACCTGTCACCACATCGCCGGCTGTCTTAACATCACCTGGCGTTAAGGCGTAAATCCTCGCAGGAGCTGTATTCCTCTTCTAACCTCCACGGGGCGCCTAATAACCTCCCCAAGCAAGTCTGGGAGTGAGAGTAGCTCCAGTCTGAGCTTGACAGTCTCTCATCATATGCCCTGGCTCCCCGCATCAGTAACAGACACCTTGCCCAGCACGGCACTCTCTCAGGTGTTTCTTTACACAAATCTAATAGGCTGGGTATAACTGCGTACCCTGAATCCCACGGCTCCCCGTCTCCTGCTTTTGATCTTTATAGTATCCACCCTTCTTCCATGAACCCCGACTGGATCCTTGCTGGAAACCTAAAGGCATGGATCCCTTTTTCTGTTTCTGTTCCTCAGCATCCATCCGCTCTCCGGCTTCTGCCATAGCTGCTCTATCTACCAACTCAGCAAAGTCCAACAATTTCAGTATTGCCACTTGCTTATATAATTCTCACGCCATGCCTCTTTCAAACTGTCTTACTTTCTTCATCTCATCCGAGATAATGTACGGGGCGAAACAATATAACTCAATGAACCTCGCCGCGTACTACTGCACTGTCTACTGTCCCTACTTCAGATTCAGGAACTCTTCTACCTTGGCTTCTCTGGACGAGGCCATAAATTATCTGCTGAAAAATATTTCTTTGAATCGATCCCATATCATCTCTATAGGCACTGTTCTCTGCTGCTCCAGGAGTTTAACTATCGTCCACCATCTCTCGGCCTCTCCTGTCAGTTTATACTTGACAAATAGAACCCTCTGCTCCTTTATACATTGCAGCACTATCAACACCTTTTCAATCTCCTGCATCCAATTCTCAGCAACTGCAGGATCAATTCCTCCTGAGAAAGCCGAAGGATTCATTTTTGTAAACTTCTCAATCGTACATCCGTGGCCTACAGACCGACCTCCCTGCTCCCTAGAGCTTCTAGAAATTTCAACCATAACTTGGTGAGCCACGTTGCGTAATACTGCGTCTAAGTCGCCACCAACTGCACCCAAGGGTCCAACACCCTCACTACCACTTGCATGCGTGCTACCACCTTTAGGGTTCATCCTGAAAAGACAATAATCTTGGCTTTAGGATCCTATTACCATAACATGTCCAACACATTTCCTCTAACTAGTATATCATATCCTTTGTTAATTTATCATCTCTATTCTTAATTCAAAATTCAATCTTGCAACCTAGACACTCAATCCGACAATAGTTTGTTATGGCTTTCCAGAAATCGTCACCCTAAGAAAGACACATAAACCATCACAGAAGTCCCGCATCCAGATTACAAAACAAAACCTTAAATTCTTTTTTCCTATACTCTAGTATTGTTTCCGTTGCATTCTAAAGTCTACAGAACCTAGAACCCTAGGCTCTAATACTAAATTATAACGACCTATCTATTTTATCATAATTTTTTCTTTCGCATACATAAATATCATTCTGAATAATAATAACCCTGATACTAATATAGCAAAATCAACCCGAACCCAAGGCTGTCAGGGATACACCTATCATACTAGCTAAAACATACATAATCATGATCATGTTAAATCATACTGAATTTCAGTTATTATAAAATCATCTGCTATAACTAATAGTACTGAAATATTACCCATAATGGAAAGTTAGCTGATGTCATGTATTACCTCTCATGACTAGGTTGTGCAGCCCGAAGGCGGTACCTGACAATGGCTGGCTAACCACTGCTAAGTGAAATGTGTCTGTAAGTACGATGGACCTGCCCCACCCTGGTCCGAACTGCCAAGGGGACGTCTATAACACTACACTGAACCCACATCGACTATCCATCTCCCACACTCTCTACTGGAAAGTGTGGTAGCACTAATATGAATTGAACTGAATAGTTACGATATCGAGCCCTGAATACTGATCTAAACTAAACCATCCAGGTTCTGATAATATATAGTATGTTTACATATACTGATTTAACATGAAACCAGATTGATAGCATTTTTTCTAAATTCTAGCATACCATACATAATCATGGCCTTGCGCCGAATAACATACATAATTACGATCTTGCGCCGACTATCAATCACGGCCTTATGCCGAGCATATTATAACATACTGAACTAAAATTTGTATTTATCATAAAATCCTGAAACCATAATTTCCTATATTATTTATGGTTTTCCTGGAAAAAAAAAAACTGTTGTAAACATGTTTTTACTGAAAATTTGACATAACATAATATTCATAAAATAATACTCATGTCACATAAATTTAAATAGTATTGAAACTGAATATCTAAGGTGAATATATTTCTGTTTAAATATTTTAAAAATGTTTTCCTGTTCAACAGCAATATGCCCAAATATTCTTATATAACATACATAATTACTGTAAATACATGTTGTTTTAAAATAATAAATTTTCATAAAAATAACCTGACTTAATTTATCCCCTTACCTAGCTACTGAGAAACCAACAAATTTAACTAAATTTGTACCAGTGATGTTCCTAACTCAATATCCTAAAATTTACATTTTTCCCAAGCAAAACTTCAAAATTATTTCATCTACTACACCTCCTCAGTCCAAAAATACCAAATACCTTATAAAACTTAAAATAATTAACTTACCCAAATTTTGGGATGGTGCCCAAGTTGGCCCAACCAATAATCTACTCCAGCAAATATGAAGAGAATCTTCTCAGGAGTAGCATGGCGGCTTCAGATCGTCAAACCGGCGTGAAATGAGGCCGGATTTCTAGAGAGAAGGCAGAGGGGGACGTAGTTAGAGAGAGAGAGAGAGAGAGAGAGAGAGAGAGAGAGAGAGAGAGAGAGAGAGAGGATTTCTGCATGTTCCTCTCGCCAAAAAATGATTTTTGGCCTTTTATAGAAATGCTTCTCCATGTGGCCTCATCGACGAGTCACGACTCCTCGTCAACAAGTCCAATAAGGAGCTTCGTCGACAAACGTTTACCCCTCGTCGATGAAATTCAAGTCCTAGGAAACAGTCTCTCGTTAAGTTCTCGTCTTGTCGACGAGACCAAGAAGCTTGTTTGCTGATGAGCACTCAGCACTCATCGACGAGATCCTACTGAAACCCCTTTTTGAAAAATCATTCTCTACTTTCTTTTATTATTTAATTACCATAATTCTTAGGATCTCTACATTGTATGTCAAATATAAAGTACACAAAAATTTGTCATATGATTGTAATGATTTTCCCTTCTTTTTGAATCTAAGCTTTTCCCTATCTAGTTGCATGGGATTCTTTGAATCACAATTGTGCCAAAAATAATTCTTATGGTTTATTTTAAAAGGCAATATAAGGATTTTTTTTTTTTTTTTTTTTGGGAATTTAATACTGCAGCATTGAAACAGTAGTATAACATAGAATTGTCTATAATACTTTACTGCAGCCTAATATAAAATATGAAATATGTGGATTGATGGTGATTGCATGTAAATCATTAACTATATACTTAATAAAAATTGTCGTTTGGAGTTTTTGGTCTCTTTTATTGTATTTTTTTTTAGATAAAAAATACATGATATTTGGTAGTAACATATTTAGAAATATGGTAAATCAAACTAATAATTTATGGGGAAGAGGCAAGCATAATAATTTTCTCAGAGGAATCGAACTCTGGCCTCCCCAATGGAGAACCAAGAGATGAACCACATAAACTGAAGACCAGGTTCGAAAATGGCGCTATAAATGTAGGCAATGGGCATGCTACACATGAGCCCTACACTGCAAAATTAATGTATTGAGAGATGGTAGAGACTTATAGAGAAAATATTTGAGGGAATTTATGCATAATTATTTTAAAAAATATATCAATTTATTAATTTAAAACTGATTAGTTGAGGACTTTATTTTTATTCTAAACTTGGAAAAAGACCCTTTTCAAACTAATTAGAGGAAAATGCAAATTAAAGAATGCCTCCTCTGTATATATATAAAACTAATTTCATAAAAGAAAGAACAAAAATAATAAACAAAACAACAAACTAATTTTAACCAACTTTTCCCTACAAAATTGTCAACAAACGAGTAGAAAGTCAATGTATATTTTTACTAAAAGGGTTGATGAAAAAAGTTATAATAATAGTAATTACAAGAGAAGTATGAAATGAACCCCCAAAGAAAAAAAAAAAAATAGCATATGCATATTAAAGTTTGAATACCAATTGATGCAAAAAGTCATTCTATACATAATTACTAACAATACTCAACGAGCTTTAACATCTAAATATAGAAATAGTCATTCCCATCACCTAGTTTTAACCAAGATAAAATATTTTTAGCTTGAGAAATATGAGTTGAATGAGGGAAAAAGACATTTGCCCAAAAAAAGAAAATCCTACTATTTATAGGAGTAAAATATTTTGAAATTTAAAACGAAGAAATATTAATATGAATAGATTCATCGTTATAAGAAAATAAATTAAAACTACTAATATTTGATTTAAATTTTCGTACAATTCCTTAATCCTTTTGACTAATATAAATCATAATACAAATAGTAATAATTAATTTAATTCTCTAACTTTTAATATCAAATAGATGCAACAATCGGAAGCAATTAGATTTAGAGGGAACGTTATTGGTACTTTAAAAAATACTATTTGCACTTAATTTTTTTTTTTTTATATCAAATCATATTTTCCCCTTTTATTTTTTCGAAAAAGACAAATTTATCTTACCTTTTACATTTTCCTCACAAAGCAAAAAATAAATTGAAGTGTGAGTGATATTTTTCTTACTACTAAATTCTAATTACCAAAAGCACCTCATAAGAAAATAATATGAATGACATAAAAGGTAAAAAATACTTACCTTCCCAAAGATTTGGAAAACAGATAAAAACTATTGTGATATTAATTGAGTATAGGATACACACACACTCAGCGGCAGATGTAAACTTACAACAAATCACCAAGCCTCAACAACACACAATCAATATGGATGAGCAACAACAATTTATCACATAAGAATAAAGCAAATGGCACTCAATATTCACCATAATATGAAGAACAATATTACACTAGTCTTACACAGATCTCTATAAACAAAATACATTCAGAAGTACATAAATAGATGTTTTTCGAAAGTTTCCCTCCAAATACCTAACTACCATAATGTCCAAATTCAAATTTTGAATTTCTTTTCGCGGCCCAGGCGACACTCGTCGACGAGCACAAGGATTCCTCGACAATGCAAAGAAGACCACTCGTCAATGTGTCCATACTTTAGGCGATGAGCCTTCAATTCTGAAAAATTCTGGCTCTCCATATCTACTCGTCAACAAGCTCAGGGCACTCGTCGACGAGTACCTGTTGTGCAGCCCCTCCATGTTCTTCTTCCTTCCCTTGTTTATGAAACTTCAAGTATAAGAGTCACACCATAAACAACAATCTCCACCTTGGCGATTATACGCCCCCTTAGGAGAATACTGAAAAACATATGAACTGCTCCACCTTGAACTTGAATCGCCCGGTTAGATTATGTCTCCCTTCTAACACTTGGAGACAAATACCAAGTCCAAGCAATACCGCTTGAACGTACCGATGGCAGGTTCAGCTTCTACCATCAACCCCGATGCAATTGTAGATTCATCACCCGAAGACTTCACCCTAGGCTTCCAACAAAGCCTTCCAACAACAGTAAACAAACACTACTACAAGCCTTATATCACCAAAGCTCCCTGCATAGTCTTCAACAAATCTCACAACTGACGGTCCACTCTGTTGCCCGCTAAAACACCCTATTTACACAATCATGGAGGACCTTTGACATATCCCAGACATCACAGCTCGTCCTTGGGTACCGAGCGGTAGACATTTCACAACGATTCTCCACAGAACCCCCTTGAGACGGAAAACAAAGTCTTCTTACGATTCTGTCCACAAAGCCACCATGAGATAATACCAATCTCCCTACAACTTTGTCCATGTGAATTAACAAACCAAGACCCATCTTGGTCGTACCCAAACACATTCATGTTAAAACCTTCCAACAGAGTTTCCAATCCAACAGAGTTTCCAACTGATTAAAGCCTCAGTTAAAGCATTTCCAGCCAATAACATGTCATTCATACACAACAGACATATCACTCCACTGCATCTTATCACCCTCTTCCATATTGGAAGCCTCACCACCTCACACACCTGAGTGGTGGTCTGATAGTGCACATGAGCTTACCATGATTCTGCGGGTCTCCCGAGCTGAAACTCCCTACAATATGACCAATGTCATCTCTGCCCTAAGTTTGTTGCTCCACCTACATCATAAGCCCATTTAATCCGTGATATTGTTAACCTAAGTTAGAACTCCCCGCATTTCTGCCTTGAGTCCCTAACTCCACCTAAATAACATGATTGCTGCTGCTGCTGCAGTTTTCTGGCATTTATGTTTCTCTTCACTTACTTGAGTACGCTGCCCCATGATTTCATCAACAAAAAATTCAAGTCCTCGATCAACCCTTTGTTTGTCACAGGATCACCCAACTTGCACCCTCCTTTCTTAATGAATAAAGAAAAAGGTACTGTCCGGACAAAACATCAAGCCTAGATCCTCCATCACTAGAATAATGCACCAATGGACATTCACTTACAACCGAGTAGTCTACCGCAAAAACATGCCCACAATTCACTTGCAACTTTCCCATCTAGCAATACTTTTGGCGATCAATCATACGAAAAACGCACCATACTCACGGACTTCATCAAGAAGTACCTTGCAAGCTCTGCATATAACCTACCCTGCTCACAAAACTTCTTAAACAAAACCAGCGTACTCAGTCCCCAATGTCTAACATAAGGATTTCTCTCCCGGACTTGTTCTGCACCTCAGCCACTGCATGAAGTACACCAAGACCCTTCGTGATAAACTCAAAAAAATACATGTCTCTCCTTTGATGTTATCATCATCGGTTCTCAAACATCTGAATATATGTAGTCACCCATATGCTTCAACTGCATATACCACAAAGTAACTAATCCAGATTCAACGACCACATCTCCACCTACAACTGTAACACCCTGCAATACATAGATATTTCCCTCTATCTTTTCTTCTTTCATCACTATTGAATCACTATTGAATCGCCTTCACACACCTTCATTTCTCCTTTTTCAGACTCGTAATTATACTCGTTACAATCTAAAGTACCCAATGAAATAACACTCTTTCCTAGACCCTCCACACGCCTTACATCATATATAGATCTTACAACACCATCATAGATTTTTATTTTTACATCTCCAATGCCAAGTATTTTGCATGAAATATTATTTCCCATCAGAACACAACCAGTATTGACTGACATGTAGGTGTCAAACTATTTTCTATTTGTTATCATATGATAAGAGCATCCGGTATCTAGAATCTAAGAGTCTTCTGTGAGGCACTCCGAACCCAATGAAATACACATCATATCTCCATCACTGCATTCTGAATCTCTTTCCACTACAAATGCGGATTTTGACGAACCTTGTTGATTTTCAGAATTCACTTTATTCTACTCCTGACATTCCAACCTTATATGCCAGATTTCACTGCACTGAAAGCATTTCATGTCCTTCTTCTTCCCAAACTGCAACCGAGATTTTCCTTGGGACTTACGTCTCCCATGTTCTTGATTACCTTTTACAACAAGTCCTTCACCATGTGAAACTTCATTGCTAATCATCATTCTTTGATGAAAACCAAGCAATGCACTGGTCACTTCTTCCAAATTCAAATTATCTTTGCTCCATGTAAGAGTTGTAACCAAATTTTCATAAGTTTGAGATGTAGGAAGGGAATTTAATAGCATCAATGTTTTATCTTCCTCCTCGAATGTTATATCAACACGTGCCAAATCAATCACAATTTGATTAAAAATGTTGATATATTGGTTCAAATCCGAACCCTCAACCATCTTAAGCCAACACAATCTTTGCTTAAGAAAAAGTTTGTTTGACAAGGATTTAGACATATACCGGCTTTCAAGCTTTCGCCACACAACTGCTGGAGAATCCTCCTCCATCACATGATAAAGAACTTCATCAACCAAACACAAGTGTATTGTAAAAACGGTTTTTGCTTCCAATTCTCTCCATGTTGCCTCATCCATTCCAACCAGTTGAACACCAAGTAGAGCCTTAGTCATTCCCTATTGCACAAGAATATCATTTACTCTCCTCTACCACAAACCAAAGTTTCCAATTCTATCAAATTTGACAGCATCAAATCTTGTAGAAGACAATCCCAATGTCATAACAACAATCTCTCTGATACCAATTTGTAGTGATATTAATTGAGTATAGGATACACACACACAGCAGAAGATGTAAACTTGCGATAAATCACCAAGCCTCAATAACACACAACCAATATGAATGAGAAACAACAATTTATCACATAAAAATAAAGCAAATGGCACTCAATATTCACTATAATGTGAAGAACAACAATAGACTAGTCTTACAAAGTTATCTATAAACAAAATACATTTAGAAGTACATAAATAGAAGTTTCTTGAAAATTTCCCTCCAAATACCCAACTACCATAACGTCCAAATTCAAATTTTGAATTTATTTTCGCAGCCCAAGCAACACTCGTCAACAAGTACAAGGATTCATTGACTATATGAAGAAGACCACTCATCAACGTGTCCATAATCTTATCGATAAGTTTTCAATTTTGAGAAATTCTGACTCTCAATATCTACTCGTTGACAAGTGACTGCTGTGCAACCCCTTCATGTACTTCTTCTTTCCCTTGTTTATGAAACTCCAAGTATAAAAGTCATACCATAAACAATAAAAACTTATCCTGAGATTTCAAAACTTCCATTAACCTTTTTGAGGTTTCAAAATGTCACAAACCACCTCTAAGGTTTGTCAAAAATAAAAAACATCCCTTTAAAAACTTATCATTTTATAAGATAAACAAATATATTTGTATTTTTTTCCTCAAATCTAAGAAAAGATTCCTAAAATTTTTAAAAGCATGTTGTCAAAACTTAAAGATAAGCATTTTTTACCCTAACATAAAACCAAACAATTCGCCTCATCATGCACCCTATTCTAAGAGGATTGTATGTCATGTCTCAAGATGGTTAGTGTATAATCAATTATTGAGGTTAGCTGCCTAGAATATATATATATATATATATATTGAGATTAACTATGTTTACCGTGCGATTATTGAACTTCTTGTCACAATATTGAACCCTAAAGGGAGAGCAAACAAAACAAGGCTGGCCCCTAGCAAGCATAAACACAATCGCCTGTTATGTTTTTCTTTTAATTTCCAAGTTGAAGATTACATAATCTCAATTACACCTATCCCCCGCTGCCAAGTTAAAGCAAAATACAGGTGTGTATACTGAACTGATTTCTGGGCATTAATAATTAATTCATCCCCTTGAACAACAGAAATGAAAAAGAAAAAAAGAAAAAAAAAATAACTGGAACTCATCTTTGATGAACTGAGTTTGCTATCTGAAACCTTTTCTCAGGGACGCCAAGCGACTCTTCCTCTGTATCAAATCAGAGCCACCCGCATGTTTCTTCTGGCATTGCGCTCTGGAAATGAAATTGGGGAAAGAAACATGGGTGCTTCTGGCGCTGCCTGCAGGCAAGCCTAACTGGGCACGTCGATTGAAGAGATGGGTGATGTCTTCCAGAGGCTTTCTCGCTCTGACGTTGTTGCTGGGAGAGAATGGGCTCTTTGCAGGAGCAGCAGAGGCTTGCTTCAAAGAGAGAAGAGGGATGTTTTCCTTGTCTAGGGTTTCAGAGAGAGAGAGAATGGGCATTGTTAGAGAGATAGAGAGCGTGTGCGGTGGAATGGATCGAGGAATGAGAAGAGGGTATTTGTAATAGTGAAGATTGAAGTTATTGAACAATGGTTTCATTTTCAAGTTTCAAGTTCTTTTTGGGTGCTTTTAAATTTCCAGTTAAGGAGGGAAGCGGACTATTATCTGAAATTCTGAACATTAAAATTGTAGGGTTGCAGAGGAAGAGCGCCAATTTTCGTCTTCCGAATCTGTGGAAATTTTGAACTGGCGAGAGGGGAGAGGGGAGGGAGGTTTGAAATTTTTCAGAGTCAACGAGTGGCCTCTGGATCCGGTAAAGAATAAAGATGCATTAATTAATTATTTTAAAATTTAAAAAAAAAAATAATCATGCCCCGAAACCCTTTTGAAACTTTGATTGATCCACTAAAATAATATATTACTTACTCTACTTTTGGCTATTTAAATATCAAAATATTATTTAAAATAAAAAATAAAGATCTAAGACTTGAATCATGATTCATTAAGGGTGAACAAACGGTCGATTCGACCAAATTCGATTAATTAACCGAACTAATTGAAATTTTCAGTTAATGAAAACTGTTAACCGAGCCAACTGAATAGAGGGGTCTCATCGAACCAAACTCGACCGAATTACCTTTTCGGGTAATTCGGTTAACCCAATTTGACTGAATTAATTTGAAATTAATTAATAGAAACATAATATAATTGTAAATTTTTTACCAAATAGTAATTAACATAATAGAAAATTAATATATACTAATTAACATATTAACAAATTAATATATACTAATTAACATATTAACAAATTAGCATATACTAATTAACATATTAACAAATTAACATATACTAATTTATATTTAAATTTTAATTAATTATTAAATCGATTATTTCGGTTAACCGAATTAATATTCCTCTTAACCGAACCGATTAACCGATTAACCAAACTTTGTACAACCATAACCGAGCTGACTGATCATATGTTCTTAACAAAACCGAACTGATCAATTTCGATCGATTAATTCAGGTATCCCCGAATTATGCTCACCCCTATGATTCATGACAATTAATTAATGTTGTGTATGAAAACATGGATTTCAAATCCAACACAACTTCAAATCAAAAGTTTATCCAAACATAAGCCACACCCTTCAATTTATCACATAAGCCTTCAATTTTGACATTTTATTTCTACAACAAAATATGCAAAAGCAATATTGGATCATGTGTGTCTCCAAGCAATTTATGAAAAGACTTACATGTTGAGAAGTATATTTTTTTGGTAAGAAAAAGACTTATCACAAATATGATAGCATTTATTATTATTAGAATATATTTCATATTTTTTCATTTATTTTTGTATACTTTTTTAGTTATGGAAGACATATCTTGTGAAAATGAGCCTACCCGCAAAATTTTTTACTACCAACTTTTAGGCTATTTAAACCTCGATCAAACTTTATTACTTCAGATTTTTTTTTTTGATATTTCAAAATGAATCAAGCAAATTTGAATATGCATTTCAAATTTGTTGACTTCGTTAACTTCAACTCAGTTACATAAACTCTTAAATGCATTGTTTTTTTAAAAAAAAAAATTACTGTAATTTTGTACGATGTCAAGCGAGCCTAATAAATGCTAATATAAACATAAACACATCTTATAATTTTGAAAAGGTTTCTACAACTATAATTGACTTTCAAACTTATTATAATAATGATATAAATATATTGAAAGCCTTCACCCTACAACTATAATTTTGGTGACTTTGACTGTTCAAAATAACTAAAATCTTTAAATAAAATAACACTTTTTCTAATCGTAAAATTTCCCTTCTCAAATTATATATGCTATCGATAATCACTAATGATCATTTACACTTTAGTAATCAAAAAAATAATAATCACTAATGAATATTTTGGTACATAAAAAAATAAAATGGAATGAAATTATCATTTTCTCTATATTTGGAGACACTCTAAATTTAGAGTTGCATTGAATTTGGATAAGAAGTAATATAAAATTGTATTAAAAATTGTTCAAATCCACCCAAATCCAAATTCAAGACCCCAAATTTATGTTCTCAAATCAGCGTTCATAAATTTATATACTACATAATTTTTGTTGCATTTCACTTTCAATCCATTTCCCAATTGTTGAATAAAAGAATCATATGTTCATACGGCCCATTGAAATTTTTCATGAAACAAATGTGTTTTGAGACTTTTTATAACCAATTTGCCTTGTGAACAATCTCTTTTTTGCTTGTTTATCTATCAACAAATTATAGAGAGCAAAATCAATACAATTTAAATATTTCATTTTAATTTAATAATTGTTTTACAGTTGTTCTCATCAGTGAACATTAATTTTTTTTAAAAAGTTTTATCATTTATTTATATATATTGATCCCTTCGAGCTTTGTCCTAGCCAACTGATTAGCCATCTTTTATAAAAATGAAAAATAGAAGCTAATTGATTTGTTACAAGTCTTTATAATTGATGTCTAAATTATGGGGAAATCCCACACACATGCGCGCACGTACACACACACACACAAAATATGTGCATCATTTCATACATATCTTGCTCTCTGGAAGAGCAAATTTTGCTTCGGGTCGATGTTCTAGTTTAAATTTACCCAAAAATAATAAGGTAAATTTCACAATAGTCACCAAATTTTATTAGTACTTTCAAAGTGTTTGAATTTCAATTTGTAACATATTATGTATTGAACTTTATACATAATTTCAACGTCACCAAATGTGCAATGGTTATCTCCTATTAGTTATGTTCTCTAAAATGTTGATCAATAGTTTTTATCAACCTTTATAATAATAAAAAGTAAAAAAAAAAAATTAATAATAATAGACAATATTTAAAACATTATGATCCCCGATTTTACTTAACAAAATTCTAATCTCTTATCCTCCATTTGGTAGAATGAGTAAATAAAGTGGTAAAGGAGTTAGTTAGGATACAAGAGCTTACTAAGATGGTGGATCAATTTGACATAATAACATTCTATTTATAATAGTCCGAGCCCTTTTCTCAACTAGATGGCTTCATTTTCCGTTTTTAAAGTCCTGAGCAACCTTCTTAATTACACGACATTATCTAAGCCGCAATCAATGTAAATGACTTCAACCAAGCTATTTTTCTTTATCCGAGTTGCATTCTCAACACATATAGCTTCATCCAAGCCACCAACCAATGTAAATGGCTTCAACTTAGCTGTTTTTAATGATCCAAGCTACATTTTCGAAATGAGCAATTTCATGTGAGTCGCATTTCAAAATCAGAGTCAATTTCTCATCTAAATGACTTGGTCTGAGCTGAAGATTGTGCTGATCTTTGATCAAGCAGCTTTTTCTAAAAAGCCCTATGGCCAAACTACTTTGCCTTTTTGTTAAATAGCTCCCTTGATAGTGCTCATGAATCCTTTAGCTAAGTAGTTTTGCTCATTTTCACTGAGCAATGCTCATCAAGTGGGTGTTTGGAAAGCTTTAAGAGCGATACTCATCAAATTTGGTAAGTAGAACTTGTTTCTTAATTTCTTATGAGTTTTTTTTTTTTTTTTTTTTTTTTTGAAAAAGAGGGCGGCAGCTCCTAAATTTTATTAGAAAACCCCTCATTTATGGCGGAGGAAAACCGTGGTTACAATTTTGAGACTTTAGGACAATAAAAACAAAATTCCAAGACCCTAAAACTAACTTAATCAACCTAAACCAAACACCAGCAAACAAAAAAACTAAGAAACTAAACCACTAAAAGTGAATTAACACAAAAACATCATGAGTGCAAAGAAGGAAAACCCAACAAGTCCAATCGAATCATTCCCCTGACTTGCTGAGGAAGATCATCTTGGCAACTATATGATCGAGAAATACCAGATTCACCCTGTTTGGCAAAGAAATCTGTACTTTTATTCGCCTCCCTGTAAACATGTTCCACTTTGAACTATATGCCTCTTAATGCTAGCAAAAGTTCTTCCCACAAATCCCATAAGTTCCAAACCGAGCACTTCCCAGAATTTATCCACTGAACCAACAAAGTAGAGTCACATGCAATCTCCACTTGATCAAGTCCGAAATCTTTGCACAGATTAATCCCTAAAATAATCGCCTTCAATTCAGCCATGTTATTTGTTCCATAACCCAATAATGAGGAAAAAGTTGCTTTAAATAAACCCTTTTCATCTCTTATCACGCCTCCACCACCACAATTCCCTAGGTTACCTCTACAGCTCCCATCCACATTCAGCTTAACCCAACCTATCCCAGGTTTACACCATCTGACTACACGAGGAAGACGAACCCCAACATTTTTTACTTGAATATCCAAAGCATAAAGGACTACAATATCCGTGCAAGAAGCAGGTGCACATTTATTTAACTTTTCTGAAATGAATCTCAGCCAATATTTAATATCAAGCCACACAGTTCTCACCGAATCATGAATTGATTCCATCCTGGCTCTACATCGACGAGTCCAGAGTCTCCAAATGATGAGACTAGGTATAAGACCTACCAAAATGCCTAACTGTGAGGCCCGTCTTGCACAACTAAACCAGACATTAAGTCTGCCTTTTCAAGTACTTGTTTTCATACAACTAACACCCAATGCCACTGCTGCTTTTTTCCATACCTCCTGAGCAAAAGATCCGATGCAAAACACATGGTCTAGAGATTCAATCTTGGCATTTGAACAACAATCACATCGAGAGGCCATCTGGACACCTACTTCTTTAATACGAGTATCAACTGGAAGACAAGCGAACCAAGACTTCCACATACAAATCGACACCTTTTTTGGCAACATAGGATGCCAGATCCATTTTGCAACTGAAAATTCCTCTTTATGCTCCCTTATAATTTCCCAAGCACTTGTCGTGGTGAATTTTCCATCTATTGAAGGTTCCCATATTACTATATCAGAACCCTCCTTGCAAGAAATAGCAGAGTTCATTACTTCCTCAGCATGATCTTCACCCAACAGATCCACTAATAAATCAACATTCCACCCATCTCTATCCCAACAATCTCGAGTTCGAAGCTTATGGTTACTGATTTCTTGAACCTTAGCACAAAGGGGTCCGGAGGCTAACCAACGATCAAACCAGAAAGAAGCCGACCCTTCTTTAATTCGAACACGGACATGTTCTAAAACTTCAGGAATCACACGAACAATCGATCTCCAAAATCTAGTTCCTTTCTCTAGTTTCATTTCTCTCAAGTGGTGTTTCTTATACAAATACTTGGTTTTAAAGAATTGAGTCCACAGATTATCCATAGTTAACAATCTCCACACAAACTTCATATGCAATGATTTTTTTACCTCCTCCAAATCCCTAACACCCAAAATACCCTCACAAACAGGCTTACAAATATTAGACCAGGAACACCAATTCCTTTTCCTTTTATCATTTACTCCACTCCAAAAAAAATTTGATAACATAGAATTTATCTTTTTGAAGACATTAGTAGGAATGTTCAATACCGCCAATTGATGAACTGCCATTGATGATAATACATGCTTAATTAAAATTAGGCGGCCCCCTTAAGATAAAAGCTTAAATTTCCAACCCGCTATTTTTTTCCTCAATTTATCAATTAGAGGCTCTAAAATACGTGCCGTAAGCCGACCCGATACCAAAGGAACACCCAAATATGTAGTAGGAAAATCTCCTTCCGCAAAGCCAGTCGTCCTTAACAGAGATCTCTTCCAAGCAAAAGTAATTCTCCTTGACAAAAAAAATACTTGACTTTTCTTTATTTATCAATTACCAGACCAATCCTCATACTTCTTCAAAGTCTTAATAAGCATTCGAATGGAACTTCTCTTGCCATTAGCAAAAATAAGAATGTCATCCGCATAGAGAAGGTGAGATACCAAAGGCGCCCCACGAGGATGATAGTAAGCCCCTATCTTATTCTCCATAAAATTTTTCTTTAGAAGTCGAGAGAGAACTTCCTGTAAAATAATAAAAAATAAGGAGATAAAGGATCTCCTTGGCGAAGCCCTCGAGAAGGTTTAAAGAAACCTTTATAAGTGTCAGTCATCATAATGGAGAACCAAGGAGAGGAAACACATTCCGCCACTAAACCACAGAATCTTCAAGAGAAACCAAAACTTTCCAGAACCAAGTTTAAAAAATCCCAATCGACTCTATCATATGCCTTAGCCATGTCCACTTTGATCATTACATTTCCACCATTAGACTTCTTATGTAGAGAATGAACCATTTCTTGAACCAAAGAAGTATTTTCAAATATACTTCTACCAGGAATGAAAGCTCCCTATTCCGAAGAAATCAAGGTAGACAATAAACCTGTCATCCTTGCAACAATAATTTTTGAAAAAATTTTGTAGATAACACTACAAAGACTAATAGGCCTAAACTTGTCAAAACTCTGAGGATTCTGAACTTTTGGGATTAGAACAATGTAAGATGCAGAATAAAATCTAGGAAGAGGGGATCCAGCAAAAAAATCTCTAGCTGCATCGATCACGTCTTCTTTTACAATATCCCAGCAATCTTGGAAAAAAGCAGAGCCAAAACCATCCGGACCTGAGCTACTATTTCTTGGGATAGAAAGAATAGCATCCCTTATCTCCTCAGACGGTTCACGACATAGATCAATATTATCCTCTTCAGAAACCATAGGAGAAATTATATCAACAAGGTTAGCTGTTCGATTATGTCCTACACCTGTTAAGAATGTTCGAAAATACCTTACTGCACCCTTATAAACAGCTTCCACAGAATCCAACACTTCTCCATTTGGAAGTTTCAATGAATGAATCATAGTGTTCTTCCTCCTTTGGTTCACAAAGCATGAAAGAACTTTGTATTGTTATCCCCCGCCTCCAACCATTTCTTTTTTGCTAGCTGAGAAATACGAATCTCCTCCCTCTTTTCCCATGCTTCCAGCTCGAGTTTAGTAAGGAAAAAATCTTCCTCCAATTCAAGCGAATACCCTTCCTGAAGTTGAGCCTCAAGAGCCTCCATACGTTCCTCCAATTTTTTAATGTTCTGTTGTACTTGTCCAAAAACCTATTTGTTCCAATTTCGAATTGCAACTTTCGTATGTTTCAATTTACCAACAAGTCTAACTAAACCCGAACCATGAGACTCCTCCCTCCAGGTTTCCTCCACACAAGACTTAAAAGACTGGTGCGTGTTCCACATATTCTGATACCTGAAGGGAGAAGGACCATACCGATGCAGATTTCTATGAAATCGAATAATCAATGGGTTATGATCTGAAGTCCTCCTCTTTCGATACTCAAAATAAATATTTGGAAAAACTTGGAGAAGATTCGAATTATAGAGCACCCTATCCAGTTTTGCCCAACTCCGAGAATTACCACTGTGACCATTACACCAAGATATGTTGTTGCCAATACCAACCAAATCCATAAGACCACAGTTGTCCAAGCAATTGTTAAATTCCTCCATAACCGATAACGGCCTCATATGACCACCAATACGTTCCGAATCTGAATGGATAATATTAAAATCTCCCGCCACTAACCAAGGGAAATCATCCCTCTTTACAAACTCCAAATCATTCCAAAGTTCTCGACGATCTTTTTGACGACATTTAGCATAAACAAAAGAAGCCAAGAAAATCTGGTCCACATAACTAAAAATACCCGAAATAGCTTGATCAGACATATGTAGTAACTCAAAGTGCACTTCCTCTTCCCAAAATATCCAAATTTTACCCCCCCCCCCCCACTGAAGTATTCGCACAAAAACTTGGAAAATTTAAAAAATCAGCCCATTGTGACATCAAACTTTCATCAGAAAATGGCTCTGAAAGAACCAAAATAGAAGGAGAAAAATTCCTCATTAACTTATGTAAATGATTTTTTGACGTGCCTAAACCCCGCACATTCCACACTAGAATTGTATTAATCATAAATCAAGTTTCTTTGGACGGATAATAACCCGTTGAGACTTCTTCTCACTTTGCCCATTAATATCCTTCAACTTAACAATCGGAACATGTAAATCATCATCCAAACAAAAGCCCTTTTCCAAAGGGAGTTTTTCTAAGTTATTTGTCTCCACCTCCCTATCCGATTCACACTTATGTGGGACACACTTGGCCATGAAGGTACACTCTTGTTCCAAAATTTCTGTAACCATATTATTAGACGTCATCAACTGATCACGCACTACTATGCCATCTTCCACTATCAAAATATCAGCGTCAGGAGCACCCAAGACTGGTTCAACACTCTCCTCCCTCTGCACAATCTCATACTGATTTATATTTCGCTGCAAAGTCTTCACTTCAGGCCTCGGATCTTTAGGAACAAACTCCCCCTCTTCCATCTCACGTTGCGGTACTGTCTCAACCACTGGAAAAATTTGTGATGTCGTTGCACCCTCTTGAGCCTGAGCCCCCTCTACAGTTTCTTCAATAATGCATGGACCTATCAATTCTCTCTGAACTTCCTTCCCTTTATCCAATTTCTTCACACGCCAAACTTCTTGTCGATTTACTTGTCTAGCATATTCTGTATCCTTACCTCCATCCCCATTTTTTTGTTTCCTTTCACCCCCTCGACATACCACCTTTGAATGCCCCTGTCTATGACATTTCTCACAATAAAATCCTTACTTTTCGTATCTCACTTCCTGCCAAATTTTCTGACTTGTAGAAACAACAATCAGGAAAACATCCACTTAATCTGCCAATAAATCCACCTCCACGCACATTCTCGCACCTGTAGCCCTAGTTCGATTAAGCGTAGCATTGTCAGTTCCCAAGTAACGACCAAACCTCGTGGCTAGAATTTGTAAGCAATCAGGTCTGTACATGTGCATTGGAAGACCAGGGAGAAATAACTATTGAGGGGCCAAGGATGGTTCCTTCTTTAGGTTGAAGTCTTTTGTCCATCGAAAAAGACGAAACAAAAATCTAGCCAAAATCCTTCCTTCACGAGACCATCCATGAAGAAAATCTCGTTCATTCTTCATCTGAACCAGTACGTGAAAATCATCCATGAAACTAACAGAAGGGATCTCCAAAAGGCCCCACGACTTTATGATATTCAAACGGAAAACATCAATGGATGGTTTAGATTGCAAAAATTTCAAAACCAGTGCAAACCTAAAATCTTCCGCCACTTTATTCATCTCAGCCTCCAAGAATATAAAACCAATATCTCCATCAACATCAACTAGATATCTCATGGCAAGTTTGAAAAAGGAAGACAACGGTTTAACAGCATAAGAACTTGAAACTACATGGGCATACGACAAAGTTCCTAAACCACCTTTTGAAAGAGACCCCACTGGTGGAGTATCCCTCAAAGGGCCGGTAGGCACTGCCATCGAATCCTAGACTGTAGACGTCTTCCTTCAACGAAAATTGAAGAGAGATATACCTGATTAAGGAAGTGGGCGACCGTGGTTGCAGCTGGTGACTCTTCTCTCTGGCAAAATGCTCACAAACAGGAGGAGGCTGAGGATGTGGAGCGGGGGAGAGGCAGTCTACAAATCCCGGAAACGGCACAGATCGCCCTCTGAATCTCCTCTGCGAAAACCCCGAACAGCACCGAGTCACCGTCGTCGCGAGGGCTGGGGATCCCGCTGCCTTCGTCGCGAGATCTAGAGTTCCTGAACTCGCCGTCGTCTCGCCCCTTCGTTGCGAGAAACTCTCCTCTGCAAGTCCCGGAAACGCCACAAACCGCCTTTTGATTCGCCTCTGCAAATCCTCGAAACGGATCCCTCACTTCCCAAAACTCAACACTGTCGTCGCAAGAGCTTTTCCTCTGCAAATCCCGAAAGACGACACAAACCGCCGTCTGAGTCTCCTCTGCAAAACCCCGAACAACACTGAGTCGCCGTCGTCACGAGGGCTGGGAGTCCCGTCGTAGTTGTCGCGAGAGCTAGGGTTTCAGTTGTCTCGACGGTGGGGGCTCTCACCCAAACAAAAAATGTATCATTTGATTAATTTCTCATGAGTTGTGCTTATCAATGGGTGTTTTAAGGGCTCATGAGCGTTGCATATCAAATGGGTCATAATTTTGGCAAGCAAAACTCGTTTCTTGATGCCTCATGAGTTGCGCTCATCAAATAGACATTTTTAGGTCAAATGAACGATACTCATCGAATGGATCAATATTCTGGCAAATAGAACTCACTTTTTTATGAGCGTACTCCTCAAATAGGCAACATAATGGCAAGAAAAATTCATCTTTTGTTGTCTCATAAGCAGTACTCATAATATGGGCATTTTTGGGCCTCATAAATGGTGTTCATTAGATAGATCAATATTCTAGCAAGCACATCTCATCTCATGTTGCCTCATAAGCGATACCCATCAAATGGGCATTTTAGCAAGTGGACCTATCTAACGTATTGAATCAATCTTAGTCCTTTTAGGATATTACTTGTTTGCATTTAAATATTTTTTAAAAAGAAATTATCTCGTAATATTATAATAAAGTTGCACTAAGTTTATCTAATACATATTAATAGCAAACTTCCACCATTTTTTTTCAAGTTGATCAAAAAAAAAAAAAAAAATTTTGTAAATTTATCCTTAACTACCAACAAGCATTAATTACCAACACCACAACTATTAAAATCCTCAAGAGCATGGTTCTTCCTTATTGGATCTAAAATTTTCAAAGTTGATTCCCGACGCATTGGTGATTTTCTTTTTTAGTGACATATCTAAAAAAAAGTATTCACAGATTCTATTATGGATAATCCTTCTCTATGTAGGAGAACTCCTGGAAGATCATAAATTGCTTCATTGGTACAATTTGTCCCTGCGAAGCGACATCATGTTGCGTGATTAAATTGATAAAGGTGAATGATCTCTGAAAGGAAGATAGGAATTGAAATTATGAGAGGCAGTCGTGATCTTTATTAGTTAAACTCTTCCTATCTTTCCATAGACAATGCCAAATTATTTTAGGAAAAAATTTGTTCTTGAGAATTTGGATTAATCACAACCTACAAAGAATGAAGGAAAATTAGCTTGGAGGATCCGAGATGTACTTCAGGGAATTGCTCTGACGCCTAAGTTAGGGAATCTCTATGTTTGGTATAATTAGAATATAGATAAGAATAGAATGTCCTGACCTCTCTTATGGGATCCCTTTTATAGGTACTATGGTATGTCCTCATTGATTTTTGTTTTAATGAGTAGTTACAAGGATGGTGAAAGTTACATTTTGACTAGGAACATTTACTAGGAAATATTAATATCGATTTCTCTTCTTTTTTGGTCTTCTGCAAAACATTGTTGAGGTTAACATAAATATATTGTGAACTTTCAAACTACAAGCATAATCTTTCATGACTTTGAAGCTCAAAATAACCAAAACCCTTAGTTAAAATAATATTTTTTTAACAGTAAAATAATAAAAGTTGGCATGAACCTCAATCCCTCTCCCTTCTCAAATTATATATGCTATTAATAAATAGTAATGAACATTTTGGTAGATAAAATTAAAATGTAACAAAATTATCCTTTATAAATTTACATACTATAATTTTCGCTTTATTTCACTTTCAATCCATTTTCCAATTATTGAATAAAAAAATCATATGTTCAATTGGCTGGCCCCATTGAAATTTTTCATAAAACAACTGTTTTGGAGAATTTTTACGACCAATTTGCCTTGTGAACAATCTCTTTTTTGCTTTTATCCTATAATATAAATACCTTATTTATCTATCAACAAATTATAGAGAACAAAATCAAAAAAAAATAATAATGTTCATGGATGAGAATAACCATTAAATAATCATTATATTAAAATGAAATATTTGAACTATATTGATTTTGTTCTCTATAATTTGTTGATAGATAAATAAAAAAAATTATCATTTATTTATATATTTATTTTGATCCCTCCAAGCTTTGTCCTGGCCAAGTAGTTAGCCATTTTTTATAAAAATAATAAATAGAAGCTAATTGATTTATTACAGTTCTTTATAATTGAAGTTATATATATATATATATCTTTTCATATGTATCTTGCTCATCTACAAAAGCAAATTTTGCTTAAGGTCAATGTTCTCATTTAAATTTATCCAACAATAATAATGTAAATTTCCAATAATGGTCTACTTTCAAATTGGTTGAATTTTAATTTGCAATACACATAATTTCAACATCACCAAATGTGCAATGGTCATCTCCTATTAGATATCAGTTCTTTTAGTTGACCTTGATGACAATAAAAACTAAAAACTAATCATAAAAATATTAAAAACATTATGATCCCTAATTTTACTCAACAAAACCTCAATCTCTAACCCTTCAATTGGGAGAATGCGTAAATGAAGAGGCGTTAACTTTTTGAGTTTGATCTTTATTTTGATGCTGACAAAACACAAGTGTCTTATTTGTACGTTGAGTACTTAAACAGGTTTTTAATTTGGCACGCATATAATACAAAGGGAAATGGAAGCTAAGAGGAACTTGAAGATCATACATCTAGCGTATTTCATGAAGGCAGAAGAGTAAAGAAGAAGAAGAAGGCTTTTGGTTTTAAATTGTAAATGCATTTTGTTTTCCATTTGGTCTATAGTAATACATTACATGCATGATGAGAATGATAGCTCATAACAACCGTAAATAGATCCTAGGGGGCTAACACACTTCACAGAAAAATCTTTTCTCAATAACTAATTGATTAGCGTAAAAAATTAGGACTAAAATGAATTTGACAAAGATTTCGGTCAACCGAAGGCTTAATTAAAAAGCCTCGACCGACCAACCTTTTACAATTTAAATCATCTCGATCGACCAAACTCGCCCTAAGGGCAAAAATGTAATTGCGGTTAAGCTCGGGTGATCGGCCCCTAAAAATGAACTCATTGCTCGGCCGACTGACCAATACATTTTGGTCTGTCTTCTACTCATTAGCTGATCGACCTTATAGTTCAAAAAGGCCCCAGGTTAGCCGACCAAACCTGTTTCAAATTTCAAAATTGTTGTGTGTTCGGTTGACCGACACTAAAGGTCAGCTGACCGAGCCTCTCGAGTAGGAAATTTTTTAAGCACAAAAAAGTAATTAATTTCACAATTAAGCATTTTCAAAATACCGAGCGTGTCCCCAACAATCATAATTTTCTCAAAGTCTATATATACCCCTTTCATTTACTTAATTAGTAACTTTGATTAACTTTCAAATCCTTCCATATCATTTTTTAATCAAAGTTCCTGGACAACATTTTATGGCAAAATTTCTTTTGGGGCAAAATTTTACCACTCCCTTCAACTCTGTTTCACATTTTTCTTGAAAAAATTTTCTTTAGAAGAGAGCATTTATTTTGGACATATATTTTTATATCAAAGTACTTTACTCCCACTCACTTGTTCATCTTGAATATTTTCTTTTGAGAGTAAGACTTGATTTTCTCTATATATTTTCCTTGATAAATATGTTTGGAGAAAACTCTTGATGCTCATGAATCTTGCACATTCATTGCAAGATTTTGTTTGCCCAATGTGTCTTATTTGCAAAAGTCTTTCGAGTCATAACTCTAGTTTCCCTTTGAACATTATTTGAAAAATCATTTTGAGAAATTTCTTGGGATATTGAAAATAGAACCTTGAACATGTTTTCGCTTGGAAGGTTTCTCATATTTTTGAAAAGATTATTTTTCATACTCTTGAGATTTAAATTAAAAATATTTAGAGAAAAAAATCACACACTCACTTGAGCTTCTATTTCATATCATGATTGAATCCATTTGAGTTTCATGAAGCATTTTTATTGCACAAATGTTTTTATTATTATTATAGTTGTTGTATTCCCGGCATGTGGCCAGAAGATGATTACATTGACCTGTAACGTGCATCGGATTACTTAAACCTAATTAAGAAAAAACCGGATGGTTCAGACTCAATTAAGAGAACTAGGAGAGGCACCCTCCTAGGAAAGTGTGCAAGGTGTTGGCTCCACTTAAACTAGAGAGTGTCCGCCCCCGTGAGGACAATGTAAGTGGCGTCGCTCCGCTCAATTAAAGTGAGCATTTAGTGAATCCTTGTGTTGCGACTCAAGGCAGGGACATAGACAAGTTTGATCGAACCCTAAAAACATTTCTTGTGTCTGATTTTAATTTTCGCAAATTTAATTTCTACACTTGAATGTTTATATTTTTATTATTGTGAAAGATTAGGAAATACTGAGCCTATTGTATCTATTTTATTTATCTGCTCAATTTTGTATTGCTAGATTATTGGTATTTGCTTAGATAGACCCTCACTATACTGATTGTGGATTTAATTTAACCTAGTAGAAATTTTTTAAATACTCAATTCACGTCCCTCCACTCTTGGGAATACACCAATTCCAACAAGAGGTAAGGAGTTTGGCAAGACACAAGAGCTTCCTAAGATGGTGAATTGATATGAAACTACAGCATTCCATTGTATTTCTCTTTATATCAAATACTACAAAAAAAAAAAAAAAATTTGTTCTGATATGATTAAAAACAAAAAATATTTAAATGTGAATAGTGTATAAAACCAAATATTTGTCGATTGATTTAATATATTTTTTATTTTAATTTTTAATTTCCTTGATAACCAAATATGAGAATGTTTTCCTTTCCTTTTCCCTCATTTTCATATCATGCCTCATGGTTAAATTGATGTGGGAATAAAATCATCCCTTCTAAAAACTGATACATTTTAAGGGCACGATGCAAACAAAAAAACTTGCCAGTACACTACAAAACACCCAAACTAAACAACTTCCCGATAAACTAAGGAACGCCGGAACTTCTTCATTTCAAATATTTTTAATATTTGATTTTTGGTGAAATCATAATATTTGATTAGAGTCTTAAGTTTTACCCATTTCCTCAAGCCAAAGGCCTGCATTCATACTTTCCAAAGGAAAAATGACTTGTCAAGCTGAGTGGCCAAAGCCGCCAAACCATCAGTACCTCAATTTCAGTGGTCTCAGCTAAGGTCTATGCCACCTTCAGTCTTGGTTTGATGAACAACCAACCTTTGAGTAAAGTGGGAAAGATCAAAGCTAATTCGTGCACAAAGAGACTGAAGATTACCGTGAATTTAATCATGTCATGTATGGGGGAGATGTGCTGATTATATTCTCCCAATCTAGAGACTGAGACTGAG
Organism: Malania oleifera; assembly: GCF_029873635.1. Lineage (NCBI taxonomy): Eukaryota > Viridiplantae > Streptophyta > Magnoliopsida > Santalales > Ximeniaceae > Malania > Malania oleifera. Next base: position 53,114,044 of record NC_080428.1, read on the forward strand.
GTTCAACTTTAAAGAAAAATATTAATCCATTATGTGATTGCTGCTCTTTCAACACTTCCATCAGAAAAAGATATGACTCACTCACTGGACTCGGCATCTCAATTTGCAACCAGAATTCAGTAATGGAGTACGTAACTAAAAAAATACTCATACCAATGCAACTTGTGTAGTTCACCTGCTTGAAACAGTTAGTGGGGAAGGCAAATATATGTGATCCAAACCAGAGAATGAACTGCATCTCCGAGAAATGGCAATTGAAACTGCGAATTTATAGCCAGGAACTTGTTAGGATTGTATGCACAAGCAGCACACAAAGAAAAGCATTCATATAAAATGGATGGAGAGAGAGAGAGAGAGAGAGAGAGAGAGAGAGAGAGAGAGAGAGAGAGAGAGAGAGGGAACTTTATACAACAACTAGACCTTTATTTGACAAGTGTTGTACTGGCTGTTAGGTATGAAATTCCCTGGACATCAGCTGGGTAGCAAATTTCTGAACCATACGAATGTATTCAATCATGAAGGAGTGCAAAAGTATTTCCAAACCACAACAAAAGCAATGGAAAAAAGAATGCAAGAGTGAACACAATTGGAAGGATATCTTCTCTTCATAGATTGGATGGTTGAGCATAAGCAGATTATTGTTGTTTACAATAGCTCGGACCAATAATTCCTTCGCTTCATCGTGCTTCTTTTTCAGCATGTTGCAGATCTGCAGAAACAATCGCATCAAACTCACTATACTTACCATTTTCTCCATTAAAATACCCATATATATGGTCACAGAAAATAGCATGCTAAATCATTCCATTATTGGAGCACAACCTAGCAGTTTAAAGCTTTCAGGTGAAGTGGTAATCTAACATGGTGTCGGAACTATGTTTCTCTCAGCTTATGTTTCTTGACGTTGCATAGACATCAGGCAATTGCAACCACAATACCATGCCTATCTATGCAACAATAATTCTATTTGCAACTAGGATTACATAAGGTGTCATGACCATTCTACTTTCTTGCATTTGGGTACAAGTTTCCACTGGTTTCTAAAATTCATGTCAGAATGTGTGTTTCATGGTGTAATTACCAACGAAAAAAAAGTGAATCCATAGCATACATACATTTTCAAGCTCCTTTGAAAATGCTTCGGCCTTCTCAACATTTCCATCATTTTCCATTCCTAAAGGAATTTCCAACATTGTCATATTCACTTCTTGGAGAGTATCTGAAGTAGAAGCTGTATGGTCATAGTCAACATCCATGGCAGTATCATCTACAACGTTTGCATTGCTGCAAACCTGACCAAAATATCCAGGACCACAGTGTGAACATCTATTTGAGATACGGCTTTAACCTTCTCTCTTGAGTAAAGATTTAACAGAAAGGATCCCAAAAAAATAAAAATAAAAAGATACAACAGGTTCATTTGATACACCTGTTCAGCAATCAATCCACCTGAAGCTCCCTTCAGTTTTCTGCAGTTTCAAGGCCCCCATATGTCAGTTCAGTGAAGGATCCACAAAACAAAGTTAGCTGCAGACAGAGTCTATAGCATGATTACCTGCTTTCATTGGGTGATTCAGAGAGACGTTTTGATGGGTTTAGGGCCACTGGATCCACATTTGTTTCCTGCAAAACAGCATCTCAAATACAGAAGTCAATTGTGCACATGCATTAATTATTATACATACTTAGCATCGTATCTCTGCCTTTATTGTTCTTAGCATTAGAACCAAGGCTGTGAAAATCGGGATCCTAGGTAGGATGGCTAGGGTTGTTTGCAGGATCAGATCATAGAATAGGATCAAGGATTGTAGGATTCTACTAAATACATAAATAATTATAAAAAATGCATTTGTATGTTGTTTGTTCATAAACTTCTATGTCATAAACCTACAAAATTGGCTAAAAAAAATACAACTATATTCAGTAGGCCCCCATATTACCAAAAAAAATGATGAAGTTTTTAAAGTGTGGCATTTGACTTAATCAAACTGGCTTATAATGAGAATTAAATAATTATAATAAAAAAGAACATATTTTTTAACTCTAATCAGTAAACAACCATACAGCCTGCATCCATTTTTCCTATGCAAAAAAGTCTTAGCAAACAAAAGCTAAATGATCAAGCTAGCTTCTATCTAAAATTTCAGCATCCAAACCACCATTTATTCGTTAGTATCACAAAGACTATCATCATTAACTTAATCAAGGCCATCATTAAAACATCTATTGTAGAATGCATCAATATATTATTAATCTATCTTCATTCTTAATATTTCAAGTTTCCATCACTTAATAATCACCAATGAACTAAAAAATAATTTTTTGAGTCATAATTAATATGAAATAAACCGCATCACCTTTTAAGTTTTTTTCATTTCATATATAAGTTACACAGGACAAAAACCAAGCCTATATGAAAAATACTTTAGTAAAGAGTGTAAAAATATGAAAGAGTGTAGGATCTTACAATCTTACCACATCCTACTGATCAAACCAATCCTATTGATACTACTACGATCTTACCAATTTGTGATTCTATGTATTATCAAGTTCATTTTATTAGTAACATCACATGATCCTACTATCTGGATCGCGATTTTAACAGCCATGATTACAACCCTTTCCACACACTGTGCTTCCCAAGCCCAGACAAACAGGGAAGTTTGCATCAGGTAAGCTGTCAGCCAGCATAAAACATTGTTAGACCTCTATGCTATGTAACCTTATCTATTATTAGATGGGGTGCCCCTGCAATCCAAACACTTGAGTATACTGTAAAAAAGGAATCATGTAGCTGGCCTCATTTACTGGGACTTAAGACTCGGAACTTAATAGTCAATGTTATTGCTGCTGTATACAAAATTTATTTATTAAACAGTAACAGAATAAATAAAAAAATTTAGAGGAGAATACCTCTAATGTTTTCCTTTTCAAAGATAAAGTTGGTGTTGTTCGTTTCTCTGGGGTAACAGAAGAGGCTGTCCTGAATGTCACGTGTCCTTGTACTTGCTCTTCTTGCTCTGTCTTTTGCAAGGATTTAGTTTGTCTATGAAATGTAGAACTTGACAGGTCCTTGTTCAAACCCACCATCCTATAAAGATATATGTAACCACTGGACAGATAAATAATAAAGCTGAAAGAATGTGATGAAGCAGTGAACAATACCTTGAACTCTTTAAACTAGACTGGTCAGGTGTCCTCTTGGCAGCTTTAAGAGAAGAAAATTTAATCCCTTCAAGGGAAGAAATATTTAATGTCCGCTTAGATGCCATGCTTGAAACCATAAGTTTAGGATTTACACATTTCTGGGTGCTAGATTTAATTGTCTGCCCAGTTGAGCCAGAACAATTAACTGGAGCACTGCAAAAAATTAACACGGGCTAGTAAAGCTTACATCAACAGATAATCCAGATAATGTTTCATTCAAAGTTCTCGAGTTATGAGATGGAAGAGTTGGATTTTTAACAGACTGAAAGAACTTGTCACACAAGAATAAAGAAGACTAGTCTGGAAAATAGGAAAGACCAAAAGAATAACACAAGAAACTCTCAGACAGATCTTTTCATTGGAAAAAAATTTCCAACATTTCTACCTTATACATAAATATCAATTTCACAATTTTGAGATAAATGCACAATTTGCCTATTAGCATGCGACATGAAAGCTTTACATAGGCTTGTTTGAAAGCTCCTTAAGCTTTCATAAACTTAACTGAATAAATCTACTTCTGGAACAACAAAAGTTAAGCCTAAAGTCAGAGTTAATGCCTTCCAGATATGTTCTTGAGGAGGTCTTGTTTTTAATCCTCTATTATTTCACCTGAAGTTGTTCTGATTGACTGCAGTCATTGCTAGTAGCCCCAGGCACATGATGAAAATTCTCATAAATTACGGGGAATATTGATACTACACTTTAACATTTGATTGGATTCAAAATTGAAACCTGTGAACAATACATTTTTGGTATTTTTTGAGATAAAAAAATATAAATTAAAACAGAACAAATAAAAGGACAAAGAAAGGGTCCACCAAAATAAAAAAGAAAAATTACAATACAGCTGCTCTTCAATCCCTTTGTTGGGCAAGCAACGTCATCCCCCCACCCCCCCCCCCCCCCCCCCCCAAAAGCACTCAAAAGAAAAAAATTATTACTCTATCCCATAACAAACAAGGAGAGGTTGTACTATCCTTGAAGATTCTTGTGTTAAAACCGCACATCTCCATAATGCGCTTTCCTTTCTACTCTTTCCATAGCACCAATGTATCACTGGCAAGAAATCACACACAACCTGATGCTTCATGAAAAAAAAAAAACATAGATGTTTTGCCACCTGACAATGAAGAAAAGGGGTGCATTTAGATTCAACCAAAAGCCTTGTAGGTCTTCTAACCTATAACAAATTATGCATGGTAATCCTACTAAGCATCACAGTCCAGAGAAAATCCAAATCTAAAAGGAAACGTTTGTCTTTCAAACTGAAATTCATATATATATATATATATAGGGAGCGAGAGATAGAGAGAATTAAAAAATTGCAGGAGAGAAAAGAAGAATATGGGAGGCTGGAGGAGTTTCTGGATAGAAACTACCAGAAACTGCCAAGAGACGGCAACAGAATTCAGAAATGAGAAAGAGAGTTGAGAGAGTTATGGGAGAGAAAAGAAGAAGATGGGAGGCTGGAGGAGTTGCTGGACAGAAACTGCCAAGAGACAGCCACAGAATTCAGAAATAAGAGAGGTGAGAGAATTATGGGAGAGAATTAAGAGATGAAGAAAAAGAGAAGGAGAAGAGAAACAGACAAGAAGAAGAGGGCAGACTGCTGCTGGGCAGCAGGGAATTTTGGACAGAACAGGAGATCAGAAACAGAGAAGAAAGAAGAAGAGGAGGAAGAAGAGGAAGGGACAAGGAGAAGAGTGAGAGAGAATGGGTGGACTGAAATGGAAGAATGGAGATCGTGGTTGGGTTCGTGAAGGGAGAGCCCCAATTGGTAGAAAAAAACCAACAACCCCTTGGGGTTACCCTGCACTTGGTAGAAGAAGTAGAAAAGGGAATAAATATAGTGATAATTTGATTCTTCGTCACCATAGTAAATAGGAGAGAAATTCGAGTTTTTTCTTCGTCTTTACAAAAGCAAAAGAAAAAAAAATAAAAAATATAAGTAATTCAAATAAAAAGGGCAGCATCAAGGTTCTGCAGCCATGGAGAAATTAGAAGAGAAGAAGGTAGGGGAAGGGAAGAGAGAGGAGATACCAGGAGGAAACTCCGTTCGCTTCAATTTACATTCATCGGTAACTTCCTACAACATGGCTTTCATACACTATTTATAAGAAAGCCTCTTTACATGAAATTACACTTAAACCCCTAAAACAACATTACATTACGAATATACCCCTACTTTACACAAATATTACAAACAATCCCCAAATACACATAATCCTACACTTATTAATACTGAACACAGATAATAAACTGCTAACCACACATAATAAACTACTAACTTAACCCCACAATTCCTTAACCTAACTCTTCTTAATTACTTTCCAAAAAAAATCTTCCTTAGGCCTTACTTTTTGTCCTGCATCAACTAATTGGTGCATTGGGAAGAAAAAGCTCAAAAAGGCGAGGCACAATCATCCTCAACAAAATCTCACCCACCGAAACATCCTTCCAGAGTCGAATCCTATTGCCATTACCCACTCTGAAATGGATACAGACAAACAAGCAACCTGAGAAAGAAACATCTTGGGTCTCACATGGGAAACAATGCCACTCCCTATAGCATCCCACCCATTCCAATGAACTCCATCCTACTAATCATACCATGTGCTATAGAGAATTAACCTCTAAGGAGAACCTCCACAATTATTTTCCAATTAGAGAGATGTTTTTAGATACCACATGACCAAGCCCCAATCTTCCTTCAGATTTAGGTCCTTCTTAACCATGTCACGGGTAACAGCATGGTCCCTCTTATTCTCCCCAAAACCAGACCAAAGAAGCCATGCATCAACCTCTCTAGTACCCTAAAAACACTCATGGAAACTCTAATAAACAATAAGAAATAAATGGGCATATTGGATAGGGAAGCGCTAATATGTGTAACAACATGGTTCCTCTTATTCTCCCCAAAACCAGACCAAAGAAAGTCATGCATCAACCTCTCTAGTACCCTAAAAGCACTAACGGGAACTCTAAAAAACAACAAGAACTAAATGGACCTACTGGATAGGGAAGCGCTAATAAGTGACTTCATCCTCCAAGAGATAAGCATGCCTCTTCCACCGCTTTAACCTCCTACCCACCCTCTCAACCACAGGGCCTCAAAAAAGCCATTGAGGTAGGATTGCCTCCAAGAGGTAGACCTAGACAGAAGCAACCAATCTAAAGAAATGCAGCCCGCCAGGCCTCAAACCCCCCTAAATCACAACCGACCAAATTAATGTGGGCCACCCGGCCCACCCCACTCTACAGGGTCTCACAAAAGCTATCGAGGTAAGATTGCCTCCAGGAGGGAGACCTAGATGGGAAAGCAGTCAATCCAAAGAAATGCAGCCCAACAGGCCTCAAACCCCTCTAAATCACTACCCCAAATTAATGCCGGCCACCCCACTCTTGGACAACTTGATATTTAATCCCAACATATTTTTGGGTCAACAAAACAAGTGCCTTCCCGAATTTCACAACATTATCCTCGAAACAACATAGTATCATCAGCAAACTCACAGAATTGGTTTTAAATGATGAATAGATGTGTGTGTGTGTGTGTGTGCGCATTCCTATTTCCACAGCGCAGATTCAAGACAAGTCAAAGCATAACATGGCTGACCTGGAAGTTTTTTGAACATTAACTTTTTCACTTCCCAGCAGAAGAGGTTCACCTTGTGCTACATCTTTATCATGTGGACCAGAACAGCCAACCAGTTTGCTCCCATTTTGTGCATCATCAGAACACACACAGTCCCTGTTAAAAAAATGTCATGACCACTGTAATATGATAATGAAAACAGCACTTAATGAGCATTATATATGTAAATTAATACCTTACCTAATACTGCTAAGATCCTTAACACTATTCTCATTTCCCAGTAAAGCATGTTTCTCATCTGTTAATTCTGTACTATGTGATCTCACTACTGGTTTGTTCCCAATTTGTGTATCATCAGCATTGAATTCCTCCCTGTTAAAACTAGGGTGGTTCAATCCATTAATTCAGTAAAATACCATTTATTAATGAAAGCATGCTATTGCAAGCATGATTCACCTTCTCTCATCAGCAGAACTTAAATGTGTTGTACCAACACTTTTGCCGCCACGTGAGATAATAGTTGAACAAGTTGATGATGCTTGATGCAATTCTTCAGATCTCTTAAAAAACTTTGAATCGATGACTCTACTTTTTTCTTCCAATTTATCACTGCAACAAATGAAGAGTAATTGAGCAGTAAATGCTTAAATTAAGATGCTGTGCTCTTCATCAAAGCTAAGCTTGACATGATTTAAGAAACATGCTCACTGAACATAAAGCATGTCTTTTTTTTCTTCATATTCCACTAAAATTTAGGGAGACCAAGGAATGTGCATGAGCAGTTAACACAAAGGAACCTTCTCAGTGTTTATAATTTCCAGACAACATTATCCATTTGTGTTATAGAGGCATTTGTGTGTCTTAGAGCTGAATGGTAGAAAAATGATCATCTAGCCAGCTGCAGGTAGCTGGGATCAAGAGATGATTGAATTAGATAGATGCATCTGTATGTTTTCTGATTTTGTTCAATATATTTGAAGCTGGCTTACTTGGGAATAAATAGAAAAAGAACTCAGCAGCTTCTCATCATTTCAGTTTATTTCAAACATTATGCATCTTAAAAATTAAATCAATGGACCAGGAAGATTATGGAAAACAACAAAGCTAAAGGCTAATGGATTGTCTAACCTGTTCAATGGGGCCAGAAAAAACTTTGAAGTTGAGTTGTGGTTTTCTTGGTGGGCCTTTGAACCATGCAGAGCGCTCTTCGAGACGCTTGTAATGGAAGTATCTTCAAGTCCTGAGTCACCTTGGTTTGGTTCAGGGTCATCTTTGCTTCCCAACAGAGCATGATTATCACTGCCCAATGCATTCCCTTCACCATTACTGTTCTGTGGTCCTACAAGGAGCGGTAACAATGAATCCTTTAATCGTGACTTTTCACGATTAGGTCCCAATCCAGGTACAGTTTTGGCACTGATAGTCTGCTCTCCATCTGAGTTTCCATTTACTTTTGTGTCCAGCACACACACTTCTGTTTGTAATTCTGAAACAGTATCTTGAATTGAATCATTTCCAGATGCAGATTGAACAGGCAAAACCCCATTGATCTGCTGAGCATATGTTTTAGTGGAAACTGTCCTCTCTAATGGTTGATTTTCTTGGTCTGTCTCTTCTGCATTGGAAGGTGTTCTCTCTACTAACGTCTCTGCTGCAGGTGACACACCTAGATTAGCAGACATGGATTTTGAAGGACAATTGTCATCCCCAGAATCAAGATTTCCATGACCATCCACTGGAGTCTCAACCTTTGAAGTGGTGCCACTCCCCAGTGGTGGAAGTTCCAAGATTGTGCTATCATCAAATGCACTAGTACCTTCAGCGAACCGGTTTTTAGATCCCTTTGAAGTGCTCTCACTTTTATCCAAAGCAACTCCTTTGTTGTCTTGGCTTTTATTTGATTTTTTTTCTTCTTTCATCAAGCTTGAATCAAAACTGAAACTATCCAACCCAAAACCAAGGAGAGAAGTTTCAATTAAGCAATTGGAAAACTTGGACACATACATATACACAATAAAAACTTGAATGGTTCCTAGAAAGATTTTTCTCTGCTTACTCATTAAAATCAAAGGAGAAGGCAAAATGGTCTTGCTTTGGTTGATGATTTCCACTGGCAGAATCTTCTGATCTTTCCTTGGCTTTTCCAGTCTTTTTTGGTTGGCAAGAGAAATCAAGGTCTGGCATATCTACTTTGAATGATGATATCTTGTCAAAACCGCCATCAAGATTGAAATCCATATCCCTACAGAACATGTTGCTTCATGAGTAACAATAGCAATGCCACAACCATGCGTTTATCAGCCATATATCAAAAGATTCATGAACATACATTTTAATACATTTTTGTGCCAGACATCCTATTGAAAAATAATGGAACAATTCTCATTGATCATCAATGTCACACACATGCTAATTGTTGCTTTTTGTAGAAAAATCATCAAGGTTGCCAAAGAAGATCACCTTTTGGACCCATAATTTCACATATAAAGAAAAAACAAATTGACATCTTAGCACTTACAGTTTATCAAAGCTAAATGCCTTTTTCTTCCCCTGGGTGACTGTTTCAAAGTCAAAATCTATTGCATCATCTGTCACAGAGATAGACTTCCACGAGCTGAGAAATTCCTTTCCAATTTCCTCATCTGTTTCATGGGGAAGTAGAATCTCATTACATGAACCATTAACATTTCAATCTGGAAATGTCTAAGCCATGAAAATTATAGAGCAACATTATAACAGCATTTGAACACTAAAGCCTATATACAACCAGATGTACATGTCCTCTTCCACTCATCTACTCCAGAGCTACATGCCTTATTAAAGGTTTTTTTTGGAATTTTTTCCCTACTTCCACTATCTATTTCTTAATATATGTTTCCTTCCAAGCCTTCAACTTATTTTCTGTTGATCATTTATAACTACCTCAATTGTTGCAATGCTCTTGCAAGATGAGATGCACCCTCTGCTTTTTCATTATATGACACTTGTAGTTCCCACCAGAGAACATAAAAAATATTATGTTAGTATTTCCTGATATGCACTTGTGCAAAGGGCAAAATACCTAGAGAAGGGGTTTTCTTCTTTGCATCAACAGAGGAAGAAGCTCCCTTTTGTGAGTCAGACATTTGTGTAGATAGATAAATCTTTTGCTAGATGTCTGCAAGCAACCAGCTGTCAGATAGGAGCTCCATTGGAAGGATGACCTTTAGCTATATTAACATACAACAGCATCAGAAACAACCAAGCCTTAAGTTGCACTAGGTGTATTACGGAAATAAATACTGCAGCAGATCACAGCAAATCAAGTGTAACCGCACCTTGATTACAGGAGTCCCCAATGGCTACAAAATTATTTGCTTTCCATGTATATCTCATTAATTCATTTCCTTGTTTATAGTTTCCTGTAAATCCGACTCTATAGACATTAGACAGCTGTAAACAGATCCTCAACAATTGTATAGTTACTTATATAAATATCTCCAGCATTCTTGTTTTATCATTTATGGTATCACAGCCAAACATAACCTCCGTTTTTCCTATCAGCAGCTTCAGTTGCAACATTGAAAAAAATTAAAAAATAAATAATTAAATAATTAAAAAAGAAAACTTCCAGAATAGGCAAGATGGTGACCCCAAAGGGAGGGGGAGGGGGTTTGAATTTCGAACCAGCTTCTTAACATGCAGTCCATTCAAATGACTTACCCTTAGGGTTCAATTCAAACCTCAAAATTTAACTCTGATTGTGAGTATTCCCCACATGATTTGTATTTTCACACAAGACACACTTATTCCCAAGCTATTAGCACAAAAAATCAGAAGTTTCAACAGAAAATTTCAAGCTATGCATCTTAGTATTCTTTGCAAACAAAGCACATGAAATGAACTAAAAAAAACTCAGTCTAATTTTTTCCGTAAGTTATGTTTATTCTACTTCACAGTTTCTAGCTGTAGAGTCGGGGCATACCCTCAGTTTTTAGCTGCAAAAAGTGGAAAAAGTAAATAAAAATAAATAAATAAAAAGATTCATACGAAACATTGAAGAAGAAATGAACAGTACACCTGAAATCAGAATGAATAAGTTCTGTATTTCTTGAATTGATTTTTGTACAACCACAACTCTCTATATACAATACAATCGCATATTAACAAGGAAAGAATTGCCTAAAATAAATGCATAAAATCTGCCCAATAAATCCCTATACAATCTCTCATATTGTTGACCCTTTATTCCCGAAATTCTCTAATAATCTTCAGGATTTCTACACTCCCCCTCAAGTTGGATCATAAATGTTGATCATATCCAACTTGTACGTGAAATCATCAAAACTTTGTCAAGGTAGCCCTTCAGTGAAAATGTTGGCTGTTTGTTCTTTGGTAGGAACACAAGTCATGCAAATGGTTCCTTCTTCAAACTTTCTCTTAATAAAGTGTCTGTCCACCTCTACATGTTTGGTTCTGTCATGCTGGACTGGATTGAGAAAGATGTTAATGGCTGCTTTATTATCATAGTAGAGTTTGATAGGAAACTTTACAGTGACATGTAACTCCTCCAAGAGTTTCCGTAACCATAGTCCTTCACATACCCCTTGTGCAGCTGCCCTGAATTCAGCCTCAGCATTACTTCGAGCCACTACATTCTGGTTTTTTACTCCTCCAAGTCACCAAATTTTCCCATACAAAGGTGCAATATCTGGTGGTAGACCTTCTATCTTCAATTGATCTTGCCCAATCTGCATCTGTGAAAACTTTTACTTTCTTACTTTCACACTTCTTGAAGAAGAGTCATTTGCTCGGAGAGCCCTTGAGATACCTAAGGATCTTGTACACGGCATCAAGGTGAGTCTTTTTGGGTGAATGCATGCGTTGACTTACCACACTAACTGCAAATGCAATGTCAGGTCTAGTATATGATAGATAGATGAGTTTACCGACCAATCTTTGATACCTCTCCTTTTCAACTGATATTCCGCAATCTTCAACTCTCTTTACTGCTTCAATGGGGATTTCACTAGGTTTGCATCCAAGCATGCCAGTTTCAGTTAAGAGATCAAGGATATACTTTCGCTGAGAGACACTGATACCTTTTTTTGATCTGGAAACTTCCATTCCTAAGGAGTATTGCATTTGTCCCAAGTCTTTAACTTCAAATTCAGCAGCTAGGACTTTCTTCAATCTTTCCATCTCCATTGTATCATCTCCAATTAGGATTATATCATCAACATACACAATTAGAATTGTTCTCTTACCACTCTCAGACTAATGAAAAAACATAGTGTGATCTGATTGCCCTTGTCAGTATCCTTGGTTTTTTCACCTTCACAAACCAATCAAACCATGCTCTAGGAGATTGCTTGAGTCCATACAGGGACTTCTTGAGTTTACATACACCGTTTTCTTCACCTCTCTTACTGAAACCTGGAGGTATCGTCATGTAGATTTCTTCTTCTAACTCGCCATCTAGAAACGCATTCTCAATGTCAAATTGCTGCAGTGGCCAATCCAAGTTGGCTACCAAGGACAGGAGGACCCGAATTGTATTCAATTTTTCCACTGGTGCAAATGTCTCCATGTAGTCAATGTCATAGGTCTATGTAAACCCTTTTGCAACAAGTCAGGCTTTATACCGTTCAACTGTCTCATCAGTTCTATATTTCACTGTGAAGACCCATTTACAACCAATTGGTTTCTTCCCTCTCGGCAAATTCATAATGTACCAAGTTCCATTCTTTTCCAGAGCCCACATTTCCTCCATTACAGCTTCCCTCCATTCAAAAATCTTCAAGGCTTCCTAGATATTCTTTGGAATTTTTATCCTGTCAAGGTTAGAAGTTAAAGCACAATATTCTGTAGACAAGCTTTTATAAGACATGTATTTTGACCAAGGATATTGAGTACATGACCTAGTTTGTTTTCTGACTGCAATGGGTAAATTGAGATCATCCTGTGCAGGTTTATCAAAGGGGTACTCAAGATTACTTGAAGACATTACCTGATCAGGAGTGGATGAAGACTCATGGTTGCTTGGATCGATCATCGGTTCTGACTCTTTTGGTGCTTCAGGTATAAGATTCTCTGTGTCCTTTAATTTTGGCTTTCTTGAGTAGACAAGTATCTCCTTGTTATATTGTTTTCCCGCATCTCCCCCTAAATTCATGTTTTCTTCTTTATTTGGCAAGTTAGAAGCATTTTTCAAGACAAGCTCAGTGTTTGGTATAGGTGCAATAACAAAGATATTGAAATCCAAAACTTGAGCTTCTTTACTACCCAAAGTCTCCCCCTGAAGCGAGGGTTTTTGGAAGTACGGAGTAGTTTCAAAGAAAGTAACATCGAGACTAACAAACACCATTTTTGTTGCAGGATCATAACATTTGTACCCTTTTTGGGTAGGAGAATAGCCAAGAAAGACACACTTGAGAGCGCGTGGATCTAGCTTATGTCGATGATGTATATGGACAAAAGCAGTACAACCAAACACCTTTGGAGAGAGATTTGAGCTGAGGCAGGAGTTTGGAAAAAATGCCTGGAATTTTTGAAAAGGTGAAGCAAAAGAGAGAACTCGACTAGGCATTCAATTGATGAGATATGTAGCTATGAGAATGGCATCCCCCAAAAACATTTTTGGCATATTGGTAGTAACCAACAATGCACGAGCTACTTCAAGGAAATGTTTGTTTTTCCGTTCGGCAACCCCATTTTGTGGGGGTGTGTGAGACGCATGAACTTTAATGTATTATTCCATGTTCTTGTAAATAATTTCCTAGAATACGATTAAAATATTCAGTGCCATCTGTACGCATAATTTGAATTTTTCAGTGAATTGTATTTGAATCATGGAATGAAAATTGATAAACACATAACGCACTTTAGTTTTGTCTTTCAACAAGTATACCCAACAAATATGAGTGTGATCATCAATGAAAGTAACAAACCATTTTGTGTGGATACAATTGAGAGTGTTAGATGGGCCCCATACATCACTGTGAATCATAGTAAACGGTGAGGTAGGTTTGTATTTGGATTTTGGGAAAGAAGTACGACGGTGTTTTGCAATTTCACAAATTTCACATTGAAAATCAAATGATGTTTTATTCGAACAAATGGAAGGAAATAACTATCTCAAATACTGGAAATTGGGATGACCCATTCTAAAATGCCATAAGAAAATATTACTATCCTTAGGAATAGATGCAGAATCACAGCTAGCAATTTGATATTGTTCACTCACAGTAGCCTCCTCAAAGTAGTAGAGTCCCTCATATTCCTTAGCACTGTCAATGTCTTCCTCAATGATAGGTCCTGAAAAACACAATGAAAGGGAAAAGATTTAGCAGAACAATTGGAATTTTTAATTAACTGGCTAATAGATAGTAAGTTGCAGGATAAATTAGGAACATGAAGAACAAACTCCAGTGTGATGGTGTCAGAGAGTCGGATATTCCCTTTGCCTGCAACAAACAAGAGTGATCCATCTACAATTTTAACTTTCAAATTTCCAGCACGGGATGAATATGATGAAAAAAGATGATAGGCACCGATCATGTGGTCAGAGGCACCAGAATCAATAATCCAAGGAGTTTTGGATCTAGAATTTATATTCAAGGCTTGCAAAAAATTACCTCTTTGGGCAAAAGAACCTGAAGAACTATTTGTGGAAGACTGACCCGAAGTCTGAAAGGTAGAGAACATTTTGTAGAGTTGTTCCAACTGCTCAGAGTTAAATGCACCACTTGAATTGGAATTATTATTGCTTTTCTCCCCTTGAGGTCTTTCGGCTTGTTTGTCAACCGTGGCTTGGTAGCCACGATTTTTGTTGCCTTGCTGTGGCTTCCAGCCAACTAGTTTCCTATGTATCTCCCAACATGTTTCCTTAGTGTGACCAATTTTTCGATAGTGTTCACACCAGGGGCGTCCTTTCTATTGTCTTGAACTAAATTCTAGAATAGTCCCTCGAGATACCAAGGCAGGCATTTCTGGTCCAGTATGATCAGTAGAGACTATCTCCTTCAGCATCACCTTATGCCTACTTTCTTCTCGTCTCACTTCTGAGAAAACTTCGCGTGTTGATGGTAAAGGACGATGACCCAGAATTCTTCCAAGAAAATCATCAAGGGTCCGATTCAAACCAGCAAGAAATTCAAACATCCATTCATTTTCGAGGCGTTTTTTTATATCGAACACTATCTCCCGAGCATTCCCACTCTTCTTTAGAACTCAAATCGAGTTCCTGCCAAACAACAGTCATCTTCATATAATACTCCGTAACGTCCCATTCTCCCTGTTTCATTTGCCACAATCTTGTCTTAAGCTCGAAGATCTAAGACGAGTTTTCGGCGTCGAAGTAGGTTTCACGAACGGCGTCCCAGATGTCCTTCGCCAATGGCAGGAAGAGATAGGTCCTCCCGATCGACGGCTTCATGGAATTTACTAGCGACGCTGTGACCATGGAGTTCTCCGATTTCCATTTATAAAGGGCGGCAGCTGCTGTTGGGGCAGGTCTCCATGTCTCTCCGGTAAGAAATCCCAACTTTCCCTTGCCATCGATCACAAGTTTGATCGATTGTACCCTTTCTCGGTAGTTCTTGCCATTCATCTTCTCCACCATTAGTTGGAAGGACGAGTTGTCAAGTCCTGTTGAGCCTACGGTGGAGATGGCTTTGTTCTCCCCTTTGTGAGATTCAGAGGTCTTGAGCCTCTGCTTTGGCCAGCGGTTTCCACCATTGATAGCTAGGTTTACTCTTCTAACTCTGATACCATGAAATCAAAATGAAAAATTTCTGTATTTCTTGAATTGATTTTTGTACAACCACAACTCTCTATATATAATACAATCACATATTAACAAGGAAAGAATTGCCTAAAATAAATGCATAAAATCTGCCCAATAAATCCCTATACAATCTCTCGTATTATTGACCCTTTATTCTCGGAATTCACTAATAATCTTCAGGATTTCTACAACACCAAAATGGATAGAGATGACTGTACATTGCATTCTAAAAACTATGGCAGCAAATAGAAAACTCAGTCCTCGCCAAAATGATTAGGTAGCTGAAGGTGACACAAAAACAGAAAGCAGCGATAGACTTTCTCACATGGTTAAAATTTCTTGTTCGATCTATGAGGCAATATACACACCAAATAATTATATTTTATCAATATTTGATTAGATCCTTATTATGCCGAAGGCATAGCTCATAGTTGGGTTCTATATGATCCCTATTTTTTTTATTATAGTTTCTACTGATGAGAATCTGAGTAGGCAACACAACAACAACAAAACCAAGCCTTAAGGCCCACTATATGGGTTAGCTACATGAATCCTTTTCCGCCAGCCCACACAATCGAGGGCATTTTCCTCGGACAGCTTGAGGGCTATTAAATCCTTCCTCACAATTCAAGACAAACTTCAGTTAAGAAAAACTAAATTACAGAAGTCATAAATAAATAAATAAGAACCAGCACCTGTTGATCATGCAAGGAAAAATGGCAATGAATGTAGGGAAAAAATATAAACAATAAAAATAGCAAAAACATCAACTGTACTTTCGCAAAGAATATCAGAGTCTCAATCACTTCACAAAGAAGTCACATGCAGTGGCAATTAATTGACGCAAATTAACAAATCAAAAAGATAATTTAGCAGTCGCACTTATGATCCATACAACATGATTCCTGAAGCACAGTTACATTTGTTTCCAAGTACCAGAATGTCTAAAGCCAGATTAAATGGGAGAAATTATAATAAATAGAAAGCAATGAGAAATATATATATGATCTATGGAATGAATTTTTCTAGTGTAGCAATTGAAAAATATCAACTCAAAATAGTCCACAAACAAAAAGGCAAAACAGATGCATTGAAATACAGATAAAAATAAAGCTACTGCGATGCGCAGTTGATGAAGCAGACAGATCTGGTGATCGGAATACAACCAAATTATATAGGCATAGAGTTCTTCGCTAACAAGTATATATAACAAACATAACAAAGTAACCAAAGCTAAAGCGCAGAAATTCTGGAAATAAATCTAAAGTCTAAACAACATGCTGTTACCCAAGATTTTCTGCCAGGAATTTACAATCTGCAGCCTAAATTTCACAAAACAATTAGCTAGTGCAATGTCGGACAGGTCAGTAATGTAACTTTCAAATATCAATAAGATTCCACTATCAAGCCAGATTAAGCTGATCTACAAATGTCCTACTAGTTTGATGCGCGCAATTAAGCTAACTAAACATGAAAGACAAGAAATTTAACCAAACATAAGATAAACGCAAAAATCGAAGGACAAGCAACTCCGAGTCCAACAATTTTTTCGGATCAAAAACAACAACTATAATGTCTAACCTAGATGCTCGGAAAACCTATGAGCTGTTGAATCGTTAGCGATGATACAGTCACATCGTTCTTGAACCAAATCAAAGCTCGTAGTGATGTGCAAAATCCAATGTGAGGGAAGGAACTTCGTAGAGAGTGTTCTTGACAACGACAGCGAGCGAGCGAGAGAAGGTGCACTTCCTCATTTTGATTGTACGTTCGAATCAGCGCTATATTTATACTACGAAGAGGCGCGGACCAGCAAGGGGAAGCTGTTCCGCCTTCCGGCCTTCTGAAGAAGATTGCTCGAATGAGACAGCTGGGGTTTGTTCTACTAATATGGGTCGTGCAACGCACGTGGTACCACGTATTTGTCCATCTTCACTAAAAAGTTAATTAGCATATGATATGGGCATGTTGCTCGTCTATAGCAACATGAGCAAATTGTTTCTTCTCAAACACATGCTAGATAGCATATTTAACAATTCAAATTTGTTGACCCTTGAAAATAGATTGCTATTTCAAAGACCAGTTTTATTGAAGGTTGGTGAAAAATTCTTCTTACTTTTTATATATAAAATTAAAAATAGATTCTATGAAAATTTTCGTGGCCCCTAAAAAGTCTCTCCAACACTTAAATTAGCCAATATTTCTCATATCAAAGTGTGAAAGATAAAAATGGGAAGAATGGAGAGAGTCCATCCCCCATGTTTCTTTGCCAAGGTAGATAGTAAAAATTTATTATCGTGAGTATGTGGATTTGCTTATTAGAGGTGGATAATTAAGATAATTTATGAACTAAGCAGATAAGGTCATCTGAGGAACTAGATAAGGGCATTTCAACTCTAACTGAATCAAAGGAGTTAAGAGGGAACTCAAGGAGCTAAACAAATAACAGCAATCTCTTTATTTAGAATCAATTCGGTGAACAATTCTATATAGATCAACATACTAAGTGCAAACAAAGGTCCTTGAAAACTAATTAACAGATGATTGGTTTTTATATAAGAATTGTCGTAACAAAAACCCATGAGAAGGAAATAATATTGAATATAAAATGAAAGCAATGCAAGCTAGTTAAGAAACTGTCTCAAAGGTGTATTATTCCTTCCAATAAATGAATTTAAGCAAATCAAGTGACATATGAAATGTCGTTATTGTTTTCTATTTTTTATTTTTGTTTCTTCACAATGAAAAAACAAATTATAAAAACACATTTGTTTACGTTGTCAATGTTTTTGTTTCTATTATCAATTCTCAACTATTTACTAAAAAAACTGAAAAATTAGATTTTATGGTTTTTAACTGTTTTGACAACCTGTTGTCAAAAGCTAACACCTAGAAATAATATTTTGAATTAAATTATTCATTTTATACACTTTTAAATTAAAATCAAAATTAAATGATCATAAGTATTTAAATATAATTAAAATAAAAACATACATAAATTTTAAAAAATAAAAATAAAGCTAATTACAAAATACTTTTACTATTTTTTTCAATTGCCATGTCCAATAAAATTTGTATTGCAAAGTAAATTTTGAAAGCAGAACATGTAGAATAATTATAATAAATTTTATTTTTACTGTAGTAGTTTTTTAATGTGTATTATTTGTAATTTTAATATTTTAATTATATTTTAATATACTATTTGATTTAAAGATAAAAATGAACATTTTTAAATTACGTTTTTAATATATATTAAATTTATAAATGTTAATCAAACAGACAGCTAATTTTTAGTTTTTAGTTTCTATTTTTAGCTTTTGATTTTTTGTTTGTTTAATTTTTGCCACTCATACCAAACGGCCCCTTATATTTGAATCTTGAGTTAAGATGGTTTTTGCCTCTTGGAAGAGAAAAAAGAAAAAACACAAAGCCAACAAGCTTAACGGCATTAAAAAATTGAACTTCATTGTTGAGTAAATGAGCTTTGTGAATTAAAAGGAGACATAATAAGAGACATTGATACCGCAATCCTTCTCACCCCCACCTAAAAAAAAAAGTCTTTCTAAAAAAATCTCAGAAAATAATTAAGATGGGATTGTGCGTAAACCTTTTCGAAGAGAATAATCAACAAAATAATTATATTTTTTGGGTCAACGATCAACATATCTCAAATAGGGAAAAGGGATAGAAAAATCACTTGAATAGTTTATTAGTGTGCAAAACCTGGTAATAATAAATTCAAAGACAAAATAATGGATCAAAAATAAATAATCATCTAGTTGTTTATAATTTTTGGGTAGAACACTCTCCTCAAATGGAGGAAAAGGGATGGGAAAAGCACCTGTGCCGGTTATAGTGCAAAATTTGGTGATGCTTGTATCCATGGTACAATGATGGATCTTGCCTTGAAACCCATCTTGTATCTTTCAATTTGTTACCCCCGAAGGTTCCAATTAAATAAAATAAAATAAATAAAATAGAATCTAAACAAAAAGAAGAGAAAAAAAAAAAAAATAGTTGTATGCACACAAATGCTAGGGGAAGATATGAGAACCTTATCATGGTTGAACATCAAATGAAGACGGTAGATTCAAGAGAGAAAGGGATGTAGTTGCATTATTTGGTACAAACAGAATCGATTTAAGTTGAGACTGAAGATAAAAAACAGTTATTAATTTTTTAGCATCGATAATTGGATTTGATGATGAAAG
Organism: Malania oleifera; assembly: GCF_029873635.1. Taxonomy (NCBI): domain Eukaryota; kingdom Viridiplantae; phylum Streptophyta; class Magnoliopsida; order Santalales; family Ximeniaceae; genus Malania; species Malania oleifera. The sequence continues at coordinate 53,133,827 of NC_080428.1, forward strand.
AGGGCTACCAAATTTTTGTGCTTGACGTCAACAAATGAGGTTGTGCACCAAGTTGGGTTGACTTAGAAAATTGAAAAGTCGAGAATTGAACAAATACCTATGAAAATGGAAAGACTAGAGTTAATTTTTTTGGCTTTTGAATCCATGTAGATTTTAGGAATTTAGTGATATTCATCTAACTTGAAGATAGTAGTTTTTATAGTGTTTAGTGTTACCAAAAAAAAAAAGAATCTAAAAAACGAGCTTCAAAAAACCTTAGGATTCTTTTCTTTTAGAGAAATATGGTATGATTTCAAATATTTTTAGTAGATTCAAAATAAATTATATAAAAAAATAAAATAGGAAGAGAATGCTAATTATACTACAAGGAAAAGGACTTCTGGTCGGAAAATTATCTCCAATAATTCTCAAGCTCATCCCTAGAGATCTATCCCTAAAAGTATAAGAAATGATATGTGATTAAGCCATCCACTTAATGTCTCCAAATATAGGATAATTGTTTAGATTCAAAATAAATTTTATAAAAAAATAAAATAGGAAGAGAATGTTAATTATCTACAAGGAAAAGGACTTCTGGTCGGAAAATTATCTCCAATAATTCTCAAGCTCATCCCTAAAGATCTATCCCTAAAAGTATAAGAAATGATATGCGATTAAGTCATCCACTAAATGTCTCCAAATATAGGATAATTGTTGTCCCTAAACAATCGATTAAAGAGGATGAAATTCATTCCCAAAAGAACTATTGAAATGGGAAAATTAAGTGCAGATAAATAAGGACAAGGATCATCCCCTATTTCTAAACCTATTATCCCCTATGAGATTTTTAGAGACAAATTAAATTGTCATTGCCTTTCTATTTTGGGGGACAAGAGTCGTCCCTTATAAGTACTGTCGCGACGTCCCAAAGTAGAACGAGGCGAATGAAAAATGTAAGATTTAATTTTCAGAAAAAAAAAAAAAAAAAAAAGTGGTGTGATGGAGTCGCCACTAACCTTTTAGTGTGGTTAGAACACTTGATTACTACCCAATTAAGGGTAGAATTAGTTTGCGTTACCAAAACAGGGATTAGGAATTCGGTTACGCGAGGGGAAAGTACGAGCACCCCCTATACGCCCGTTCTTACGAATGGTACCTAATTAATTATAAAATTATCCCAAAGTAAATTCGAAAAAGTCTTTTATGTTACTCCTTTTGAGAATTTACAAAATGCAAATATACATGAATGAATCATACAAATATTTACATTATATGTCACACCCCGAACCCACAGATGGGTCCCAGGTGTGAAAATAGTAACCTAACTTGTCTTTGTATCAATTAAGCATACATGATACAATATTGGAAGAGGGTCCAACCCCGTGGGGTATAAGGAAGCCCTAAAAACATACACATACACATCCATACTCATCAAATACGGAGCATAAAATGTTCATTCTATCCATATAACATACCATACGAGAGTTTTATACAACACTAGGATATACGTTCCCATAATTACAAAACATCCTCCGGGTGTCTACAAAAACCATCACGACAACTCGTACCTAGCCAGGCACTAACTGTAGCTAAATGACACCCCCACTTCCGAATGCTAGGATGTTAGTTTCAGCTACCCAAAGGACCTGAAAACATTTGTATATACATTCGGGGTGAGACACCTCTCCCTAAGGAAGAAAGCAGGTTATATCAATGTGTGGCATACTGGTGTAATTTTACATAAAACATAACACCATACAATATGATACAGTTTCAAAACATTTCCATATAGTTCCAGTATTTTGACAAATCCATTCCAGTACATACGATACCCAAACATACGGTCAGTGTCGTCACACTCAAGCAACCGATACCCTGTGATAACCGAAGCCTCACAGCGGTACGTCACCAATACATGTAGCTCACACCCATTGGTGACCAGCCGGAACACACTGGTGATATTTCACACCCTCGGATATAAGGACACTCGCCTACGGTAATGAACCAGTACATGGCGCAGCATATTGTAATTAGTCGCCACATAGTTGTTTCAGCATACGGTAATTAACCGCCACTAGCTGATTTCACAAAATCTAGAATCATTTTGGAACTCATGTTCCTATACTTATCAACATACGGTAATTAGCCGCCACTAGCTATTTTACAAAATACCTGGAACAATTACATACAACCATACATTCCACACTTATTTGATATACCGTAAATCATATCATTTTCCAACTCAAGCAGACAGTTTTATACAAATAGGGATACGGTCGCCCCAATAATACAGTTTAAACACCACATACAGTTTTCCAAACAAAGTAAAGATGATACCCGAAAGTCCCGATTTTTCTAAAAATTGTAACCCGAAAATCCCACATTTTTACCCGATAGATTTCCCACAATAAGTAGTCAAAACATACATACGATCGTAACCTACAGGTTTACCGATCTCAATTTCAAAAATAAACTGATATAAACAGAATCTCCTTACTTTAACCCGAAATCGAACCATGAACTCTACGGCTCCCAAAACTATGAATCGAGACACCAAAACCTAAACAACGCAGAACAATACTTCCTTACAATTCGTACTACTACACATATTTCAAAACATAAATGGAAACTGAGCCTTACCTCGATTTTGGACCAAAACCCAAAATCGCTCGAAACGAGATTCCGATCCACTATTCGCGAAGAGAATCCTGCCCTGATTTACGCTGTAACGTCGGATTTACTAATCAGGCGACGAACAGCGAAGAAATCTAGAGAGAGAGAGAGAGAGAGTGATCTTCAAGTTCTAGAGAGAGAGGGAGGAGATTTTTTTGTGATTTCTTAGCTTGGAAGTAAGGAAACTGATATTTATAACCCCTTTGACTCGGCCGCCCTCGTCGACGAATGGTGTCGTCATCGACGAATGGTGTCCTCATCGACGAGTCCATATAGATATCTCGTCGACGAGACAAGGACGTCGTCGATGAACCTGATATTACCAGTTTCCCGAAATCCCTTAGCTTTTTCTCGTCAACGAGTTTCTAAATTTTGTCGACGAACAACACCTAGACTTCGTCGACGAACTCTGGCTTCGTCGACAAAGTCTGCTCAATTACCAATTTACCCTTTTTTATATAATTAATCCATATATCACGGTTCTGATTCTTACATTATATATATACATATATATTTCCTCATAATCGAGATACACGAAGCTTGAAAAGCTCATACCCTTTTGTTACAATCATGGGGATAAAAATCAAGAAGATATTTTATGAAAATAACTCTCAGAATTGCTTCGCAAGGTTTATAGAATTTTTCAAAATATCAAATAGTATTTTAAAATTTTTCTGCGAGGTTTTTAAATTCATTCAAGATGAAAATTTTACAAAACAATTTTCTAAGTCTCAAAAAATATTTTTTGGATTTTATTTATTTATTTTTATTTTTTTACATTTAGCCCGAATTTTCAAATAGATAACATAGTATAAAAATAAATAAGAAAAATACTGGGTAACCGATTCAAACCGGTTTAGTGATTCCAATGATTCTTAGAGGAGCAAACGGGATTTAAATCTATGGTTGAACCTAACGTTGAGCTTGAATTCCTGCATTCACAATTTCATACCTATTCTATCACATTTTAGAATGCAACTCACAAGGAAGAAGCCTATTAGTTTTACCTCTCGTCTTCCTCTCCTCCGATCTTCTTTTCCTGTTGGTTAGTCTTCAGGGGGTTAGTCTATAGCGTCTTTTCGGGAATGGTTCATGAACTCTAAGTTGAGGCACTACGGAGTACTTTCTTCAAATGGGATGACCTGGCAGTAGTAGGAAACAGGATTGGTCGACCACTGGATTTCCCAATAGAATGAAACATAGCCTTACCGTTCACTCACAAAGAGAAACAAACTTAACAATGCAAGACTTCAATATCTCCCAAAATCTCATCCTTTGTGCTTAGAATGAGAAGACTATTTATAGACTTAGCTTGGGGTAAGCATGGGAAACAAGACATAGGGGAATAATTATGAACAAAACATGGGGTGAACAATAATGAGGGGAATAAAACATAGGGTGAATAATAATGAGTGGAATATAGTATGGGGTGAATGATGATGAGGGGAACAATGCATGAGGTGAATAATAATGAGGGGAATAGTGCATGGGGTGAATAATAAAGAGGAGAATATAGTATAGGGTGAATGATAATGAGGGGAACTGTAACGCTCCGACCCTTAATACGGCCCCAGAGTGCTACTATGCATACATATCTTATACAAATCCTGAAACCATACATAACAACCCGCCCTAAACAGGGACATACGGGTATTTCATAATTATCTGTACTCACATATATTGCGGAAAAACATAAACATTCATATGGATTCAAATAGACATACCAGAGTATCTAACTGTTCCTTACATACATTAACACGTACATAAAATATAAACTGTAGTACATTCTCAAAAAAGAAACCCATCCTAGCTAAATAACCCAAAACTCACACAAAACTTATGTCAACTAACCAAACGCTACGCTCCAAAGTCTTTCTAGAAGACTAGGACTGATTTCCTATAACTCTTGAAACAAAGGTTGTAAGATTGGGGTGGGACACTTTCAGTAAGGAGGAAGATATTACATCAGTGTGTGACTAAACAATTATATTCTTGTTTGAAAACGGTTACATAGATTGCACATTCTCAATATTGTAATATATATAGTACATATATAAATTCTTGATAATGTATAACCCAGCATCATTACAAGTGAGAGTTCCCGAGGTTAGGATAGGGTACAGGCCCATACATTGTACAATCCCTCCGCCCAATACTCAAACCTATGGCTTTGCCCATTAAAGCCTTTAAATCATGTATATGCATATTTAGAACACCGTCCAGTTGGAAACTATCATAACTATGCCAATCGTGGCAAGGGTTGTGCGATAAGAAAGCATTGATCAAGCCCTGTTCGTGCAGGCATTGTCAGGCATCATAATATACTGTATTCCGACTTGGCCATCACCACCCTGATCCCTTTTGACCAGTGGCCCTTCTTACCAAGTCTACTACTAGGTACCCACACTGAAAAGTAGCTACGTATGGTTGCACTGTACCTCTATTTTGGCAACGATATCGAGCCTGCATAATATAAGCTTTTTAAGGCTTCATATACTATTAAGACAAGTTGCGGTCCCAATATCATATATATAATTTACATTAAAACATTATAACCTGTGCAATTCCAGTATTTTCACAATCTCATTCATGCATACTTTCATTCATACTGTGGTAAAAATCGACTTGCAACCTCTCGGTTTTACCCTTTTCTCATACTTGGTACGGTATCTAACCGGCACCTATTTCTGCAATTTGTGATAACCACTTAGAACTTTAGTCCCCATAGTTCATATACATGCATCTTGAATCAGTATAGATTCAATTCATATCATACGTCACACTTATTTGGTCAAATATACATTTCATATATATTGGTTCGTAAAATATCATTTCTGCTGCTATTAAAAGTTTCAAGCATCTTCTACTTTAGTTTTAGTGCAAATAAAGTAGTTTAAGAAATTTGGAGATCATATGCCAAAAATCTCATTTTTACCAAAACCGTAAAATTGTGAAAACTGTAAGAATCAACATTTATACTTGGTAAAACTTTGCAAATAGGCAGTCAATAAGTACATATAAACATTAACAACATATCTTGTGGTTTCTTTTTCTAAAAATATTGATGTAAAAAAATCCCCTTACCTTAATCCTAAATATCGGAACACGAACGAATCGCTCCAAAACAATGATACGGAAATCTCAGAACCTAAAAATCGAAGAACAATACATCAATATAATCCTATTTACTACAAATCTACCGAATCAAAAATGAATTCATATCCTTACCTCAATTTTAGGAAAAATCCCGAAATCCTCAAAACAACGATCCGATCCGCTATAATTATAGGGTTTCCTCCCCTAATCCAAGTAGAAACTTTCAATCATAGAAACAGACGACGAACGGCGAAGGATCGTAGAGAGAGAGAAAGAGAGAGAGAGAGAGAGAGAGAGAGAGAGAGAGAGAGAGAGAGAGAGAGAGAGAGAGAGAGAGAGAGAGAGAACTCACTGGTTCTAGAGAGAGATAGAGAGAGCGTTTGGGTTTTCTTACCCCTTAAGCAACCAAAAATGATATTTATAGAACCTTTGACCGAGCCAAATTCGCTGACGAAGCGGTGCCTTCATCAAAGAACCACCTGGATTGTTCGTGGACAAAGCTTTTCCTTCATCGATGAACTCCATCCAGATATTTTCTTGGTTCGCTCGATATTTCTTCATCGACGACTCTCTGAAATTCCCTTTTTACCCTTTTCTTATTTATTTTCCTTATTTACGGGTTCGGGTCTCTACAATCTCCCCTTCTTATAAGAATTTCGTCCTCGAAATTTGTTAATAGATACTATGCATATTCTACTTTACATCGGAGACCTACAGAAAAGTTGGCATCTACCCATAAAGTAGCTCCGTCCCGAATTTATTACTTACCCTCACTTATGGCGAAGGAATATCATAGTTATAACATGATGTATTGGAAGATTACATACACATACAAAACTCTCCCGAAGGCCATATTATTTAATTTGGACCACCTATACTACTATACATACTTACGTACCATCAGAAAATAACTGTGGATACTTCTAGCATATCTCTGACTCTAATTCCCATGAAGCTTCCTCCACTATATGATTACACCATAATACCTTCACTAACGGTATTTCCTTAGTTCGCAACTGCTAAACTTTCCGATCTAATATATGTACTGATACCTCCTCATATGATAAAACATCACTAATCTCTAGAGGTTCGTAACTCAGCACATGTGATGGATCTGACATGTACTTCCTCAGCACTGACACGTGAAACACATCGTAGACTCTGGATAGTGCTGGGGGTAAAGCCACTCGATAAGCAATCGAACCTATCCTTTCCAAGATCTCGAAAGGCCCAATATACCAAGGACTTAACTTCCCCTTCTTCCCGAACCTCATCACCCCTTTCATCGGAGCGATCCTTAGGAATACCATACTTCCTACCTCAAACTCTAGCTCCATTGGCGAGTATCAGCATAACTCTTCTGCCGACTTTGAGCTACCTTAATTTTCTCCCTAATCAACTCGACCTTTGCAGAGGCCTACTGAATCAGTTCTAGACCCAGTATCTGCCGCTCGCCTACCTGATCCTAGTATAATGGAGATCGACATTAATGACCATAGAATGCCTCACAAGGTGTCATCTCTATGTTGGTCTGGTAATTGTTGTTATACGCGAACTCGACAAGTGGTAGATACCGTATCCAGCTGTCACCGAAATCCAGTACACATGCCCGTAGCATATCTTCTAGTGTCTGTATAGTCCTCTTATACTACCCATCCGTGTGCGGGTGGAAAAACGTACTGAACGTCAATTGTGATCCCTCCGAATGCATAATTTGTAAGAACCCGATCTATGAGATCTGGAATATATAAATAAGGAAAGGGGAAAACAGTAAATTAAGCAGGCTTCGTCGACAAAGCCAGGGTTCATTGACGAAGGCTCTTTTGTTGTCCGACGACAAAAAGGGGGGCTCGTCGACGAGGAGAAGCCGAGAGGTTTTGGGAAATCCAGAAATCTTAGGCTCGTCGATGAGGCCACCACTACGTCGATGAATTGCCTACGTTAACTCATCGATGAAGACGCCGCCTCGTCGACATGGTTGCTCGAGTCAAAGGTGCTATAAATATCCATTTGAGTTGCTTAGAAGCTAAGTTATCAAGTTTTTTTTTCTCTCTCTCTCTAAGAACTCGAACTCCACTCTCTCTTTCTAGATTTCTTCGCTGTACATTGTTAGAATCGATGATCTGATGTTACTACGAGGATCGGGGAAGGATTCTCTTCGAGATTTGTGGAACAGATCTTCGTTTCGAGCGTTTTCGAGATTTGACCTAAAATCGAGGTAAGGCTCGATTTTCATTTCCATTTTGGTAGTTCTGTAGGGAATGGAATTGTAAGTATGTTTTATACTGTAATTTATAGGTTTTGGGAACTCGGTTCGCTGTTTAGGAGCCGTAGAATTCGGGTTTGGATTTTTGGGAAAAGGTAAGGGGATTCTGTTTATATCTGTTATTTTCGAAATCATATTTGGTAGAATTGTAGTTCATGATCCTGTGTGTGTTTTGACTACTCATTTGGGGAAATCTAATGGGTGGAAATTATGGGATTTTCATGTTACAGTTTTGGGAAAAAGGAGGCATTAGGTTACATCTCTGGTTTCGTTAGAAAGTCGTGGATATATTGTGATATATATTGTGTTATGGAGATGGTCGTGCCTTGACTTGTTTAAACTATATATTTGGAAAATCATGATTTTTAGATTACCAAATGGGTGTGGATTGAATTGTTATATGAACATGCATGAATTGTGATTTTCTGAAATGAGATATAGGAACGGGGTTCCGAATTGTTCCAAGTTGTGAAAGAGTGCCCGACTCTATATCCGAGGGTGTGAAATACCACCTGCCAGTGGCAAGAGTGTCCAGCTCTAAATCCAAGGGCGTGAAATACCACATTTTCGGTTGATCACCGAAGGATGTGGATCCACCAGATGTACCGGTACGATTCCATGGGAGCCTAGGGCTACGCCATGTGCCGGGGACACCGTGTAATGCGGGCCAGCTTCAAGCCGAAGGGTGTGACGACATCGGGTTACTTGATCATGTGTGTGTGTGAAGAGCACTATACTGGAACTGTTTTTATGAAAATACTGGAACTGTATTGAAATGTGTATGTTTTATGTCATGATAACACTCATATGCCACATACGGATATAACCTGAATCTGCCTTACTAGGAGGTGTCTCATCCCTATCAGACGTACATGTTTTTTAGGTCCTTCGAGTAACCGGAACTAGTGTCCTTGTGTTGGGAGTGTAGTGGTCAGTGTACTGTGTGAAGTACTAGTGTAAGTACTAGGACTATATCGAGTTGTCGTTTTGGGCTTTGGTTGGCACCCAGGTTTATGTGTTGTATTACGGAGCTTACACTCCTTTTGTATAGACTCTGGTATGGTAAAACGTATATATAGAAAGAACATTTTTTACTGTGTATATATCATGTATGTGAATGTGTATAGGGTGTATGGGAACCCCACGGGGTCGGACCCTCATTCATTATTGTATCATTGGTGTTTTGTATGATACAGGGACAGGTTAGGTTACTAATTCACCCCTGGGTCCCATTGTCAGGTTCGGGGCGTGACATAATCAGTGGGTAGGTCGGCTAGAATATCATTTTTGTAGGGTGTCCATATGAACTGCACTTAAAGATAAGTAAAATGTAAAAGGTGGGTCATGTATTTGATAGAAAACGATTATGATGTGCTACACTTGAATCTAACTATACCTCATGCTCCCGGTGCATGTCCAACTCGAACCTGTACCAGGGCAACGTATGTTGCACAACCAACAGCTCCCTCAACTCATCCCTCTATCTGTACAAAATAATACGTAAGTTAATAAGTACAACGACTAGTATGTATGCATTGTGAATGAAGTTACTAACCGGAATGCGAGAGGGACTGGGTCAATCAGACGATCGTGCTCATCCCTCCCAATATGTAGGACACCACGGCGCATAGGTGCTAAGGAAGTGAATCTCTCCCAAGCCCAAACCTGTAGTAAGCGGAGTGGATTAGAGATTTCCTGTCGCAACTGGTCAGTAGCGCGACACATCTCCCTATAAAGCCACGTTAACGTCGTGAACCCCCAACTATACAAGCGCATCTCTGTCAACTCCGCAAGAAGTGGAAGGAACATCAGGTGTGCATAACTCCTTGAAAAATGGCAAAACAGCGTCCCACATATCAAACGCAACAAGTGGGCTTGTGAGTGGCACGCTACAATATGAACATCTGCATCTGTCGAGAGCTAGCGAAACATCTCCCCCTCAAGAAACTGCATGCGGATGTGGGCACTAACCATCTCGCTATCAGGTGGCACCACCCCTAACAATCGCTTGCACATACGACACAATGCTCCTCCCTGACCGACTGCCCCCTCCTCTACTGGTCTAGCCGTACAACCAGTGACGGGCCTCCCATCAATTGGCAACCCGAATCATTTTAAACACACCCTTAATTTTTAAAACCAAATCATTTTACCACTATAATTATTGTGCAAGATAATAAAATCATCAATAGAAGTGTAGTACCTAAAAATAATATTAGCAAATAAAACACATTTATTTAGATAAATAATAACATGACTTTTGAAAAAAAAAATTAGAAAAAAAATTTAGATCTAGAAGTGCCAACAAATAATAAATTTTAAATTTATTCAAATTTTTTAAAACAAAATAATTGATCATTAAGTGAACAAAAAAGAAGAATTTTAAAGATTTTAGTAGCAAAATCACATTTACATATCTTTTTATACATTGAAAACACCTCACTGGAAAAAATTTTATATGCTAATGATTAAAAAACAATTGTACCATTGTTGTAGTTATAAAGCAAATTAACCAAAAATATTTAATAAATCTATATATAACAATTTTAATTTGATAAAATACAAATAATGAAATAAAAGCCTTACCTCAGATCGACGTTCCGAATGCAGCTTCCAAACAACAAATCGAAAGCAAAATACAAAATTATGAATATATAATAACAAATCTTCAAATCCAATTCAAATTAATCAAGAATAATCAATGAAAACAAAATATATTTAGGGTAAGAAATACATACTCCATTTCTCCCCTTTTATAGCTTACTCGAGCTCCCGAATGGTCACCTGCCACAACGAACGACCACCTACTAGCCTGCTGCTGCTGCCATCCTCCTCCCTGCCAGACTATGTGATCTCTCTGCTGTGACTGTGCATTCGTGAGGGAAGTGAAGGAGAAAGGAGGAGTTGATCAAGGGTGTCAAGGCAAATCTCGCTGGACCAAGTAGCGAGATTTGCCACGCGTCACACACCGATCGGTCGTTCCATTTTCCAAGCAAATCTTGGTGCTTAGTCCAGCGAGATTTGCCTTGACACGCATTAACACTCGATTTCCTTGGCCTTTTAAATCTCGCTGCTTGGTCCAACAAGATTTGTTTAAATCTCGCTGGACCAAGCAGCGAGATTACGTGAGCATCATTCTAGGAAATATTTTCTCGAATAAGGTATTATTTAATATATTATTTTAAAATAAAGATAAATCAGGAAAAAACTCCGTAATAATGCCCCCCTCGCGTGTGCTGTGCGTGAACAGTCCCCCTAGTACCCTCGGCCTGCACATAGCCTTTTTATAGGCCTTTTTTTCTTCTTTTTTTTTTTATATACATATATACATAATAGACACACACACACACACACACACACACACACACACACACACACATATATATATATATATATATTGTATTTGTACTATTTTTTTTTATTTTTTTGTTTCTTATGTATTTCTCTTTTTGTATTTTGATGCATTTTTTCTCTTTTTTTTGTACTTTTCTTGATAATAATAATAATAATAATAATAATAATAATAATAATAATAATAATAATAATAATAATAACGCCTTTGTTATATTTGGCTCAGACAAAATAGGGTGTCTACAATCTTCATCCTTCTGCTCCTTAATACATCATGGAATACGCCGAGGTATGATCATCTAAGTGTTGATATGGCTTCCATTTTCCATCTGTCATTCGTGCTTACAGAGATATAAATTTGTTCATATACTAAACACACAAATGAAATACTGTGATTTGTCATAATCAAAATAGGGATCGGACTCAAAAAGTCAACATAAACTTCTCTCAATTACCTCTCCATAAGAAGTTCCAGGCTTTTCTATCCTAAAAGAAACCTATGAGGGAATAGACAAATAATAAATTGGCTTGTTGACTAGTATTGGTCTAATCAAAGTTAGTCGGCCTCTCATAGATAAAAATCTTGCTTTCTAAAGTGCCTACTTGGAATCCATCCTCTCCACTCTTAGGTCCCAAATGCTTTCGGAGCTAGCTTTGTCACCCAAAGGAAGGCTCAATTAAGTAAATGGTATGAAAACCACTAATTGTGTATTTCAAAATTTCAGCAAAAGTTTCAAGGTTGTCCAATTTACTAATCAAGAAAAAATTATTCTTAAGAAGATTAATTTTGATTCTAGCTACTGTCACAAAAAGAGAGAAGTAAAGTTCTCAAACTTTTGAATTCTAGCAGAGTCATTATAGAAAATTATCGTACCATATGCAAAAAATAAGTGAGAGATATTGATAGGTTCAACATTATTTTGAGTTAGTGATTCCATTTACGAGCTTAAGATCAATTATTTTATTAATCATTCGAGTCATAACTTCTATGACTATTGAAAAAAGAAAAGAGTTGGTCTCCCTAATAATGCCCTCTAAAACTTTGGAAGAAGCCCGAAGCCTCTCCATTAATGAGTGACGAATAGGAAACTATAAATATACTGAAGGCAATCCAACTCCTTCATTTTGATCCAAATCCCAAGGTTCCCAAAATGACTAATAAACATTCTCTACTTACATGATCAAAGGCCTTATTCTAAAGTCTTGCATTTTAATCATTAAAGCAGTCATCATCTCACAAGAGCACTCAATTCACTTAAAAGGATTGGTAATAATGTTAATCATGTCATGTACCTCCGTTTGGATGAGGGGAAAAAAAAGGAAAAGAAGATAAAAATGAAATCTCTTTTTTACAATGTATTATCTTTGTATATAAAAATAAAATTTGTTAATATATTTTATGGAAAAAAAAGATAAATCATGTGAAATCTTCATCATTAATTCTATAAATTTGTTCTCTTTTTCTACAACAAAACATGAAAAAATATATTTCTTCAAATTTTTCTTTTCTTTTTTTAATTTTTTTAAGTTAAAAATGTCTTCCAAGTTCTATGATTTGAAATTCAATACAAATATAAAAGATGAGGTTAGCAGTGATAAATATATTTTTAGTGCAAGTCCACATTTATCGAGGCTTTTAAAAAATCTAAAAATGTTAAATATTGACTATTATTATTATTATTATTATTATTATTATTATTTAAGTAGTAACTGAATGATATATTATGGAACAAGCATGCAGGTACCTTGTCGGAATACAAAGCTGCAGATTCACTTAAAAGTGAGACCTGCACAGCTTGAAAACAGAACTAAAACAGAGAGTCAAAGCTTACATCCCTAAAACCCAAGATGCATGTTATTCCATAGTAAATCACGTAATTAAAAAAAAAAAGAATTCTTGTCTGTTCAACTGCTGCGATTTTTCACTTTATTATATAAGTTATTTGTAATCCATCAAAAGTGGAAAACGGGAAAAGAAAAGTACATGCGCATTCATTAGCTAAGGAAGCTCATTCTGCAAGACACCTACGGCGTTTCCCGCGGCAGTTCCCTGCGACGGAGGCGGCGGCCCCGAGTGAAGGTGGTCGGCGTTGGAACCGTCTTCGGCGTCGCAGTAGCCCCGGAGGATGTCTCCCTCTTCGTCTGTGAAGCCGAGGGAGCCGAGCATGGAGGGCCAGCAATGGCGCTCGATGGTTTGGATGGCGCCGCAGCAGTCGGGGCCGAGTAAGGTCTCGCCGTTGAGGAAGAAGAGGATGACCTCCCCCGTGCACGACTGCAGCTCGAACAGCGAGTCCCAGCAGTTGTTGCTCTCCGACGAGTTGTCCGCCTGTAGCCGGGCAGCGAGAGGCCGCACCGCCGCGGCAGGCGAGGCGGCGATGGTGCAAGCTAAGCAAGCTGCGACGAGGAATTTGATGAGGAAAGCCATATTTGATTGGAATGAGGGAATTGCTAAGGAGTTTGGTTATTATATAGAGGAACTGAGGGATGGGCGCTAATGGAGGTTAGATCGAGGGGAAGACGAAAAGTGATGAGTTTGAATATTAATGGAGGAATTGGAAGAGATCAATGGATGAAATGAACCCCCGTAAGTATAATAAAATTTTAACAGTAAGGTTGGAAGTTAAAAAAAAAAGGCGGAGAAAGTCATGAACATTTAATAAATAGAATTTTGATTTTACATATAATTAGTATTTAATTTTATTTTAATTTTTAATTACATTATTACAAGTATTTATTTCAAAAAAAATTTAGTAAAGACAAAAATACAATATAAAATAAATTTCTTTTATTATTTTCAAAAGAAGTCTTAAAGTTGGCCAATCATCCAAGTGTTGCTTCTCACTAATGGTACTTAAATCTATGACACCTTTAAGGAAAAATTATTAGGTACACTTAGGGGTGTGCATAATTCGGTGAAAATGACCGTAATGAACCACACATGTTTGTGTAAACTAGTTGGAGTGGCATGGTATATCTCTAGTCGGCTTGCTTTCCAAAGCTATTGCTGTGTTGTTTGCTCAGAATACAGCTTTCACATATCATATTTGGGTAGTGGATAATGGGTAAGCCTTTCACCATCTTCTTGCTTCCTAACTATTTCAAACTTTCAAAATTCAGATGTCCGTACCTGAGATGCCATAGCTAGTCTTTGTCTTTGATGATAGCGCTCAAACACCTTTGCGTATCATGTTGAATGGTGAGAGGAAACATTCGATTCTTTGCCCTTTGTACTCGAGTAACGAGCTTACCTCTAGCATCTATTATCACCATCTACTTATCTTTAAGACTAATTCGGTAGCCTTTCTCCACAAGTTGTCAGAGACTAAGTATATTAGTCTTCATGACTGGCACATAGTACACGTTGGAGATAAAAACATGGTCTCCATCTTTCCTCTTGATTAGGACATTTCCCTTTCCTCGAACTGGGACTTTAGAGAGATCACCAAATGATATCTCTCCCTAAACTTTTTCATCAAGTTCATTAAACAGGTTCTTTCTTCCAGTCATGTGATTGTTGGCTCTAGAGTCAAGGTACCAAACATTTTGGTCCTGGTGGGTTGAATTGTGTGCCATCAGCATCAATGATTCTCCTTCGATTTTCTCATTTTTTGCAAAGTTAGCATTTTCATTTACTTCGGGATTTTGGGGATTACCTCTGCACTCATTGTTGTAGTGTCCGTACTTGTGGAAGTTGTAGCACTGAACTTTTCTCTTGTCTACGTTCAAACGGTTATTGTATCCCTTTGTTCTTCCTTGTTCTCTGTCTCGTGGGACATAGTTCTGTTGATTTCGTCCTTCTCTAGTGGGACCTCTTCCGCCTCTGCCACCTTCTCTAGATTCAAAATTTCCAAAATTTCTTCCATGAGATTGTCGGCCTCGTCCTTTACCTCGCTGTGACGTCCCCCCTTTGTTGTATTTATCTATAGTGAAGGACAACTTCATTTGGAGGGCTTGCTCCAGTGATTTATCTTCACTTCTTCTGTTGACTTTCTGCTCATGGGCTTGGAGTAAGTCCACAAGTTTTTCTACAGACATGGTTTCCAACTATTTTGTTTCTTCCATAGTCACCACTATATAATCAAATTTTGGATCCAAAGATTGCAAATTTTTTTCACAAATTCTCTCGTCATTAAGAGTCTCTCCATTTTTTCTTAATTGATTTGATACTACCATAACTCGTGTATAGTAACCAACAATAGATTCAGTAGATTTTATTCTTAAGGATTCGAAATCACCTCGCAATGTTTGAAGATGAATCTTTTTTACTTTGTCAGCATCTTTGTGTGTTTAATGGAAAGAGTCCCAAACTTCTTTGAATGTTTTGGCAAAGGCGATGATTTCAAATGTTGCCTCATCAAAGCCTTGGTAGATTACGGACTTCACCTTGCAATCCTTCTTTTGATCGGCTTGCAAGATTGTTCTTTGAGCGTTAGACATAGTTGCTTCTATAATGCCTCGGCCCGTTATACGGCCCTAGAGTGCTACTATACCTGTATAATACGCATGTATCTGATAAACATACATATACAACCTACCTTGAATAGGGATATACGAGTGTTTCATTCTGATATCTAATCTCATGCACAACGGAAAACATAAACATCCATATGGAATCTATAAGACAAAATCAGAGTTTCTAACTATATCCTCAAATACATACAATCGTACTTAAAACATGACATATTCTTACAATCTCCAAAAGATATTCTGAACTGAGTCTATTACATATACAAAAAACTTACATAATCTAAACACAACACGACACTTAAAGTCCCTCTAGCAACTAGGATCGACGTCTTACAAGACCTAAAACAAAGGTTGTATGTTGGGGTGAGACGCTTCTCAGTAAGGTGGAAGATATTACATTAGTGTATGACCAAACATATTCAAACTAGTAGAAAGCAGTTGCATATATATATATATATAGCATATTCTCAATATGGTAATATAGAAGATATATAGATATTTCCTACAATAGATAATTAGGCATTGTTGCAAGCGAGAGTTCCTGAGGTTAGGGTAGGGTATAGGCCCATACACTATACGATCCCTCTGCCTGGTATTCAAACTTGTGACTTTGCCCATTTTAGTTTTTAAATCATGTATATGCATATTTAGAACATTGTCTAGCTTAGAAACAATAATAACAAATGCCAACACTACCCCTTGGCTCGGGTTGTGCAATTTACTATAGTCCAATTGAAACAACCTGGTCTATTAATCCCCCAGTGGCACACTCCAAATCCAGCCAACTATCTCTCGACCCACACTAAAATCAGATGTGTGGTTGCACTATATCCGGTAAAGCAACGGAACTGCACTTAAGCTTTTTAAGACTTCATATAACATTGAGCTTTTTAAAGCTCTCTTATAATGGTGAGCTTTTTAAAGCTCTCATATAACGGTGAGCTTTTTAAGGCTCTGATAGTAACAAGCTGCGGTTTCAAATATCATATATACTATTTATGATAAAACAAATTAACTTGTTTCAAATTCAAAAATCATCTGTACAGTTTTAGTATTTTCATAACCTCATTCATTCATACTGTGGTATAAATCGATACACAAACTCTCAGTTTAGCCCTTTTCATATATGAAGCTTGGTATATAATCAACACTTGTTTGCCACATTTTCAAATAGTAAAAATGGAACTCCATTTCTCATAGTTCATATACATATTTAAATAGGTTCACATATTCCATTTCATATCACATGTTACACTCATTTGGTCAAAATCCGCTATATAGCATATAACTCGATAAATATCATTTAAACGGAAAATAAGGGATTCAAGCATCTCCTACATTAAGATTAATATAAATAAATAAGTTTTGAAAATTTTGGAGATCATACGCCAAAACCCTCATTTTTACCAAAACTGTAAAAATCATAAAATTGACATTTTTACTCGGTGAAATTTCGTAAATAAGTAGTCAATACGTGCATATAAACATAAGCTAACTTTTTAGAGGTTTAGTTTTCTAAAAATACTAATGTAAACAAATCCCCTTACCTTTTTGCGAATTTCAAAACACGAACTATACGGGTCCCAAAACAATGAACCGAGTTCTCAAAACCTATGAACCGAAGAACAGTACTTCAACATAGTCCTCGAACTTAGACCCTTACCTCGATTTCGAGATGAAACCCGGAAGTCCTAAATACAAAGATCCAATCCGCTATAATCGTAGAGGTTTTCCCCTTGATCCACATAGTAATGTCGGATCGTGGATTCGGGTGACGAATAGTGAAAGATCGAAGAGCGGGAGAGTTTGTTGGTTCTAGAGAGAGAGTGTGTGTGTGTTTTGAGTTTCTTAACCCTTAAGCAACCAAAAATGATATATATATATATATATATATATATATATATAAACCCCTTGACCTGGTCAAACTCGGTAATGAATGGTGCCTTTGTCGACGAGCCACATAAGGCTCTTCATCGACGAACCCTTGTCCGATATTTTTCCTGTCAGTCGGGATCTCTTTATCGTTGAGGCTCTGAATTTTGATGACAAACCACAGAAGGGCCTTCGTTGATGAGAACCTTGGCTTTGTCAACAAAGCCTGCTAAAATTACCTTTTTACCCTTTTGTCTTATTTTATGGGTTCGGGTCTCTACAATATCTCCCCTCCTTATAAAAATTTCGTCCTCGAAATTTATTAACCATTTCTAATCATAACCTTACCTTATAACTTAGTTCTACAGAAGAGTCGGCAGCCACCCACATAGCGGCTCCGGCTCAAGTTTATTACATACCCTCACATATGGTGGAGGAATACCGTGGTTATAATGTGATGCTTCGAAAGTTTACAATACACATACAAAACTCTCCTGAAACCATATATAAAATAAACACAACCACCTATTCCACTTACCTATGTAACTCTAACTATCTTTAAATAACTGAGCGTACTTCTGGCGTATCTTTGACTCTAATTCCTATGAAGCTTCCTCCACTGCATGGTTACGTCATAGTACCTTCACTAACAGTATCTCCTTAGTCCGTAACTGTTGTACCTTCTGATCTAATATCTATACCGAAACCTTTTCGTATGATAATGCATCATTGATCTCTAGAGGCTCGTAACTCAGCACGTGCGAAGGATCTGACACATACTTCCTCAGCACTGACACGTGAAACATATAGTGAACTCTGGATAGTGCTGGGGGTAATGCCACTCGATAAGCAATAAGACCTACCCTTTCTAGGATCTCGAATGACCCAATGTACCGAAGGCTTAGTTTCCCCTTCTTCCCAAATCTTATTACCCATTTCATCAGAGCGACCTTCAAGAATACCATATCTCTAGCCTCGAACTCTAGCTCTCGTCGGCGAGTATCTGCATAACTTTTCTGCCAACTTTGAGCTGCCCTGATTCTCTCTTTAATAAGCTCAACCTTTGCAGAGGCTTGCTGAATCAATTCCAATCCAAGTATCTGCCGCTCACCTACTTGATCCCAGTACAACGGAAATCGATACAGATGAGAATACAATACCTCATATGGTGCCATCTCTATAGTGGTTTAGTAGCTATTATTATACACAAATTCCACCAGCAATAGATACCATATCCAACTATCCCAAAGTCTAGTACACATGCCCACGACATATCCTCTTATATCTGAATAGTCTTCTCAGACTGTCCATCCGTGTGCGGGTGAAATGACGTACTGAAAGTAAGTTGTGATCCCAAGGCATCCTGTAGACTCTTCCAGAATTGAGAAGTAAAGCATGGGTCTCAATCTAAAATGATAGAAACAGGAATACCATGGAGTCGTACAATCTCCTGCACATATAGCTCTACCAGCCTATTCAGAGAATAGCTAACTCTGATTGGAATGAAATGTGTAGTCTTCATCAGTCAATCAACTACAACCTATATAGAATTCTGCCCATGCACCGCCATAGGTAACCATGATACGAAATCCATTGAGATATGCTCCCATTTACACTTGGGACTGTCAAGTGGCTGAAGGGGTCCTATTGGCCTCTAGTGCTCTTCTTTGACCTGTTGACAGGTCAGGCACTACTCTACGAAACGGGCAATCTCTCTTTTCATGTTCGACCACCAGAAAGATTCCCTCAGGTTTCGGTACATTTTCGTATTTCCTGGATGTACGGTGTATAGTGAACAGTGTGCCTCCTCCAGAATGACCCATTTAATATCCGCATCATTCGGCACACAAACCCTACCATGGACTCTTAATATCCCATCATCAGCGATATTGAAATCTAGCTTTGAACCACTATGTATCCCTCCTTCTGAGATGTTCTAATCCTCTCCTATAAGGTCAGCTATACCACTAAGCTAGCAAGAAATGTCTGGTGATTTCCTTCTACAAACTTTAAGTCCAACCTTTCCAGGTCCATACAGATCTGATGCTGAACTCTCACTGCTGAGACTGATGCATCAACAGACTTCTAACTCAGAGTATCAGTTACCACATTTGCTTTTTCTTGGGTGGTAGCTAATGGTACAATCATAGTTTTTATCAACTCGAGTCATCTACGCTGCCTCATATTCAGCTCTTTCTAGGTGAAAATATACTTACAACTTTTATGGTCGGTAAAAATCTTGTACCTTTCACTGTACAGGTAGTGCCTCCAGATTTTCAATGCAAACACTACTGTTGCCAATTCCATATCATGTGTCGGTTAGTTCTTCTCGTACTCCTTGAGTTGACGAGAAGCATAAGCAATCATCCTTCCCTGCTGCACTAGAACACACCCGAGGCCTTTCTTAGAGGCGTCACTATAGATAACAAATCCACCATCCCTAGATGGAATGATCGGAACTAGAGCAGAGACCAACTACTATTTCAGCTCCTAGAAACTCAGCTCGCACTCATCTGTCCAATCATACTTCATGTTCTTCCTCGTGAGTTGTGTCAATGGACCTGCTAAACTAGAACCCTTCTACAAACCGTCGGTAGTATCCTGCAAGATCTAGAAAACTTCTGACCTCCCAAACATTCTTCAACCTAGCCCAGTCCACTACTGCTTCTATTTTCCTCGGGTCCACTGATACCCCTTCTTTAGACACTACATGCTCTAGAAGCACAATCTGTTCCAGCCATAACTCCCATTTCTTCAGTTTAGCATATAACCTCTTTTCCTTAAGCATTTGCAGTACCAATCTCAGATGAACCTCATATTCTGTAGCACTACTAGAATATACTAAGATGTCATCTATAAATACCATGATGAATTGGTTTAAGTATTCATGAAAGACCCTGATCATCAGATCCATAAATGCTACAGGTGCATTCGTCAAATCGAAAGGCATAACCATAAATTCATAATGGCCATACTGAGTTCAAAAAGCTGTCTTTGAAATCTATTTGTAAAATATTATTTCACAACCAAAATACAATATGAACTTTTGAGTATTGCAATGAAAATGCAAAACTCAGAAGCTCTAAGAAGTTATTCTACGGAAGGCTTATTTACAAAGCCCCCTAGAAAAACTAGAAGCTTACTCTCTATAAAAAATAAATCTCAATTAGAACAAGCAAGAGAGAGTTTAAGCTTGATGAGATAAAACACAAGAATACTCTTACAAAGAGGTATGTGCAATATGAAAGAGTAAGAGGAGTAGTATATGGCTTGAATATGAGATTTTGGCTTTTTGAAAATTAGAGGATATTTGCTAATTATTATTACTAATCTCATGTTAATTTTTGCAAATGAAGGGGTATATGTAGAGTTCCCCAAAAATATAACCGTTCAGGACATGTAAGGTATTATTAGGATTATTTAAAAACATTTTAACCCCATTAACCCTGTTTAAAAATTTTAATTGCAGTAAAAAAATTTTCCAACCCGAGAGCACCGGTCAACCGGACTTGAGGTTTGGTTGACTAGGTGACAAAGTTTGGTCGACTGGGCGAAATTTGAACTGAAGGTTCGGTCGATCAAACTAGGGGTTCCAAGGCAATTTCTCCATTTTAGCGCGGTTTGGTCGACCTTGTGGATTTGTACTGAGTGGTTCAATCGACTAAGTAGTTGGGGTATCTCCCGAGGACCTTTGATCGACCATAGTGTTGCAACACATTTTGGGTCGATCAACCTAGGGATCAAAGTATTGACCTTGGGGTAGTTCGATCAACCAACGTAATTGAACTGGTCTTATTCAGTCGACCGAGCCACGGTCAAACTATTGACCACTTCCTAGTTCGGTCGACCGAATGCTTTTAAAGCATTCAGGTTCGGTCGACCGAACATTCATTTTTAATGCATATCAGTCCTGATCGATCCCTTTATATATTAACCCTATTCATATGATGTTTATTTTTAATGCAATAAGAAACTTTTTCATGCAGATTTGTGGGTCCTAAGGTCAGTCTAAGGCATTTGAGAATTAACTCCAAAAAATTGGCAACGATCAATCGGTGTTCCCTAAGGTCTAGCTATGGTCATTTGAGCTCATCAACCCTATCATGCATGTAATGCATTAATTATTACAGACCATTTTCCTATGTTACTATTACAGACCCAAAATGATAAATATAAATTGCAATGAATAACCATTTTGAGTCTTCGTCTTCTTTAAGCTCATGTGCTTGCACCATATGATACTTCCAATTAGTCCTGCACACAAACTCATCAACCATTAAATATCAGAGTATTTTTCATAATTAAAATAGGATATGACCAATAAGGTCAACAACCTCTCTCCTGTGGCAATCGATACTAGCATAACTGGAAGATAACCAATCCATCCCTAAGATGATATCGAAGCCATGCACGTCAAATACAATAAGGCTGACTGGTAGTATCCTTTCCTGAATTTCTACTGAAAAATCACGTACTACTTTACTACACACGACTACAGACCCAGATGGCGTGGCTACTACCAGTTCATGATCTAGCCGTTGAACCTTTAACCCACATAGATTAACGAATCCCCGGGAGATAAACGAATGTGTTGCCCCAGAATCAAATAATATAACAGCTATATGAGAAAGCATGTAAATGATACCTGGGACTACATTGCTAGCATTCTTTGCTTCGCCTGGAGTCCGGGAATACACCCCAGCCTAGGTTGTACCCCCCTGTAGACCACCATGCTGTGCCTATGTACCTTCTCTGTATGGTTATTGTGGGGCTCCATTATTCCCTTACTTGCGACAATCTTTTTCCATATTTCCCTGCTTACCACACCGCAAACAAGCCCCTGTAGTCCTCCAACACTGCCTAGAGTGCCCCTTACCACACGTAGGGCAATCACAATAAGATGTGGTGCTCTGAGATGTACCACTACTATTCTTCTTCTAGTGACCCTGCCTTTCCCCAGAAGGAGAACTGGGAGGCGCTAGCCTCTTTTTTTGGTACTTGAACCTCTACATCCTCTAGCAGACTCTTATCTGCAACAGTGGCTTTGTCTACTAGTGTAGCAAAAACCTGCAACTACAAGATCATTGTCTGTCTCTGAATCTCCTTCATTAGACCCCTCTAAAATTTTCAGGCCTTCATTGCCTCATCCAGTATCATGAATGGAGCAAATCGGGATAGCTCTTGGAATTTGGCAGCATACTGTTGCACCATCAGCGACTCCTACATTTAGACTCATGAATTCCTCCATCTTCGCGTTTCTGACTGTGGCTAGAAAGTACCGTTCAAGAATAATTCTCTAAAACAAGCTCACGTCATCGCAACTGGTATCGGTCGGTGTTCCTCCATTTTCTTTACCGACACCCACCATCTCTTTATCTCCCCTCATAACTTGAATGTTGCAAAGGTTACTTTATGCTTCTCCGTACAGTTAAGAACATCCAAGATCTTCTCGATCTCCTGGATCCAATTCTCAATTCGAATTGGATCTGCACTTCCTATGAAAATGGAAGACTTCAGTCTAGTGAATTGATCGATAGAACAACCCAACTCAATGGTAGGGTGGTCTTGCCCCCTACTCGTTTACACCACCTCAGCCATAAGCTGCTGTATGAAATCCTGCAATACACTTTTGGAGTCATTGCCAGCCTCATGGCCGGCACCCTCACTACTATTGCCTCCCACATTGACAGTATTTTCCCTGGATTCCATCCTGAAAAGCAATTTTGAATAACGATTAGAAGCGTAATAACCTAAGTATCAGCTAATACTACATTACTATAGACTCAGTTCCCTAAACCACATTCCTACTGCTGACGTACTCTAATAACTCAACATTCTCATTCTAACTCAAGTTCCACCCCTCCACTTAGAAAAAAAAAAAAACCCGTTGATGGATTGCCGTGATTTTCTGAACCTTTCGATTGATCCAGAAAAACACAAAAGTCTGTTAATGGATTTCTATCCCCAGGTCTACTAAGCAAAACTCAAATGTCTTATTCCCATCCTAAACTCTGGTATAGTCTAATCTATAAAACCTAGCAACCTAAGCTCTGATCATTTCCATAACTAGGTAGTGTGAACCATATCACACTTCCGGCTGGCTAAGTCTCTAATACAAATTGTAACACCCCGACCAGTTATGCGGCCCTAGAGTGCTACTACACCTGTATAATTTGCCCGTCTCTGATAAACATACATATACAACCCGCTCTGACTAGGGACATATGGGTGTTTCATTCTGATATTTAATCTCATGCACATCAGAGAACATAAACATTCATATGGAATCTATAAGACAAAACTAGAGTTTCTAACTGTATCCTCAAATACATATAATCGTACTTAAAACATAACATGTTCTTACAATCTCCAAAAGATATTCAGAATGAGTCTATTACATATACAAAACACTTACGTAATCTAAACATAACACGACACTCCAAGTCCCTCTAGTAACTAGGATCGACGTCCTGCAGGACCTGAAACAAAGGTTGTATGTTGGGGTGAGACACTTCTTAGTAAGGTGGAAGATATTACATCAGTGTGTGACCATACATATTCAAACTAGTAGAAAGCAGTTGCATATATATATATAACATATTCTCAATACGGTAATATAGAAGATATATAGATATTTCCTACAATAGATAATTAGGCATTGTTGCAAGCGAGAGTTCTTGAGGTTAGGGTAGGGTACAGACCCATACATATGATCCCTCTGCACGGTACTCAAACATGTGACATTGCCCATTTTAGTTTTTAAATCATGTATATGCATATTTAGAACATTATCTAGCTTAGAAACAATAATAACAAATGGCAACACTACCCCTTGGCTCGGGTTGTGTGATTTACTATAGTCCGACAAAAACCACTTCGTCCATTAATCCACTAGTGGCACACTCCAAATCCAGCCAACTATCTCGATACCCACACTGAAAATCAGATGTGTGGTTGCACTGTATCTAGTATAAAGCAACAGAACCGTGCTTAAGCTTTTTAAGGTTTCATATAACATTAAGCTTTTTAAGGCTCTCTTATAACGATGAGCTTTTTAAAGCTCTCATGTAACGTTGAGCTTTTTAAGGTTTTGATATAACGGTGAGCTTTTTAAGGCTCTAATAGTAACAAGCCACAGTTTCAAATATCATATATACAATTTATGATAAAACGAATTAACTTATTTCAAATTCACAAATCACCTGTACAGTTCTAGTATTTTCACAACCTCATTCATTCATATTGTGGTATAAATCGGTACACAAACTCTCGGTTTAACCCTTTTCACATATAAAACTCGGTTTCCACATTTTTAGATAGCAAAAATGGAACTCCAGTTCCTATAGTTCATATATGTATTTAAACAAGTTCACATATTCCATTTTATATCATATGTCACACTTGTTTGGTCAAAATCCACTATATCGCATATAACTCGATAAATATCATTTAAATGGAAAATAAGGGATTCAAGCATCTCCTACATTAAGATTAATATAAATAAAGAAGTTTTGAAAGTTTGGAGATCATACGCCAAAACCCTCATTTTTACCAAAACTGTAAAATTATAAAATCGACATTTTTACCTGATGAAACTTCACAAATAAGCAGTCAATACATGCATATAAAAGTAAGTTAACTTTTTAGCAGTTTAGTTTTCTAAAAAGACTAATGTAAACAAATTCCCATACCTTTTTATGAATTTCAAAACACAAACTATACGGCTCCTAAAACAGTGAACCTAGTTCTCAAAACCTATAAATCAAAGAACAATACTTTAACATATCCTATTTACTACAGATCTACCGAACCAAAAATGAACTTAGACCCTTACATCGATTTCAGGATGAAACCCAAAAGTCCTCAAAACAAAGATCCAATCCACTATAATCATAAAGGTTTTCTCCCTGATCCACATAGTAACGTCGGATCGTGAATTCGGTTGATAAATAGCGAAATATCGAAGAGAGAGAGAGAGAGAGAGAGATATTTGAGTTTCTTAACCCTTAAGCAACCAAAAATGATATTTATAGACCCCTTGGCCCGGTCAAACTCATCGACGAATGGTTCCTTCGTCGATGAGCCACAGAAGGCTCTTTGTCGACGAACCCTTATCCGATATTTTTCCTTTCGGTTGAGATCTCTTCGTCGCCGAGGTTGTAAATTTTGGCAATGAATCATAGAAGGGCCTTTGTCAACAAGAACCTTGGCTTCGTTGACGAAGCCTGCTAAAATTACCTTTTTACCCTTTTGTCTTATTTTACGGGTTCGGGCCTCTACAACTTTGGCTTCTTTTGATGAGCTTTCATTGTACCCATCTTCAACGATGTCCATGACATCCTGAGCACTTAGAAGAGCTCTCATTTGAATAGACCAGTTGTCATAATTCTCCCGTGTCAACTTTGGAATGACCGCTTAGGTAGTACTATTCGCTATCAGGTTTAATATATCAAAAACAGTGTGATAGAGATTGATTTTGGAAAATATAATGCCACCAATGCGTTTAGAAGGTTAAAAAACTTTAGGAACCGATTTTAGGTTGTAAAAAATCGATTTAAAAATCACTGAACCAGCTAAAAAAATTCTGAACTGGTTTGACTAGACCGGTTTAACTTAACGAACATTAATGGGGATAATGGCGTGAATGATTACTGTTAGGGCCACGTGGCGGCTTTTGGGAGTGCCGTGTGCCAGCGATTGGATGCGTGCCCGTCAGCCAAGTTGGGTCATCCAAGTGGGTTTGGTTCTGGGTTGTTGGGTTGGGTCGCGAATCGGGTTTTTTGGTCTTTGGGTCGGATCTCACCAACCGAGCAAAGAAGGCGCGTGCAAGTGTGTGTGGAGCGTGACGTCAGTAGTCAATGTCCTCACCGATGCGTGGGGCGCATATGGAGGACGTTGTTTCATGAAAGCATGTGTGGGGTCTTCCAGACTTCATTTAAAGCACGATTTTCACCTTTGAAATTGTCTCGATGCAAATTTCACACTGGTAGGCTCAATTTTGGATTTTAAGCAAGTTCAAATCTGGGAAAAAAAAATCGAATTTCCCTCTGTTCACCTCTATTTGGCGAATTTCAGTGAACCTGGATGCTCTAATACCACTGATGGGTAGAGGGGACTCACTCAATCATTGGTTGTGACTAAAACTCAGTGAGAATTGCACACAAATACACTCAATTGATTTCATTTTGAAAAAAAAAAATATTATAGAAGAATTCTAAATACACAAACTCTCTTTGTACTGGTTATTCACCCTTACTACACCACACATTACGTTACACACACACACACACACACATCTATTTATAGCAATTGTTAGAATAGTATATTCAATAATGGTAGACTCGTTGGTGAGGTTGGTGGCCGACTCCTGCCCAAATTCAACAGCGGTGGGCTGCCGGCCATCCCCAGTTAAGTTTATTTTCAACAAAAACCGAATTAACCGATCAAATTTGATCGGTTTGGTTCAGTTTTATATTACAATAAAATTAGTTATTCAATTTTCGGTTTGGTTATGGAGAAATTACGTTTCGGTTAACAGATTTAACCGAATTATATAATTAATTAATAATTAAATATAATTTATATAATTTATAATTAAGGTTCCATAATTATTATATAATTAATAATTAAATATAAATTAAATATTTAAAGCATACGATCATATTTTTTCCCATAGTTAATTTTAATTTGACTAGGTTAAATTCAGTTAATCAAATTCACTGAAAATTTTGTTTGGTCGGGTAAGGTTCGAGTAAGAAAGGTAGTTCGGTCGGTTTGATTATAATGAATAGTTAACCAAATTTTTTCAGTTAATATGGTGAATTGGCCAAATCGGCCGATTGCACATCCCTAGGTACATTGTATGTGTTACCAATCATTATGATTTCACAATGTGTAAAAAAAAAAAAAAAAAACACATAATCGTGATAGTTTAATTTAGTTAAAATACAGATATATTGTGAAATTATATAATTATAAATATTTTATTTAGTTAAAATACACATCTATGGTGAAATCATATTGATTTTCAGTGTATACACTTGATGCACCTAATATTTTATCCATTCTAAAACATAAATTAATTTTTTTATATACATTTTATTAAAGAAATTGTAATTCTCCAAAGCTATAACAATTTGATCATAGTTAGACATGATCTTCTTATTTGAATTCACATAATTTATTATTTTGATCATCCTAAAAGTGAATTTGTACAATTTTCTAATATGTGGAGGTTAGTAAATAGTGTCACATCAAGAACAACTCATGGAGACTAATGGGAATCATTTTAGTTTCAAAAATATATAAAAACTTTTTTATTACATAGTCACAAATTTCTTTTTAATTGTTCACTTAGTTTTCTTGAAAATTGGCAAAAAATAAAAAAAATAAAAAAAATTAGAGACTTCTTTGAAACATCATATCAGTGTTAATAATTGATTGAATCAATTTGAATCAATTTTTTTTATAATAATTAAATATTGTTAATAAAAATAAGTTTCAAAAAAATTTTATTAGCGGGAAAAGTATAAAATTTGTTCAAGTTATCTTATTTATCATTTTTTTTTCTTTTTAATCGACTATTATAATTAATTTATAAATAATAAATACATATGTATGTTAGCGGCTTGATCGTCAACTAATTTGGCTTATTGGTTTGATTGGCAAAATCAACCTAGTAATTTCACCGATTGGTCACTAATTAGAATTTTAAAATTATGGTTGAACCCACCTAAGGATGTAAATGGGATAGATTTAGAGTGGAAAGGGTAGAACCTAAATCTACATTGTCAGGAACTACTTGTCTCGATTAACATGCTTAATTTATCTCAAAACGTTATTTATATTTTCCCATCCCTACCTCATAAAGGGAATCCACATTCCACCGAGGATCTGAATGTGCTCCATGTTCAACTATAAAAATATGCATAAGTTAAAAAAAAATTTTCATTTTTTTATATTAAAAAAATAGCTTAACTTATCATAATTTTAATATTATTATAGATAACATGATCTTCTTAGTAGCAGAACAATATAAATAATTTTTTTTAAAAAAAAAAATTATAAATAATTAAATCAAAATACTATATTTAATGCACATATATGAATATTTATTTATATTCAAAATTAATTTGAAATAATTTTTGATTAAATGACACAGTATTCCAAGTGAGACAAATTCGAAACTAAAAAGTACACAACTTTTATTTATTGTCGTGATTCCATCTTAGAACATAAAACTAATTTCAACTAATTTCTGAAATCTATTTAAAAATTACAAAATTTATCTCTATAACAATTAAAATATTCACAAAACCCAAATCCATTGATATTCCTAAACCCATCAATTTTATTTCCCTAATGACACCAGTGCCAGGCCCCACCAGGGCTCAGAGGAGTCAGAACCCATCACATGATGTGGGGCATTTCCTTTTCTAAACATTTTAAAAAATCCAACATCGTTAAAGCCATTTCCAAGAGACGTGAGCCCCATATGCAACGTGTCAAAAATTAAAAGGCTAGGCGCAGCTACACGTGGAGGGACGGTCCAAATGCATTTACGCTCTTAAATCCGCTACCTAAATTTCCTCAAAAGCCTCCGTTGAGACACGCCTGTGCAAGGATCCACCGGGATAGACTTGGCAAAATAGATAAAAATTTGATAATTCGACCCGTATCTGTTCCATTTTAACCAATTTATCATCAATTGCTTGTTAAATGAGTCGAATATAGTTTTTAATTTTCATATCTGCCTCCTTAACGGGTCGGGTCGATTTTATCCGGTGGATATCCACCAAACCATTTAAAAATTCATAACTAATTAACCCATAAAAACTGAAGAGCCCACAACCCACTGCCCAAGTATGGAAATTGGAAAGCCCACAGTGCCCACACGGCCCATCGCTCACGCCACATAGACACGGACAACATAGTGACCAGTAGCTAAGCCCACCCCCACATGGCCACAAGCAGCCCCTCTCAAATCCTATTAGGGTTTCATTTTCATACTTTCATTCTTTCAATTTTCAAAGTTCAAACTATCCTTTCCAGCTGCGCAGCCACATCCCACGACGTTGAGTCGACGGCGACTCCCATTGCCGTCGCTGACTGCCACCCATGGCCACGAGCCACGATTCCCTCGCGGCCTCGCCCAGTCTTCCCTTGCGGCTTGCAGCTTCGCCCAGTCATCTTCGTCTCTCGCCAGTCGCCAGCCACTCGGCTAATCAGCCAACGCCTGTCTTCCCTCGTGGCTTTGTTTGGTTTGAAGGATCGAAGAGACTCGCGAGTCGCGAAAGGTCAGAGACTCGGAGGTTTTGATAAGGTTTCTTCATTTTCTTATTATTGCATATGTACAATTTTTCATTTTTTTCATTGTTTGAAATTTAAAATGTTCCATATCCTTCCTACGTAGTATTACTAGATCTAGCTGCAACAACTTTTAGTATTGATCTTGATATGATCTGCAATATTGAGTCATTTTTCATTTGGTTGTTTGTTTTATTGTTTTTATCGGTGATTTAGGTATATTTTTATTAAGTCCATAGAACTCTCGTGCACCTGCAATATAATAAAATGTGATCAACTACTTCCCCTGATATTTGCATTTTGTTCCAAAAACAAAAAACACTAACTGGTTGTGTACATATCTCCTTCTTCACTAAATATCAGTAGTGAGATATTCTTTTCTGAGTGACTGCCCATCAACAAAAGGCGATCTTAGGAATGAACATTGGTTCTCCACCCAGTTTCCCTAGGGAATTAGTTGCCCTTGCCTCTCCTTTGTTTGAAAATTATTTTTGTTCTGTGTAGAGCAAGAAAATTAAGGCTGTGGTTGGTACCCTTAGCCCTTCTCCTTTGGGAGGCTACATTGTCATGGATGATATTATTAACTACATGCAAATGAGTTTTTAATTATATTTTTTCCCTTTCACAATTAAGCACATGGAAATTCTGTTATTCCCCCCCCCCCCCATTCAAATTAAGTGTCTTTTTTAAGTTTTGAAAAGCGGTGAGAATGAAGCTTGCACTGTAAGAAAAGTCACTAAAAATTGACATGGTGGACATCTTTTGAAAAGGTAGTATGAAGTAAGAAGTGTGTAGACACTGTTAAAATATCTATAGTTATAGATTAATTTTTTCATAATGTTTAAATTCTTACGTTATATTTAGTCTTATTATCCGGATGACGGTTGAGATTTGAGAGATGATCTTGTTTTGTTTTTAAATCGTATAATATTTGGTAGTAAACTCTTTGTTTTACACCTTCTCTAGAAGTGATCATGTGTTCCTCAAGTTCCTTATTGTAATTCCTTGTTTCTGCTTCCAAATTTTAAATTAAAAATTTTAAGGATAATGATTTCTCGATTGTTCCTTGGAAATTTGTCATGTTAAATACTTTGACATTTCTGCATTGCTATTGCTGTACGCCTTTGTCATTTTAAATACTTTGACATCTCTGCACTATTATTGTTGTGGGCCTGCATAGTAGCATTATTTCTATTTCAAGATGAATTTAATCCTTCGCTGGGCAATGAAAACATTTAATCCCATTTCATAATTTTTTGCAGTGCATTACAAGGATTTGGGAAAAAAAAATGTCTCAGTCAATAGCGAATTCAATTGATCAAAATGATGAAATGAGTGAAGAAGAAGTTCAGTTCCCACATTCATCAAACACAAAACCTACAAAAGAAATAACTCCACAGGTAAAAAGAGTTAGGAAAAAAACATCTAGTATTTGGACAGATTTTGAGTTGATTGAAAGTGGAGATAAACAATATGGTTAATGTAAGTATTGTCCTAAGAAATATCTCTACCATAGTAAGAATTCTGGGACATCAAACTTACATTGTCATATAAGAAAATGCATGGGAAAGAAAAATAATGATCTGAAACAAATGCTAATGAGTCAAGGTGATGGAAAGTTGTCTTTGCATACATGAAAACTTGATCAAGCTGTACAACATAGGAAGTTGGCAATGGCAATTATGAGACACAATTTGCCATTTTCTTTTGTTGAGTATGAAGAAATTCATGAATGGACTTTAGAATTAAATCCAGAGACAAAATTTGTGACAAGAAATACTGTAAAAGCTGATGTTATAAGAGTTTTTTTCAAGAAAAAAGAGCACATTTGTGAGCTTTTATTGAATAATTCTAGTAGAATTTCTCTTACTTCAGACTTATGGACTTCATTAAATACTGATGGCTATTTATGTTTAACTGCACATTTTGTGGATAAAAATTGGAAGTTTCAGAAGAAAGTATTGAGTTTTTCAAGCCTGCCTCCTCCACACACTGGTCTAGCACTTAGTAACAAAGTCATGGACTTATTGGTGAATTGGGGTATAGACAAGAAGCTATTTTCCATAACATTGGACAATGCTACATCCAATGATTGTTTTGTAGAGTTTTCGAAGTCTAATCTGAACTTGAAAAATGCTTTGGTAAGGGAAGGAACATTTTTTCATGTTCGTTGTTGCACTCACATATTGAATCTCATTGTCCAAGATGGCCTAAAATTACCTCATTTCGCTATGGACAAAATACGAGATTATGTCAAATATGTGAAGCATTCACAACATCGAAAGTTTAGATTTCATGAATGTTGTGAAAAGGTGAGAGTGCCACGTGTGAGAGGATTTCGTCAAGATTGTCCTACTAGGTGGGAATTCTACTTATATGATGCTTGAAAGTGCTTTATACTATAGAGATGCTATTTGCCAATTCAGGTTTAGTGAGGAGAATTTCAAGTTTTGCCCAAACGATGATGAATGGAAGGAAATTGAGAAAATTGCTAGTTTCTTGAAGGTTTTTTATGACTTGACAAATTTTTTTTTTTGGGACATCTTATCCAACTGCAAATTTGTACTTTCAAGGAGTATAAAAGGTACAAGTAACTTTACTTAATGCGGAATTGGGTGATGATGTCTTTTTAAGGAATGTGGCTACTCAAATGTAAGGGAAATTTGACAAATACTGGTCAGATTATAGTAAAATTTTGGCAATGGTTGTTATTTTGGATCCTCGTTTCAAGATACAATTTGTATCTTTTTGTTTAAAAGAAGTGCAACCAATGTCTTGGAAATATCGAGTAAAAGACATCCAACGTGAGATGCATTCACTTTTTGATGAGTAGTGAAGCACCACTCCCCTTCAACTTTTAAGAAAATGTCTTCCTTTGAAGCAACTATTAGTCATGATCGTGGTCATATGACACCTACTGCAACATCAGTTAATGTGACATTGAAAGTAAGATTTTTTTTTTTTAAGTACAAATTTTATTTTACTTTTATTATACATCTATAGAATTTTTATATTTCTATTGTTATATATTTGTTTTTAGGGCTTTAAAGCTTTTGCTAAAGAAGATGAAAAAACTCCAATGTCAGAACTAGAAATGTTTTTTAGAGAGAGGATGGTAGATTGTGATAAAGAATTGGATATTTTGGACTTTTGGAGGAGTCGTGAATATAGGTATCCAATTCTTTCTCGAATGGCAAGAGATATCTTATCAATTCCAATATCAACTGTTGCATTGGAATTAGCATTTAGTATTGGAGGAAAAGTGATAAATATGTCACGTAGTTCTCTTACACCTGATAATGCTGAAACTATCATTTTAACTTGTGATTGACTGTATAGTCGAGGAGGTATGCTTATTTAATTATATTTCTATGTTATTATAATTACTATGTATTATGCAATATTTATTTATTTATTTATATTTTGAATTTTGAATGTAGTTGAAGATTTTGTAGATAAGAAAGAACTTGCTGAAGATATTGCTCAAGCTGAAAGAGCAGGTTGTACCTCATCTAGTGTCTCATCTTGCTCTGTTTGACTTTATTTGAATATTACTACACTAGCATAGGTTGTGCAGCTAGTGCTTTTATTTATCTTTGAAAATTATGTAGTCAATAAATTATTGTTTATTTGTTGTTTTAACTTGTAGTGTTGAATAAATTATTTGTAATTTTTTTCCAATTTGATAACTTGTAACTTTTGAGACGCTAATTAATAAGTTCAATTTATGTTATTCGATTCATAACTTAAATTATATTTTGAATTTTTACATGATAGGCACACAAGGAGAAGAAGATGAAAGCTTTGATGTCACAAATGAAAGCATTTCAATTAATTTAAGGCATTCAAATGATTTTGAAGTTATTTGAAGGATGGATTGAAATTTTTTTTTTAGTTTGTTGATAGTTTTATTTTGAGAGATTCACACGATTTGATAATAATTGTATTTAAAGAAACTCACATGCTGTAAGAACAATTATAATATTTAGATTTTAGACTCATACGAGTTACACAGTTTGAGTTTTTATTTTGAGTTGGATTGAGATTAATTTATTATGTTTTATTACTTACAGTTTTACTTGCATAAATTAGGAGTTGTTAATTAATATAAATGATTGAATGATTGATATAGTTACTAAAAAAGTTAATACACAAACTAATTGCAAGTTATCGTATACAATTTAAATTATTATGATAAAAATAAATTATTAATAAAATTATATTTGAGAATGGCGGATTATCCGTCCATCCGCCATGAATTATTCGACCCAAAACCGTCTAATCCGCCACTTAAACGAGTCGAATATGAATTATGATTTTTTCACTCAATAATCCGCCTTATCCGTCACGGATAAACCGACCCGATCCGCTTTACTAGGTCTACAACGGGGGCTTAGAAGTCAGAAGAACCCACACGTACACGTGAACCTCTCTCTCTCTCTCTCTCTCTCTCTCTCTCTCTCTCTGGGGTTGGTGGGAGTTGCATCCATTTCATTCCATTACCATAAAATATAAATCATCATAATCAAACATTGAGCCAAAGCATCAATATTCAGCCACACAGAACAAGCCAACCAACACCAATATTATGAAAGTTCAGATCTCAGAAACCATCTGCGTCTTCCCCGCCGCTACTCCCTCCCACCACCACCGCCTCCTCCCTCTCTCTCACCTCGACAACGACCGCAACCTCCACATCCCCTTCCGTTACCTCCGCGCATACGTTAGCGCCGGCCCTAACCCCAACCCCGACGACCCCGTCCAAGTCATCTCCGCTGCTCTCTCCCAGGTTCTCGTGCACTACTACCCATTCACCGGCTCCCTCCGCCGCCGCCCCGACGACAACCGCCTCGAACTACTCTGCGCCGGGGGCAGAGGAGTACCCCTAATTCGCGCCACC
This sequence comes from Malania oleifera, assembly GCF_029873635.1. Classification (NCBI taxonomy): domain Eukaryota; kingdom Viridiplantae; phylum Streptophyta; class Magnoliopsida; order Santalales; family Ximeniaceae; genus Malania; species Malania oleifera. The sequence goes on from NC_080428.1 coordinate 53,168,737, forward strand.
GCGGACTTCACGCTCGAGTCCGTGAACTACCTCGACAACCCGGCTGCCCCGTTCGTTGAGCGCTTGGTGCCCGACCCGAACCCGGAAGAGGAACTTGCCAACCCGTTCGTGTTGCAAGTAACGGTCTTCGCGTGCGGCGGGTATTGCCTGGGTGCGTCAATTTATCATTCCTTGTGCGATGGACTTGGCGCGACTCAGTTTTTCAGTGCCATGGGCGAGCTCGCCCGAGGGGCGACCCGGCCGTCGGTGGAGCCGGTTTGGGAACGGGCGGCTCTTTTGGGTCCGAGGGACCCGCCCCGCGTGGAGATACCGTTGCACGAGTTTCTGAGTTTGGACAAGAACTGGTCTCCGTACGGTCAGAGGAGCGGTCCGGTTAGCAGGGAGTGCTTTAGCGTGAGCGACGAGGGCTTGGACCGGTTCAAGACAATGCTGCTGGAGCAATCGGGGTTGAAATTTACAGCATTTGAAGCTCTGGGAGCTTTCATTTGGCGAGCCAAGTACAGTACAATTCTTCTCAACTTTATGCTGAAATTATTTAATTTTGAGAAATAGCTTTACTGATTTATAATAAATAAAATAGATAAAATACTTCCCAAGCTAAACTGGAGTCCACTCCTTGAAGTTAACGTTTTGATTTTTATGACCATATTTTCCTAGATAAACGCAAAGAAATTTCCTATCTCAGCCGAGAGTAAAAAATTTGGGGGTAAAGAAGTATAAAAAGTGCTCACAATTAGTTTTAGATCTCCTCTCTCTCTCTCTCTCTCTCACACACACACACACACACACACACACACACACACACACTCACACACATCATTGACTTAGGACTTGGACTTTAGAAAAATGGAAAATAATACAGTATTAATCCTGAGAGCTTCCTAAGAAAATATAGACTAGAGTCTACACCCAAACATGAACCCATTGTATATGGTACTATCGATTTTATATAGACAGAATTCTATTGAGAAATAGTTGAATCCTTAGACGATACTTTTGGAACAGGGTTAAAGCTTCAGGAGTTGTAGGCAGAGAAAATGTGAAGTTTGCATATTCAATTAATATAAGAAAGCTACTAAAACCGACACTACCTATCGGCTACTGGGGCAATGGTTGCATCCCCATGTACGTCCAACTTAGTGCTAAGGAGCTGGTGGAGCAACCCATTTGGGAAACTGCCCATTTGATCAAGAAAAGCAAATCAAATGTCAACGATGAATCTGTGCGCTCCTATATAGACTTTCAAGAGCTCAATTATGGAGAAGGAATCACGCCGGGGAAAATGGTGACCGCGTTCACTGATTGGAGGCACTTGGGTCATTCCACGGTAGATTTTGGGTGGAGAGGGCCCGTCGCCGTTTTGCCAATCTCAGGGAACCTTCTTGGGAGTGTTGAGCCTTGCTTTTTCTTGCCACATTCCTCTTCAATTCTAGGGAAGAAGAACGGGTTCAAGGTTTTGGTACTTCTGTCAGAGAGCGCCATGCCTACTTTCAGGGAAGAAATGGAGTTGTTCTCTAGCAACAAATTTGAATTACATTGACACAATGAAGTTAGGTTTGGTTATATTTGTATTTTTTTTTTTTTTTGGGTCAAAATAAACCAATCTTTTTTGATCTCATATCACTTTCATGACTCGCTCCTAATTTGAAAATTTTAAGATTGCATGAATGTTTCATGCCTTAAGGGACATTGTATTTGTATTGTATCACATTGTTATTGCTATATAGTTTTGATTATTGTTGCAGTTACAAAATCGGTTTTTCATAACTTTTTATCTTTTTGGTTTGTGAAGGGAACGATAGCAAACATTAATTAGTTTCTATTTCTCCATATTAATGTGTTCCCAGTTTTCATGTATTAATTAATTAAGCCTGAAATTAGTATAAAATTTATAGGAATTAATGCGCCCATGCACATGAGGGCTAAGCAACTTTAAGTTCTAGGAAACTATTGTTTGTGATGGGCTTAAGATAGAAATTAAAAAAAAAAAAAAAATGACTGTTAGTTATCTCAGGGTGACTTTGTGAATGGAACTGCGGGGAGACTTCATTTTTCGTCTCAAGGGGGTTCTATAGAGAATCGATATGGAATGTATACCGCTTGGTACCCAAGGACGGGCTGTGATGTTCGAGATATGTCAAAGGTTCCCCATGATGATGCAATGGGGTGATTTGGCAGGCAACAAAGTGGACTGTTAGTTGTGAGATTTGTTGAAAACTATGCAGGGGGCTTTGGTGATAGAAGGCTTGTAGCAGCTTTTGTGTCCATAGAGTCGCCACTAACTTACTTTATCCTAGGTGAGGTTAGAACGCCTAATTAATTACTATGTGTTCATTGGTCTCCAAACTATGCTTAGGTCCAAAAGAACAAATAATCATGATTTGCGTTACCAGAGCCAAGTTAAGGAGTGCGGTTATGTGAGGAGAAGACACAAGCACACCCTACACACCCATTTTTTCAAACGATGCCAAATTAATGTCTGATTGTTTCAAATTGAATCAAATGACATATAATTTGTCAAGCTCCGAACCCGAAAATGGGACCCAGGGGTGAATTTAAGTAACCTAACCTATCTCTGTATCAATTAAAACATACATGATACAACATACAAAGAGGGTCCGACCTCGTAGGGTGAACGGATGCCCTACGTACATACATACCAATGTCCATACTCATCAAAATACGCAGAGGAATACGGTCTTTTTTTACATAAACGGTACCATACCAAAGTCTATACCATACAAGGATATACATCCCTACGAATACCATACATACTACGGTCGTCTACAAAATCCATCACGACAACCTGGATACAAAAACTCGTACCTATTAGGCACTAGTAGTAGCTAAACAACACCCCTCACTTTCAGATGCTAGGATGCTAGTTTCGGCTAGCCGAAGGACCTGAAAAATATTTGTATATATTCGGAGTGAAACACCTCTCAGTAAGGGAGAAAACAGGTTATATCAGCGTGTGGCATACTAGTGTCATTTACATACATCATAACACTACACATACGATACGGTTCGAAACAATTCGTACAGTTTCAAAACAATTTCCATACATTTCCATACAGTTCTAGTATTTTCACAAAAACCATTCCAGTTCATACGATACCCAACATACATACATACATACATACATACATACGATTAGTGTCGTCACACTAGTTTGCAATTACACCAGGTCACCACAGACTCACAGTGATTACATTGCTATACACGCAACTACACTGCGACGATTGAGGCTTATGGTGAATCCATTGCTATATATGCAACTACACAAGGTCACCTAGTCTCACAGCGATTACGTTCCAACACATGTAACTACGAAGATCTATGACTGAGGCCCAATAGTAAATCTATTGCTACATACGCAACTACACAAGGTCACCTGGTCTAACCCCCTTTACATTAACATGTGACAACTACGCTGCGACGACCTAGGCCCACTGTGAATCCATTGCAACATACAGTGTAGATCACACCTTCGGTGACCAGCCGAACCATACTGGTGATATTTTACACCTTGGATATAGAGCCAGCCGCTCTCGGCGTATGGTAATTGGCCGCCACTAGCCGATTTCACAAAACCTAGAATCATTTTGGGAACTCATGTCCCTATACATTTCAACGTATAGTAATAAACCGCCACATAACTGTTTCACAAATATCTAGAACAACATACATACATTCATACGTACCACACTTATTTGGTTTATGGCAAATCATATCGTTTACAATTCCAAGTATACAGTTTATGCAAATATGGATTATGGTCACCTCCATAATACAGTTTAAATAAGACAAACGGTTTTCCAAACAAATTAGAGATGATACCCGAAATCCCTAATTTTTTCAAAAACTATAACCCGAAAATCCCATATTTTTACCCGATAGATTTTCCTAAATAAGTAGTCAAAACATACATACGATCGTAGCCTATAGGCTTACCAATCCTGATTTCAAAAATGGACTGATATAAACAGAATCCCCTTACCTTAACCCGAAATCCAACTACGAACTCTACGGTCCTCAAAACTATGAACCGAGACTCCGAAATCTTCAAACCACAGTACAAAACATACTTACAATCCGTACTACTACACATATACTGAATCAGAAATGAAAACCGAGTCTTACCTCGATTTTGGACTGAAACCCGAAATCCTTCGAAACGAGATTCCGATCCAGTAGAAACGTAGAGAATCCTTCACTAATCCTCGCAGTAACTGTGGATTTGTGAATTCGGCGACAAACAGCGAAGGAATCGAAGAGAGAGAGAGAGAGAGCTTCGAAATCCTAGAGAGAGTGAGAGAGAGAATATCCAAAACTTAGCAATGAAGAAACCCAAAATATCCTTTTATAGACCTTTGACCCGAGGGATTTTATTGACGAAAAGTTTCTTCGTCGTCGAAAAATTCGGCATTTCGTCGAGCACTCGGAGGCCCCGTCGACGAAGTCTGATATTTCCCATTTTCTGCTTCTCGACTTTCCTTCGTCGACGAACCTCTAAATTTTGTTGACAAAAATCCTACTACCTTTGTCGACGAATTCTGGCTTCGTCAACGAAGCCTGCAAAATTTCCATTTTACCCCTCTTTTACCAAAATCAACCCCACATACAACGGTTCGGGTTCTTACATAATTAATTTCTAATTATTATTACCAACCATTAAATATTGAATCCATTCACACCTCATCTAGAATTCTGTTCAAGGATGTAAACTTTATCTCACTTAACGGGCAATTTGGAGAAACACAATAGTCCTTCTTCAAATTGTAGTCATCAGGTTAGTTAATAACGTTTTCATGTAATTAACCACTTGATTAGTGAATTACCGACCTTCAAATATTGAATTCATTTACATCCTATCCGGAATTCCATTCAAGGATGTAAACTACATCTCACCTAGGCAATTTAAAGAAACACAATTGTCCTTTAAATTTTCATCCTTGGATTAATTATCGATAATTAACACCCACCAAAACCACACTCCCCCCCCAATAGACCCCTATAAGCATGTTATTCCATCATAGGGAACTCACACTCGTATGTGCGTGCAAAACGAAAACAAAAACTAATGCTGCCATGCAAATTTCATGTAGAAATGAAACAATAAAGCATAATTGGAAAAGAGCTCCTAGGGGGTTAAGACTTTTTTTTTTTTTTTTTAGAATTTTTTTTTTTAGGATTTTTCATTATTTTTCAAGATTTTTATTGATCTTTTTTTTATGGATTTCATTTTTTTAAAATTTTTTGTGATTTTTTGGACTTTCTATTTTTTTAGATTTTTTTCTTTAAAAAAATTTGTATTTTTTTAAATATTTTTATCCCTCCCCTTTCCATGATATTTAAATATTTTTTTTTTAATTTATAGTTGATTTTATAAAGGATAAATTATTTATTTCAGCAAAATATATCAAAACAGGGTTCTCAATTTTTTTTTTTTAATAATTTCTGAATTTTCCAACATTTTTTCATGTTTTTTTTTTTTTTTTCTCAAAATACTCCTATTTTAAATAAATTTTGGGAGCATAATGAATTAAAAAAAGAATACTAATAATAATAATAATAATAATAATAATAATAATAATAATAATAATATTAGTAATAAAGAATGACCTAAAAGTTGAGAAGCACCCCCCTCCACCCCCCATGTGCTTGTGCAATCCCAGAAAACAAAAGAAAGGGAATAGAAAAAGAAAAACAAAATTAAAAGTCCTTAAAAGCTCTTTTTCTCCTTCAGCTTCCGCGCATGGCCCCCCTGCTTTCTTCTTCAGCCACCGACTACTTCTTCATTGGGGAATGAACACCTTGGTCATGGCTGGGCAACCTCCTTTCTTCTGAATTTCCTTTTGCAGCTTCAAGCAATTCGGCTTCTTCTCCAACTCAACCCAGTTCCCCTAATTTCTCCACCAGCCCTACCTCACTCTCAAACACCATAGAGTTTTTTCTTTTTCGGTATCCTCCCTAAGCCTCCATCTCATTCACCAATAAAACTCCGTCACTCCAAAGCATGTATGTATGTATGTATGTATGAATGTAAGAGACACTTATTGAAATTTTCATTATTATCAATGCAAAGGGAGGATGAGGGTAGAGAGAGAGGGTCACCCAACTAAGATGTTAGGAAAGAACTTAGATGGTACCTAAAAATGATAAGAGTGTAGGAATGGTAGATGTAATTTCATTTTATAATGATTCGGACAAAGTAGGTGTCTATAACTATAGTTCTTAAAGAATCTTTGACTGGAGGAAGAAGGTGGTGGCACTATAGTTCACATGGGCGAGACCTTAGATGACACCTAAAAATAATAGAGTGTAGGAATGTTAGATGTAATTTCATTTTATAATGATCCGGACAAAGTAGGTGTCTATAACTATAGTTCTTTAAGAACCTTTAACCGGAGGAAGAAGGTGGTGACGCTATAGTTCACATGGGTGAGCAGGTTAGTTTTTTAAAATTGCATGGACCTGTTGACCGATCCACATAAATCGGCTAACCAATTTATTTATTTATTCTTTCATTTAAATTATTTTTATTTTAAAAAGTTTATAGAATAGTTTTAAATCTTTAAAAAAATTGAAAAATTATAAATAAAAAAGATTATTTTTATTTTAGGACATGTTTTTACAAATTTTATAATTATTTTATACTTTAATGTTGCTTTCTTTTATTTAAGTATTCAAACTTAGAATGTGATTTTAAAAAAATATTTTAATTCCAAAAATATTTTCTTTTTTAAAATAAAATGTCCTCAGTGTTTTTTTTTTTTTTCATCTTTATTATGACTTCCCCTTGTATTTTAATTTGTTTTACACTTTATTTATAGTGTTTTCTTGAATTTTATTCCATTTTAATAGTTAAATATTGTTTTAAAATTTTTAAAAAATACAGAAAATTTTAATAAAATTTCAAAACAAATCCTAGTTAATTTCCAATGAGTTTTTGGAGTTTGTAGAGTGTTTTGGACCTGGTGTGATCTTAGAGTAGGTTCAAAAAGAAAAGACAACAAGAGGGTTTGAAGGCAAGCATTATTTGTTGTATATTGTGAATGGTATGCCTTTATCTTATCTCAAGTGTATGGAATACATGTGATGCTCTTTTTTTTTTTTGAGAAAAGAGGACGGCACCTTTTTTATTTATTAATATATCCTCACTTTTAGCAAAGGAATACTATGGTAGGGCAACAAAACTCATATGAATAATTTATTTTTCATGAATTGATTTGTCATGATTGGATGATTAGCATGCATATTTAATTCACTTCATTCTATGATATGTTTGTACCTAGTATTAATTCATGTGAACTGTGAATTGAATTCTGCTTGGATTTTGCATTATAAATGTATGCTTGAATAACCCTAAAAGTAATGATGGCTTGATGAGATTTGAAGTTTCATTTGAATCTGAGTGAACCAAGCTAAATGAAATTAAAACTCTAATCATTTAATCCGATGATAGAATCTTGAAGTGGCACGACATTGGTCTCAATGTGATTTGAGGTGAGGAAAGTCCTACTATAATGGAATACTTGAGGGTTGTAGGGTAGAATGATATCTGAGAAAAAGGTAACCTAACTCATTCCAGAAAATAGTTAAAAATTCTGTTTGATTAATGAAATAAAATGTAATGCACATTTATATCAAATTTTATATAAATTTATACAAACTTAAATTTAAATTTCAAAATAAATAATACAATTTTATTAAAATTATATTTATTATTTAACAATAACAATTAACTCCTCAATTGTATAGCCTTCTACAATTTTATTAAAATTATATTTATTATTAAATAATTACAATTAACTCCTCAATTGTATAGCCTTGTTCTTATTATAAAAACTAACCATGAAATATAGAAATTATACAAAAAACCTCCCCCTGCACGTGTCTGTGTATCTGCATTTTAAATGTTATACATGTAACAAATTAATTTTATATTCATTAATATTAAAGGGCAACTCATTTTCAATGAGTGTATAATTTAGGAAATAGGTATACGAATACATAAATGGAAAGTCGCATGTACAATTTCTCCCAGAAACAATGATACCTTTAGATGATGACTAAAAGTTGAACGACTGTTAGATGCCACCAAATTTGAATTCCCAAGTATCCAAATAAAAATAAAAATAATTTTATATTTTATAAGTTAATTATATCTCTACTTTATGCATATAAATTTGCTTTGAAAAGTAAAAGCTAGGTCTATATACAGGTAAGTATGCTAGCCCATTACACAATTTCACCCAAAAATAATAAACAATAATATTGGAGTAGAAAACAAAAAAAGATAAAAATATATTTTTTAAAAGTTATATTTTTCTTTTATTAAGAATATTTAATTCTTTAAATAACTAATCTATTTTCATAATTAAAATTTAAACATATAGAATATAATAAATCAATCTAGCCTATGACACTATCCAGTTGAATTAAATCCACAAGCCATTAACAATTCGTTTGGATTCGGCCCGTGAACCCATTTTTTCACCCCAAAGTCCAACATAACAATCCCCAAAAATAGCTTTTCCTAATCCTAGCTGGACCATATGGGAATCCCAACAAGAAGGACAGTGGCTCATGTGCGTGTGCACTTTGGCCCAATATTTTTCTGACAAGGAAGATATTATTATGAGTCATCTTGTAACAATAATGTTGTCTATGGGTTGGCCACTTGTTTGCTGCCAAAGTTGCTCATCCTAGTGGGGCAATGAGGTTATACCTATAAATTTGCATTAAAATGTAAAAGCTAGGTATGTGTATATATATATATATATATATATATATATATATATATATATATTGTAAGTTTAAACATCCACGATAAACATGATTTATACATCTTAATTTTAAGGACCTTAGAAACTTGTAATTTTACACAACAAACGTTAAAAGAAAATTATACCTTGATCCATAACCTCCAAACATATATCCTTAGACCGTGTTTCTATCTCATAACCTTACACTTCCTTATGCTCTATCTTAATTGGATGGAAATCTACTTTTCATATTACCTCAATAAATATGATCATAACTTTATTTGAGGCAATTAATGTCTTATATTATCCCACTTGACTCAAGTGAAATTACTTAATGTAGTTGATCATATAAACATAATGTGCATACATTAGTTATCATTAATATGTAGAAAACTTGTATGAGTCATGGCGGTTACATATCATCTTTATTAGCATAGTCCCTTCCATTCACTATGATACAAGTTCCACTACATAAAATGATGTCTAAGTGAGAGGCATACATTAGGTCCAACTTTAATGACTTAATTGAGATAATCATGTTATCATTGTTCCATAGTAATTATGTATACGAAAATGGAAAACATAAATAACAGAAAATATAACAACCCGACCCTTTATATGGACTCAGGTGTCACTCACTCATACAAAATACCTCTACCTGTTCAAGATACATATACGACCCGCCCTAAAACAGGGACATATGGGTGTAACTCATACATAACAGGAATGTAAATGTTACGGAAAAACATAAACATTCATTGGGATTTCTAATAGACATATACTAGAGTTTACTGTTGTATCCTCAAATACATTTATATAGACATAGAACATATTCTATTAATACAACCCCAAAAGGATATTCCAACTAAGTTCAATATACACATAAACTACTTACGTATGCTACAACCCAAAAACAATTCTCCAAGTCCCTTAATCAACTAGGACCAACGTCCTGGTGGACCTGAAAACAAAGGTTGTAAAATGGGGTGAGGCACCTCTCAGTGAGGAAGAAAGTATTACAATCAGAATGTGACCACATGTGCGTATTTCAATTTAAAACGAGTATCCATACGTATGAGATAAAGGTTTTCAATATCGAAGTACTGCACATATATCAATATAAACAATACTGTTTTTCCATATCAGCTTTTAAATCATGTATATGAATATAGAACGACCAACAACTTTGTATCACATATAATGCCTATTTTACCCCATGGCACGGGTTGTGCATTAATATCTCTAACAATGTCCTGTTCGTGCAGGCATTCGTCAAGCATCAAATATATAGTCCGACTGTCCCCATCTGGTCTATTATTTCAACAGTGGTTTCATTACTCCTGCTAGCTGACTATCTATGTATCCACACTAATTTACATGTGTGGTTGCACTGTATCCTTTCAGCTGAGGAATTCCCTGCCATTGGGAATATCTTTCACCTCCATTAATAAAGTTTTTTTAACTTCTCACATTGGAGTATCTTTCAACCCCTTCTTCTGGAGTATCTTTCAATTCCTTTGGTAACAAGTTGCGGTTCTATTTATTATATATACAATTTATAACAAAACATGATAACCTGTACAATTTTCAATATTTTCAGAAACTCATATACCCATATCAGGTTTAAACTAGCACATATCTTCTCGGTTTTTCCTTTTCACATATACAACTCGGTGTATAACCGGCTTTTGTTTTCCACATTTTCAATATAAGTTGGAACTTCGTTCCCATAGTTCATATCAATAATATCAAATGTTCACAAGTTCAATTTCATCCACGTGTCACACTAATTTTGTTGCGGGGTGAAAATTTGCAAGGATGCTCTTTCGACTTCCGTTAACCTGAAAGGAGAAGAAAAGAAAGGTTTGGAGGACCTGGGGTGTACTCCGGGGGATCGCTCTGATGCCTAAGTAAAAGGAATGCTTTTTGAGAGGCTGAATGCAACAGTAGAATAGTGCTGAATGACTTACCTTGGCCTCTTCTCTAGATCCCTTCTTATAGGGGCTCGAGTTGACCGTAGGTTAGTTCGTATTCATTGTGCGGGGGCGTGAGTCGCTCCCCAGTCATAAAGTGCTTATGCCTATTACTTAGCTATTTAAGCCGTTAGTGTGGATCTTTCCTCCTATTTATTAGGTTGGAGGTAATCACTCGTCAAAATGTTTGACCCGGAGAAGGCGTGAGACAGGTGTTGACCTACCCTCATTAGTTAGATTATTTTGGGCGTATCAGTTGTCCCCCCCTCAATTTCAAATTTCTGGACGGAATTTTGAATAATTGCTTTGTCTGCATCTTTCCCCTTAGAAGGTTTAATGCTCCCTCTTTTTTTTTTTTAGGCATGATTTACCGAACGAGTTACCGAGCAACTTGTGTCGAGCTGCTCCACGGAGGGACTTTTGCCGACCTATCAGACCTGCTCCATGAAAGGAAGTTGGCCGACCTGTTTCATGGAGGGAAATTGACCGAACTGTACAAGCTGCTCTATGAAGGAAATTTTTGTTCAAGTACTAGACACACACATTAGTAATATACAGTTTGTCATAATCAAAATCAGGGATCAGACTCAAAAAGTCAATATTGTGTTTCTATTTCACAACCTTACGCTTCCTTATGCTCTATCTTAATTTGATGAAAATCTTAGCGCAAACTTTTTAGGTTGAGATAGGACCAGCCCCAAACCTCCTTTATATATTAATCACTTCCATCAAATGATTAATTAATATACATAATTTATCATAATTATAGACTTCTCATATTCCGAGATATGATTATTGTAAATTATGATATATAATATTATTATATTTAATATTAAAGACCTTTCACATTATCTCAATAAATATGATCATAATTTTATTTGAGGCAATTAATGTCTTTTATATATATATATATATATATATATATATATATATATATATATATATATGATTTCTGAATTTCAGGTTCAATCTAATGTGCCATGCATGTGGTGTTGGGTTCTTTTTTTTTTTAATATTATTTTACCTTTTTTTTTTTTTTTTGGCTTTTGTCCTTTAAACACAAGCCCCTCTGTTTTAAAAACCATGACTCTCTTGTTGGCGTGAGCCCATGTTTTTTAACCCTCTATTTTTTTCCCCTCTTCTCTCTTGCATACGTAGCGGGCCATATGCAAGCCCAACTAATTTTTAAAATTTATTTTTCTTTTCTCTTTGATGATTTGATCCCATGTGGGCTCCACCAAATTCCCCACATTGATTGCATTATTTTTCTCAAAAAAAAAAAAAAAATATTTTTTTTTATTAGAAAAAAATTATAAATTCCAACATTAATGAATTCCACTATATATTTGTTTTTTAAAAAATAATCCTAACTCAACAACTTTCAATCAATTTCTTTTTTATTACTTATATATTATAAAATTAATTCAAATTATTTGTTCCAACTTTCTTTATTATTTGTTTATATTTACATCTACTAAAAGTATAGAATTAATTTTAGTTTATATTGCTAAAAAATATAAAAATATATATACCATGTTACATTTCAATTTACATATATTATATGAACTAAAACTAAATAAATGATAGGAAATATTTTTAAAAATTTTAATATAATATGTACATTACAATATAATTTTTCCCCACTAAAATTATAAAATTAATTTTATTTAATATTGTTCAAAAATATATAAATATATATATGCACTATGTTATGTTTCTACTTACATATATTATATACATTAAAATCAGAATAAGTAATTGTTTTCTCACTTATCTTCCATCAAAAAGTTATCATGTTAAATCATTACGATTATATATAAATATATATTTATAAAAAAATATAACATAAAATATTTAAATTTTACTCAAATTTTACATTTTAAATCCTCATTCAATATTATTATGACTTATATTTTTATTTTATTTTTCTCAATTAATTTTACATTTAAATTGATCTGCCACAAATAAATTTATATCATATGCATATGTCCACATCATTTTTAAATTTTATGCACTACACACAATTTTTATAAATATTATATTATTCATAAGAATTTATCAATATTTTTCAATTACGTTGAACAAGTTATATAAAATAATGTATTAAATTATGATATTATTGTCAGAACTAATTACCAAAATACATATATATGACAATTAATCTCACTAAAAACATACAAAAAAGTTATAATTAAATATTATATATATTATGTATTTTAAAGGTGATATTTAATGAAATAGTATATTTTGAATGCATTTTTTTATGTACCTTTACCAACAATAAAGTCATATTTACATTCAATTTTATATTATTAGGATTAATCTTAATATTTGGATTCTCTATCTATTATGAAAATTTAAAATTCAAATTTATTTGTTATCTTTAAGCAATTTTTATTTAAGACCAAACTTAATCATTCCAATATCACCTATTTATAATTCAAATTTCTAATCTTCTTTCTTTTAAGTTACCTGGTATGTATTAGAGTCTTAGACCTTTTTTTGTTTTATTATTACATTATCCTGCCTCGATCAGTTTTTAGCAGTATAATATAAAAACCGCCGCTAGATCGCACTTAAATCCCAGAAGCTAGCCACAGATATCAGTTGTAACTTTGAACCATCACTGTTTTACATAACCTTTTCAGCCCTACTACCTTCATGCATGTAGCAATATGGGTGAGGTTGCAACTGTTGGTTTTTTCCCTCCTTGTGGGGCTCAAGAGATTGGAATTTTTTTTATTTAATGCTGTTTGGCTTCTCAAGAAGCTTGTCTGCCATGCCTAGCTGCTCCTAGGCTTCTCCCAAGCAGCGCTTCGTGCGCACAGATCTGAAAATAGTGGCCACCCCAATATTTTTTTTTCATTCAGATTTTCGGTTCTCTTAGAGTGCTGCGATCTCCATTCTGTTTTCTCCTCACCAGCTCCTAGCGCCTGCAGCAGGCCCACGCACCAGTGATGGTCTTCTTCTTCATTGCAGCAAGCTACTGCTGCTTCTTCTTGGTGCGTCTCCAACTACATATTATTTATAGCATATTGAGATTTCTTTTATTATGGTCTTTTGTTTGGTTCTTTGGAACTTTGTTCAGAATATTTGATGAAACATTTTCATCTTGCTACTTTTGTTTATACATTCTTGTGTATTTGTAAGACATATGCCTTTTGTATCCACTTTGTACAACATATTTTGGTAATAGTGGATTTGGACAGTCGTGCCCCGTGAACATACCTCAACATTTGAGGGAACCACGTTAAATTTCTTGCGTCTCAATTTTTTATTGTTTGCATTATTCCATTGATTTACTTGTGGGAATTAGTTCATATATAATATTTTCCCAACAAGTGGTATTAGAGCCGTGTTATTTGTACGCATTAAATTTGTATAAATCATGAATGGTAGTGTTGGCCGTATGATTAGCTTCAATGGAAGCAATTGGGTATCTTGGAAAACAAAAATGCAAGATCTTTTATTTTGCAAAGATTTGGATGGGTCTATTGAGGGTGATAGCCGAAAGCCTAAAGACATGAATGATGATGAGTGGAATAAGCTTAATAGGAAAACCGTTGGTGTTATCTGGTAATGGATTGATGATAGTGTTTTTCATTATGTCTCTACTGAAATTTCGGCACATAAATTGTGGAAAAAATTAGAGGGTCTTTATGATAGAAAATCGGCTACAAATAAAACCTTTCTTTTGCGAAAATTGGTGAATTTGAAATATAAAGATGGTGGTCTTATTACCGAACATTTGAATGAGAAGAAAAATATTATCAATCAGCTTGCTACTATGAAAATAGTTTTTGATGATGAATTGCAGGCCTTAATGCTTCTTAGCTCTTTGCCGAAAAGTTGGGAGACTTTGGTTATGACTGTTAGTAATTCGGCTCTCGATGGAATTGTCACTATGAACCAAGTAACTAGCAGCATGTTGAATGAAGAAATTAGAAGAAAATCGGTTGGCTCTTCTCATTCAGAGGCACTTGTGACAGAAAACCGAGGGAGAGGTAGAAGTAAAAGCAGATATTCTCACCGTAATGATAAATCAAGAGGTCGGTCCAACTCAGTTTCAAAGAAAGATATTGAGTGTCCCTATTGTCATAAAAAGGGGCATATGAAGCGGGAGTATAGAAAATTGAAATTCAAGGACCAAAACAAAGAGAAAAATTTTGAGAAAAAGCATGAAGACACAACTTCAATTGCATCTGATGGTGATCTTATGGTTGTTTGTGATGAAAGCTGCATTATTTTGACAAGTCAAGAGACTAATTGGGTTATTGATTCCGATACGTCATTCCATGTCACTTCTCGGGGAGATTTCTTCACTTCTTATTCCAAAGGAAATTATGGAGTTGTTCGGATGGAAAATGAAGGTCTATCAAAAATTGTTGGCATTGGAAATGTTTGTTTGGAAACAAATTTGGGATGCAAGTTGGTACTCAAAGATGTGAGACATGTATCCGATATTCGACTAAATTTGATATCTACCGGAAAGCTTGATGATGAAGGATTTGACAATCATTTTGGTGATGGAAAATGGAAGCTCACAAAGGGTAATTTGGTGGTGGCTAAAGGTAAGAAAATCGGTACATTTTATATGATGCAAGGTAAAATTGGTAATGGTGTTGTGAATGCAATTGAAAGTCACTCTTCCACCAATTTGTGGCATAAGTGGCTTGGGCACATGAGTGAAAAAGGAATGCAATTTTTGTTCAAAAAGAAGCTCCTACCCGGGATGAAAGGTACCTCTCTTAAAGTTTGTGTTCATTGTTTGGCCGGTAAGTAACATAGAGCTCCTTTTCGTGTAAAGTTTGTTACTAAAAAATCTAATGTTTTAGATTTGATACATTCAAATGTATGTGGGGTGGTGCACTTTACTTCTTTACCTTTATTGATGATTGTTCAAGAAAAGTTTGGGCTTACACTTTGAAGACTAAAGATCAAGTCTTAGATGCGTTTAAGCATTTTCAGGTTAAAGTTGAAAGGGAGATTGGAAAGAAGGTGAAATGTGTGTGCTCGGATAATGGTGGAGAGTACATTGGCCCATTTGATGCATATTGTTATAGCCAAGGAATTAGACATCAAAAGACCGTTAAGAAAACCCCTCAACAAAATGGTATTGTTGAAAGGATGGACCGCACTATACTGGAGAAAATGAGATGTATGCTCTCTCATGCGAAGCTGCCAAAATCATTTTGGGGTGAAGCAATGAGGACGGCGGTGGACTTGATTAATTTGTCCCCTTCAACTCCTTTACTTGGTGAAGTTCCTGAAAAAATTTGGAAAGGTAAGGATGTTACTTATGATCACTTGAAAGTGTTTGGTTGTCGTGCATTTGTTCACATTCCAAAAGATGAAAGATCCAAATTTGATGACAAGACAATGCAATGTATTTTTCTTGGTTATGGGCATGATGAATTTGGATACAGATTGTGGAATCCGGTTGACAAGAAAATTGTTAGAAGCTAAGATGTTGTATTTTTTGAAGATCAAACAATTGAAGATTTTGGAACGGTTGAGCAATCACAATGTAATGGGAATGTTTTGTTGACTTAGACTTACCTTCTCCACCTTTGGCACATGATGAAAATATGGAAGATGTTCTTCCACCTTTTGAAGATGTTGGAAATGATGAAATTCGTAATGATACTGAAAATGAAAATGAGGGGGAGCAACAAGTTCAAAGCAAGCTAAATTGAGAAGGTCTTCAAGAGAGCCAAGACCTTCATCTAAATATCCATCAAGTGACTATGTTACTCTAACGGATCAAGGGGAACCCGAAAGCTATGAAGAAGCCATGAACCATGAAAATAAAGTTGAATGGGTGGAGACTATGCAAAAGGAAATGAATTCCATAGTTGACAATCACACTTATGATTTGGTTAAACTTCCTCCTGGAAAGAAAGTTTTGAAAAATAAATGGGTGTTTAGGCTGAAAAATGATGGAAAGAATCTTCGGTACAAGACCAGGCTTGTGGTAAAAGGCTTTGGTCAGAAAAAGGGAATTGACTTTGATGAAATATTCTCACCGGTTGTAAAGATGTCATCTATTCGGGTTGTTCTTGGCATGATAGCATACTTGAATTTAGAAGTTGAGCAACTAGATGTGAAAACCGCTTTCTTACATGTTGACTTGGAAAATGAAATTTTCATGGAACAACCGAAAGGCTTCAAACAAAAAGGGAAAGCGAATTTAGAGTGCAAATTAAAGAAAAGTTTGTATGGGTTGAAGCAAGCACCACGAAAATAGTACAAGAAATTTGACTCTTTCATGATTGATCATGGTTACTCAAAAGCTTCTTCGGATGATTGTGTATTTGTGAAAAAAATTTCAAATGACACTTATATTATTCTCTTACTCTATGTTGACGATATGATCATTATAGGACAAGACTTCTCCAAGATTGACAAATTGAAGTTGGAGTTGAGCAAGTCTTTTGCTATGAAAGACTTGGGACCAGTAAAACAAATTCTTGGCATGAGAATTGTTCGTGATTGTGAAAAAGGGCAAATTTGGTTGTCTCAAGAAAGTTACATTGAAAAAGTGCTTGAAAAGTTCAATATGGATAAAGCAAAACTCGTTGGTTGCCCACTTGCTAGTCATTTTAAGTTTAGTTCAAAACAAAGTCCTACAAGTGAGAAAGATAAGGAAGAGGTGAAGAAAATTCCTTATGCTTCGGCCGTTGGTTCCTTAATGTATGCAATGGTTTGCACAAGACCGGAATTAGCTTATGCTGTTGGAGTTGTTAGTCGGTTTCTCTCTAATCCAGGAAAGGAGCATTGGTTAGCAGTAAAATGGATTCTCAGATACCTTAGAGGCACTTCAAAGGCGTGCTTATGCTTTGGAAATGGTAAATCTACGCTCCATGGATTCACGGATGCCGACATGGCCGGTGATGTTAATTCTAGAAAATCCACTTCGGGTTATTTGATGACTTTTGCAGGGGGAGCTGTGGCATGACAATCTAAATTATAGAAATGTGTTGCTCTATCTACTACGGAAGCCGAGTTTATTGCCATTACGGAAGCTTGCAAAGAATTGCTTTGGTTAAAGAGATTCTTGAAAGAGTTGGGGATGGAATAGGAAAGGTATGTTCTTTATTGTGATAGCCAAAGTGTAATTCACTTGAGTAAGAATTCTATCTTCCATTCAAAGTCAAAACATATTGATGTTAGATATCATTGGATTCGAGATGTATTGGATAAGAAATTATTGCAGCTTGACAAAATTCACACTGATCATAATGGTTCGGATATGATGACTAAAGCATTGTCAAGAGACAAGCATGTGAAGTGTAGAGTTTTGGTCGGATTGGTGGAGTCGTTCCCATAAGTCGGGAGGGGGAGATTTGTTGGGTTTTTCCCTCCTTGTGGGGCCCAAGAGATTGGAAATTTTTTTATTTAATGCTGTTTGGCTTCTCAAGAAGCTTGTCTGCTATGCCTAGCTGCTCCTACGCTTCTCCCAAGCAGCGCTTCATGCGCATAAATTTGAAAATAGTGGCCGCCCCAATATTTTTTTTCATTCTGATTTTCGGTTCTTTTAGAGTGCTGCGATCTCCATTCCGTTTTCTCCTCACCAGCTCCCAGCGCCTGCAGCCAGCACGTGCAGCAGGCCCACGCACCAATGCTGGTCATCTTCTTCATTGCAGCAAGCTACTGCTGCTTATTCTTCGTGTGTCTCTAGCTACATATTATTTACAGTATATTGAAATTTCTTTTATTGTGGTCTTTTGTTTGATTCTTTGGAGCTTTATTTAGAATATTTGGTGAGGCATTTCCATCTTACTACTTTTATTTATACACTCTTGTGTATTTGTAAGGCATATGCCTTTTGTAACCACTTTGTACAACATATTTTGGTGATAGTGGATTTGGACAGCCGTGCCCCGCAGACGTACCTCAATATTTGAGGGAATCACATTAAATTTCTTGTGTCTCAATTTTTTATTGTTTGCATTATTCCATTGATTTACTTATGAGAATTAGTTCATATATAATATTTTCCCAACAGCAACAACTCTCTCTCTCTCTCTCTCTCTCTCTCTCTCTCTCTCTCTCTCTCTCTCTCTCTCTCTCTCTCTCTCTCTCTCTCTCTCTCTCTCTCTCATATATGGGCATTCATGGGGTCCTGATTCATTCTGCTAAACAGTCAAACGGACTAACCCAGCTAACACTCAAACGAAACTACTCTCTCTCTCTCTCTCTTTCTCTCTTATATGGGCATTCATGGGTCCTGATTCATTCTGCTCTTTCTTTAATATATATATATATATATATATATATTCATCTACAATACTACTACTGCTAAACAGTCAAACGGGCTAACCCAGCTAACACTCGAACGAAACTACTCTCTCTCTCTCTCTCTCTCTCTCTCTCTCTCTATGTATGTATGTATAAATATGTATGAAGCCGGGAAGACCTCACATCAGTCATCCAGAGATCACAAACCAACCCAAAGAAGAAATATAATGGACGTTAAAATTTCAGAGACCATTTCAGTGTTACCAGCTAGAGCTCCCTTCCCCCACGACCACCTCATCCCCCTCTCTCATCTCGACAACGACGGCAACCTCCAGGTCCCCATCCGTTGCCTCCGTGTGTACACTACCACCGCCCACAGTCCCAACCCCGCCGACCCCTTCCGCGTCATCACCGCCGCCCTCTCCGAGGCCCTCGTCCATTACCCTCTCTTCGGCGGCTCCCTCCGCCGCCACCCCGGCAACCACCGCCTGGAGCTACTATGCGCCAGGGGTAAAGGGGTCCCCCTGATTCGCGCTACCGCGAACTTCACGCTCGAGTCTGTGAACTACCTGGACGACCCGGCGGCCCCCTTTATTGAGCGGCTGGTGCCCGACCCGAATCCGGAAGAGGAACTGGTCAACCCGTTCGTGTTGCAAGTCACGGTTTTCGCGTGCGGCGGGTACTGCTTGGGATTTTCACTTATTCAGTCCTTGTGCGATGGACTTGCCGCGGCTCAGTTTTTCGACGGCATGGGCGAGCTCGCCCGCGGGGCGACCCGGCCGTCTCTGGACCCGGTTTTGGAACGGCCTGCTCAGGTGGGTCCGAGGGACCCGCCCCACGTGGAGGCACCGTGGCATGAGTTTCTGAGTTTGGATAAGAGCAGCTCGCCGTACGGTCACATAAGCGGTTCTGCTCGCAGGGAGTGCTTTAGCGTCGAAGACGAGTGCTTGGACCGGTTCAGGACGACGCTGTTCGAGCAGTCGGGGTTGAAATTTACAGCATTTGAAGCTCTCGGCGCTTACATTTGGCGAGCCAAGTAATTCACTTTCTTTTTACTCCCTACAATAGTTTGCATGGTAACTTAAATTTAAATGCGTGTAAATTTAATAAATATTTAATATAATTTATTTATATCAAAATTTGAATTTCAATTTGTATAAATTTAGTAAAAATTTAAATAATTTTATATTATATTTTGTTTAAATTCACACCAACCTAAATGGGTTTCAATTCCAAACTACCAAAATAGGATTAGGTTTTGTTTGAGAGTATTGATTTCAATTCTAGAATTTGGATTTATACATATTTGGACCAAATTCAATATAATTTTTTTGTTATTATTTATTCAAATTTACATAAACTTAAACATAAGGTGTAAATTCCAAATTCCTAAACATGTAATTTTGAGAAATAATTTTAAAGAGCAAAGTTATGTTGGAGAAGACTTGAATTTGAAGTTGTATTAAATTTGGACAAAATGTAATATACAATTGTATGAAAATTTGTCCAAATCCAAATCCAAGGTCTAAAATTCATGCTTCCAAACGCAGCGTTATACTCCTATACCTCCTATACCATCTATCATGATACAAAATTTTTCCCTCTACTTTTGAAGTTAACATTGAAACCCCTTAAAATATCTATTTAGTTATGAAAACGCCTTTATTATTAAATCTAATGGAGTAGTACATGGCACATGATTAATAACTAGCTTGTTTGGATATAATTAGCTTTATAAGTTTAAAAAAAATTATGATCAATAGATCCTATCATTGAAACGTTCATTTGTCACATCTATTGATCATTCTCATTTTCTTTTTTATCTTACTTTATGGCAATAACACACTCCGTTTTGTGCAAACTATCAATATCTTTTGTTATAAGCATTCTATTTCTAACAATAAATATTCAGTGAAGAGAGCTTAACTTAGATTTGTGTCAAGAACGAAATAAAACTTCTAATAACGAACTAATAATGAAAATCTCAAATAATTCTCCTATCAACTTAATGGATCGATGATAAAAACATCAAAACTACATCAAAGTGTATGTAAAGTGCTAAAAATATGACACCATTACAGACTTCAATGAAAAGTATTCATGACGTCATGCACGCAAGTTCTTTTAAGTTAACTTGTAGGATGTTTACGTTGCTTACAAGTACATTTTTTTTTTTCCAAAAAAGTTATTAATTGTTGATATGCCACACAATATTGCTAATCTATCAAATTTAACAATTTTTGGTTGGTAGAAGGGGTATTTATATCTAAATAAATATTACAAAAGGTTCTAATCTCACATTTGAAAGTATAGGAGCGGTATTATTATTATTATTATTATTATTATTATTATTATTATAAAGACAGCATACTATTTCAAGAGAAATTGTTACACACACAATTAATGTGGTTTTGAAAATTATTAATGGAATAGGGTTAAAGCTTCCGGGATTGTAGATGGCGAGAAGGTGAAGTTCGTGTATTCAGTGAATATAAGAAAGCTTTTAAAGTCACCACTACCAGATGGCTATTGTGGCAATGCTTGTGTCCCTGTGTACGTCCAGCTCAGTGCCAAGGAGTTGGTGGAGCAACCTATTTGGGAAACTGCACATCTAATCAAGAAGAGCAAATTCAATGCTACTGAGGAATATGTGCGCTCCTTTATAGACTTCCAGGAGCTCAATTACCAAGAGGGGATCACGGCAGGAAAGAGGGTGAGTTCGTTCATTAACTGGAGGCACTATGATCATTCAACACAAGATTTTGGGTCTGGAGGGCCAGTTAGTATTTTGCCAATCTCCAGGAAATTTCTTGGAAGTGTTGAGCCTTGCTTTTTCTTGCCACATTCCTCTTTAGATCTGGGGAAGAAGAATGGGTTTAGGGTATTGGTGTTTCTGCCAAATACAACCCTACCAAGTTTCAAGGAAGAAATGGAGAAGTTTTCCAACGAGGAATTTGGGTTAGTTGACAAGAAATGAATCAAGAGATGGTTGATCGGCTCAATGTTATCTAGATTTTATAGGTTTAGATGACTCTAGCTGAGGTTGTGTTTGAGTATGCAGGGGCATAAATTTGGATTTATGTGAATTTGAAAGAAACGTAATATGATCTCATATTACTTCCTGTTCAAATTCACACGTATCCAATTTCATGGTTCGAATTTCATATCCTCAAACACGGAATAAGAATGACTTGTACTTTGACTTTTGTTTTTGTTTCTTTTCGTGTGTTTCTATTTTTCAACTATGTACTAGCCACAATGGCACTGTATTGTACTCCATTTCCTAAATAAATGAGTGCTATTTATTTGAATTTCATATTCTCAAACACGGAATACAAATAACTTGTACTTTGACTTTTATTTTTGTTTCTTTTGGTGTTTCCATTTTCTAACTATGCATCGGCTATAATGGCACTATCTCGTGCTCCATTTTTCAAATCAATGAGTGCTCCTTTTCGCATTGCCTTTTCACTACAATTGAGAATTTGAAGCAAAATATTTATAAAAGTAAAAAATGCATTGAAGCCACATTTTTCTCAATAATGTTGCCATCTTTAGATTCATAACAAATAATATTCATACATGCACCTTTGATTCATCTTATCCATTCTTTAGATATGCTATCTTTGACACAAATGAGATGAAACCTTTATAGAATGAGTAGTCAAATTTTAGATGAAAAACAATGCTACAATTTACACTTAATAAAATTCTATTAAAGTGTTTATTATGCCCTACTTAGTTTCTTTTTCAAAATCATTGGACCCCCACCCCCACAAAACACATAACTAGGGTAAACACATTGATTGTCATAAAATCCCATCTGAGACTAGAGGCTTCTGTTGTGCTGGAGTCAGGAGACGTGTGAATTGAGCTAGAGACGTGTGAGCTGAGTTGGAGACACGTTTGCAAGCTGTGCCATTTATTTTAGATGAATGAAACTTCTTGAAACAGAGTATAGCAGCAGATAAGCAAGAAAAGAAATCTTTCTCTCTTATTCAATGAAAAATGTTACGTACAGTTGAGACCTCTGATATATATATATATCCAGAGGAAGAAAAAGAAAGGAAAAACAGAAGAAGAAAAAAAAACTAGAACCGAAACTTAACAGAACTCAACTGAAAATATAAACTGAAAAACTAATAGTCCCCCTCAAGATGATGTGTAGATATTATGCACATTCATCTTGGATAAAAGAACTTCAAAAAATTTAGAACCTAAAGGTTTAGTCATTATATCGGCAAGCTGATGAGCAGAAGATACATGTAAAGTGGTAATAAGACCCTCTTGTAATTTATCACGAACCAAATGACAATCGACTTCAATGTGTTTAGTTCGTTCATGATAAACCGGATTGGCTGCTATGTGAAGAGCAGCTTGGTTATCACAAAATAAAAGAGATGATTGAGGATGATGTTGATGCAGATCAGCAAGCAGTGATTTAAGCCAAATAATTTCACAAACAGTGATAGCCATGGATCTATATTCAGCTTCTGCTGAGGATCGTGATATGGTGTGTTGCTTATTTGATTTCCATGATACAAGAGAATCCCCAATGAAAATACAAAAACCACTTATGGATCTACGAGTATCAAGACAGTTGGCCCAATCTGAATCTGAAAAAGCTTTGAGATGAACTTTAGATGAAGATGGAAAAAATAAGCCTTTTCCAGGAGCAGATTTGAGATATCGTAAAATTCTCATAGCAGCTTGTAAATGAGGCATTCTAGGAATATCTAAAAATTGACTAAGATGATGTACAGCAAATGTAATGTCAGGTCTGGTATGAGTCAAATACAATAATCTTCCAATAAGTCTTCTGTAAGCTGAAACATCATCTACTAGTTCACCAGCATCTTTAGATAATTTTGTATGAGGATCCATGGGAAATGAGACTGGTTTAGCAGCAAGTAATCCAGCATCTAAAATTAATTCCAAGCAATATTTTCTTTGAGATAAAGATATACCTTTTTTCGACCTAGCTATCTCCATTCCAAGAAAGAATTTCGTAGACCCCAAATCCTTCAACTTAAACTCAGCAGCTATTGATTTTTTAACATTCTCAAGAACAGCTAAATCACTACTAGCTAAGAGGATATCATCAACATACAATAACAAGGCAACAAAAGATCCTCCTTCCTTCTTAGTAAACAAAGAATAATCAGCTTTGGACTGAGAAAAACCCACTGAAAACAACACGGATGTGAATTTTGAATTCCATTGTCTTGAAGCTTGCTTTAAACCATATAAAGATCTTTGCAATTTACATACTCTTTTGTCCCCCTTACTAAGATAGCCTGGAGGAGGCTTCATATAAACTTCCTCATCTAATTCCCCATATAGGAATGCATTATTAATATATAAATGATGGAGATGCCAATCATGTATTGCAGCAAGTGATAAAATACACCTCACAGTAACCATCTTTGCAACAGGTGAAAAAGTCTCAAAAAAATCCAAGCCTTCCATTTGAGTATAACCTTTAGCAACAAGTCTTGCCTTATGTCTTTCTATTGAACCATCAGAATTGTATTTGTTTTTATATACCCACTTACAACCTATGGGAGTTTTATTAGGTGGTAATGTTGTGAGAACCCAGGTTTTATTCATTTCAAGTGCAGACAATTCCGTAGACATAGCAGCTCTCCAAGGAGCATGCTGAATAGCTTGATGATAAAAGACAGGTTCAAAATTAGAAGAAATAGCAATGGAGAATGCTTTGTGTGATTCAGATAATCTGCAGTAAGAAAGTAGTTCAGAAATGCTATGTTTATTACCTGAGATATTAACAGGATCCCTGGTAGATGATTGAGACTTAGAGGCAGCTAAGTTGCAATGATAAGCTTGTAAATAACCAGGCTGTTTGTGTTGTCGAGTTGATTTTCTCAATGGTGGAAATTGATTTATATCATGGAAAGGTAAATTATTGTTAGATGGAACAACAGAAACTGGAGTAGGAAGTGCTGATGTCAATGGTTCAGAGAAAATTATATTCTTATTAGAATCTGAAACTGGATTGGGAAAAACTGTAATAGAACTTTCTGAAGGTGTGATGGACTGAAATGAATGTTTAGGTGTAGAAATCATATTGAAATCAGATGAAAAAGGAAATATGGATTCATGAAATATGACATCTCTAGAAACAAAGAAAGTTTTCTGTTCCAAATCATAAAGCTTGTAGCCCTTTATACCAAATGGATAACCTATAAACATACATTTTCTCTTGGTGAAAATTTTGATCTGTGTTGAACAAGGGTTGATGCATAGCATAAACAACCAAAGACTTTTAAATGTTTATATGCTGGAGCTGAATTATACAAAACTTCATGTGGAGACTTGTTTTGCAAAATCAATGATGGAATTCTATTGATAATATATGTTGCTGTCAGTATACATTCTCCCCCAAAAATTAAAGGAATGTTTGATTGAAATTTTAAAGCTCTTGCTACATTTAATAAATGTTGATGTTTTCTCTCAACTATAGAATTTTGTTGAGGTGTTTCTACACATGAAACTTGATGCAAAATTCCTTTTGAATTAAAAAAATTTATCATTTTAAACTCTAAACCATTGTCAGATTGTATACATTTAATCTTTGTCTCAAATTGTGTTTCAACCATATTGTAAAAAACAGTAAAAAAATTTGTAACTTCAGATTTCTGCTTCATTAATTAGGTCCATGTAAATCTGGAGTGATCATCCACTAAGGTAAGAAAGTATCTAGACCCATTATGAGTTGGAACAGAAAAAGGCCCCCAGATATCAACATGAACAAGATTAAAAGGAAAACTTTTATTATATGAATGAACTTCAAAAGGAAGCTTTTTCTGTTTTGCTAAAGGACAAACTGTACAATGATTATCTAGTTTATCTGGGAAACTAATGTCTGATACAGTTTTTGAAAGAAAATTCAAACGAGACAAGGAAGGATGCCCTAATCTGCTGTGCCAGATTTTGGAGTTTATGACAGAATGTACAATGGTTGATTTTGGTGAAGAACTAACAGCATGAACAGCCAATTGTTGCAAATATATAACCCAGCAGATTTTCTAGCAATCCCAATCATCCTCCATGGGGTAAATTCCTGAATAAAACAAACATCAGGTAAGAAAATAAAATTGCATTTTTGAGATGAAGTAAGTTTACTAACTGAAAGTAAATTATATGAAAAAGATGGTACACAAAGTACATCTTTGAGAATTAAACTTTCAGACAATTGAACTGTGCCAATATGAGTGACTGGAACAGTATATCCATTTGGAAGCATGACAGTAGTGTCTAAAGATTTTGTAATAGAGGTAAACGTATCAGTTGAATGAATAATATGATCTGTAGCACCAGTGTCTACGATCCAAAGATGTTGGGATGTTGATGAAGATACTGAACAACTTGAAGGAAAACTTGAAAGTATCATACCTTGGGTATTTTGTGGAAGAATGTTAGAAACAACATTAGCTGCTTGATGATTGATGGTTTCATTAGATTGTGAGTGGATTAAAGCTAACAATTTCTGACAGTCTTCTTGAGAAAAAGGCAGTTTGTTATAAGGTTCAAAATTTGCATCAATAGGATGGCTTATGACTTGATTAATTGATGAAGACTTTCCCTTCTGTCGAGAATTGGTGAATTTATAACCTGGAGGATACCCATGTATTTTGTAGCATTTATCAACAGTATGATTATTCAATCCACAATGAGTGCAAAATAATTTTGCTCTCCTCTGCTGCTGCTGCTGCTGATTTCCAGAAAAATGATTACCAGAAGTAGTTTTGTGGCCTGCAAAATTTGATTCTGGTATTCTGCTCATAAAAGCAACTGTATCAATTATACCAGATTTGCAGATCTCTTGCTGTTTCTCTTCTTGAACTATTAACGAAAAAACTTTGTTTATTTCTAGTAGAGAATCCATCATCAAAATCTATCCTCTAACATGTGAAAAACTTTCATTTAATCCCATCAAAAACTGAATGACATGTTGCTTATCTTGATATTTCAAGAATTCCCGAATAGCATCACAAGTGCATGTTCTTAGAACACCACAAGAACAAGTAGGAATCTGATTATAAGCAGCCAATTCATCCCATAAAGATTTAAATTTCGTATAGTAATCTCTTACCGACATATTTTCTTGGACTAAACTGGATAAATCCTTTTGAAGTTGAAAAATCCTTGGTCCATTTCCTTGTGTAAATCTGTTCTTGAGATCTTGCCACATATCCTTGGCAGTGTGAGATTAAATAATGCTAGCCCCAATTTCTCTTGATACTGAATTAATGATCCAAGAAGATACCATATTATTACATCTTTCCCACATAGCATTCGAAGCATCTGTTGAGGATGGTCTGGCAATTGTTCCGTTTACAAACCCAATCTTGTTCTTCGCCTTCAAAGCCATCATCATGGATCTACTCCATGTGTGATAATTTTCCCCGGTGAGGACATTCGAAACCAGCATTGTGCCTGGTGAATCACCACTTTGTAAGTGGTATGGATTACTTTCTTCATTCATATTGCTCATTGAAATGGATGAAGTAGACATTGCAGTGGACCTTCTCAATCTTTCTGCTCTGATACCATGAAACAGAGTATAGCAGCAGATAAGCAAGAAAAGAAATCTTTCTCTCTTATTCAATGAAAAATGTTACGTACAGCTGAGACCTCTGATATATATATATCTAGAGGAAGAAAAAGAAAGGAAAAACAGAAGAAGAAAAAAAAACTAGAACCGAAACTTAACAGAACTCAACTGAAAATATATACTGAAAAACTAATACTTCTCAATTTTGATTTATTGTAATTAATTATGATTGATTACCAACTACCTATGAATAGAGGAGTTGTGGAGAGTTGATATTTACAAAGAAGAAAAGAGAGGAAGAAGAGAGTGTGAGGAAGAGAGAAGAGAAGCCTGAGAGAATTGTATTTCTTTCCCAGCGATTTAAGTGAATTGTGGTGTGCTCCGTGGACGTAGGTTGATCTTGACCGAACCACATAAATTTATGGTGTCTCAATTTTTTCTGATTGCTCACAAGATCCTAACAAGTGATATCAGAATCCGATTTGAAGTAGAAAGGAAAAATTGGATTTTTTCACCGAAATCAAAGTTCTGTCTAGTGGCTCGAAATTAAATTTTGAGGTCACCATCACATTCACCTCACCGAGAAGAAGCCAACAGTGCAAGCCGAAACTCGAAAAGAGTTTAGACGGCCGCACACGCTCCAACATGCGCTTTGCCGGAGCAGTCCGTGTTCTCACGCACCATCATGCGCCGGTGACCTGCCGGCCACGCGCCCAACATGCACCATGCGTCTTCCTCGCCTGGCCGCCTTGACGGCCCAACAATCCGCTCCAGACTTAGACCAACCTGACGCCCGTTCCAAACAAATGTCTGCACACGACTCGAATCTGTATCTGATCCGACCCGACTAGCCTACGTCAGTGGCATCCTGTTAGCGTTAAGTCAGTGCCACGTCAACAGGTGGGCCACGTCAACAGGTGGACCTAGTAACACGTCAACACTGCCAAGTTAGCAAGTGGGACCCACAGTGCTACGTCAGCTCTGCCAAGTCAACAAGTGGGCCCCACAATGCCATGTCAACACTTCCACTTCAGCACCTGCCACGTCAGCACCGTTGATCAGGTTTGACCTGATCTTTGACCGGGCTTTTTCGAAGTCATTTTGGGTCTATTTTTCGAACGACTTGAACCATTTCTAAGGTTTTCGACCATTTCAGATTCAACTGTGCTATCCATTTGAGCCAATTTCATCTCTAGATCAGCAAATCGAGATGTTGAACTAAAAGAGCTCAAATATCGAAATGTTCAACGGCAACAATTTTGGTTTCTGAAATATGTAGATTGAAGATTATTTGTTTGGAAAGGAGTTGCACTTACCATTGAAGGGTAAGCCAGCATCTATGAACGACGACGAGTGGGAGTTGCTTGATCGAAAAGTTCTCGGAGCTATCAGAATGACGTTGTCAAAGTTTGTGGCATTCAATATCAAGCATATATCATCCACCAAGTCTCTAATGGATGCGTTTTCTAATATGCACGAGTAGTCGTCAGCCACTAATAAGGTACATCTTATAAAAAGGTTATTTACTATGACCATGTCTGCAGGTAAAAGTTTTAGTAGACATTTGAATAATTTCAATGAGTTGTCAGATCAACTCGCCTCAGTCGAGATTACATTTCCTAGTGAGATTCATGCCCTACTGATTCTCAGTCAGTTGTCTGAAAGTTAGAATTGTGTTGTTACTACAATCAATAGTTTCGCAAGGAAATCAAAGCTTGTATACGATGAGGTCGTCACCATGATTTTGATGGAAGTAATCATATTGTAGTCAAACCATGGCTCCACTTCGAGTTCAGCCTTGAACATGGAAAGTTGAGGCAGAGGAAACATGTATGGACGATCAAACAATTGCGGAAGATATAGGCTCAGGCGGTCTAAATCTAGAAATCCTAGAGGTTCTCAAGATATAGGTTCCCATGGCACAAAAATTATTGAGTGCTGAAACTGTGGAAAAACTAGTCATTATAAGAATAGGTGCAAAAGTCTGAAAAAAGAATATGAGACGAGGGCAAAGATAGAAGCAAATGTTGCTTCAGAAAATGATGATATGTTGTTTTGCTCTTTGGAGAGAAAAAAGAAGTCTTGGGTGTTAGACTCTGGAGCTTCATTCCATGCCACTTGCAGCGGAGATTTCCTAGAAGAGTATACATCAGGTAATTTCGGTAAAGTATATCTTGGTAATGATCAACCTTGCGACATTACCAGCAAGGGGACAGTGAAGATCGAGATGAATGAGTCAGTATGGAAGCTGAGAGATGTCAAGTATATTCCAGACCTGAGGAAGAATTTGATTTCAGTTGGTCAACTGGTAGATGAAGGATATAACACAACTTTCATTTGTGATGAATGGAAGATTTCGAAGGGTGCATTGACAATTGCACGAGGTAAGAAAAGTGGTACTCTTTATGTAACTACTAATGTATGCATGTCTATTACAGTTGCTATAGGAAATGATGATAGCAACATATGACATCAACGACTCGGACTCCTAAGTGAGAAGGGACTCAGGGTGATGCACTTAAAGGGTAAGTTGAGTGATTTACAATTGGTGAAGATTGACACATGTGAGGATTGCATATTTGGGAAACAAAAGAGAGTCAGTTTCCAGACAAACATCAGTACCCTAAAAAAGGAGAGACTTGAACTAGTCCATTTAGATGTATGGGGACCAACAACCATTTCATCCATAGGTGGGAAGCATTACTTCGTAACATTTATCGATGATCATTCACGAAAGGTATGGGTTTACTTTATGAAATATAAATTTGATGTTTTTGATGCTTTTAAAATTTGGAAAGCAATGGGAGAAAATGAAACTAGTTTGAAAATTAAGAAGCTGAGAACAGATAACGGTGGTGAGTATGTTGACACCAAGTTCAAGAAATTCTACTATGAGCATGATATTATAATGGAAAGAATTGTACTAGGTACGCCTCAACACAATGGCATAGTCAAGCAGATGAACAGAACGTTGATAGAAAAAGCTAGAAGCATGCGTATGCAGTCAGGTTTGCCAAAGATGTTTTGGGCAGAAGTAGTCAACACAACAGCTTATTTGATTAACAGTAATCCATCGGTACCATTGGACTATAATCTACTAGAAGAAGTATGGAGCAATAAAAAGGTAAGATTTTCACATTTGAGAGTTTTTGGTTGTATTGCATATGTACACATCAATGATCATGTTAGGAATAAGATGGATTCGAAATCTCGGAAATGCACTTTCATCAATTATGGTGGAGATGAATATGGGTATCGCACTTCGGATGATGAAAGAAAAAGGTGATCAGAAGCAGAGATGTTATTTTTGATGAAAAGGTGATGTATAAAGATAAACACACAACAGAATCTATAGAGTCTGAAATAACCTTTGTAGATGTGGATGATGTTTTAGAAGGTGTAAGGACATGTTAGTGGAACACCGAGAATCCTCAGTAGAATACCGAGAATCCTCAAGCAGAGGAACCTATGGAGCAGATTGTTGCACCATCACCTCCTACAGCACCAGAGCTTACGAGATCTTCTCGGCAGCATATACCAAATAGGAGGTATGTGAATCATTTACTTCTTACAGATGGAGGAGAACCTGAATGCTATGTTGAAGCATGTCAGGCAGGAGATTCGAGCAAGTGGGAGCTTGCAATGAAAGACGAGATGAAGTCTCTTTAACTCCAACAAAACATGGGAACTAGCTAAGTTGCCTAATGGTAAGAAGGCTCTTCACAACAAATGGGTGTACATGATCAATGAAGAGCATGATGGATCCAAGAGGTATAAAACTCGGTTAGTAGTCAAAGGTTTCAAACAGAAGGAAGGAATTGACTACACTGATATTTTTGCACCAATCGTCAAGCTGACAACCATCAGATTTGTCTTGAGTATTGTTACTTCAGAGGGTTTACATATTAAGCAGTTGGACGTGAAGACGGCATTTACGGTGATCTTAATGAGGAAATTTATATGCAACAAGAAGGTTTCTCAGTTAAAGGTAAAGAGAATCTTGGTTGGAAATTGAAGAAGAGTTTGTATGGTCTCAATAAAGCTCCTAGGCAATGGTGCAAGAAATTTGATAGTTGTATGCAGAGGAACAATATTTAGAAGTGTAATACCGACCACGGTTGCTACTTCAAGAGGTAGAGTACTAGTTATATTATCCTATTGTTATATGTTGATGATATGCTAGGCGTAGGATCAGATATAGAAGAGATCAGAAAGTTGAAGCAGCAATTTTCAGAAGAATTTGATATGAAAGACTTGGGTCCTGCAAAGAAGATTCTTGGGATGTGGTTTTTTAGAGATAAACAACAAGGTACGTTGCAGTTATCTCAGTCAGAGTACATCAGCCATGTTTTACAAAGGTTCAACATGAGCAGCGCCAAAGCTGTAAATACACCCTTGGCAGGTCACTTCAGTCACTCTAAGGATTAGTCTCCCTAGACAGATGAAGAAAAAGATTTCATGGTTAAGGTACCATACGCTTTAGCCGTTGGAAGTCTAATGTATGCTATGGTTAGTACCAGACCAGATATTGGCCAAGTAGTGGGAGCTGTTAGCAGGTATATGTCAAATCCAGGGAAGACACACTGGGAAGCAGTGAAGTGAATTTTGAGATATCTACGTGGCACTATCGATAAGTGCCTATGTTTTGGCAAAAGTGATTTGAAAATCCAAGAATTTGTAGATGCTGATTTTGCAGGTGAAATTGATCATCGCAGAAGCACCATCGGGTATATATTCACTGTTGGCACAATAATTGTTAGTTGGATGTCATAGATATAGAAGATTGTTGTTCTATCCACTACAGAAGTTGAGTATGTAGCAGTGATAGAAGCCAGTAAAGAGATGATTTGGCTTCATGGTTTGTTAGTGGAGCTTGGATTAAAGCAGGAGAGAAATGTTTTGCACAGTGATAGTCAGAGTGCGATACATCTGGCAAAGAACTCCACATTTCATTCCAGAACTAAACATATTGGATTACGTTATCACTTCGTTAGATCTCTGATAGAGGATGGCATGTTGACACTTGAAAAATTCAAAGGTAACATAAATTTGACAGATATGTTAACTAAGGTGGTGACTGCAAAGAAGTTGAAATTGTTTTCAACTTCAATTGATCTTCATGCCTGAAGACATATTTTGAGCACATCATTTATTCGTATACTGATACTGGTTGAGGAGGCATCTCCCTCTCCAAGTGGGAGATTGTTGTGCTGGAGCCAAGAGACGCGTGAGCTGAGTTAGAGACCCGTGAGCTGAGCCAGAGACGTGTTTGCAAGCTGTGCCATTCATTTTAGATTAATGAAACTTCTCAATTTTGATTTATTGTAATTAATTATGATTGATTACTAGCTACCTATAAACAGAGGAGTTGTGGATAGTTAATATGTACAGAGAAGAAAAGAGAGGAAAAAGAGAGTGTGAGGAAGATAGAAGAGAGGCCTGAGAGAATTGTATTTCTTTCCCAGCGGTTTAAGTGAATTGTGGTGTGCTCTATGGACGTAGGTTGATCTTGACCAAACCACATAAATTTCTAGTGTTTCAATTTTTTCTAGTTGTTCACAGGGTCCTAACAGCTTCATAAGATCTTAATTCTTTCAAAAGAGTTTTGACACTTAAATTGCATCGCATAGCCATTTAAAATAGAATTTATCAACACAAATAGAAGGCTGGCATTAAACTTGAGCAAAAATATGTAGATATATAGCACTATGACTGGAATATGTACGTGTCGAATGGTGGACAATTTTCTGTGTTGAAAAACCTTCACTCCTTTACCTTACTAGGAAGAGTCATCTTGCAAACCTTATTAGCTTCTTCAAAAGGAATTTTCCCCACCTCACTCTCAATAATCGCTACAAAAAAATTGATTTTTAGTGACAAAAGTATTAGTAACGATTTGAATTTTCGTCACTAAATGTGCGTATTAGTGATGATTTTTAAAAACCGTCACTACTAGTGTAATTATTAGTGACGGTTTTGATAACCGTCACTAATTCGTCATTATTACTGACGGTTTAAAACCGTCACTAATACTTTCGTCACTAAAAATTAGTTTTTCCACTCAAACTATTGTGGGAAGCCACTTTTCACGCGGAAACTATCTTGACAAAATATTAGCAACGTTTCTTGGGGTAATAGTGACAATTTCAAGGTGTCACTAAAAGACACTTATTAGTGACGGTTTATTAACTGTCACTAATAGTATTGTATTAGCAGACAAAGTTAACCATATTAGTGACGGTTCATAGAAACCACCACTAATAATATGTCTTTGCTTTGAATCCTCTTATACTTGAGTTTGAGTCATCTTTAGGCTTCCACATGTTTTGAACATCTTGGTCCTCTTGAGCATTCTTTTGATCACTTTGGAGATGGAGTGTGGCTTTATGGTACTAGTGATCTTGAACTTCCATTTCTTTGATCCTTTTGACCTTTTTTATACAAGGTTTCCTAAAATATCATCACTTAAATAAAACATATTAAATTAACCTTTATTTGTTATCATTAAAACAAGATTTGAAAGTCATGTTAAGCCAACAGGTTGATTTAATTTTGAAGTCTTTCATTAGTTGATAAGACTTTATAAGTCCCTAAAATATATGATTTCAGACCTTCATTTACCTATGCTTGTCCTCATTTTATTATATATTTACCCAAAGTTATCATTGTTCAGAGCTATGCAAGGTTTGTTTGTCTTTTCAGGAAAAACAGGACAAAACCATGGAGTTAAGCATTATAAGAAGCCAAGGAGAATTTGGAGGATCCAAAGCTCGAGTTCAAACGTTTAGCCAAGCTCCATAAGCTTCAAAGCATAAATGGACCAGAAGATGATGTTCGACCATGTGGCACGACCAGTAAACCACATGGGCGACTTAGTCTTCAACTACAAACTCCAAGGTGCAGACCAGGAATCAGAATGCTGCAAAGTTCGACCAAGTGACCCACTAGGGAGACCATTTTGAAATGCGGAGACAAAACTGAAATTCAGAAGTACCGAGAGTCTTGACGAAGTGTTCGACCAGGAGACCTTCAAGGGTGACTATTTCAAGATACTAAGATTTCCTGAAGATCAAGATACTGCAAGTCTCGATCATCAATTCAACCATCAAGACCCTGAGGCACGATGAGGTCGAAGGCATTGGAGATTTGAATCATTGACTTCCCACGAGTCTCGACCAGGGTGCGCACAAGAATGACGAAGGAGCGACTTGATCGACAGCGACGATCTTCTGCACAAGATTTGCTGCAAACTTTCCTAAATTGTAAAACAAACTTTGTAAACCCTAGAGCCTATAAGTATTCGCTACAAAAATGAGCTCTGAGTTCCTCTTTGGCCTCTATTAGGTTAGTGATGGGGTTAAAATGTCATTGAGAGCCAAGATAGATTAGGAGTAGCATAGTTTTTAATTCCTATTTCGGTGTGTGTGCATGAAGTGTTTGACGGCTGGTGAAAACCAGCGGCGTTCATGTGCTATTCGTGTACATTACATGATCACTCCTTTGTAACTCCCGGAATTAGTGACAGATGAAACCTAAGGTGTAGTCATAAGAGGGAGGGGTGAATTGGGTTTATTAAAAATTTTCTTTGATCCCTTTTTAGAGCTCTTGTTCCTTTTTACAATCTCTTAAGATTTTCTTGTATTTCCATTAATTAGGCAATCCACACTAACTTCTATTTCTTCTAATCAATCCACAATCAACAAACACAATCAATTAATTTACCATTCAAACACAACGACCACATAACAAGAAATCAATTTGGAATATTTAGAGGTCCTATATATGAATGTACAATTCTTGTTGTTGACTTATGAATCCAAACACCTTTTTAATATTAGAACTTAATTAAACCTTCTGCTAATAGGTTTTGGGTGTTAACCAATCAACATACTTCCATTCGGTTTCCGCAAAAGATCGATTAACCAACATACTCCCTTTCGGTTTCCACAAGCCCAATAACAAATTAGGCTTTTTGGGTTTACTTAAATTCCAATATGTATTAATTTATGATTACAAGTATTAAAACATTCACACAAGTTATATCATTGTTGAAATTAAAAAAGAGTAAGGAAAAGAGAGTGACACCACCACTTTTTACGAGGTTCGGCTTACCCCAACCTACGTCCTTGCCTTAGGTCAACCACCTAAGGAATTTACTAAATCTTGTTCCTTCTGGGTGGAACAAAAACCTTACACAATTTACCCTCTTTTTCAGGAAGAGAAAAACCTCTCCAAGCACCAGCATGTGCTTGGTCCAAAGATCCAATCAACCATTTGAATCGTTCAAAGTACAAGAAGATAGAAGTAGATTTGCGTACAAAAAATACTCTTAAAATATTAGAGCAGGTTGTACAAATTTGAGTTCTAAATTGAACTTCAAAAAACCAAAACAATATAGAACATGTGAAGCTCTAAAGTTTTAGAAGTCAGCAATAGTTCTTTAAAAAAAATTGAATTGCAACCCGAAACCAAGCTTTGATATTGTCAATCTACCAAAATTGTAGAATTTTTCTCCAGCAAAAGATGTGAGCAAATGGAACTCAAGGAGAACTTCAGCGCAGGAACTTCAGCATATTGACTATTTGATCACTTTTCTTGTGTATTCATGTCTTATTTTTCATTACCCAAAGAGGTATTTATAGGCTTTTTCAAAAAATAATGTCCTCATTAAATTAGGTAGCATTAAATTATTGAATTAATTTTGAAATTCAAATTTTTTGAAAAAAAAAAAATAATTTTCTCATTTATTTAGGTAGCATTAAATTATTGAATTAATTTTGAAATTCAATTTTTTTCTAAAGAACAATTTCCTCATTTAATTAAATTATTAAATTAAACTCTTCTTTGCTTAATTAATCTTGGAATATTAACTTGTCTAACTTTGATAAATGTGTTCCAAGACTTAAACTAAGGTCTCTAAGTCTCTTTGCCTAATGAGCTTCAAAATGAAAAAAAAAAAAAAAAAAAAAAACATATTTTAATATCTTTTAACAAGGTGTTTCTTAGTTTCTTTTGATTTATGAGAGTTTCGCATATCTAAATAGCATTTGACTTTGAAGTACTTACAATAATCCTTCTAATCATGGTCGTCTTTAAGCAATAGGTCCTTCAGCCTCTCAAGGTTCACTTTTGACTTCAAAGTTTGCTTGCCCTTTTAACTTCTTCATTTGTTCATTAACTTCAATATTATGAGGAACTTCCACTAGATTAATATTGAACTTCATCTTATCAACCTTAAGAGTCCTATTACCTAAAACACATCACTCAACACCACATGTTAAAGTGTCCTTCATTTTGTTATCATCAAAACAAGATTGAAAAGCTCAGTTAGGCCAATAATCTCTCCCTTTTTTATGATGACAAATAAGGAGCAAAAAAGTATGAATAAGCATTAAAAAAATAAATCTCCCCCTTACAACTAGCATTATATTACTCCACCTTACAATAAGCATTACTTTAACAATTTGTTGATTCAAGATCAATCATGCTTATTGCTCACTTTTTCACTCTAATCATGCTCAACATGCTCAAATATTATTTTTCACTATCATACTCAACATGCTCAAGTTTCAATATCATGCTCTCAATCTTATAATCATGCCAAGATATTTTTGCTCAAATACTACTCCCCCTTTTGACATCAATAAAAAAAGGTAAACATTCAAATGAACATATGATCACACATTCCTCAATCATGCCAAGATTCAACATCATATTTCAAATTGGGCATTCTTGTTTCATATGTGTTGGGACATCTTTGAATTTTCAATCACGCATATGGTGCTCAACTTTAGAAAATGTTTCATGCTTTGTAATTTTAGGTTTAGATTTTCAAAAATACCAATTTCAAGATACCAATTTTTCAAACATCCACTTGTAGCATGCTACATATCACATATCATAAGCCTATTTTTCAAGAAACAAGGAAAGCAATCCAAGCTGAGTGTTGTATTATACAACACATCAAAGTACAAATTTTGATCACTCAAAGAAACAAACCCTAGGTCAGTTAACTAACACTTTTAAGTTTCAAAAACAAGTCTAGGGTTGCTCTATCAGTCAGTAAGCTGACTGGCCGCTATTCCATAAGAAAAACACTTCAGTTAGTCAGCTAACCTTAGGGTCAGTTGGCTGACTATAGATTTTTCTTTAAGTCTTGTTCTTTTAGTTTGCTTCTCTACTATGTAGTAGCCTAAGCTCTCTTCTAATGGTTATAAATCTATCTTCTGAGAGTGGTTTAATAAAGATATCAGCCCATTGGTCATTTGTATTGATGAATTCCAGGTTGATGTCTTCTTTTTGAACATGATCTCTTAGGAAGTGTTGTCTTATGTCAATGTGCTTTATTCTTGAGTGTGAAATAGGATTTTTAGATATGTTAATCGCACTCGTATTATCACACTTAATTGGTACAATTGTGTATCTTAAATTGAAATCTCTTAATTGTTGTTTCATATAGAGAGTTTGTGCACAACAACTACCAGCTGCTGCATATTCGGCCTCAGCAGTTGATAAAACCACAGAATTTTGTTTCTTAGAAAATCAAGAAACTAAATATCTTCCTAAGAAGTGGCATGTGCCACTTGTGCTTTTTCTATCTATCTTACAACCGGCATAGTCCACATCTGAATAACTGATCATTTCAAAATCGGTGTCTTTAAGGTACCATAGTCCTAAGTCCATTGTGCCTATTAAGTATCTTAGGATTCTTTTAACAGCTATTTGGTGTGATTCCTTAGGTGCTGATTGAAAATGTGCACACATACACACACTAAACATTATATCGGGTCTACTGGCTGTCAGATATAATAGACTTCCAATCATGTCTCTATAATGCTTTGTGTCTATGGATTTTCTTTTTTCATCTTTATCTAGGCTAATGGCGGTACTCATAGGTGTGCCTATGGGTTTACTATTTTCCATACCAAATTTTTGTATCATATCTTTTATGTATTTTGATAGACTTATAAAAATCACATTCTTTGCTTGTTTAATTTGCAGTCCAAGAAAATAGTTTAATTCCCCCATCATACTCATTTCGAATTCTTCTTGCATACATTTTGCAAATTCTTTACATAGATGTTCATTTGTAGCACCAAAAATTATATCATCTACGTAGATTTGAACTAAAAGTATGTCATCTTCCTTATTTTTAATAAACAAGGTACTATCAATTTTTCCTCTTGAAAATCCCTTCTCAATTAGAAATCCACTGAGTCTTTCATACTAGGCCCTAGGGGCCTGTTTTAGTCCATATAAAGCCTTAGTTAGTCTAAATACATGGTTAGGATTTTCAATAACCTCAAAGTCAGGGGGTTGATCAACATATACCTCTTCATTAATATACCCATTCAAGAATGCACTTTTGACATTGATGGGGATCAACATGCCTTATGTATCCCTTTTACTGATATGATGATACATGGACGACCTCCCGATCTCCACTCCTTTGATGACATGGTGACACGTGGACGACCTCCAGATGTCCACTATTGTTTATATCTATTTTGCAGGAACACATGGGATTAATTGAAGATCATCTACTTCTTTGATGGAAGACTTTTTTATGTGAAGACTTTGCTATTGTGTTAATTTATATTTTTTGTGGATATGTTATTTCAAGATTATTAGGTGCTTGAAGACCATGCTTGAAGACCCAAGTGAAGTATTGAAGCAAAGTCCAACTCAAAACCCATGTGGCCCCCACATGGCTCCAATGGGTCCCACACAATTTTAGCCTTCCTTTTGGAATTTGTTTAAATT
This sequence comes from Malania oleifera, assembly GCF_029873635.1. Taxonomy (NCBI): domain Eukaryota; kingdom Viridiplantae; phylum Streptophyta; class Magnoliopsida; order Santalales; family Ximeniaceae; genus Malania; species Malania oleifera. The sequence goes on from NC_080428.1 coordinate 53,208,063, forward strand.
TCAAATTTGAATTGTAATAATGTAAGACAACCAAGCTTGACTTGTGTGCTTATGAGTTGGAGTTCCTTGTTTTTTAGTAAGTATTAATTGTGTTAGTTTAATAGTTGTTGAAAGTTGTTGAGAGTTGTTGTTGAAAGTTATTGAGAGTTGTTGTTGAAAATTGTTGAGAGTTGTTGAGTGTTTAAAGCTATGTCTCCTAGGCTATGCCTATAAATAGCTTTCTTATTGTAAGAACAAAAAAAAAAAGTTGAAGTTGAATATTGAAGAAGCATCTCTTTGCTTGAGCTTGTAAAGCTTGTTCCTCTCCTTGTGAGTGAGTAGTGTGAGGCTACGGCGTTCTCTCCGGAGATCAAGTGGTGAGAGACCACTAAACTATCCAACGACTCCATCAACCCCTCCTCCATCTAATATTCTCACGGCCCCCATCAACACCACATGGCCAGCGTCTTCATACACCCACACGACGATCATCATCTACACTTCATTGCCGTGTTCATCTTGTGATTCAAAGCTTGTACAAAGGACCAACGGTATGACCTAACTACGTGTGGAACAATGTCAAGTCATCCAAACCAATATCTTGGTAACTTCAATACTTGTGTTTGAATCTTTTTTATATTTTGTGAACCCTTGCTAGTAGATTAAAATCACATCTTTGAATAGCCCATTTGATCCATAGATTGCAATATTGGTACTTGCTAGTTAAAATCAATTGTATGAATATTAGTTTGCTAACATAGAACTTTTATTCTTGAATATTTGAAATAACAAATTTTCAGTATATAACTTGATTCCTTTGTGAAAGAATCAATCGGGACTTAATTGTTGGACAAGTCATACACCTTTTCAAAATCCTTGAACATGTGAAATAAAACATGATTTATTGTGTTTATGTTCGGATAATTAAATTCTTAAATTAAAGTGTTTAAGTGTATGTGCTTGTGTGAGGGTTGAATCGTAGGATATAGGTCGACCTTTCCCGTCCTACATCATCTTGGTATCAGAGCCTAGTTCGAATTAGGCGAACCCTCTAAGTCCCAACATCTTCATTTTCCATCTGCCATATTGATGTGCAATTTTCACTGTCAAAACCTTACCATCTTCAAAAATCTTAAACACAAGAGTTGTGGAAAATTTTCTTAGCTTTCTTTTGACACTAAGATCACTTTATTTGGAGTTCTGTAGAAAAAGTTATGTCCCAAATACCAGAAGGTGTTTGCAGTTGAAAATCCTTTAGCAGCTCTCGGGTTTCCAGAAAAACGGGTGACGGTTTTGCCAAGTACAGCCCATCTATACTTTGAATTTTGGGTATTTGGACCTCAATTATGTTATGTTTACACTTGACCTTACCTTGTTTAACCAAACACCATTCTAAAGGGCTGCCCTAGTGCTCTCCGAATCCTTTCCCAACCCCTAGGATGTCTACTCAAGTCGGGAATCCTCACCGAGGTCGTAGGATTCATGTTGAGAGAGAGCCACTTATGACTCCTAGAGAAAGACCTTCCCTCCCTCCACAAAGGCGAGTGAGTCACCAAGATTACATTGCTAGGATACCCCCACATCGTGAGCCCTATGCCCAACATTGGGATGATGAGGACTATAACATTGATGACCTTCATATTAGAAGACCTTACCGTAGGGACCGTCGTGATCCTTACATTGATGAAATGAGGATAGAAGCCCCCATCTTTGATGGACAAAAGGATCCTAAATTCTTTCAAGATTGGTTGACTGGAATGGATGCCTATTTTGAGTGGTGTAAGATGCATGACTCACACCGAGTGAGGTTTGCAAAAATGAGATTAACTGGGCAAGCCAAACTCCATTGGATAAACATTGAGAGGCGAGAAGCGAGGTTAAACCATAAACCCATTGAGCATTGGGATCTAATGAAGGACAAGTTAAGGGAGAAGTATGCACCCCTTAGTTATAGAGAGCACCTTATAGATCAGCTTTACGACTTGCGTCAAGGTAGCATGACTGTTATAGAATATATGAATCAATTCGATAAGCTGACTGTAAGATGTGGTGTCTATGAGACTGATAGTCAACAGACCTCCCGATTTTGCCTAGGATTAAAGCTTGAACTGAGGAGAAAACTGTTCCCATATCACATTAAGTCCCTTGAACATGCCTATAGTTTAGCTTATGAATTTGAGCAAATGACCAAAGGGCACATGGGAAAACGGTTTGATACCTCTTCCAATGAATCATACTCTCACCAGATTCAGAGTTATGAAAAGTCTCAACCAGCGCAATCAGGTCAAGTTGCTTCCCAAGGGAGTAATCCCACGGACCAAAAACCTATGGACAAAGGGAAGCACCTATGACTGGATCCTCTCACCAGAGTTCTGGCAATGCAGTGTGCTTTAGGTACCATAAACAAGGACACTTTCTTAAACAATGTCCTACTAGGAACTTGGCACTTGATAAGGAAGATGGTGAGAAAAAGAAGAAGGAAAAGAAAGAAACTAGTGGAGAAACCTTGAATATCATAAGTGAAGAGTCGTTTGAGCAGGAAAGTCAAGATACACAACAAGTGTTGGTGGTTGTTACTAAGGAGACTGAAATGGCCCTTTCTAAGAAAGAAACACTCGTAGAAGTATCATCCCTACCTTCTGAATTTAAGGATGTCATCTTTGAGTCACCTAGTGAGTCATCTCCCACAAGAGACAATCAACATATCACTAACCTTGTTCCTTATTCATCTCTGCCTCATTTACCACATCATAGAGTGAACCCGATAGAACATGAGGAGCTGAAACAAGTGAATAAATTGAATGAACATGACTTTGTTCATAAGAGTTTAGGTCCACTTGCCTGCCTTACTTTCCCTAATCCCAAGGAAGATAACATTTTGAGCACACGCATCAATAATAGAGCACCCAACAAGATTCTCATCGAGCATAGGTTTCTCAAAACCATTGTTTCAAATAAAGATGTACAACTCATAGGTTACTTCTTGACAGCCTTAAGGACCATGTTAGGCACCAAACTTAAATGTTCTAGTGCTTACTATCCCCAAACTAATTGTCAAGTTGAACTCGTAAATAGGAGCCTTAGGGACCAATTGAGATGTAAGGTAGTTGAAAACATTACATCTTGGGATTTATGCCTTCATTTTGCATTCAGCAGTTTAGTGGATAGGACCACAATACTCAGCCCATTTCAGGTTATTACAAGATATAGCCCTAGGAAGCCTATAGACCTCATTCCATTGCCACCAGAATCTAGAGTTAGCGAGTCAGCTGATACTTTTGCAAAACACATACATGACTTACACTCTGAGATCAGAATGAAAATTAATTTGAATCATGAACACTATAAATCTACTGCTGACCTACATTGCATGTTGAAAGAATTTTCAAAAGGTGATATGGTTATGGTCCAGATTCATCCTGAGCAGATTCTTGTAGGAAAGGTGAGGAAGTTACATGCTAACAAGATGGATCATTTCAAAATTTTCAAGAAAACTAGTTCAGATGCTTACATGCTTAATATTCCTATTGATTTTAGCATAGACAATGTTTTTAATGTTGAAAATCTAACCCTTTTTCTTGTAGCATCTTATTTTATGGAACCTTCAAATTATAACCCTACAGGTGACCCCACTCCATTTCCCACTCCTTTTGACCCTGAAAAACCAAAATTGCCTTTGCCTCTACCCTTACCCATGCCCAAGTACCTTGATGTAATCTTGGATGACAAGCTAAAGTTCACACGAGCAGGATCATATCAAAAGTTCTTTGTCAAGTGGAGAGACAAACCACTTATTGAGAGAAGTTGGATACTTAAAGAAGACCTTTTTCATCGCACTTCAGAATTGTATTCCCAATAAATCACCTCTAAATCTTCGGAGAAGAATTCTTTTGGGCCCGGGAGAGATGATGGGGATCAACATGCCTTATGTATCCCTTTTACTGATATGATGATACATGGACGACCTCCCGATCTCCACTCCTTTGATGACATGGTGACACGTGGACGACCTCCAGATGTCCACTATTGTTTATATCTATTTTGCAGGAACACATGGGATTAATTGAAGATCATCTACTTCTTTGATGGAAGACTTTTTTATGTGAAGACTTTGCTATTGTGTTAATTTATATTTTTTGTGGATATGTTATTTCAAGATTATTAGGTGCTTGAAGACCATGCTTGAAGACCCAAGTGAAGTATTGAAGCAAAGTCCAACTCAAAACCCATGTGACCCCCACATGGCTCCAATGGGTCCCACACGATTTTAGCCTTCCTTTTGGAATGTGTTTAAATTTCAAATTTGAATTGTAATAATGTAAGACAACCAAGCTTGACTTGTGTGCTTATGAGTTGGAGTTCCTTGTTTTTTAGTAAGTATTAATTGTGTTAGGTTAATAGTTGTTGAAAGTTGTTGAGAGTTGTTGTTGAAAGTTATTGAGAGTTGTTGTTGAAAATTGTTGAGAGTTGTTGAGTGTTTAAAGCTATGTCTCCTAGGCTATGCCTATAAATAGCTTTCTTATTGTAAGAACAAAAAAAAAAGTTGAAGTTGAATATTGAAGAAGCATCTCTTTGCTTGAGCTTTTAAAGCTTGTTCCTCTCCTTGTGAGTGAGTAGTGTGAGGCTACGGCGTTCTCTCCGGAGATCAAGTGGTGAGAGACCACTAAACTATCCAACGACTCCATCAACCCCTCCTCCATCTAATATTCTCACGGCCCCCATCAACACCACACGGCCAGCGTCTTCATACACCCACACGACGATCATCATCTACACTTCATTGCCGTGTTCATCTTGTGATTCAAAGCTTGTACAAAGGACCAACGGTATGACCTAACTACGTGTGGAACAACGTCAAGTCATCCAAACCAATATCTTGGTAACTTCAATACTTGTGTTTGAATCTTTTTTATATTTTGTGAACCCTTGCTAGTAGATTAAAATCACATCTTTGAATAGCCCATTTGATCCATAGATTGCAATATTGGTACTTGCTAGTTAAAATCAATTGTATGAATATTAGTTTGCTAACATAGAACTTTTATTCTTGAATATTTGAAATAACAAATTTTCAGTATATAACTTGATTCCTTTGTGAAAGAATCAATCGGGACTTAATTGTTGGACAAGTTATACACCTTTTCAAAATCCTTGAACATGTGAAATAAAACATGATTTATTGTGTTTATGTTCGGATAATTAAATTCTTAAATTAAAGTGTTTAAGTGTATGTGTTTGTGTGAGGGTTGAATCGTAGGACATAGGTCGACCTTTCCCGTCCTACATCAGACATCCATTTGGTATAACTTAAATTCTTTGTAGTAAGCATAGGCTAACAACATTCTAATAGCTTCCATTCTAGATACGGGAGCAAAGGTTTCATCATAATCTATTCCTTCTTCTTGATTGTACCCCTTTACTATAAGTCTAGCTTTGTTTCAAGTGATTATACCATTTTCATCCTTTTTATTTCTAAATACTCATTTAGTTCCTACGATCGAATGATTTTCCGGTTTGGGTACTAATTTCCATACTTGGCTTCTTTCAAATTGGTTTAATTCTTCTTGCGTTGCAACTATCCAAAATTCATCCTTAAGGGTTTCTTCAATATCTTTAGGTTCATTTTGGGATAGGAATGCATAATGATTGCAAAGTTTCTTTAGTGAAGATCTAGTAGTCACACCTCTAGATGGTTCACCTATAATTTGTTCTTGAGGGTGATCTTTCTTATACTTCCATTCTTTTGGTAATTCCATTTTTTCTATGAGTTCATCTTTTGGCTTTTCATCGTTTATTTCTTTCTCTTCCTTGATTTCTATCTGATCTTCCTTTTTGAACATATCATCTTTTTCTTCATTTTTGACTTCTCTTGAAAAAGGGTTAGATTCATCAAAGTCTACGTGAATTGATTCAACTATGGTGAGTGTTCTTTTGTTGTAAACTTTATAAGCTTTACTATTTGTGGAGTATCCTAGGAAAATGCCTTCATCTGATTTAGCATCAAATTTTCCTAAGTTGTCTTTGTTATTTAGGACGAAACACTTACATCCAAAGACATGAAAGTAATTTATGTTAGGCCTTCTTCCTTTTCACAATTCATAGGGTGTCTTGTTTAGGTTTGATCAAATGGAAACTCTATTAATTATATAGCTAGCTGTATTTATAGCTTTAGCTCAAAAATATTTGGGTAGGTCATTCTCATTAGGCATAGTCCTTGTCATTTCTTGAAGGGTTCTATTTTTCCTTTCCACAGCTCCATTTTGTTGTTAGGTTCTAGGTGCTGAAAAGTTGTGATTTATGTCATGTTCATTACAAAATTTTTCAACATTTTGATTCTTAAATTCTCTTCCTTGGTCACTTCTAATATTTGAGACATTATACCCTTTGTCATTTTGAAGCTTCTTACATAAAGTGATTAATGAGTTGTAAGCTTCTTCTTTGTTAGCTAGGAACAACACCCATGTGTATCTTGAGTAATCATCAACAATTACGAAGGCGTATTGTTTTCCTCCTAAACTTTGGGTTCTAGTAGGACCAAACAAGTCTAAGTGTATGAATTCTAGGGGTCTACTAGTTGATATAAGTTTCTTCTTTTTGAAGCTTTTCTTGGTTTGTCTTCCTAATTGACAAGCATCACACACTTTATCTTTGATAAATTTGGTGTTAGGCAAGCCTTTAACTAAATTCTTTTTAGAAAGCTTAGATATAAGATTCATACTTGCATGTCCTAACCTCCTATGCCAAAGCCAACTATTCTCACTTATGCCTGCTAAGCAAGTTATGTCTTGAGAGATTAAGCTATCAAGGTTTATGCAATATACATTGTTCATTCTAAATGTAGTGAATAGTGTCTTTTGATCCTTAAAATCTTGAATTATGCATTTGTCTTTCTTAAATATTATTTCAAATCCTTTGTCGCTAAGTTGACTAATGCTTCGTAAATTATGCTTTAGACCATCTACCAATAAGACATCATCTATAGTAAGTGAAGAGTCTTTATCGATTTTACCTATTCCGATGATCTTGCCTTTTGCATTGTCACTGAAGTTGACAAATCCTCCATCCTTTTGAGTAAAAGAGGTGAACTTAGATTTATCTCTCATCACATGTCTTGAACATCCACTATCCAAGTACCATTTATCCTTAGATGATGGGGTCCTAAAGCAAACCTACAAGAAAAGATTTAAGTTGTTACTTTTGGAACCCAAACCTTCTTAACTTTCTTTAAATCTTGTCTAGTTTTAGCATTTATCTTCCACTTATCTTTTACTTTAATGTACTTTTTCCTAAGTGGACAATTAAACATTATGTGTCCTTTTATTTTTACACATGTAGCAAGTGGTGTGCTCATAAATATTTGTTGATGAAATGCTTGCATAATGTCTAGATTGATTTACAAAATATCACATAAACAAGTTTTTCTTTCTTTTGTTTGGTACTCCATTATAACCATTTCCTTCTTTGTTGTTTGCCATTCTTTGTTGTCCTACCATCTTTTCGAAGTTATCCTTACCTTTGGTAAAGTTGTAGATGATCTTTTCTTTCTCTTGAATTTGATTTTTAAGATCATTTATTTCTTGCACTTTCTTACAATCTTCATTTACTTGAGACTTAGCTAATTTTTGAGATAAGTTATCTACTTTCTTCTCAAGTTCTTCAATCTTTAAGTCTTTTTCTTCTTCAACAAGTTTTGAGGATTCAAGTTGATTTCTAAGTGCTTCGTTTTGTTGTTTCAACCTTGTGTTCCTCTTTAAGATTTTAATAAACTTGTTATGTAGAAAGAGTAATTCAACTTGAGGCTCTTTGTAAGAAGGCATACTTTTACACGAATTACTACAAGATTCATTACATGAATCTTCAGAGAGAGAATAATAAGAGTTTACCTCTTCGTTATGCGCCATGAAGCACATGTTTGCTACTTCTCGATCACTTGGCTCACTTTCCGATTCACTCGAACTAGTGTCATCGCAAGTTGCCTTCATTGCAAGCTTCTTTTTCTTCTTTTCCTTCTTGAGTTATGGGCATTCTGGTTTAATGTGTCCGACCTTTTTACGATGATAGCAAGTGGGAGGATCATTTTTGTTCTAGTATTCTTTTTTATTAATTTCTCCTTTTTCAGCTTTTGATCCATTAAATTTTCTAGCAAATTTTTTGTTTTTTCTTAAGAATTTTCCAAGTCTTTTAGTTATGAGTGCTAAGTCATCATCTTCTAATTCACTAGATTCATTATCTTCCTCACTTGAATATTCTTTCAAAGCTTTTGCAGCTATAAACTTCTTATTTTTGTTTTCAATGCTTCTTTCTTTTAACATCATTTCATAGGTTAGAAAAGATCCTATGAGTTCATCTAAGGAAGTTGTTTTAAGATTTCTTCCTTCCGTAATGGCTGTGGCTTTTGGTTCCCAAATAGGTGGAAGTGCTCTTAGAATTTTATGGATCATCTCATGGATGGAATAAGTTTTTCCTAAGACACTTAGTGAGTTTATGATATGGGTGAACCTAGTGTACATGCTTGTTATACTTTCATCGGAGTTCATCCTAAAAGCTTCATATTCACTAGTTAACATATTGATTCTACTTTCCCTAACATCTACCGTGTCTTCATAGGTTACTTCCAATTTATCCCAAATTTCTTTGATTGTTTTATACGTTATTACTCTATTAAATTCATTTGCATCAAGTGCACAGTATAAGGCGTTTATTGCACTTGAGTTAATTTGCAACATTTTGTAATCTAAGTCATTTAGTTCTTTATCTTCTTTAGGTACTTTTTTTCCATCAACTAGCTTAGTAGGGATTAAATTTCCATTTGTGACAACATTCCATTCCTTCCATTCTATTGTTTGAAGGTAGATTCTCATTCGTTACTTCCAAAAGGTGTAATTTATTCCACAAAAAATGGGTGGCCTAGTCGAGGATTGACCCTCACCAAAGGGAGCTACTCCTATTTGTGCCATTTTAATCTTTATATAGCTACTTGTTAGGTTTTGCTATAACCGGGCTTTGATACCAATTGAAACCTAAGGTGTAGTCCCAAGGAGGGGGGGGGGGTGAATTGGGTTTATTAAAAATTTCTTTGATCCTTTTTTAGAGCTTTTGTTCCTTTTTACAATCTCTTAAGGTTTTCTTGTATTTCCATTAATTAGGCAATCCACACTAACTCCTATATCTTCTAATCAATCCACAATCAACAAACACAATCAATTAATTTACCATTCAAACACAACAACTACATAACAAGAAATTAATTTGGAATATTTAGAGGTCCTGTATATGAATGTACAATTCCTGTTGTTGACTTATGAATTCAAACACCTTAGCCATATCAGAACTTAATTAAACCTTCAGCTAATAGGCTTTGGGTGTTAACCAATCAACGTACTTCCTTTCGGTTTCTGCAAAAGATCGATTAACCAACGTACTCTATAAGAACCCAGGTTCGGGATGTGACATACTCCCTTTCGGTTTTCGCAAGCCCAATATCAAATTAGGCTTTTTGAGTTTACTTAAATTCCAATATGTATTACTTTATGATTACAAGTATTAAAACATTCATGTAGGTTATATCGTTGCTAAAATTAAAAAAAAAAAAGAGTAAGGAGGAGAGAGTGACACCACCACTTTTTACAAGGTTCGACTTACCCCAACCTACATCCTCGCCTTAGATCAACCACCTAAGGAATTTACTAAATCTTGTTCCTTCCGGATGGAACAAAAACTTTACACAATTTACCCTTTTTTTCAGGAAGAGAAAAACCTCTCCAAGCACCAACCTGTACGTGGTCAAACAATCCAATCAACCCTTTGAATCGTTCAAAGTGTAAGAAGATAGAAATAGATTTGCGTACAAAAAATACTCTCAAAATTTAGAGCAGGTTGTACAAATTTGAGTTCTAAATTGTACTTCAAAAAACCAAAGTAATATAGAACATGTGAAACTTTAAAGTTTTAGAAGTCACTGATGGTTCTTTCAAAAAAATTGAATTGCAATCCGGTACCAACCTTTGATATTTTTCAATCTACCAAAATTGTAGAATTTCTCTCTAGCAAAATATGTGAGCAAATGGAACTCAAGGAGAACTTCAACGCAGGAAGAACTTTAGCATATTGACTGTTTGATTACTTTTCTTGTGTATTCTATGTCTTATTTTTCATTACCCAAAGAGGTATTTATATGTTTTTTAAAAGAATAATGTCCTCATTAAATTAAGTAGCATTAAATTATTGAATTAATTTTGAAATTCAAAATTTTTCAAAAAAAAAAAAAATAATTTTCTCATTTAATTAGGTAGCATTAAATTATTGAATTAATTTTGAAATTCAAAATTTTTCCAAAGAACAATTTCCTCATTTAATTAAATTATTGAATTAAACTCTTCTTTGCTTAATTAATCTTGGAATATTAACTTATTTAACTTTGAAAAATGTGTTCCAAGACTTAAACTAAGGTCTCTAAGTCTCTTTGCTTAGTGAGCTTCAAAATTAAAAAAAAAAAAAAAAAAAAACATATTTTAATCTTTTTTAATAAGGTGTTTTTTAGTTTCTTTTGATTTATGAGAGCTTCACATATCTAAATAGCATTTGGTTTTGAAGTATTTACAATAGTTCTTTTAATCATGGTCTTCTTTAAGCACTAGGTCCTTCAGTCTCCTTCAGCCTCTCGAGGTTCACTTTTGACTTGAAAGTTTGCTTGCCCTTTTAATTTCTTCATTTGTTGTTCATTAACTTCAATATTCTAAGGAGTTTCAACTAGATTAACATTGAACTTCATCTTATCAACCTTGAGAGTCCTTTTACCTAAAACACATCACTCAACACCACATGTTAAAGTCTCCTTCATTTTGTTATCATCAAAATAAGATTGAAAAGCCTAGTTAGGCCAACAACAGACATTCTAAATAATAAAGGGATGATCTTTTTACTTTTACTTTCATTTGCATGCTTTCGTTTATTACTTTCCACTTACGTGTTGTATGTTTGATGAAGGGTCGCAGATAAGGATAAGCACTTCTGCGTATCAGTCAGAGGGAAATAGTTGGCTACGAAACTGCGGAGGTGTTCGTTCATCATTGAGACATGTATACTCCGGTTCCTGACCGTGCTCTGAACGGTTGGTGCACCCTTGCTACCATGTGCCCTTAATCGCCCCTCTTCTGCTTTGGCCTGTTCGGGTTAGTACTTCTATGGAAGTCTGGATGAACGTAGATAGAGCCATGGTTTCCAGTGTTTGATTCAGACCACAGTATCACTTTGTAGGAGTAGGGTAAATCATAAATTTACTTGCTTTCCTGTAGTGTAGATTTACTCGTTTTCATTTTATTGTTTTTCAGTAGTTAGAAACATCCACCATTGCAAAATATCACCTTTTACTTCCTTTTCATAATATGGCCATAATAAGCTAACTTGGAAGTGGTTTACTAATTGCGCTTCAAGTCCCCGTGGATCGATACCCGACTTACCCACTTTCTACTGAACTTGGGATAGTTAGGTTTATAAATATTCTTTTTGGTAATTAAGGACCCAAGCCTTAGCGAGCCTACCAAATTTTGGCGTCATTGTTGGGGACTTGGCTACGGTTATAAGCCAACTTCCGCTTTAGAGTATTATTGTCTTATTCTTTTGATTTGCTCTCCTTTTGTTTTCACTTTCCTACTTAATTTCTATTTTCCTTATTTTTGTTTTCTGTTTTTGAAGTCTGAATATGTGTGCTTATACATGTGTATTTTTGGTCTGCATTCTTTGGAACCCGAGATAATTCACATAAATCTTGAGATTGAAAAATCTCATAGGTCCCTTAGGAAACCTATCTCTAATCATAAGAAAGTTGAGTCGTCTGAACTGAAAGCAATGGCCGAAGATAACCCACCGGTTCTTGCTAAAAAAATCCCGGAACCCCATGCTCCTCACCTACCTGTGATGGGAGAGCAACACCTATAACCTCTTAGGGACTACTTTGTACCTAATGCATACACATCGCCATCCTACATCCGGTTCCTGGATGTTCAGGAAGCCCAATTTGAGATTAAGATTTCAATCATCTCGATGCTGCCTAACTTTCATGGAAATTCTACTGAAAATCCTTATTAGCATCTAGATGAGTTCTTGGAAATCTGCTCCACCATCCGCATTCCTAATTTTAGTGATGATGCTCTCCGTTTTAGGCTTTTCTCGTTCTCTCTAAAGGATAAAGTCAAATATTGGCTGACGTCCTTAGAACCGAACTCGGTGACCAACTGGGCCATCATGCAACATGAATTTCTTAAAAAGTACTTCCCAATTGGGAAGACTAATCAACTTCAGAGAGTCATCACAAGTTTCTCACAAATGGATGGGAAACTCTTTTTCGAGACTTGTGAGCGCTATAGGGACATGCTCCATAAATGCCCACATCACCAGGTCCCTAAGTGACAATTAGTCCAAACTTTCTATGAAGGGTTGACTGAAAGAGATAGGTCTATGGTTGATGCATCGTGTGGAGGTACTTTCCTAATTAAGCACGAGAATGAGGCCTAAATTCTGTTCGAAAATCTGGCAAAAAATTCTCAGCAGCACATGGTTGCCACTCGTAGACTACCTAATCCATCAAACTAAAAGGAGTTTATGAGTTGGCCACTGGCCAAGACCTGGCCCTGACCTTGGATGGCATATCTAAAAATTTAGATCAATGCATGTCCTTAGGACCGCAGACAACAGCATGTGTAGAGGTTTGTGCAATCTACTCTAACCCTTCCCATACATGTTACAATTGCCCTTACGTGCATTCCCAACCTGAGCTTGTGCAGGAGGAAGTAAAGGTCACTCACAAGTACGATAAGTCATCTAACAACAAGTATTCGAATACCTACAACCCTGGTGGAAACAACATCCTAACTTCTCCTAAAGGCCGCAAGCTCCTAGTTTTCAAAGCCAAAGATCTCAAAAAAACCCTAATGATGTGCCTCCACGCCCATATCAAAATTTTCAAAACCATCCGGACTCAGCCCCTAGAACTTTAACCATTCAACATCCGCCTCCACCTCAATTCAAATATGATTCATTACAAGAGACGGTGTTGACAACCCTTAAGAGAATTGTAGCTGGCCGTCAAGTGGACCGGCAACTCCTTCACTCCCACTCCCAATCTATCGCAAAGCTAGAAACCGCCATAGGAAAGCTAGCTGCTGCTTTAAGTTGAAGGGATGAGAATAAGTTACCAAGTCAACCCATCGTGAATCCAAAGGGACAATATGGGGTAGAATGTGAACTAGACGCTGAACCCTCCTCATACTCTGAGCAGGTCCAGAAAGTAACCACATTTCAAAAAGGTAGGCTGACACTTGAACAAGGTAAGGACTAGCCAAGCACAGGAGATACCCAAGATGAAAAACTAGAAATGCCCAACGCAGATTCATGCACTCTCTCTTCCTCTAGTCGATTACACAGACCATTGAGTCTCACACCCACCACTAGAAGAACCACACCTCACTTCGCCCCCCATAGGGTTTTTCACAGCTACTTAGTGACACATCCAGCAACCCCACTCACACCCTCTATATTTAGGAAAGCGGCTTCCACCGAGTCCATCTGGGACATATTTAAACAAGTGCGAATGGATAAGCCTCTCCTCGATGGCATTAAGAAATCACATGTGTTTATAAAATTCCTTGAGGACTTGTCAACACAAGAGACAAAATCAAGGGTGCACATAGATGGTTTGGTTAAGCAGACCGAGCATTTAAGTTCCATAATACTAAAGCACCTTGTTCCTAAACTAAAGGACCCCAGCTCACCTACTATCTCATGTGTGATTGGTAGTTACACCATTAATGGGGCCCTTCTAAATTTAGGAGCAAGTTTGAGCTTTCTTTCATACTCGACCTAGCAGAAACTTAACCCAAGAGACTTGCAACCCACCTCAGTTTCTATATGCCTTGCTAATCGATCTCTTAAGAAACCACGGGGTGTGGTAGAAGATGTGGTAGTCAAAGTGAGAGATTTCCACTACAGTGTCGATTTTATCATTTTGGATATAGAGACTTCAACCAACCCGATCCCTGTCCTTTTGGGACGACCATTCCTACCCACGGCTAACACCTGCATTCAATGTAGGACAGAAATTATGGACATCTCATAGGACCATAAGCAATGTAGGTTGAACATATTTAATGCTTCCCAACATCCTCTGAAAGCTGTCCAAATTGTGGATGAAGAAGTGATTGATAAAATTGTTAGGGAAGCAACTCCTTCAATGCTATGGAAACACCCTTGGGATACTGCAACTTGATAGCCGTACCCATATTGAATTTGAGGATCCTCTTGAGCAATCTATGCTAAAACATGATTGGGACCCCAAATCTGAAACTAAGTTGGGGGTATGCAATCTCAGGTGTGAGGAAGAAACAGGAGAAACCAATGTTAGTTGGGAACCAGGATGAGTTCAAAATGAGCTTCAAAGTGTCTGGCTAAAGACGACAAACTTAGCGCTTTCGAGAGGCAACCTAACAATTTTTATTTTCTTTTAAGTCCTTAAGGTATTTAGAATAGACTAGCTAGAAGTTAGAGTCTTCAGAATAGGTTTTAGGATAAGTGAGGGTCGTGATCAAGTACACGACCATCACAGGTGAAGGGAGACCTAGTCCGGCCCCTAAGTTGTTATGAGCATGAAGAATACTAAGAGGGTCAACCAGGTCCGCGACTAATATTGAGCTGGGTGCGCCCTAGTCAAAATCATCGAGAGATTATTTAAAACCTGGTTGATTCCAACTCTTCACCTCCTACATTCTCATCATAGGCAAGCATTGTCACCCTCTTCTCGCCTCACCACCAGAGCAAAAAGCACTCTCTTGGAAATGTCTTCTTCTTCTGATTCATCTCCAGTATCCCCTCATGCATAATCTCAACAAGCTTCTAAGAGGCGACAGCTTGGAGCTTTGCCACAATGAGGCTCTTCATCGAGGGGTCGGTAGAGTTCAATGACACTGGAAAAGAGGGTGTACTTGGTACGGGCACCCCGCCAGCGTCTGCAGCAGATTCCATGATGGGGTTCAACCCCACGACTAGCAGGTGCGTCCTACTCTGTGACACCACCATTTGTAGAACAACCCTCCACCAATCTCCATGTAGTCAGGCTTCCCTATCCATTACCATTTCAACACATCCACCCTACCACCCCGTATGTCCCACCATCGGAAGCCTTCAACCCTTCCCCTGCAGAGCCTCTGACTCCCAGGCCTGACCCACAACCATGGTCACACATCTTTCAGTCATATCAGTCCCTCTTGCTACGAACAATGTCTAACCAGCCGAGGTCACTCTAGGCTCTTCAACCACGATGGCCTCAACCTCCACTCTCTCCCTGTCGGCTTCAATACCTGCAGGAAACAGCACCTGCTCATGACGCAGCATTGGCCAAATCGCTGATGATTTCATTTGATTTGGATTCTGACTCTGATTCTGACTAAAATCAATACAACTACGTCACGTAATATTGGGTCTTGTAATATGCCTCTACGACAAGGGTCATTTTCTTTCTTGCTCTTGCACGAGTCTACCATATTTTGTAGTTGCTCTTATACTTGCACTACATTGTATTGATTGGGATATGAATGAAATGGAGCATTAGGCAAAAATGGATAATTTGAGTTCAGTGCAATGATCATAATTAACTATTCATCAAATAAATTTAATCATTCAGCACAACATGTATAGTATGCTACAATGCTATTCATAAAGGCATATAAACATAGGGTATGATTATAAGAGCTTTTCAATTTATGACCATGAAAAATATATGCTCCCCCTGAGTTATGCACTTAATCATTTTATGTTTTTTTTTGAATTTTCAAAATTTTAGCCAATTGTTTTAAGATTTTCAAAGATTTAATCTTGGCGATGAAAGCTTTAGGCTTATCAGATCAAAAAGTCACAATAAATATTCCTTAAGGTGATAAACCAATGTCTGCCTCTTTTCTTATGAATCTCAATACGTGTGAGAGGTACAAGTTCAACATGGCTTTGAGTTTTAACCACATGTGCATAGGTTTACTTGAATTCTTATTCCTTCATCTAGGTTAATACCTAATGCAACCACTTAAGCCATTCAACTTGTTCTAATGAGATGAAGCTCTAAATAATTTGATGTTAACGTTTGAGAGCTTATGAAGCGAGTTAGGACGAATACTCTTGAAGGTTAATTTACTAAGGATATCAGAAGAGCATTCCTGAGTGGACAATTTCAAGACATATTTGAGCTAGCGTGTATGTCCAAACAGATTGGGCAAAGAGCAATAAGGAGTAATTGAATATTTTGCCCAATGCTCTTTGGAGGATAGAAGGTATCCTTTAGATGTAACTTCAATTTTGAGCAAGGATATAGACCAAGGAAAATATGGATCTTTACCTTATATGATTGTGGTTTGGTAAAGATCTCCTATGAAGGAGGAATGCATTAGCATGAATCAAAACTAAAGAGTTTTACATTTAAAGCACAAGGGATAATTTTGATTGAACTTGAATCCCTTAATCAATGTCGCTAATTTTGATTGTGGAAGGATGTCTTTAAGTAAGCACTAGTTAGAATAGGGACTAATGATCATTAGTGCTTGAGCCTAGAGTGATGACCAATATTTGATTAGGCTCTTATGTTTAAGGATAGGCTTAGGGTTAGATGGTAAACCAATATATGATGAATTCCCTAAAACCAAACTTGTGCAATGGACAAAAATATGCTTAACTTAGGATATCCACATTTAGGCATGGGTTAGGCATTAAGAATTATTTATCTAGCAAAGATGCCATGTCCATTTGGAAGTGAATTTTATTTTAGCATTTTGAGGCCAATGTTTTCATATTTTACCCAATTACTATGATATTGATGTATAAGTTCAAATAGGATAAATATAACTTGAATCTTGATATTGGCTTAACTTCCTTCTAAGAATCTTAGTAGTGAATATATATAATAAGATTTGGAATTTTAAGCATGCACCATTTCCCAAGCCTAAAGTCATCACAACCCCTTAAACGTAGGAACTAAGGAAGAATTTAAAATGAATATTTAATTCTTATTTGATCTCATTCTTCCTCAAGTCCTACGGGGTTTGCTTTCATAACTACCTATGTCATCTCCTTATCTAAGCCTCTAACACTTCTAGATGGACAAGTAAATTGAATGTGCCATAACATTTCACAAAATAAGTAAGTTTTGTGTATGCGTGAAAGAGTATGCTCACAAATCTTATTTTTACTCGATGAGACATAAAAATGGCTATTGGATTTAAAAGATGCCTCCTTTTTGAAAGTATTATTTCTTTTGACTCTTAGGGATTTATCGGAGTAATCCTTTTCATTTTTGGATTTGAAAATCATTCCAAAATAATTTTCAATTTTTCTTTGTAAGCAGATGATTTTCAAAACCTTCATAATCTTTTTCTTTTCTAAGGTGATATAATATTCTCTTAGATTTTCTAATTGCGTTGTCCACCTTTTATTTTCATTTTTCAAGATTGCTTTCATTTTAGACATCCTAACTACAAGCTTATGTGCTTTCAATAAAGCACTTTCTAGGGTGTGGTTCAAGTGGTAGTGCGGGCTACGGGAGTGCCTTTCACAAGATCAGATGTTCAAACCCTCCCGAGTTCGTTTTCGCCCCTGGACTCCTGAATTTACCCTCCCTTTGGAGTTGTGGGGTCAACTTCAAGGGGCGTAGGATTAGTCACGTGGACTGTAAAACAGACATGTGGATACCCGGTAGGTAATCCAAAAAAAAAATAAAGCACTTTCTAGTTTCTCATTAAAGGGCGTGCTATCGTCATTAAATTCAATGCATGATTCAACATAAGACTTATCACTATAACATTAATATGAATCAATGCATATAGTATTATCATCAGAAACAATAGATGATTCATCATAAGTTATATCATAAAATTTTTTATAAGAATCATCGCATGCATTATCAATAGAACTATCATTATATTCAATAGATGATTCAAAATATAATGTATCAAAGAATTTAGCAACAGAATCATCTATAAAGGCTGAGATAGGATCATATGTCTCTCTGTCTATTAATGCAATTGCCCTATCATTTACCACTACCAGAGTGGTGGTCTCATTCTCCCAGGATTCTCCATATTTCCTTTCGAGTTCATCCTAGATTTCTCTCGCATTTTTACATGCTATAATTTCATGAAAAATATGAGAATCTAAAGCACAATATAATAATTCCATGGCATATGAATTCGCATGCATTATCCTAATATCATTTTCATCCAAGGGGATACGAATTCCATTAATAATCACCCGCAAGACCATCCAATCCATTGATTTTATAAATACACTCATTCTAATTTTTCAATAAGTAAAATTGACACAAAAAAATTCAGGAGGCCTAGTAGGAGACTGTCTCTCACTAAATGGAGATACACCAATTTGAGTCATTACGATCTTTTACAAAATTGTTTAAGTCTATGCAACAAGACTCTGATACCAATTGTGGGAATTAGTGTATTCCCAAGAGATGGGTGAATTGGAATTTTAAAATTTTATATCTAAGTTAAACCAGATGACAATAGTATTACGCAACTTAGGGTCTGTCTATGTAATCTCAATCACACTGGTAATTAACTGAGCAAATATTTAAACAATTAAAGCAATCTCAGTATTTCCCAAGTATTCTCAGAAATTGAAATATAAACAAATAAATGCGAAAAATTAAATAGTGCAGGGAAAGAGAATGACACAAGATATGTTATCGAGTTTCGGCCAATACTGCCTACGTCCCCGCCTCAAGCTCACAAGCAAGAGGATTCCACTAAATTGCTTACTTGCGGGTGGAGCGACACCGTTTACAACACCTTACCAGGATGGTGCACCTAGATCTCCTAATCGGTTCTGAACCAGTCTAGTGTTCTCCTAACCGAGTTTGAGTAATTCAGGACTATTCACAGGGCTAGTCTCCCTCTTCCGACAACCCGTCGGGATTACAAAAAATATTCAAATGAAATATTTTTCATACAATCGGAATGCTTCTCAAAAGCATATGTGTACAATAATAAGCACAAATACACTCACGTATGATATGCAAATAAGCTCAATGTGAGGATGTGACTTTCACAAAAATAATCTTTGAATAAAAATGTGTATGATGAGTGCTCAAAGATTTTATGTCCAAATAAAAAATTTCTTCAAAAATATTTTTCTAAATAAGGTGTTGCAGAATCTAGAGTTTATGGTTCAAAAATATTTTCACAAGCACAAGCTAATGAGCCTTTGAATCTTGCAATGGATGTGCAAGATTCACAACTAAGAAATAGTTTTTTTTCCAAGGATATTTATTAATGAGAATACATGGAGAAAATTTAGGGTTTACTCTCAAGACAATGATCTGAATAATGAATGGGATGTGAGAGTAAAAACAATATGATTTGTAAACAATAAAATGCCCAAGATAAAGAATGCTCTCTTGAAAATAGATTTTTCAAAGTAATAATAAAGAGAGGATAAAAAATGAGTACAAAACTTTGAGAGAATTTTTCTTAATGATTTTTCGTAATCTTCTACTAATTAAGCCAAATGAAGGGGTATATATAGTTTTTCCAAAAAAATATAACCGTTGGGGACTCAATGGGTATTTTTGAAAATGTTTAAAAAGGTTTAATTAAAAATAATCCAGTTTAACCACGGTAAAAATCTCGCCAACCCGAGAGGTTCGGTCAACCATATTCAAGGTTCGGTTGACCGCTTATATGGTTCGGTCGACCGTGGTTATTTTGAACTATGAGTTTGGTCAACCAAGTAGTTGAGGGTTAGACACGTGTCAGTTCAATCGATCGTAAACAATATGTTCTTTTCGAAACAGTCAACCGAGTGAAGTCAATAGGTTGACTTCTGGTCAGTTCAGTTGACCAAGCCATTTATACTACCAAGTTCGGTCAACCGAAGATTTGATTTTGGTCAACTTTCTCATTTTGGTCGACTAAGGTCAAATGACCTTGTGATGGTTGGTCAACCGAGGCAAGTGAAATTCCTATTTTGCCCCTGATTTTGACCTTAACGAAATTTCCCATTAAATGTATGAGTATGGTTTTTAAGTGACGGATTTTTCATTAAAGAATTTGTATCCTAAGGTCAGCTATGGTCTATGTTCGGTTCCCTATGGTCGAGACTTTTGAATTAAGTTAAAAAATCTAACGTCGGTCGACCTTCGTTTTTGTAAACTTCGTTTTACCCCTAATCTTTGACCCTAACCAATTAGTTATTTAAGAAAAGAGTTTTTATGAAAAGCGCTGGTCCCTAGGGTCAGTCTACAACCATCCTGAGCTTATCATTCATGTCATGCATTATTACAGACCAAAATATAAATTAAATGCAATACAATAAAATTAAATATCTTCTTCTTGATCTTTTACTCTTTACTTCATGGAGTACGCCAAGTGTAGGTGCATTAAGATCTGTCTTGGCCTCCATTTCTCTTAATCCTTATGTGTGCACCGAAATATGAACCTATTCACAAACTAAGTACACACATAAGATATAAATGTTTTGTCAGCATCAAAATAGGGATCGAACTCAAAAAGCCTACAAAGAGGATTTATTTATCGCATTCAAAGTAATTTTATCATTTTCTTCATCAAAGAAAGGATTATTGATATTCTTGCCTTCATAAAACCTACATTTTCGCTTAGTCGAGCCCAGCATAGGTTGCTAGGGACCCCATAATATAGTACAATATTTCGAATCATAGTATATCATTTTATTGTTATATGAGATAATTTTGAATTTTTCACATAGTATATCATTTTATTGTTATATGAGATAATTTTGAATTTTTCATTACATGCTTCATGAGAGTTGAAATAGTGCAAGAGATCTAAGCACACTATCAAATCACAAGCATCATCTTATTTTTTTCTTTCGTTTCTCTTTCAATTTACTGTGTATATACGCGCATAATCCTAGAGCATATTTTCTCAAAAACTTGATATTTAACTGAATATTTTCCCCTTATTGATTCAATTGAGAGATTTGTTCAATGGCTTTGTTAGACGTTTTAACTCTAAAAATAATATAAATTCCACAACACTTCATCACACACTACTACATAAGATTTTACTTCTCAAAATATCTAATCTAACATGTACAATCAAGGAATTAGTTGCCAAGCAACAAAATTTCAATCATGTGCGCACAAATTTAAAAGTTCATTGAGCATTCAACACTTATAATCCCTTTTAAGGCCTTTTTTCAGTCATTTTATCAAACACCTGCTACCAATTTGTCGTATAACTTACCACGATGTGGGGTTGGGTGAACACTCTTCTTTGGCGCTGTTGCTAATACTGTATTTCCTGGAAAGATAAAAGCAGTAGTTGTGACAAAAGCAAGGCAGAGACTACGGGAATCGCCGAGGTCTATCCTCTTATCCGCACCTAAAGCTGAACCAGCGGAACCCATGTGAAACTTACAGACGCATAGTCCCCGTAACAGAGACTGCGCTGGCGAGCACTTCAACATGGCCGGCGTGCTAGGAACTTCTTCTACAGCAATCTTGGCTTCTCGAACCCTCTCTTCTCCCTCTCCCAAGTGTTTTATCTCCTCCCTATGTTCAACTCCAGGTACATCTCTTTAGGAATCCGTGAACCCACTGCAATTTTTTCTTTTTTGCTCCTATTCGGTGTCGGTTTTGGGCTTAGATTCCTGGTTCTCGATACCCATTTGATCGACCCAGGTCGTCACTAGAGCTTCTCTGTCCACAGATTTCACTCATTTTTAGATAAAATGTGTGATGGGTTTCAGCAGATTTTAGTGTAGCATGAGAAGTATTTTAACTTTTTGTTGATATTTGGATTTTGTAATTACAGGGCAGAGTAATGGAAGGACGTTGTATGGTGGGATTGGATTTCCAGTTAAGAAGGGCAGGCCTCAGTTTCATATTTCAGTCGCCAATGTTGCCACCGAAATTAGCTCTGCCGAAGAACAGGTATGAGTCTTTGACTGGGTGTCTTCAGTAACCCTATCTGGGCTTATGTATTCGTGTTTATCATTCTGCCAGGGTCACCGTAACTATACTTCATTTGGTCACTGAATTTGCACATAAGAACTAGCCTATTTGTGATGTGTTCGATTGAAATCAAAGATTTCAATGCAATCTTCATTATTGCTGCTTGGAACCCTTGTTTTCCACCAATGCTAGAGCAATGTTTTGGAAGAAAAGAGGTTCTAAATTTATACCAGGAAAAAAAATGTTTAAGGTGAAAGGAGGAAAGAGAAAAAGAACTAATGGAAGATGGTCTCATAGCATTGATTTGCCAATTATTAGTGCGGATGACTAGGATGAATTTGAATTTGTCACTTGATTTTTTCATGTTCTTTATTCAATCACTCTCACTTCATTCCAGCATTCTCACTTCATTCCGTTTCATGAACTAAACATAATGTAACACAATGTTTGCTGCGTCGGAATGGAATGAACTAGCATTTAGGAGCGAAATGGTATAAAAATTTTATAGGAAGAATACTTAAAAATAGAGAAATGAATTCTGATTCATTCCATTCCATTCCTTTTTCATTCTTATATACTAATCATTAGGTAAGTTCCCAGAATCCATGTTAATGAAGTTTATGAATGCTGCATCTTTCATGTTGCATGTTTTCAGGCCCAAATGCTTGCCTCAAAGGAAAGCCAGAGACCGGTGTACCCATTCTCTGCTATAGTAGGTCAAGATGAGATGAAACTATGTCTTCTGCTGAATGTTATTGATCCCAAGATAGGAGGAGTCATGATTATGGGTGATAGAGGAACAGGGAAATCCACAACTGTTAGGTCTTTGGTTGATCTACTTCCTGAAATCAATGTGGTAGCGAGTGACCCATATAACTCTGATCCAGAAGATCCAGAATCGATGGGAATAGAGGTTAGAGAGAGCATTCTGAAAGGCGAGAAGCTCTCTGTTGTCATGACCAAAATCAACATGGTTGATTTGCCTCTAGGTGCGACAGAGGACAGAGTCTGTGGGACAATCGACATCGAGAAGGCACTGACTGAGGGTGTCAAGGCATTTGAGCCTGGGCTTCTTGCCAAAGCCAATAGGGGGATTCTTTATGTGGATGAAGTAAATCTCCTGGATGACCATTTGGTGGATGTTCTTTTGGATTCTGCTGCCTCAGGATGGAACACTGTTGAAAGAGAGGGAATTTCAATCTCACATCCTGCACGATTTATTCTGATTGGTTCGGGCAATCCTGAAGAAGGGGAGCTCCGGCCACAGCTCCTTGACCGATTTGGCATGCACGCACAAGTTGGAACCGTGAAGGATGCCGAGCTCAGAGTGAAAATCGTGGAGGAGAGAGCTCGGTTTGATAAAAATCCCAAGAAATTCCGGGTTTCTTACAAGGCTGAGCAAGAGAAGCTCCAGCAACAAATTGCCTCAGCTAGGAGTTCTCTTTCTTCTGTTCAGATTGATCATGATCTCCTGGTGAAAATCTCCAAAGTGTGTGCAGAGCTGAATGTGGATGGATTGAGAGGTGATATAGTGACGAGTAGAGCAGCCAAAGCTCTGGCTGCTCTGAGAGGAAGAGATAAGGTAACAGCTGAGGACATTGCTACTGTTATCCCCAACTGCTTAAGGCATCGTCTTCGGAAGGATCCTTTGGAGTCAATTGACTCAGGTTTACTTGTCATTGAGAAATTTTATGAGGTGTTTAGCTGAAAAAGATGAATATATGACGCTTCTGTCATTTTGGTTGGACATATTGTTTGGCATAAATTTTTGTTGGTATTTTCAATTTTCCATATATAAGTGATCTGAAGCTCGAGCTGGGCATAAGATAGAACTGTTGTCTATTATCCTGAGGAAGGTGTTAGTTCAGTTGAAATTACTGTCCGGATACATGTTCTTTTATGATATTTTTTTTCCTATTCGTGGATAAATGCAATAGTTAGATTTGCAGTTTCTCTCACGTTTGAGTTACTTAATGACTCTAGTTTGCTTTGTGCCTAGAGGTTTTTTTATTGGTCAAGGGTGATTGAAATACCAAGTGAAGTCATTCCAGGGTTTATGGTGTAGGGAATTTACACGAAATTCCCGTGAGAAACAAAATAGAGAAAAAAACACACTTCAAAGAAAAATAATCTTTCGCACACAATAATATTTACGAGGTTCGATAGTTTTGTTTATGTCCACGGAGTTGGAGAAATTTCATTATTATTAGAAAGAAAATACAGAATTCGGCAGTACAATATTTTCTCTCAAAAACTGTGACGGTCGATTAACTCTAATCACCATAACAACGAATTTATATCCTGCGTACAGCAATGGGCTACAAAATGGGCTCAAAAATTTTTTTTCCAAGGCATTGGCCCCAAACCCCCAAGAATATGGCTTAGCCCCAATCCTTTGCTCTGGAAGCCTTAGGATAAAAATATCTCATTAAAAGACCACGCAACATTATTTCAGGTCATCATTCGGATCAAACACAACTAAGTTCCACAAAGCCAGCCTATGGGTGAAATTATGCACTGCCAGATTGCTGAAAACAAAATGAGCTTGGTTATTCTGAGTCCGAAGAATGATTTATTGGCTTATTGGGGCTGAGCTAAGTATGTGCGTGCATGCAGAAGGAAATTGAAAAACGAGCCTCAAACTACCGGGGAGAACAAATAGTCCTCTCTCTCACAATGTAGGAAAATAAAAAGGGCAAATGATCCTGCCATCGTTGGAAGATGCAAGTCCTGATGACAAAGCATCAAGGCTACAACAAATTACATAGACAGGAACCCTTTTATGCCAGAATCAACATCAATAATTCATCAAATCTCCCAGTCATCTTTTACACATTGATCTGTCCATGCCAACAATGTGAAAAACTTAAAAAAGATCTAAATAATGATCACCACCTCCACTAGATCTCAGTTATACGTATACCTCTGTTTTTCTTTACCTTTTATGCTCAACACCCGCCAAATTCTGGAAAGAACCATTGAAAGGAACAATTTATCATCAAAGATGGCAACACACTTATATTTGCAAAAACTCCCACCAAAAGATTCTCCATGGCTGATGTTAGATGCTTCTAGTCTAAAATTAACTGAAAAGTGTCTGTAAAATGGTACCATTTTTATTTTATGCACTGGTTTCAGTTCCTCACCCACATTTTAACAACACTGAACAAATTATACTAGTTTATGACAAAGAGAAGGTTGTCATTGGTTTCATTGCCATGGATAATTATAGGATAAAGAGCAAACAATTTTTCCTTTTAAACCTTCAAGGCATTTCTGTATCTTTCTTCACATATCTAGGAACCCTGTACTTAGGCTTCTGCTCCAGAAATGCTGGTGGCCGCTGGAACACAATCGATGCAGCCCTAATCAGGATTCCAGCAGTGAGACCCCATATCACAAACTTCTTATTGTCAACTTCATAATCAAAGATATGAATCAGGTACTTCATTCCCATCCACTCTCTCTCTTCTTCTTTCCGATTCTCATCCTGAATCAAACATTCTAAATTAATTTTTTCTGAAAGAAAAACCTCCAACTAGAAAAAAAAAAATACATTTATCAGAGAAATGGAACTAAAGAGGACAACCTTGAGAAACATTTCCAATGGAGCATCAAATACCACTTCCACTTCAGAGGTGTTTGGAGTGGGCTTAAATTCATTTTTATTAGAAAGTATGCCAATAACGGGTACTACTCTCAGGAGATGCTGCATCAGAGAGGATATAATATGTTAATTAGAAACATATAACAGCATCATGAATAGCAATATGCACCTTCTGTATGTTATTATGGTCGTTGACTGGGATTTAACATGAAAAGCATCTAATATAAAATCACCATTAATTTTGCAGAAGACGAGTTATAATTTCACAGTTCTAGTTACAGGTAGAGTTCTGACCTGCAACAGAAGTCAACTGAATTTGCAGGAATGTGGAAGCGTCAACTGACTATATTGAACAGAGATGAACCACATCAAAACCTCGGAAGGGGAAGAGTAAAGGTGGAAAACAAAAGGAAAACAAGTCCTCTTTAAAACATTTTCCTGGGCAATAACATCAACAAACCTACAACATTCATCCCTCTTGCAGCTCATAAACAGGTTTATAATAGCAATTAGCTGATGTTCTTTACACAAGAACCCAACCCTCAGAAACTATAGTTGATTCAGGAATTCAAAAGAAATCTAAACTGTTTTGACCACACATAAAGGTGTACAGAGCAAGCATACAATCCAAATAAACAAAGAACTAGACACCTGGTAGGGGGTCCCTTGCCAACCTAGCTAGGGTAAGCCACATGATCAGTCATAAAAAAAAACTTTTTAACAAAAATAATTTTATGATGATATATGAAAATAAAAAAGGAAAAAGAGACAGGCGATAAGGTATCCTCCAAGTGAGAATGCAAAAATAAAAAGTAATTATAAAAAAAAGGGAGAACAAAACACTAAAAAACTGATAAAGCAAAGATCTCCGATCCCTCAGCATATCAATTGAAGAAAGCCGTATAAAGGGTGCCAAAATGACACAAGGAAGACCACTCTACACCAAATCAAGGCAGGAGTAAGCATGGTTTTAAATAAAGGCCACGACCATGATGTAACGGTTTTTTGGGTTACCGATACTGTTACACACCGCGAAATCGGTGCAAAGAAAAATCACAACCATAGCGGCCGTTATAGACCGCAACTGTTACGTAAAGGCCGCTACGATCGTTATGTAAAGGCGGCTACGGCCATTACGTAACCGCTACAAGACTGTTAAACCAAAAAATTATTTTATTTTTTCCTTTTTCTTCTCACTTTTTCCCTTTCTTTCAAATATCATTCTCAATATACCTAGTGGCAAGAGGGGAAAAGATTAAAATGAGGATGACAATGATACAAAATTTACTATTTCTTTAAATACTAACAATAGATGCATTAATTAACAATTTGAAAATACTAACTTGTTATGAAAATATTTTATTTTGATAATATAATAATAGGATATTTATGTTCTATATTTTTCAACTTCAACCTTCTTTCTTTCCTAGCCATTTTATATTTGTATATCTTATGTGTCTAATAGATTAATGGAGTGCATAATGTATTTTGTTTTATTAATTAATTTAGCACACATAAGACTTTATCACAACAATGAGAAGTATAAATATGCATACACACGTAATTTTTCTATCAATGGTGGTTTAAAACAAATGTAAACTTGTTTCCCTCACCAAATAACTTAATTACACGAACTAAAGGATCCAAAATACACTAAAACTCTTGCTAATAAGGGCTAGAAGCTTAAAACATGCAAGTACGCTAATATGCACAAGGTTGTGCGTTGTTATGTAACATCCGCTACTCCCGCTTCCCGTTACACCCATTACCGTTACATTACGCTAACCGTTACCATGATTTAAAACCATGGTAGTAAGGCAACCCTAGAAAATATAAGCACTACACTCCAACTAGATGCACCAAAAAACCATAAAAACAGCAAATCTCCAAAAGATCTTTGTTAGAAACAAGGGTGTCTTCACACGAGTTTGATATACATGGATGAGCACCAACTTGACCCAAAAGCTTAAGCTTATTGAGTCTTGGGCTCAATCATGTATATAACCACCATCCACCATTCTATCTTTCCAATGTGGGAGAAACTAACAAGTGAAATTCTCAACAATCTCTCCCACTTGTGAGTTCCAACCACTTCTCCTTTAACGAGAGTCATTCTTGGTCACTTAGTGTCATGTAACTAACTAGGAGTCATTACTCAACCATGGGAAAGGATACAAAACCATGCAATTCCACTCATCACCTCTCCTCTTCCACAAGTTTACTTTAGCAAGAACACATAAATGAACAAACTTGAGCCCACTTCAAACCATCTCCCCTTGAGCGGAACCCTTTCCCTCATAAGAGCAAGCCCAATTCTCCAACAGTTGCTCAAGTGAGTCTTACTTTTGTGCCTTACGTGCTTCAGATTTCATTCCACATATGTTCAAATCAATCCTACTTTCCATGTACTGATTCTATATTAAGATTAATCTACCAGGCCTAGATGATCCTTAGTGTTCTCCGTCACAGACTTGGTCCTCCAGCTATTAGCACGTCAAGAGAATTAGCTTTATACCTCAACTTTACAATGTCGCTCGCTCAAAGTTCATCGACTCTAATGCCACCTATTAGAACTAGAGGTGTACTCACATGAACTTGATATACATGGATGACCACCAAATTGACTGAAAAATTTAAGCTTATTGAATCTTGGGCCCAACCATGTATATAAGCACCCATCCTCCACTCAATTTTTCCAATATGGGACAAACTTACAATAGGAATTCTCAACAATCTTTCTTCCCCTACTCTTTCCAAACCTTCTAAACTTGAGGGCACAAATCAAACCAAGGACAAACCCATTGCTCTCTAGAACACCAAATACTCCAAGAGAAAGGGCAATGCAAAACCAGTCTCCCCACTCTGCCAAGCCTCCCCACCTAATAATATAGAGCACAAACGTTAGGACTCATAAGGCACTATTTTATTTGGTCTTCTTCACTAAATTGATCCTATTAAGAATTCCAGTCCAAGTAAAAACCCTTCATAGGAATCTCAGTTTTCCAAATAAAAAATGCAGAGGACACGAATAGCATTATGAGTTTGAGTCTAAAAAAAGGGCAGTCTGGTGCACAAAGCTCCTGCGTATGCGGGGTTCAGGAAAGGGGCAGGCCACAATGGGTCTATAGTACGCAGCCTTACTTTACATTTTTGCAATAGGCTGTTTCCACACCTCGAACCCGTGACTTCTAGGTCACACGACGACAACCTTACCATCAGGCCTAAGCTCCCCTACTATGAGTATGAGTCTAATGAATGAAAAAAATATATATATTTGCAAGGAAATATCCAGACATCCAGAGCCCAAATCCTATCCCTCACCAAAGAACACTAGAAAGAACCCAAAACATTCAGCAAAAGGATCAAATCATCCATCTCCCTCTCATTCAAATTACTACTAAAATATGATTTCCACAACTCCATGCTCCCCTTTGTAACCAAGAACATAGGAATCAAAGCATTGTTTTAAATCGCGGTATCGGGTAGCATAATGTAACGGTAATAGGTGTAACGGGTAGCGCGAGTAGCGGATGTTACATAATGGGAACCGGGTTTAACAACCGTGAATTTTATTGAAGCATGCACAACCTTGTGTATATTAGCGTACTTGCATGTTTTAAGCTTTTAGCCCTTCTTAGAAAGAGTTTTAGTGTATTTTGGATCCTTTAGTTCGAGTAACTAAGTTATTTGGTAAGGGCAACAAGTTTACATTTGTTTTAAACCACCACTGATAGAAAAATTACGTGTGTGCGCGTATTTATACTTCTCATTGTTCTTATATGTGATAAATTCTCATGTGTACTATATTAATTAATAAAACAAAATACATTATACACTCCATTAATCTATTAGACACATAAGACATACAAATATTATGAATATAAAATAGCCAGAAAAGAAAGAAGGTTGAAGTTGAAAAATATAGAACATAAATGTCACATTACTAATATTATCAAAATAAAATATTTACCTAACAAGTTAGTATTTTCAAATTGTTAATTAATGCATCTCTTGTGAGTATTTAAAGAAATAGTAAATTTTGTATCATTGTCATCCTCATTGTAATCTTTTCCCCCTCTCACCGCATGATATATTGAGAATGATTTATGAAAGAGAGGGAAATGAGAGAAGAAAAAGTATAAAATAAATTAAAAATTTTTATGTAACAGTCCTATAGAGGTTACATAACGGTAGTAGCAGCCTTTATGAAACGGTTGCGGTCCGTAACGGTCCCTACAGCTGTGATTTTTCTTCCCACTGATTTCATAGTGTAACGATATTGGTAACCCAAAAAAACGTTATGTGACGGCGTTACATAACGGCAGCGGCCTTTATTTAAAACCATGAATCAAAGTATCAAACCATAATGAAGAGTGGACAAACAAAGGAAAGAAGCTCCAAATAAAGGAGCATCATCAAGCCAATGATCCTCCTAGAACAATCTCTCTCCCCATTCCCAATTTTGTAATGCACATTGGGAAAAAAGGAATGCAAAATCAGAGAAAGAAATTAATAAGTGTCATCATACACAACAGTCCTTATGCCATAGCATCCCACCCATTCTATGAGCCCCTTTTTACTATGAATGACCTTGTGCAAACGGGAGTTAGTTTTCAGAGGAAACTGCCATGGCCATTTCCCCACCAGGAAGATGATTTTGCACCAAATTTACCTAGACAAATCCTCGTTCTTAGAAACAAACAATATGATGAAACAAGGCTCTCTATCTATGCTCGTCATTCTCACTCTAGAAAGACATAGTAATTGCTATTACTAATAAACCCTCCCCCACCAAGTTTCTGCCTTTCAACTTTTGGCTCAAGAAACTAGTCCCTCGTACAAATTCATTATTGTAACTTGTAAAAGGATGGTAACATCAGGCTCATGCCGAATAATGCCATGTAGTAGCAAATATTTCTAAACTAGCATTTCCTTACACCTAGACACTAGGCATAATGATCTTGGTCCAACTTCAATGAGGTATTGTCCACTTTGGCTGGGCTTCATAGTTTAATTTGCCCGAAAAAGGTGCCTCATGAGGTTAACATCTAACCCATCCTTATATGGCCATATAATTTCATTTGCATTCTTTTGCAAATGAAAAGCATCATTGATTAATTCCCTCCAAAATAATAAAAAGCATCATTTTATATCACTTTTTTTTCATTCTCAAGTCCAAAAGTACACAAATGATTGATTCCCTCCAACTCTCCTTGCAAGCCTATCAGTTCCTCTTCTCTATTCATAACCACATTTTGTTATCTTCCCCTCCCACTAATAACAACCATACTCATTTTCTCCCTATTCCTCCTCTTTGTGTGTCTTCTTCTTTCTCTTCTGTTTTTCATGATAAGATCATTGTCTTCCTCCCCCTATTGATAATCAGGTTCTTCCTTCCCTATTCTTTTTTCCTCTTTTTTTTTTTTTCTTTTCCTCTCTCTTCTTCACTTCTACGACTCAGATTTTCTCTCAATTTCTTTGTGTTTTACCCATTTTCCCCCTTGTCTCCTCCATATTTTTAAAGGCTTGGAGCTTGAATTTTAAGCTATATTATTATTTTATCGAAAAGAAGCTAAAAAAGAAAATTTACAATTACAAAGCACTTGAGCTTAGCTTTATTTATTTATTTTTCATCACAATTGTTAATATTGAACTATGCTTGATGCTTGGTATTTCCCTTGCAATCTCATGTTCCTATGTTCAATTCTGGTTGGTTGTTGCGCTTCTCTGCACTCACGTTTGCCGAATCCCTAAGTATTTTTGCACTAAAATATTATTGCCGATTTGTTTAGAAATTGAAAATCCATTATATAGAGCTTTTATACATAATTTTTATAATAACATTGAAAGATAAATTAAGGAATGAACATATTCGTGATAAGTTCGGTATAACTCCTATAGAAGATAAGATAAGGGAGGGATGACTCAGATGGTATGGACACTTGCAACGTAGGCCTTATAGTGCACCTGTGAGGAAGAGTGACTTAGTTACTGTGGGGGGCAGTAGAAGGGGTACAGGTAGACCTAAAATAACTTGGGTGGAGATAGTAAGTAAGGATTTAATATCCTTGAATCTATCAAAAGAAATGGTCCATGATCGCATAAATTGGCGAAAAAGGATTCATATAGCCGACCCCACTTAGTGGGACTAAGGCTTGGTTTTGTTGTTGTTATTGTTATACATAATTTTTATAACATGGTGAGCCGTGTACCTAAGCCTTGAGCCCTGTGACGTTACATTGAGCCTAGGCCCTAGGTATCTTTTGCACCAGCTGCACCATGCGCCTCTAACATTTACAGACTCTCTTCTTTTGCTCCCCTCCTATAGGAATTCTATCCAGAACGTTCACGTGGGACTAGTGACGAGTCCCTAAAATGCATTATTTTAGGCTCTTATTTACCTTTGTTTATCCTCATTTATCTTGTATATAACTTTTTGTTAACATAGTTTGGAGTTATGCAAGGTTTATTCATGTTTAAGGAAATACAGGGTAAAACCAAGGAGTTAGGCATTACGAGAAGCCAAAGGAGAAATTGGAGTACACAAAGTCAAATCAGATGTTCAGCCAAGCTCCTGAAGCCTCAACACACATCAAAAGAGAAGAAGACTCTGTTCGACCATGTAAGCGACCAGCTAACACAGGGGCGACCAAGTCATCTGCTGCAAACTCCAAGGTTCAGAACTGAAGAAGAATTGCTGCAAGGTTCGACCAAGTGTTCGACCATGTGACCCTCAAGGGCGACCAAGTCAAGATACTAAAAATTACTAAGCGCAGAAATATCGAGAGTATCAACGAAGTGGTCGACCAAGAGAACTTGAAGGGCGACTATGTCAAGTTCCTGAAATTTCCTAAAATTCGAGATCCTGCAAGTCTCGACCATAAACTCGACCAGCAAGACCCTATGGTGCAACAAAATCGAAGATGCTGAAGATTCAAATCCCTTATTTCCCGCAAGTCTCGACCAAGTGCGACCAGGGGAAAGCATGGGTGCGACTTGGTCGACAGTGATGATCTTCTGCACGAGATTTGCTGGAAACTTTCCTATTTTGAAATTCAAACCTTGTAAACCCTAATGGGTATAAATAATAGCTACAAACATGTTCTCTAGGCTCCTCTTTGGCCTCTCTTAGGTTAGTGACAAACTTAAGATGTCATTAAGAGCCATCTAGAGTAGGAGTAGTGTATATTTCAATACCTGTTATGGTTTGTGCAAGACGTATTCGCAACCGGCGGAACTCTTGTGCTTTCCTCGTAGATTAGATGATCATTCAATTGTACGGACAGTCGTTAGTGACAGATGATTCGAATACAAAGGATTGATCTTTTTACTTGCTTTCATATTTACTGCTTTCAATTTACATTCCTGTTCTAGTTCTCTATCGTAATCTTGATTGTTAGTGACCGACTCTTAAGTTTGCAATACAAAGCCATTTTAACTTGCTTTGATTTATATGCTTCGAATTAACTGCTTTCCTTTACTACTTGGATTGTTATGAAGTCTTAGAGATAGGATAGCACTACTACCGGTTTAGTCAAATACACGTAGTAGGCAGCGGATACTAAAAAGGTTTTGCGTGGTCGATGAGATAACGTATACTCCGGTTCCCGATCGTGCTCTGGACGATTGGTGCACCCTTACTACCCTATGCCTTTGAACGGTTCCTTTCACCGTTTAACCTAATACGGATAGCTGACCAAACGGAGTTTACGCACCCAACATCCTAAGTCTGATTTATGAACTAAGGATTGCTTTGTAGGAGTAAAGATAATATAAATTTTATATGCTTTCAGTAGGTTGTTAGAAACACCCACCAAAATCTCTCCTTTTCACTTTCTTTCACACAAGACTATAATAAACTAGATTGGAAACAGTTGATAACTGCACTTGAGTACCTGTGGATCGATACCCAACTTTCTCGACTTTCCCCACTTTCTACAGGACTTGGGATTAGTTAGGTTATAAATATTATTTTTGGTAGTTAAGGACCCAAACCTTGGCAAGCCTACCAAATTTTGGCACCATTGTCGGGGACTAGGTCACGGTTATTAGCCAATTTCTAGTTTAGCGTATTATTGCTTTATTTTTCTTTGTTTTTCCTTTATTTTTTTGTTTTTGTTTTATATATTGAAGTCTTGATTCTATATGCTATAAGTGTGTATGCTGGGTTTGCGCCCTTTGGATCCAGAGTTGGTGCCTATGGACCTCGAGATTGAGAGATCCTGTAGGTCCCTTAGGAAACCCACCTCTAATCCTCAATGTGCTAAGTTGTCCAAACCAAAAGTAACGGCTGAACACAACCCGATTCATGTCGTTCAAATCCCAGAACCCCAAGCTCCCCACCAACCTGTGGTGGACGAGCAACGTCTTAGGCCTCTTTGGGACTACTGTGTACCCAATACATATACCTCGCCGTCTTACATCCGGTTCCCAGATGTCCAAGCGGCGCAATTCAAGATAAAGACTTCTATCATCTCGATGCTTCTTAATTTGTTTGGGAATTCAAATGAAAATCCTTATAAGCATCTGAATGAATTTCTCAAGATTTGTTCCACCATCCGCATCCATGATTTTGATGATGATGCCCTCCGCTTAAGGCTTTTCCCATTCTCTTTGAAGGATAAGGCCAAATATTGGCTGACGTCCTTAGAGCCGAACTCGGTGACCAACTGGGCAACCATGCAGCACGAGTTCTTGAAAAAGTATTTCCCCATTGAGAAGACTAACAAACTACAAAGGGCAATCACTAGTTTCTCATAGTTGGATGAGGAACTTTTTTTCGAGACTTGGGAGCATTTTAGGGACCTATTACGTAAATGTCCACACCATCAGGTCCCTAGGTGGCAATTGTTTCAGACCTTCTATGAAAGATTGGATGAACGAGATAGGTCAATGGTAGATGCTTCTCGTGGAGGTATTTTCCTCACCAAACAGAGAATAAGGCATAGGTTCTCTTCGAGAACCTCACCGAAAATTCTCAACAACATGTAGTTGCTACTCGTAGACCATCCTAGCCTTCCACTTCCAGATCTAAGGGAGTCTATGAGCTAACCACAAACCGTGACCTAGCGCCCACACTGCACACAATAGTTTAAAAGTTAGACTGGTTCTTGTCCTTAGGACAGCGACCACAGCCAGCAGCGTGTGCAAAGGTGTGCGCCATCTGTTCTGATCCTTCACACACTTGCTACAATTGCCCCCATGAGCCTTCCCAGCCTGAGTTTGTGCAGGAAGAAGTTAAGGCTACCCATAATCGATACGATAGGCCATCTAATGACCAATATTCAAATACGTACAATTCAAGGTGGAATCAGCATCCTAACTTCTCCTAGGGGCCACGAGCTCCAAGTTTTCAAGCACAAAGACCTCATATATCACCTGCTGCTCCACCTTCTCGCTCGTACCAAAATGCCCAAAATCCTCCCGTATCTGCCCCTAGACCTTCGTCATATCAACATCCATCTCCTCCTCATCCCCGATATGATTCCTTCCAGGAGACAATACTGAAGGCCCTTAAGGGCATCGAGGTTGATTGTCAGATTAATCAACAATAGCTCTATTCCCACTCGCAGTCCATAGCGAAGCTTGAGGCCACCATGGGCCAACTAGCTATACCCTTGAGTAGGCGGGAAAAGGAGAAGTTGTAGAGTCGGTCCCTCGTCGACCCAAAAGGACAACAAAGGGTAGAGAGTGATCCGGTTTCCAGCCACTCGACATATCATGAGCAAACTCAAGTCGTGATCACCCTTCGAAGTGGTTGGGAGGTAAACAAAAAGGTCGAGAAAAAATTGGACGTAGGTATGGGTAAGGAGGAGATGGAGATAGAGCACAGTGTTGAACCATGCAACTTTTTTTTTCTCCAATACAATGAGTAATCCCGTGATGCCCACCTTCTCCAATGATGGAGCATTGCCCACCATATCCCTGCAATGCCATATCACACAATTCTTCACTCGAACCCCAAGTCTAAGAAGAAAGCTAATGTTGAGTCCATGATGGACACATTTAACCAAGTTAAGGTCGACTGTCCTTTCGCAAACACAATCAAGCTTCAGGTTAATAGTCCTTCCATCTGAGGCCTAGAGGACATGTATGAGAACATTTCTGCTGTTTGTGACTCGGCCTCTAGTCTAGAGAGAAGGCCTTGGACATGTGTGAAGTGGGCTAGTGAGGGATTAGTGGAGAAGGTTCTTATGATTGATCCCAGTTAAATTCGACACAAGCTTTCATGGCGTCTAGATGAGAAAGGTAAACTTAGCGCTTTTGGGAGGCAACCCAATTATATTTCTTCTTTGAGTCCATAGGTTGTATATTGTAGAGTAGGTAGAGTTTAGGGTCCTTAGAGTAAGTCATAGGTTAGTTGGGGGTGCAATTAAGGCTAGTGTTAGGATCCTTTGTTGCACTCTCGTTTGCATATGTACTGTGCTCATGCACACTGTTTTTCTTTCTTTTCTTTTCTTTTTTTATTCTGTAACACCATGTTTTTTTTGGACATACCAATGCTTGTAATGCTCGATATACATTATACTGCCTTTGGATATTAATGGAATATCATATGGTGCTTTTGCCTTGTCTTTTGTGCTTTAGTGTATTATTGCATGCGTTCTATTTCTAGATTGTGTGGTTATCTCTTATGTAAGTACACTAATTGATTTAATTGCACCATGTAGTGTTTCCTCTCCCATGCATTCCCAATTTTTTCTTTCCACACTTCAGTGAAGACACTGAAGTTTTAAGTTGGGGGTGGGGGTAGAAAAACACCACATGGCACATTTTAAGCACAAAAATGACAATTTTAAATTTTTTTAGTAAACATTATCTGTTATGACATGTTAACACTGTTTATACTATTTACATACATTTATACTACCCATATGTTACATACATAGGCGTACCAATCATATGACCTTGTTATGCTCACTAACGAAGTAGTGAGTTATTTGTGTGTAGTTTCACATAACATAGCCTATGTACTGTTATGACACTCTATGTGGGTTGCCTGGTGATTCATTTGTGTTAATATGGTTATGTAAACTCTTGTATTCACATGGTACTTCATAAGGCTAAAAACGTACTCACATGTGGTTTGTAATACTTAGGGTTCCTTGAGAGCACCGAAAGAATAACTGTGGCGACTATGACACCTTGTGAGGTACTATTGAGCCTGTCGTTTATTTCTTGAGTTGTTGACGTCAAACTCTGAGTTTATGGAACTCAACTTCCCTTTTTCTGGATTCTCCTTGTATACTAGTCTCTTTTCTTGCACTTGCTAGTCTAGAGGTGATGTCTAGTGGGGAGATAGAAACCTAAATCTTGTAGCCTACTCAAGACGTGAAAATTGAGTCACCCCTAGAGATAAACTTATTTCATGGACTCCTTTTCGAGCTTAAATTCCCATTGGAGGTATGAAGACATAAAAAGTTTTGAAAACTGTCCTAACTGACCATGAAAAGAAAAATGCATAAAAGAATGAGTAGAAGAGAAAAAGAAATGAAACAATATGTAGAATACCTGCTCCAAATATAAAAAGGTCAAACTAGGGACACAACACGTATGATTTTACACATTTGAAGATTCTTCAATTGTCCGATGCATTAGTTGTATTCACGCCTAGTCCATGAATAGGTCAACCTAGGGTGGTCTTGATTGGATGTGGCAAGTGGGTGAGAAGGCGCTAGGGTGAAAGACCCGACACCTCATTAATAGGTTGGATCTTATTCGTATGAGACTAGTTCACTCCATGCTTAGCGTTAGTTCTTCAATATATGTGGGATGTTTGATCATGACATTCTTCCTCACATATGAGAGTAAACTTATTTTCTTGAGTGTTTTAAGGGTATGCCAGTGAGGTCGAGTCAAGACAACCATTCTATAGGTGTCCAAGGGTATTTTAGGTGTGACAAATCATGCACTTTACACATGCCTTGTGTTGTGGCCTATCCATACTTGATATTACATGATAATAATTAACTCTGAATTGCAACTGCTGGTTGATTCCCTATGAGTGTATTTTTCTTGATGGTTATGTACTGTTGAGACTTACATGAGTAAATTGTTGCGGAGAGTGTGTATAATGGAGTAATGTATGAAAAGGCCTAGATGTAATTAAGTTATATTCTTGTATGTAAAATGGTATGACTGTGTTGCATGTTGATCTTATTTACATGTTTACTGAATTTGGTGTTTGTGGGTATCGCCTTGGAAACCCTCACGAGACTACAACTCGTCCACTAGGACCAACCTAGGGGTTTAAACCCTTGTTGCATAAGGTAAATGCAACCGTGTTTCCTGCGAAATAGGAGGTAGATAGGATTTTCTTAGTTTTCTTAGAGTTTTTAGTTTTTACTTTGCTTGTGGACTAGCAAAATGCAAGTTGGGGGTTATGATAAATCCCTAAAATGCATTATTTTAGGCCCTCATTTACCTTTATTTATCCTCATTTATCTTGTACGTAGCCATTTGTTAACATAGTTCGAAGTTATGCAAGATTTATTCGTGCTTCAGAAAAAACAGGTTAAAACTAAGGAGTTAGGCATTACGAGAAGTCAAAGGAGAAATTGGAGTACACAAAGTCAAATCAAATGTTCAGCCAAGCTCCTGGAGCCTCAACACACATCAAAAGAGAAGAAGACTTTAGTCGACCATGTAAGTGACCAGCTAACACAAGGGCGACCAAGTCATCTGCTGCAGACTCCAAGGTTCAGAACTGAAGAAGAATTGCTGCAAGGTTCAACCAAGTGTTCGACCATGTAACCCTCAAGGGCAACCAAGTCGAGATACTAAAAATTACTAAGCCCAGAAATACCGAGAGTATCGACAAAGTGGTCGACCAAAAGAACTTGAAGGGCAACTATGTCGAGTTCCTGAGATTTCCTGAAGTTCAAGATCCTGCAAGTCTCGACCATAAACTCGACCAGCAAGACCCTATGGTGCGACGAAGTCTAAGATGCTGAAGATTCAAATCCCTGATTTCCCGCGAGTCCCAACCAAGTGCGACCAAGGGAAAGCATGGGTGCGACTTGGTTGATAGCAACGATCTTCTACGCCATATTTGCTACAACTTTCCTATTTCGAAATTCAAACCGTGTAAACCCTAATGAGTATACGAACATGTTCTGTGGGTTCCTCTTTGGCCTCTCTTAGGTTAGTGATAGACTTAAGATGTCATTGAGAGCCATCTAGAGTAGGAGTAGTGTAGATTTCAATACCTGTTATGGTTTGTGCAAGACGTATTCGAAGGCTTGTGACAACTGGCGAAACTCTTGTGCTTTCTGCGTCGATTAGATGATCATTCAATTGTACAGACAGTTGTTAGTAATAGAAAATTCGAATAAAAATGATTGATCTTTTTACTTGCTTTCATCTTTATAGCTTTCAATTTACATTCCTGTTCTAGTTCTCCATTGTAATCTTGATTGTTAGTGACAAAATCTTAAGTTTGTAATACGAAACCATCTTTACTTGCTTTGATTTATATGCTTTGATTTAATTGCTTTCCTTTACTGCATTTAATTGCTTTCCTTTACTGCTTGGATTGTTATAAAGTCTTTGAGATAGGATAGCACTACTACCGGTTTAGTCAGATATACGTAGTAGGCAGTGGATACTAAAAAGGTTTTGCGTGGTCGCTGAGATAGGGTATACTCCGGTTCCCGATCGTGCTCCGGACAATCGGTGCACCGTTACTACGCTATCCCTTCGAACAGTTCCTTTCACCGTTTAACCTAATACGGATAGCTGACTGAACTAAGTTTATGCACACAACATCCTAAGCTTGATTTATGAATTGAGGATTGTTTTGTGGGAGTAGAGATAATATAGATTTTATATGCTTTCAGTAGGTTGTTAGAAACACCCACCAAAATCTCTCCTTTTCACTTTCTTTTACACAAGGCTATAATAAACTAAATTGGAAACAGTTGATAACTGCACTTGAGTCCTTGTGGATCAATACCCGACTTTCCCCACTTTCTACAAAACTTGGGATTAGTTAGGTTATAAATATTATTTTTAGTAGTCAAGGACTCAAACTTTGGCGAGCCTACCAACTGGAGACATCATTCCCACCCCAAATCCCTATTATGGTGCGAGAACTATGCAAACTAGGTGATAATTTTTTACTTATTTTAAGGAACTCTAAGGCTTATTTACTTGCCCCAAACACTAATACAGTTTCTCTCTTAATATTTTAAAGCATAGAACAACTCATTCAATTCAAAGTTCAAGCAAAAGGTTATCAAGAATCTTGATGGAATTTATTCTAAGCCAAACAAAATATGTTACAATGAACTATGGATAGATTAGTAAAGCTATTAAAGAAACCCTAGGCAAGAAACAGATGCTACTTTATAGTGGCCACTAGCTTTACTTATTCTGGTGGAAGAACTTTATGATAAGAGATACAGAAATATTTCAAGGAAATTTACAAGATCACACTCTATGGTTACGCTCTTCAAGTTGCCCCAGGTTTAAGACTTACATTTCAAGGTATACAATCCTCTAGAAGATTTCGAGTGAGCCTATAGCGAAAAGCTTATATTTCAAAAGAGACAGTCGACAGAATTTTATTTATTTATTTATTTATTTATTGCAGAAAATATGAAGTTATGAACTTTTAAATATATGACGCACTCACATTCTGGGGCATTAAAGGAGGAAGATTTAACTGCACATTTCATAGATAGGGACGGAATGGAAATAGAATTTATCACTTGATTTCTTAGCATTCCCCATTCAAATTTTCATTCATTCTATTCCACATTCAAATTTTCATACCATTCCATTCTCCAAACCAAATGTGGCATTACAATAAGAAACATTGAGAAAGAAATGAAGCACACCTGCCAATATATGCATCAATTCAATGTCAAATTTCAAAACTAGTCTAAAGCCACACCTCCCCAGCCGGCCACTTTAAAAAGAGCAAAAAACTAGAGTTTCTAAATACAAAGGCACTTCTGATTACTCTCCCACAACCTCATTTAGCTATAACAAAAGACTCAAACCTGACAAAGATGTATCTAGCACTTATAAAGAAATTTCCCGAGAATAATAACTCAAACAAGGAGGGATCAGCAAAAATGCATTGAACAAGCAAAACAAAAGCATCAAAGAGATATTCATTTCAATGCTTTACCTTAGACAAGAAGGGTTCAAGAACAGTGACAACATCAACAAGCGAAGGA
The DNA here is from genome assembly GCF_029873635.1 of Malania oleifera. NCBI lineage: Eukaryota > Viridiplantae > Streptophyta > Magnoliopsida > Santalales > Ximeniaceae > Malania > Malania oleifera. The sequence continues at coordinate 53,248,816 of NC_080428.1, forward strand.
TCCAACCCAATCTCCTCCTTTGCCTCTCTCGTTGCAGTCTGGCTATCATCTGCGTCTCCTTCTTCTGCTTTTCCTCCTGGCAATGAAACTTCTCCTGCAGCAAAACAAACCCAATTGGTGAAATTGACACTTAAAGCCAAATCCTCACACCCCACACAATCGCCTCCTTATTATAACATCATCACATTTTCTAATCTCTTATGGCCAGAAAGCGCAGGAAAAGAAACGAAATTAAAATTTTCCATTTTATTAGGGAGTCCATCACAACGAGTACCCAGACACTCCCCAAAGCCCAGAAAAGGAAATTTTCTTCTATTTTCCTTCAGTTTCCTTACATTTTCTCCGGATCCATAAGGGCGATCCTTCTAAACGCCACCTACCCGAGTGAGTGGAGAGCTGCGAAGACCGTTTCGTGAGGATGACTCGAAGATCACCATGATTCCCTTCAAAAAGACATATAAGAACGGCGGCTCTCTTCGGTCTGAATCGTTCGGGCACAATTGAGGTCGCAGATTCCGCAAAGCCCACTTGGGATAACACCTTTCTCGCACTTTCTTCGATGCGTTGTTCTTCAATGTCGTCTGTGTCGTCATCTGAAGGCGGCGTTTGCGGCGGTGGCTTGTACAGACGGAGCTGCCTAGCTAAGACTGCAAGTCTCTGTGATCCGTCATGATAAAGCGGCGGCGATGTTGATAATGATGATGAAGGGGTGTTCGCCATTGATTTTGATACCCTTCTCAGAATTGAAATCATCAGATAAACATTTGTGTACCAGATTGAGGAATTCTCATCGGGTTCGCTCAGCAGAGATCCCCTTGGTCCCCTTGATCAAAGTAGCAGAGGTTTTTCCCCATTTTAATATTATTTTATAATAAAATATTAAATAATACTTAATTTGAGAAAAATGAATAAACATTCACACTTATATATAAATAATACAACGATGTTATACAAATGAAATGAAAATTATCAGTGTTATACAAATAAAATAAACATAATGTTATACTACTTAGTGCCACAGCGAGGTCGTCTCCGGGATTGGGGTGATTGCCGTCTGCGTCTGCCCTCTCCTTACTAGTCATTTACATCTATTGTCATGTCCCGTTGTCATATTGTCTGTGGATCATCTCTATCAAGAGGTACTACGTAATCAACATCCATGCGAAGTGGATGGGGAGATAACTGATATGATAGCTCTAGACGAGAATAAGGTGATATGGCGGGTGCATCGACCTCCTCCGCATCGAAAATGTCGTATAATAAGTATGACATCGATGGGATGGCAGTAGAGTCAGAAGGGGTGTCAACCTATCTACTAGACGATCCCGCAATATCAGCTCCTAGTGAAAGTGCATACGGTGTTGACGGGCTGAACACGTACTCCACCTGCACAACCGGCGGTGAGAAGGTGGGACTCAATGAACGACTGGAAGAAGCATGTTGTCCTCCTACTGGAGTTACTCAACCTCCTCGTACTGGAGCTAGTCAACCTCCTCGTGCAGGCGCGTCAGGTCAAGGTCTAGGGACCCGTCGACCGTCTTCGTGGACAAGGTCCAATCTAGCACTCACTAAACTCTAACCTGCGGGATCTGGAGAGATCTAATCTACCACATGTAGTATGTCAGCCTATAGTATATGAAAACAATTGGTTAACACATGTAGATCGTAACGTACACATAATAAAAGTATATGTGGATTAAAGTCTTCTTACGAGACTCATATATACAGCAACGGTCCTGTCAACAAAGCGTCGTGTGATGGACCTATACCAGGTAAAGTATGGGTTATTTGGATGCATAGGACCATCCCCCACCTCCACCGGTAGAATATAGTCCAACCGATGCTCCTATGCAGTCACGAATATCTCGTGCATAGTCGCTTAGTTTGTGACCCCTTGACCACATCCATCCATGCCATGGAGGTCCTCCCCAAGTACATCTACCCTTGACGTCAAGAAGCGGTCGGGAATGCCCTGTTAATAGCCAAATTTTCGCATAACTCGGTCAGAGAGATACCACTCGATAATATGAAAGCATATGAGTAGCACTTAGGCTACCCACAGGTCACTCCCGACTGTATAATCGAGAGGTAAGTTGGCTATAATCTCAACCATGTAGGGCTTCTATATGGACTGCACTTAAAACATAAGTAAAATGTAAGCGAACTATACATATCTAGTAGAAAAAGACTGATGTGCTACATTTTAATCGGACTATACCTCATGCTCCCGATGCATATCCAACTCGAACCTATACTAAGGCAATGTGTGTTGCATAACCAAAGGCGCCCTTATATCGTCCCTCTATCTATACAAAATAAAACGTAAATTTTCGAATGTAACAACTAGTAAGTACCATGAATTAGTATTTGTAGCACTTATAACACGAATGCTATAATAAATGATGTTGGTACTAACCGGTATGCGAGTAGGATTCGGTTAATCGGATGACCGTCCTCGCCCCTCTCAATCTGTAGGAAGCCTCAGCGCGTAGGAGCAAAGGATGGAAATCTCTTCCAAGCCCAAACCTATAATAAGTGGAGTGGGCCAACGATCATTGTCTTCGGCAGGTGAGCGGCGCAGCACATCTCCTTATAAAGCCATGCCAAAGTCGCGAACCCCCAAATGTACAAGGGAATCTCTCCCAGGTCCGCAAGGAGTGGAAGGAACATTAGATGCACGCAACTCCCTGAAACGTCACAAAACAACACTCCACATATCAAGCGCAATAGGTAGGCTCGTGCGTGGCACGCTATAGTCTCTGCAGCTACATCTTCTGGGAGCTAACGAAACATCTCCCCCTCGAGGAACCTGTAATAACCCAAAAAAAAAAAATTTAAAAAAAAAGTAATTAAAATTATTAATTAATTAAGTGGTTAAACACTATTAAATTAATGTATTAAATAAACAAATAAAAAAATAGTATGAAAACAAAATGAGTAATTATTAATTAATTAATGAATTAATTAAATATTATTAAATTAATTAAATAAATAAAAGAATAGTAAAAAAAAATTGAAATAAAGATATATATATATATATATATATATATACATATATAAGTTTAATATATGTATGTATAAAAGTTAAAGTATAATATATATATTTATATATATAAAAGTTATCTAAAAGTAAGTTAAAGAAAAAAAACGAAAAAGAAAAAGAAAAAGAAAGAAGAAGAAGGTTAAAGAAACTTACCTGTCTACATTGAGGTTCTCTGCACCTCTCTGTAATCTCTCAGCTTCTCTCATGCCCCCGCCTCTCGCCTTTGTCCTCCTTTCTCTCCTCGATTTCGTCAGCCTAACGAACGCCAATTAGAAAACGAAAGGTGTCGTTGGATTCATAACTCCGCCACCGACATTTCTACTACAGCAGATTTGTCGTGGGAACGATTTAGGTACTGCTCTTGGGAAAAGGTAATTTTTCCCCAATTTCTCAATTTCTGGTTAAATATGTTATTGAAACGACAATGAGACACCACCACGGGGTCCTAATCATCGTTGTCGTCATTTTGACGCAGGTAATTTTTTAATTGGGGTTTTCTAGGCCCTACTCCAAAGTAAGAGTGAGATTTGGGAAATTTTGCAATTTAGTTAAATTTAAGGGTATATTTATTTATTTAGAAATTATAGCCCTAGGAAATATTTAAATAATATTTTATTCATGAATAATTTATTGGAGTTAGGAATTTTTGATTCAGGGTCCAAGTGAGCGCCGCAGGTATTTTTCGAAGTCCCTGTTGGCATAGTTCAAGAAATAAGATAAGGGGAAAAATATATATTAAATCAGAATTTTTATGAATTTAAAGAAAAAAATAAATTGTGTTATATTTACGGGTATATGTTTCAGTATGGGTAAAATACCAATTATTTAAATTATATTTCTTTCGAATTTAGGGTTGTTTATTAGATATGTATGTGCGAAAATAAACTGATGAAAGTGAAAAAATATTTTTAGGATAATTAACTAAGAAATGAAAGGTATTTTCAGTATATAAATATTAAATGTTGGTTGGCTTATTTTACAAGCAGTGTATGAATTTTATTGCTAAATTGTGTGACATGAGAATCTGTGCAAATTATATGTTAAATGTATGAGATGCAGGCTAAGTAAGTAAAACAATGAGAATAAAATATGATATGGACAATGTTGCCTGTGTATGTTAAATGCAACCATGTAAATGTAAGACAACTGAAAGAGAGTCATGTTAGCAGATCTAGCACACTTCTGTGTAGACTAACTGATGACAGCTAAAAGGAGATGTGTTAGCAGATTTAGCACGTTTCTACGTAGACTAACTGATGATGGCTAAAGACCAGCTGTAGTACGAAGTAATGAAATGAAATGTTTTGCAATGAAATGACGATGAAATGACAATGAAATGAAATGACAAAGGTAAATGATGTAAATGGGAAAGAGTCACTTAAAGTGAAACGAAATGTAAAGTTAAGTTATGAACAGGAATGAATGTGCATGAATGTATAATGACAGAAAAGAATGATGTATTATGATATTAGAAGTATGTATGTATGCAAAACATGTTACGATTGAGCGAGGCGTACCTTTCGCCTAAGGGCTTGCTGAGTAAGGCGAGTGCACTAGTAGCTTCAGATATGGCAGTAGCTGCATAACGCACTAGGGCTGAGGTAACCTACTTGTATGCGCGGGTAGAATTCTCTATCCTTAGGGCCTTTGCCGGTAAACTATTGCTGAATGCGTGAGTATAAGATCAATTTAACACTTGAGGGCTTACTGAGTAAGGTGAGTGCTCTGGTATGTTTTAATTGTGACCTTAGGGTTACCTAAGTATCAGAGCAGAGGGGAGCTACTTGTATGGGTGGGTAATCACCCCTATCCTTGGGTAATCTCGTGGGTTAAACATTTGTATGTGTTTGATTAGGATCAGAAAATGGTTTCAAGAAATTATGTTAATGATTTGCAAATATTATAAAATGATATGTATAATCTCATGATGGCCACACCCTAAGTTTAATATATTATTTCTTCCCTTACTGAGATGTGTCTCACCCGAATATGAATTCATTTTTTTCATGATTTCTCAGGATCGAGCTTTGAGAGCTCGAGATTTTATAACATTTTTGGAAGATATAAGAAAAATGGTATATTTTTATGTTAATTCTGATATGTATATTTTATGTTTTATATCTTTATGTTTTAACTCAATTATGAAAGGATAGTTGTAAAACATACTGGTAATAGTGGATAATGTTTTAGAGACATGCATATATTTGATTACTGATGGATGATTAATTTATTATGGTTGGTAGTTAGAATTAGTAAACTCTGGTATTATGTTATGTGGAGACTATGGTTATGTTTTCCGCTGCATATATATTATGGATTATAGATTATCAGGGATTTTATCAGGTATAACGAACCAGACCCAGGTTTAAGGGTTCGGGGCGTTACAGAACTGCATGTGAATGCGTGCATCAACCAACTCGCTGTTAGGTGGCACAACCCCTAACAAACGCTCGCAAATAGTACATAGTGTGAGTCATCCTTGACAATCTGTAGGGCGCTCTACTAGTCCGGCAATATGACCAATGACAGGCCTCCTATCAATTGGCAGCCCAAACAAAATCGCAACGTCCTGGAGTGTGATGGTCGCCTCCCTGTGCAGTAGGTGGAACGTGTGCGTCTCCAGTCTCCACCGCTCCACTAAAGCTATCACGAGATGTTAATCCAACTAGATATGGGCAATCTGATATATACCATAGAACCCCGCATCGCGTATCCATCTAACGATACAGTCGTCTGCATCCAACCAGCACTTAAAAAATTGTGCCCCCTCTGTAGTAACCCGGCTAAAAAAAATGTTATTAATTAATTATTATTAAATTGAATTAAATAAATAAATAAACTAAAATAAATAATGGTACAAACTTATTGGTATATATATATTAATATAATATAGTAAAGATATTTATAAAGTAAAGCAAGGCAAAGCTTCCTTAGTAAGTTACCCTCCCTCTTATGCCCTTCTCTGCCTCTCACCATCTCTCTCAATTCTCTTTCTCTCTCCTCATGCTCTCCCACTCTCTCTCTTTATTTTTTTTTTCTCTATCCGTAAGCTGAATCAAAAAATGGACACTACCACGAGGTCCCGACTTCAATCCTTAACAAGTTAACCGGAGTGCAATCCTCATTTGGGAATCCTAGGTACCACTCTAAGGCTAAGGTAAGGGGAACAAATTATGTCAGGAATATTTTAAAATTCAACCGATTAAATATGTAATTATAGAAATCGATATAGATGTTTTCTGGGTATTTGGATATATAGAACTGGATTTTGGATTATTATTATTATTATTATTATTATTATTATTATTATTATTATTATTATTATTATTATTATTATTATTATGAATTGATTAAACTGGCATTTGTGAGCCTAGGGATTTTATAATAATTGTTATTTCAAAGTTGAACCAATTGAATTAAAATATGTGATTTTTGGATTATTGTAGTGAATTTTCTGAATGATTTGACTGGTTAAAATTATGTGTTTGAGTTATTAGACGTATTTTGGTAAAGGATCAAAGTTATTAGGGTTGACCATCTCAGTTTAGTAAGTGTAGTTAATACTTAACTCGTATGGCACGAGATTAATTCTTCATAAAAAATCGATTGTGATTGTTTTGGTGTGAGTACTTATATGTTTGTGTGATTTAATGTCCTTCATGTATATCGCAATATAACGTTGGCAGGATTATGAAGAGTTCGTTATATTGTCATTTATATAAAATGGGGTAAAAACGTTGGCAGGATGGATGAGGAGTTCGTTTTTTTCGATGTGCTATGAATGGTATTGTGTGTATTGTGTCTGTGAAAGTCCCTATGTGGGCCACGTATTGAGATATGCTTAGTACGCAGTGAGAATGATGAATACTGAAGTGCTTGTGCATTATCCTTTGTGAGTGTGAGTATGTGTAGGAGAATTGAATACATTATGATTGTGGCATTATGTGTGATGGTGAGTGTGCTATGGTATTACGTATAATATGTGCATGCAGATTTCTGTGGTATAACTAATGTCATATGTGTGAGTACAACCTGCTAGTGTCTTTTCAGTTGCAATTTATTAACAAATGATTATATTTTGTATACACTAAAACTCATGATAGCCACACACACTGATAATAATTTATTCGTCCTTACTGAGAAGTGTCTAACCCCAATATACAAATCATTTTTCAGGACCATCTCAAGATCGAGCTTAGCGAGCTTCGGGGCAGGGTGATAGTTAGTTTTTGTGAGTGTCTGTAATAACTCTAATGTATTTGCGTTATGTTTTAAGTTCCTAGATATGTAATATGGTTGTATGGACATACCTTTTTAGTTGTATAGTGTAGTACTATGGTATTATAAATTGAGGATGTTTTATTATTTCCGTTGCGTGTGTGAGAATAATGGTATTAGGGATATAAGAATGGAACACATAACACCCCGGGCCCCACTCTTGGGTTCGGGGCGTTACAAATGGTATCAGAGCCTAGCAGTTTTGCAGACTTTAACAAATGATTTTACCAGAGTATAGGTTCAAGTTAGGATGAGGATAGGAATGGGTAGATTAGTATACTAATAGGTGTTGGCCTAAGAAGGCTTACAATTCTTATTTTGATGATAACAAATCAAGATAATTTGATATGATTTCAAGTTGAACTATTGCAGGAAGCAAATAATAGAAAGCTCAAGTGTTTCAAAGCTAAACTCAATGATAAAAGCTAAAGATGGGCATATTCTATAAAAGCTTGAAGAATGAAAGAGTATAGAAAGCTCAAAGAATGCTTAATGATCAAGGAAAGAACTCAAAGTAAGGAGCTTCATGAAGACTTAAGAAGCTCAAGGGTTTAGAGTCTTAAGAAAGTCTTTATGTGAGTACTTCATGTAAAGCTTAATATAAATTGAATTGAAGCCCATTAAGAACAAGAATCTAAGAAACCAATTTTTGAAGACCTTAAAATATGTTTTCCTAAATTAAAATAATAAAGGTCTCAAAAGAGAAGAAGTTTTCAAAGTTAAAATTTAGTTCTCTAGAAGCTAGATGACTGCCCAACTCGAGTAGGTGATTGCTCATTTTAAATATTTAAAATCTGGCAGTAGGGTTCCAGGCGACTGCCAGGAACCTACTAGGCGATTGGGTGGTCAAGCCAAGCACCTGCCTATGCTTTGGCAGGCGACTGCCTACCTTCTGTGTTTCAGGTTTGAACCTTGGCAGGCGCCTGACCAATCATGGCAAGCAACTGCCACTCGAATAGGTTGGTTAAAACTCTAATAGGAAATGTTTTAAATTTGGTTTCTTAGGCACTATTCTTTTCAAGAACTTAGTCCATACTCTAAAGAAACTTGGGAGACAAGGTAGTAACTTTTAAACATCTATAAATAGCCCCTAAAAACAAGATTTTTAGACACCAAGAAAATTTCTCAACAATCAAGAACTCAAAGTTCTATTGTTCACATCTTGCTTTCATTACTGAGTTGTTGTTGATACTAACTCTGAATTTGTGTCTTTAAGGTCTGAATCTTTCAATCCAAGGAAGATAAATTCAGTGATTTAATTCAATCGAGCTTCAATCTCTTTATGTTGAATTACATTGAAGTATATTGTGTTGATTACTGAACTAACATGCTCTATTTGAGAGTGTCTCTTATACACAAATTCTTCCCAATTTCTTTGTTATTTCTAGATGATTCAGGATTTTTGGATCATTGTAAACAAACGAGGGGATATCATTTGGAGAGGTTTCTCTTCCTGAAAAAGAAGGTTTTGTAAAAGGTTTGCTTCACCCGTAAAGGAGCGGTTCATAGTGGAATCCTTTGGTAGTATTTGCTAAAGGCGAGGATGTAACGCCCCAGAAAGTGATGGGCTTGGAAATAAAATAAAATTTAAAAAATTAAAATAAAAAAATAATGAAAAATAATAATTAAAATTTATTTTTATTAATAAAATATATTATTATTAGTATTAATTAAATATTATTATTATTATTATTTTTATTATATATGAAACAATTCATTTGAAGCTTTGAAGCTTCAAGCGAATTCAGGAAGGCTCTCAGATTTTCTCTAAACTCACTCTCTCTCTCTCCTCTCATTCTTTCTCCCTCTCCTCGATTTCATGACGGATTTTCGCCCAATCGAAAATTGGAAGATACCACTGGACTCTATTCTCCGCTACCGTCATTTCTACCGGAGCGAATCGGTGGTAGGAGCGGCGTAGGTATATCTCCCGGGGTAAGCCAATTTCTCATTTTTCTTTAATTTCTTATAAATTATAAGCCTAATAAATGAACGGACACCACCACGAAAATCTAGAGGTGATTCTCTACAAGTCTAGCAGAATGGAATTCTCGTGGGGTCTTCGTGGGAAAAACCCCAAATTTGGGGTACGGGGGTTATTAAGGGGCTTATTTTTAATTAATTAGGATTAATTTAAAAATTCTAAAATGTTGAGCATCTACAGTTGAAGTAGGATTTCTAGTATTTAGGGCTCGGGTGAGCGCCGCGAGTGCAATTTTGAGACCCGCAGGCAAAATTTAGAAAATTAAGTGGGGATGTTAAATATTAGTTTAAATGTTAATTTGAGGTATATAGAGCCTAGAAAAGGTTAGATGAGTAAGGTTAATTAATCTAAAGAAAATGCAAATTACAGGATTTGACTTTCGGGCGCCAAGGGCGTGGGATTTGGGGTTCTAACGAGACTCTCCGTAAGTTAGGTCAGGAGAATAAATTACAGCAGTGTTTTTAGAATTACTACTTGAATTAATATGTGAAAATGAGCATATGATATTTTGTCTGAAAATTATTATGATATAAATATCAAATAAATTGTATGGCATTTGAGTAATTTTAAATTGTGATATTTTGGAGTGTAAAATTAATATTTTATGAATAATAGATGAAAACTGTGTGACATACGATATATGTTGAAAAATGTGAAACATAATGATGTGTATTTTTTGAGAAAATAATGAAATGAGAATGATTGATGTGATATTTATACGTGGGTAGAAATTATTTGCATAAAAAATGAGTTTCTACAAATTATTGATATGAGTGTTTTAGGAAATGTGGAAATATGTGAAATATGATATATATTATTATGAGATGATGAAATGTGCACAGAAAATGATAAGAATATTTATATTAAATTGAATTGAGATATACTTAAATATGATTGATGATATGCCAATACCGCACAATAATTGCGGGTGGGTGGTATTCCTTTCCTACTGATGCCGTTGGGGAGGTATGCTCAGTAGGGAGGAGATTGTGTGTATGAAGTTCCTACTGATGCCGTTGGGGAGGTATGCTCATTATGGAAATTGTGTTGTGAAGTTCCTACTAATGCCGTTGGGGAGGTATGCTCAATATGGAAATTGTATTGTGAGATTCCTACTGATGTCATTGGGGAGGTATGCTCAGTATGGAAATCGTGAATGTGTTGAGAATGAGAATTATGTGATCTAATGTATTATGTAAAGTACATAAATGTGAATTTATGCATACATAGATATGTAATGAGTTAAAATGGGAAATGATTATGAGAAATGAAAGAGTGTGTGTTATATAAAATAAATAATTGAGGCGAAGTGAAACTCTCCGCCTGAGGGCTTACTGAGTAGGGTGAGTGCCTTGATAGGTATCAGATGTGGCCATTCCTAGCTGCAGAACGTGTTAAAGCAGAGGGAAGCTATCTGTATGGGTGGGCAATCTTCCCTATTCTCAGGAACTTCGTGGGTATGTGTGTTGGAAATGAATAAACTTGAAAAATGGTTTTAAAGCTTATAAAAATTTGTGTTGTATATCTATATGATTATGAGAATGTGAATATCAGTTTATTTTCTCAGATGAAATTTTGTTTTGAAAAATAAAACATGTTATAATTGAACTCATATGGCCACACACTATAAATAATTTATTCCTTCTTACTGAAATGTGTCTCATCCAAATTATCTAAATTTTTCACGGAACATGGATAGATCTGGTGATAGAGCTCCGTGATCATAGGGAACTAGGACGCTGACACACAGGGTGAGTTTTGTGGAGTAGGGGAGGTGTAATTCCCCTAGAGTTGTGTTGTTTTTAGGTTGTGATGAGAGTGTATATATTTGTGTATATGTGTATATTGATACTCTGGGTATTGTATTCTTACTTGTATGTTTATACTGTCTTCCGCTGTTAGGTTGTATAATAAAATAATTTTTTACCAAGTACCCAATGCGGGTCAGGTCATACGAATGATAGTAGGATTGTTGACGTTGCCAATTTGTGGATGTTGTGGATGACAAGTGATTATTTATTTATTATTGAAAAAAAAATGTACGAAAATCGGGGCGTCACAGTTTGGTATCAGAGCCTAGGTTGCTAGGTTTCGTAGACTTTAGTAGACAGCGAAATACAAATACCAAAGTATAGGAGTTGAATTTAAGGGAAATAGGAGATGGGTAGACTGAAATGTGAGTTAGTGGTTGTTTGAAGATGAGATGAAAATTTAGGATTCTATCTTGCAGCCTGGAGACAGGAGTACCGGGATTGTTTCTGTGTTTTTCCTGGGGTGATGATTTCAGGAAAACCATGGATACTATCGCTGGGTCTTGTTTCTGAGTGGTAGGTTTGAATCCTAAATGAGGATTAAGAATGTGGATAGAAGAGTAATTTATGAGTTATAGTGGTGTGTGGGTTGTGTGATAGTAGTTGTATGTTGAGATTAGTTGCTCCCTTTGCAGGATGGGTCCGGGGAACAGTAACATGAATGCGGGAGGTGATGGAGTAGGACCTTCCAGTATGGGTGGTGCAGACCCTGACGCAGTGTTGCGTAGCATTACTCAGCAAGCGATGGCTGAGATGGCCAGGAGCTCGGGAGAACGGAGCTGCACGATTGAGCAGTTCATGCGTATGCGACCCCCGTCTTTTGTTGGAGGAGTGGACCCATTGGTAGCAGAGAACTGGGTTTAGGACATAGAGGATATACTGGTAGTCCTCTTATGTACAAACGAGCAGATGGTGTTATTTTCTACATTTAAATTGACCGAAGAAGCAAAGCACTGGTGGAGGTTAGTGAGATTACTTGAGGAGCAGAGGTCAGATCCTATAGTGATGACATAGAGTCGCTTTAGGGAGATTTTCTTCAAGCGGTACTTTCTCGCTACGATCAGGAGTGCGAAGGCATTAGAATTTCTATATCTGACACAGGGGTCTATGACGATGCAGCACTACGCAGCGAGGTTTGTTGAGCTGTCCTGATTTTCCCCGTATATGGTGCTAGATGAGGAGAGGAAGGAGAGGAAGTTTGAGGAGGGTTTGAGGCAGAACCTGTATGCGCAGGTTGTAAGTTTCCAAGTTCAGACCTTCGCGGAGAGAGTGGATAGGGCTGTGGTGATTGAGAGCAGCATATAGAGAGGCCTAACAGCCTAGAGCCAGAGGAAGAGGCCCGCGCCTTCTGATTTTCATGCAAGGCCCAGTCGAGGGCCATGGAGGAGGTATGATAGCAGAGGGGGACAGCGACAGGGAGGAGGAGATTGAGTAGTACAGGGTAGACAGATGCCCCCTCCTTGTCCCAGATGTTTGAGGAGACACCCAGGAGAGTGTCGAGTGAGAGAGATTGTTTGCTATCAGTGCCACTAGCCTAGGCATATCGCGAGGAACTGTCAAGCACCACCAGCGGTAATGGTTGCTCCTAGGCCATATAAAGGAGGCTATCAGGCGCCTCGAGGGGGACAGCAGAGGAATACTGCTATGGCACAAGTGTATGCATTGACGCCAAGAGATGCAGAGGCGGCAGGAGATGTGGTGACAGGTATTGTTTCAATACTATCATTTAAAGCTATTGTCTTTTTTGATTCTGGGGCGATGCATTCTTTTGTCGACGCATTCTTTTGTCGCCCAAGAATATATGAAGTTGTGTGGATTTGAGCCTCAACAGTTATATATTTGTTTTTATGTTGCTACGTCGACTAGGGTTGTAGGGATATGTAGAAAGGTACTCAGAGACTGTCCAATAGGTATTCAAGGGAGGTCTTTGCTAGCTAATCTAGTGGTTTTAGATATGCATGGGTTTAAGGTAATCTTGGGTATGGATTGGCTAGCTGCCCACTATGCTAATATTGATTACCATTAGCGAGAGGTAGCATTTAAACCTCAAGAGGGACAGGAGTGCAGATTCATGGGATCACGTGTGCGCACCCCACCTCAGTTACTATCTGCTATTCAGACACGTAGATTGTTGTCAGAAGGCTGTCAGGGATATTTAGCCTGTGTGAAGGCAGTATCAGAAAGGGAGTTGAGGGTGGAGGATATCCCAATGGTGAGGGATTTTCCTGATGTATTCCCCAAGGATTTGCCGGGACTACCTCCTGATCGTGAGGTAGAGTTCGTTATTGATCTGGTTCTGGGGACAGTGCTAATTTCGAAGGCACCGTATAGAATGGCACCGGTAGAGCTGAAAGAATTGAAAGAGCAGTTGCAGGAACTATTGGATAAGGGGTTTATCCGGCCCAGTGTGTTGCCCTGGGGAGCACCAATTTTATTTCTGAGGAAGAAGGATGGGTCGATGAGGTTGTGCATCGACTACCGAGAAATAAACAAGTGACTATTAAGAATAAATACCTGCTCTCGAGTATCGATGATTTGTTTAACCAGCTACAAGGGACATAGATCTTTTCAAAGATAGACTTACGCTCTGGGTACCATTAGGTGAAAGTCAAGGCGGAAGATGTTCCGAAGACGGCATTCAAAACACAGTATGAGCACTATGAATTTCTAGTTATGCCGTTTGATTTGACGAATGCTCCTGCAGTGTTTATGGATTTGATGAACATGATTTTTCACCAGTATTTGGATTAATTTGTGTGGTATTTATTGATGATATATTGGTGTATTCGAAGAGCCCAGAGGAGCATAAGGAGCATCTGAGTATAGTGCAACAGGTGTTGCGAGAGAAGAAGCTATATGCGAAGCTCAAGAAGTGTGAGTTCTGGCTATAACAGGTTACCTTTCTTGGACACGTTATATCCAGGGATGGTAGTTCTGTTGATCATAGTAAGATTGAGGCAGTAGTAGACTGGAACCAAAGAATGTGCATGAGATTAGGAGTTTCCTAGGATTGGTTAGGTACTACCGCAGGTTTGTTAAGGGCTTCTCGAGACTGTCAGGCCCACTAACCAGATTGACCAGGAAGGGAGTGAAGTTTGAGTGGTCTGATGAATGTGAACAGAGCTTCCAGGAATTGAAGCAATGACTCATCACTGCGCCTGTGTTGACTATCCCTTCAAAAGAAAAGGGGTTCGTAATTTACAATGATACGTCCCATAAAGGGCTCGGATGCGTGTTGATGCAGCGAGGGAAAGTGATATCCTATGCCTCACGACAATTGAAAGAATATGAGAAAAACTACCTTACCCATGATCTGGAGTTGGCGGTGGTTGTTTACGCATTGAAGATTTGGAGGCACTATCTATATGGGGGTAGGTGTGAGATATTTACAAACTATAAGAGTTTAAAATATTTCTTTATGCAGAAGGAATTAAATATGAGAGAGATGAGATGAATGGAGCTAATGAAGGATTACGACTGCACTATTAGTTACCACCCAGGAAAGGCTAATGTGGTCACTGATGCTTTGAGCCGAAAATCAGTGGATTCATCTGTATCTGCAATGAAGATTCAGCATCCGATCCAGATGGATCTAGAGAGGCTCGGCATGGAGCTGGTAGAGGGCGATCAACAGGCATTCATTGCTGACTTGGTTGCAGCCGACTCTATAGGAAAGGATTAAAGTAGCTCAGAGGAATGATGCAGAACTAGTAAAGCTTATGGGGAAGGTACATGATGGTCAGGAAACGGAGTTCAACATTTCAGATGATGGAGTCTTGAGGTTCTGTACCAGGTTATGCATTCCTGCCGACCTTGAGATCAAGAAGGTTATCCTGGAGAAAGCTCATCGATCCCTATATACTGTACATCCAAGTAGCACTAAAATGTACAGGGATCTTCGAGAATCCTTTTGGTGGAGTAACATGAAGAGGGAGATAGTCGAGTATGTGGATCAATGTTTGACGTGCCAGCAAGTGAAATCTGAGCATCAGAGACTGGTGGGATCATTGCAGCTACTCCACATTCCTGAGTGGAAGTGGGAGCATGTAGCGATGGATTTCATCATAGGATTACCGCTGGCATTGCGTGGATAGGACGCTATTTGGGTAGTGGTCAATTGATTGACAAAGACTGCCCACTTTGTGCCGATCAAAGTTAGCTACTCCATGGAAAGATTGGCTGAGTTATATATCTAAGAGATAGTTAGACTCCATGGCATCCCAGTGTCTATAGTTTCAGACAGAGACCCATGGTTCACATCTCATTTTTGGAAGAGTCTGCAGGGGGCTATGGGTTCTCAGTTGTCGTTCATCACAGCTTTTCATCCTCAAACAAATGGATAGACGGAGAGGACGATACAGATTCTAGAGGATATGCTGTGAGCATGTGTGCTGGACTTTGGAGGTCATTGGATGCAGCATCTGCCATTGGTTGAGTTTGCGTATAACGACTATCAGGCTAGCATTGGGATGGCACCGTATGAGGCGCTTTATGGCAGGAGGTGCCAATCCCCGTTATATTGGGATGAGGTTGGAGAGAGACAGGTATTGGGGCTAGAGCTGATACAGTAGACTCAGGATAAAGTTAGACTCATCAGAGACAGAATCAGGACAGCGCAGAGCCGGCAGAAGAGTTATGCTGATACTCGTCGGCGAGAACTGGAGTTTGACGTAGGAGATCACGTATTCCTGAAAGTGTTTTCTCAAAGAATGGGAAACAAACGAATAGCAAATTTCGAGAACGAAATTTTTATAAGGAGGGCAGAATGTAATGCCCTAGAAAGTTATAGGTTTGGAAATAAAATAAAATAAATTTAAAATTTAAAAAATTTAAAAAATAATGAAAAATAATAATTAAAATTTATTTTTATTAATAAAATATATTATTTTTAGTATTAATTAAATATTATTATTATTATCATCATCATCATCATCATCATCATCATCATCATCATCCTTATTATTATTATTATTATTATTATTATTATTATTATTATTATTATTATTATTATATATGAAACAATTCACCTGAAGCTTTGAAGCTTCAGGCGAATTTAGGAAGGCTCTCAGATTCTCTCTGAACTCACTCTCTCTCTCATCTCATTCTTTCTCCCTCTCTCCTCGATTTCGTGACGGATTTTCATCCGATCAAAAATCAAAAGATACCGCTGGACTCCATTCTTTACTGCCGTCATTTCTACCGAAGCGGATTGGTAGTAGGAGCGGCATAGGCGTATCTCCTGAGATAAGCCAATTTCCCATTTTTCTTTAATTTCTTACAAATTATTAGCTCAAACGACGAACGGACACCACCACGATAATTTAGGGATGATTCTCTACAAGTCTAGCAAGACGGAATTCTTGTGTGGTCGTCGTGGAAAAAACCCTAAATTTGGGGTACGGGGGTTATTAAGGGGCTTATTTTTAATTAATTAGAATTAATTTAAAAATTCTAAAATGTTGTGCATCTGGAGTTGAAGTAGGATTTCTAGTATTTAGGGTTTGGGTGAGCGCCACGGATGTAATTTTGGGACCCGCAGATAAAATTCAAAAAATTAAGTGGGGGTGTTAAATATTAGTTTAAATGTTAATTTGAGGTATATGGATCCTAGAGAAGGTTAGATGGGTATTATTTTAGAAAAATAGGTTAATTAATATAAAGAAAATACAAATTGCAAGATTTGAATTTCGGGCGCCAAGGGCGTGGGATTTGGTATTCTAACGAGATTCTTAGTAAGTCAGGTAAGAGAAATAAATTATAGCAGTGTTTTTAAAATTACTATTTGAATTAATACGTGAAAATGAGCATATGATATTTTGTCTGAAAATTATTATGATATAAATATCAGATAAATTGTGTAACATTTGAGTAATTTTAAATTGTGATATTTTGGAGTATGAAATTAATATTTTATGAATAATAGATGAAAACTATGTGGCATACGATGTATGTTGAAAAATGTGAAATATAATGATGTGTAATTTTTGAGAAAATATTGAAATGAGAATGATTGATGTGATATTTATACGCGAGTAGAAATTATTTGCATGAAAAATGAGTTTGTACAAATTACTGATATGAGTGTTTTAGGAAATGTGGAAATATGTGAAATATGATGTATATTATTATGAGATGATGAAATGTATACAGAAAATGATGAGAATATTTATATTAAATTGAATTGAGATATACTGAAATATGATTGATGATATGCCAATATCGCACAATAATTGCAGGTGGGTGGTATTCCTTTCCTACTGATGCCGTTGGGGAGGTATGCTCAGTATGAAAATTGTGTTGTGAGATATGTGATTTAATGTATTATGTAAAGTACATAAATGTGAATTTATGTACACATAAATATGTAATGAGTTAAAATGGGAAATGATTATGAGAAATGAAAGAGTGTGTTTTATAAAATAAATAATTGAGGGGAAGTGAACTTCTCCGCTTGAGGGCTTACTGAGTAAGGTGGGTGCCCTGATAGGTATCAGATGTGGTCATTCCTGACTGCATAACGTGTGAAGGCAGAGGGAAGCTACCTGTATGGGTAGACAATCTTCCCTATTCTCAGGAATTTCGTGGGTAATTATGTGTGTTGGAAATGAATAAACTTGAAAAATGGTTTTAAAGCTTATAAAAGCTTGTGTTGTATATCTATATGATTATGAGAATGTGAATATCAATTTATTTTCTTTGATGAAATGTTGTTTTGAAAAATAAAGCATGTTATAATTGAACTCATATGACCACACACTGTAAATAATTTATTCTTTCTTACTGAGATATGTCTCACCCAAATTATCTAAATTTTTCTGGGAATAGGGATAGATCTGGTGATAGAGCTCCGTGATCATAGGGAGTTGGGACCCTGACACACAGGGTGAGTTTTGTGGAGTCGGGGAGGTGTAATTTCCATAGAATTGTGTTGTTTTGAGGTTGTGATGGTAGTGTATATATTTGTGTATATGTGTATATTGATACTCTGGGTATTGTATTCTGACTAATATGTTTATACTGTCTTCCGCTGTTAGGTTGTATAATAAAATAACTTTTTACCCAGTACCCAATGCGGGTCGGGTCGTATGAATGATAGTAGGATTGTTGACGTGGCCGATTTGTGGATGTTGTGGATGACGAGTGATTATATATTTATTATTGAAAACAAAATTATACGAAAATCGGGGCGTCACAGAGGACAAAGGCTAGGGATAAGTTGAACCTCATAAAATTTGGGTGACAAAGGCTAGGGATAAGTTGAACCTCATAAAATTTGGGTGTCTTCTCTCTACCCTACACTTTTATTTTTTTCACTATATATTGTGAATGAAAATTGCTGATTGCAGGGCTTAAGTAAGAATTCAAAGAAGACTCTTAATTCTAGAGAGTACATTGATTAATTTGTGAAATCTTGGTTAAAAGAGTGCATTACAAACAATCAAAACAGGGCTTGCATATAACCACAAGGTTCTTATCAAAAGTATCAAGTGTTTAATCGATTGATTTCAATTTTGTTGATTGATTGGATTGTTTATCTTTCAAGTACTATTGTTAAGTGTTTAGGTTGTGGTTGTTATTTAATTTACTTAATTAAGTTTTTTGTTGTAATTAAAATACCAAAAGTTTAAAAAGAACATAAATTTTTAATTAACCCAATTCACCCCCTCTTGGGAAGACTATTTTATTTTCAAGGAATTTTGAGTTTTGTTTTGTAGCTAGGAGGCAGAAATCCCTTGACGGACTTTTGTGATTTTCTGAATTAGGTGACGGGTTCAAAAAACCATGGTAAATCCATCGATGGTGATGTTTCCAAGTAAAGAGATTGGAACTTGAAATTAGAACTCCAAGGTTAGATTGGTTGATTTATGGGAATAAGCCTCTGAAAGAGAATTTTGGTAATTTACGCGTTGTGATTTGATGATTGAGGTTGTTGGTTTTTTGAGTCCGATCTCTATTTTGATGCTGACAAATCATGAGTATCTTATGGGTGCATTTAGTGTGTGAACATGTTTTCATTTCAGCACAAACATAAGATATCGATAAATGGATGTGTTAGCCTTTGTGTATTCTCAAGAGGGGGGGTGAATTGGGTATTTAAAAAATTAATCCCCTAGGATCAACTAATCTAGCAAGCAATATTTCACAAACCTAGGGTCTATCTATGTATTCACAATCCTAATAAAAAATTTAAATGATAAACATAAACATACAGGTGCAGAAAGTAAATTGCAGAAATAAAATCAACACCAGATATGTTATCACGGTTCAGCCAACTGTGCCTACATCTTCGCCTCTAGCTCGCAAGTTTGAGGATTCCACTAATGCTCACTTATCGAGGTGGAGCAGCACCGTTTACAACTAGGTCAATTCAAGGGGCTGACCTCAACCAACACGCCTTATCAGGATGGCGCACCTAACTTTCCTAACAGGGTCTAAACCAGTCCGTGACTATTCATGTAGTGACCCGAAGAATAATAGCATTTTTAATAATAAGAGGGAGAGAAAATAGAAACAGAAACAGAAGAAGGTCGTAGACTTCGTCGACGAACACAGGGTCTCGTCGACGAAGGTCTTCAGAATTTCGTCGACGAACACAGGGCTTCGTCGACGAGAAAATACTGAGAGACGGTTCGGGGTGCTCTGAAATTCGTCAATGAACACAGGGTCTTGTCGACGAATTTTGTGAAAGGCTTGTTAACGAAACTGGCCCTATAAAAGTTGGGAAACCGAGACATTTCTCATTTTCTCTCACTGCTCTCTCTCTCTCTCTCCTCTCTCTCTCTCTCTCTCTCTCTCTCTCTCTCTCTCTCTCCCTTCTCTCTTCATTTTCGGCCCCACCAGTCACCAGATCGACGATCCGAAGCTACCACGATGCTCCTGGCGGAGTTCTCTACGATTCTATCGGAGCAGATCATCAGGAAATCAGAGTTGGAAATCATCCCAAATTCAGGGTAAGCCCTTTTAGCCTCTTTTTGGCCTCATGGCAGTTATAGGAAATAATGTAAGTAGGAAAATATTGATGTTTAGTTTTGGCATATGTTGGTTTCAGGGTGTTTTGTAGGAGGCCCTGCAGGTATCGGGCTAAAGTACAGTAGGGGCTTTTCAAAGATAAGGTAAGGGATATATTGTAACAACCCTGCCCTTTACACAGACTCAGGTGTCACTCATATACATCAAATACCTATACCTGTTCAAGATATGGAAACAACCCGCCCTAAACAGGGACATACGGGCGTAAAACATACATAATCATGATGTAATGTCGCGGAAAAACATAAACATCCATTGGGATTACTACTAGCCTTATACCAGAGTTCACTAATACATCCATAATTTACATACATTCAGACTTAGAGTAATCGTCATATTACAACCCTCTAAAAAAGACTTTCATCAAGTTTAGTACAAAATTTAGATGCTTACGTAAGCTAACCAAAATAACCTCCCTAGTCCCTTTATCTACTAGGACCGATGCACGGATGGACCTGAAAACAAAGGTTGTAAGATAGGGTGAGACACCTCTCAGTAAGGAAGAAGGAGTTACAACAGTGTGTGACTGCATACATGCATATTTTCATTCAACATCTGGAATATAAATCAAATATTTTCAATACAGTAATGCATCAGTTATATCATTATTCATATTACAAAATTCCCACATCTTTCTTTCGACCATTTAATGATTTATCAGATGACCAGCAGCAAAATATCCCTATAACTAGTTTTACCCCGTGGCTCGGGTTGTGCACTGATACTCGTCCAATGCCCTGTTCGTGCAGGCACTGTCGAGTACCTACATACGATCCGACTGCCTCCATTGGCCCAATATCAACCAATGGTTTCACCTTGCTAGCCGACCATCTTGGTACCCACATCGTTTAGTATGTGTGGTTGCACGTGTACATCTAGCTACGATATCGCACCGTATCATATAACAGTAGTTTATTTCAACCCTGCAAAGAAAGTATTTTTCAACCCTCCCGGGACTCTCAAGCTGTGGTTCCGTGTATCATAAATTCAATTTATACAAATATGATAAGATTTTATTTCTCATAATCTATATCAATAATATAGAAATAATTCCAGCGGGTTCAAACCGGCGTCTTTCTACTCAGTTTACCCCTCTTTGTTTACTGATGCGGCTTGGTGTATCACCAGCCTCTGTTTATCACATTGTCAGTATAACAAATTGGAATTTCATTCCCATATTCTATATCAGTAGTATAGAAAATACAGTCATTTCCATTTCAACATATATCACACAAGTTTAATACAAAAACCCGCTAAATGATAGAAATTCAATATACATAGTTTAACTAAATAAATAAAGGAATCGAGCCTCTCCTACTATAGTATAAACACATATAACGATGTTTGTAAAATTTGAAGATCATACGTCGAAATCCTTGTTTTTACCAAAAATCGTAAAATCGTCAAACCGACATCTCTGTTCGGTAGAATTTCACAAATAAGCAGTTAAATCATAAATAATAACATAAACTAGCTTTTTAGCGGTTTAGTTTTCCAAAATAGCTGTTGTAATCAAGTTCCCTTTACCTTATATTCGAAATGAAACTTCGTACGAAAACGGTCCAAAACGACAACTCGAGATCCCGAAAACCTAAAACCATAGAACATAACCTTACTATGTTTTCTACTGCTATCCAAATATCCAATCAAAATTAGGATCAGATTCCTACCTCGATTCTTGGGAAAACCCGAAACTCTCCGAAACGATGATCCGATCCACTAAAAATGTAGAGTTTCCTCTTCTGATCCACGCAGTACTCTCCGTTTTTGGAAACGGACGACAAACGGCAAAGGATCTTAGAGAGAGAGAGAGAGAGAGAGAGAGAGAGAGAGAGAATGAGCGAATGAGAGAATGAGAGAATTTATAGAATAAATCCTAACTTAGCCCTTAAGTAATCTAAATAAATATCTCCTCCAAGATATTTATATATAAATATCTCAAAATATCTCTTTTCAAAATATCTTCTCCAAAATATCTTTTTTTTTTTTTTTTTTTTTCGGGGTCGGGTTACTACATATATGCTATGCTAAGAAATTTCTAAATATTATGCAGTGTATTTATTTACGAAAATTATGTATTACGGTATGGCGTGGCTTGAGCATATGTATGTAGTACGGGAATTTGTTTTATGAATTGTAGTTTTATGATTTAATGTATTTGAGTGCTATGATTATGTGAATTACAGTATCATGATTCTACGGATTTTAATACCATGATTATACGAATTACGGATACAGTATTATGATTACGTAGTTCCAGTATTATGATTTACAGAGTTTAAAGCATGCCATGTTTTCTATTACCATGACATCCAAAGTATACAGACAGAGCATTTACAGAATGTATAGACAGTTATACAGAGATAACATCAAGATGCTACAGTTATAGTATGTATAGAATAGAAAGATAGCGTTATGGTAATTTTGAAAACATGATGAAAACAGTGAAAGAGTATATATATGAATATGTATATAGTATTAGACCCTGTTGGTCCATACAGTTTACAGAGCACGGTACTGTAGCTACATGCAGGATACAGTTTATAGAGTGCAACCACCTATTCAGATAATAGGTTGTAGGTCGATCGTATAGTGCCCTTGACGTGGACAGGCTCCCCATCAGATATGGGTAGAGGTGGGCAGATCGACTGAGGGAGTATAGTGATTTACCTGGTCGTCCAGCCAGTGTAGATCCCGCCTACGGGCCGCACAACCCTGTCATGAGGGGTTAAATCATGACATACAGATATCCACAGGGGAAAGTTTACAGTTATTATTATGTATATTTTGATTTACAGAGACAAGAGAATTACTTATGTATGTTAGAAGTATTTTTAATAGTAACTTAAATACAAATGTGTTAAATGACATGAAAATGGTAATGAATATTATGATTTATACCGTATTTATAGATCCAGACTTACATGATTATATGGAAACGGATTTTTATGATATGATGACTCATTTGCCACACACTAGTAATAGCATATATCGTCTTACTGAGCGTTGGCTCATCCCAATGTTGAAACCTTTTTCAGGTGATCTAGGTAGGCGAGCAGATCAGGCTCGCAGATAGAGGGGCGTCTGTAGTGCCCTGACAACAAAGTAAGTACAGTGGCGGGTTTTTGTATTTGCCCTAGCTAGCTGAGGGCAATTTTGGGGATTTAGTAACATATGTATATATTCTTTTGGGAAACATGATAGCACTCTGGTATTGTACAATATGGTATATTATTATGTATGGAAATGTTTATTTGTATTATGCTTCTCGCTGCTTAGGATAATGTTATGGTATTAGAGTATGGTAATTATTACAGTGGAAAAAAAATCAATTTAATAAGCAAGTTGTTACAATTCAACAGAACTAGTCTCCCTCTTCAGGCCCATGCCTGGAATACAATAAATGATAAGAAAATTTACTTACAAACAAATGCTTCTTGCACAAGCAGATATGTACCAATTCAGTACAAATTAATCAATGCACATCAATATGTATGAACTATAAGCTCTGTGCAATGTGTTCAACTACACTCTAACACATATCAATATGCAATAACCACAAAGAGTGTACAATTAATCTATCTTTAAAGCCAAGTGTCAATATTGATCAATTATAGCAAGGGTTTCAAAGATTTGCTACAAAAGTGTTCAAAATATCTCACAAATGATTTTCTAAAAAATATAGCTCAAGAGATATTTGAAAATTTTGCTTCAGAAAAATGTATTTGCACAATCAAAAGAACAAGCCAAGTGAGTCTTGCAATGGTGGTGCAAAGACCCACTAGCTACAAGGTTTTCCTACACAAAGAATATTAGTTAAACTGGGGGAAAAACCTTAACTAAAACTCTCCAATAAATTCAACAATCAATCTATATCCAATGAGAGTTTTGAGCAATAGTAGCTGATCAAGATCACACCCTAACACTCTTTTGAAACAAGGTTTGTCAAGGGAATCACAAAGAAAGAGTGTATTTGGCTTGGTATATGAAATATGAGCACTCAAATTTTCAGAGGATTTTAAAGATAATCTAGGTGCTAATCATGTGTTAATTTTGAAAATGAGCTTGTATATATAGGAATAGGCAAAATTATGATCGTTGGGGACTCAATGGGCATTATTAGATTTGTTTTAAAACCAATTAAGATATTAACCCAATTTACTTAATTTTAACCCTGGTAAAAATTAATTTAACCCAAGAGATTCAGGTGCTCAGTCTGAGGTTTGGGTGCCCGAATAGACTCAGTTAGAAATTCAATGTTTTGAAGGTTCGGGTGCCCAAAATCAGGGTCAGTTGGCTGAACCAAGGACAGAAACTTTCAATCCGCGGTTCGGGTGCCCAAAGCTGAGTTCGGTTAACCAAACCAGCAAGTTCGATCGCCTGAGGCCTTTTTGAACACGAAGGTTCGGGTGCTCAGGTTAGTGAAAAGCACTCTGACATGGGTTCGGTCACCCGAGGGTGATGCACTCATGAAATCGTCCGACACCAAGTCAACTCGTTGACTTCTCAACGGTTCAGGTGTCGGAGGTGTTTTGAACTCAATGGGTTCGGTCGCCCTACCTCTAACAAAATTTTCCTATTTAGTCCATTTTTAAGCCAATTGATTCCCCTGACTATGTAAGTGATATGGGGACTGTTTGTGCATTTGTTTAGGGATCTAAGGTCCTTCTATCCTATCAGAAAAATCCTGCGTCGGTCTTCTTTAAGGTCTCTTTAAGGTCTTCAGCTTATAAGTTCCTACATGCATGCAATGTAGATTATTACAGACCTTGGATGATTATTATTAAAGACCCAACGAAATGAAATGTAGATTACAACAATTAAAAACATTCGGGG
This sequence comes from Malania oleifera, assembly GCF_029873635.1. Taxonomy (NCBI): domain Eukaryota; kingdom Viridiplantae; phylum Streptophyta; class Magnoliopsida; order Santalales; family Ximeniaceae; genus Malania; species Malania oleifera. Next base: position 53,273,798 of record NC_080428.1, read on the forward strand.
TCTTCATTTTCCTCAAGTTGTCATGTGCCATCAATATGATCTTCCTAATATGGTCCTGAACACAAACTTGACAAACGTTAAATACCGAAGTATTTGTCATAATCAAAATCGAGACATGACCAATAGGGTCAACAGGATGCCAAAAGAACTTAAAGAGTGATATTATCTAGCATATTTCATAAGAACAAAAGAGCAAAGAAGAAGAAGAAGAAGAAGAAGAAGAAGAAGAAGAAGAAGAAGAAGAAGAAGAAGACATTTATTTCAATTTGTATATGCATTTTAATTTTTATTATTCTGGTCTATAATAAAGCATGCATATGCATGAAATGATTTAAATGCTCAGACAGGACCATAGACAAACCTTAGGGTTGATTGACGCAAGATTTTTAAGGTAAATTAAAAATCCTAGACCTTAGATTGACCCTTGGTCCCTGCACATAGTTTTGCCAAAAATTAGGACAAAATCTTAAGTGTAAAAGGGCTTCGGGCGACCGAGCTGTGTGCGTTGAAAACACCTCGGTTGACCGAATGACTGATTGGTCAACAAGTTTGACTTGGTTTCGGCGACTAAACCAAATTGAACTGAGCGTCCCCAGGCGACCGAACCCTTGAGCGGTCACTTTTCACCTTCCCCTGACGCCCAAACATCACGTTCAAATATGCCTCAGGCGACCGAAAGCTTAAGTTTGGCAGACCAAACTCAAGAGCGAGTGACCGAATCGTAGTCTTTTGAAATTGCCTTTGGTTCAGCTACCCGAACATATTTTCAGGCACCTTAACCTTAAAAACTCGCCTTTTCTCTTGTGTCTGTTCAGGCGACCGAACTTCAGGTCAGGTGCTCGAAACTCTCAGGTTGCTCCTTTTTAACTGCGGTAATTAAGGTTAAAACTTAATTAAACTTTTCTAAAAATTCCCAATAGGTCCTAACAGTCATAATTTTTAGAAAAACTATAAATACTCCTTCATTTGTCAAAATTAGCGACTTTGATTAGCCATTTTTTCTCTCTAATTTTATCCTAATTAAAGTTCCCCCAAAAATATTTTTATTGCAAAAACTCTTTCATTGGGGCAAATATTTTACTCTTCGAATCTCTCTTTATTATTCTTTAGGAAATCTTTTCAAAGAGAGTATATATTTTATTTGAGCTTTTGCTTGCTTTGATTTGGACATAGATCTTCAAATGCATATATTTTGTTTTGTGCAATTTTTTTGAAACTATAACTCTAGGTTCTCCTATGTCTTATTGAAAATATTTTTTGGACAAATATTTGATTTAGGGTTTAAATCTTTGAAGTCTTCATCATACATATTATGTTCAAAGATTGGAAAAATATTTTGAGAAACACACCCTTACCCAACTGAGCATACATTTCATATCATGCTAGAGTGTTTGCATTTGAGCTTAAATGTGTACATTTCTGCTTGTATTTGGAAGTACTGTTTCATGTACAAAAATGATTTTTTATTGTACTGGTTGGGTTCAGCCCGTTAATTGAACTGGGGAGCCTCAGCCCCATAAGTGAGACCAGTTCGGTTCAGCCCAAAGATTGAACTGGGAAGTCTGAGCCCCGTAAATGAGACTAGTTCGACTCAACCTAGTAATTGAGCTGGAGTTTTTCTCGCCCCGTAAGGAGATGATGTAATTGGTTTCTACTCTACCCGGTTAAGTGAGCAGGTTTAGTGGAATCTTTGGGGGGTATGCCAAAGGCGGGGACGTAGGCTGGTTTGGCTGAACCTTGATAACAAACTTGTGTGTGTGTGTGTCTCTTTCTCTCTCTCCCTATCTCATTTAAATTATTGCACTTTAAATTCAGTATGTGTATGCCTATTTATTTATTGTTATGTTTAGTTGCATGCACACATTTACTTTGAATGAGATACGCATATATGCATGAACCAAATAACTTAATCTTTTTACATACACGCGTTTAATATTGAATGAGATATGATATGTGGTGAATTGGCAAAGCATTTAAATTAGTCAAAAAGTTTTTAAATCTCCAATTCACCCCCTTCTTGGGATCACACCATTTCCAACAATTGGTATCAGAGCTTGGTTGCAATAAGTTTAATCGCTATTTGCATAATGATTGTAATGGCTCATATTTTGGTGTATCCCTATTTTGAGGGTCAAGTCTTTGCAAATCCTCCCCTAATTTTATTATATAGATTTTACGGTTTAAAATTTGAAAATGATTTTGTAAAATCAATTGATTGGAGGATTTGGAAAATATGTGTCAAAGTTATCATATCTCATTGAAAAATGATTTTAAAAATGCTTAATTTCCCAAAATTTGAAAATGAATTAAATTTGCATGACATGTGTTTTAATGCATATCATCTGTGTGCTATGCATACTTTTCCTGTACCTTAGTCACTAATGCTTTTGCAAGTTTATATCTTTCTATATGCTAAAGATTTTGGGAATCATAAGGATTTTCAAAAATTGAGAGAGAAAAGGACACTACTCTGAGTATAAACTATTATGGAGGAGTAAAACACAAAGGTATATCTTTCCTTCTCCTAATTTATTAGTTAGTTCGTGTTATGGTTCACTTAATGCATTTTGTGCTAGAATATTATTGTGAATTATAGAATATTTCTGTGATTGCATGTCATCTTATGAGAAGCTAAATAGGAATATTTTTTTATAAATACTCGTAAGATTTTAGAAATTGTTATAAAGGGGTTGTTATGCCTTGAATGCTCAAATAGTGTTTTGTGCTTAAAATTCTAAATCTTAATATACACTATTGTTATACTAAGAACCCTAAGAAAATCTAGCCAACAAGTGAGTTTTAATGATCTTATCCAATCTAAGCTTAATATATATACATATAATTATGATTGGATAATATATGATAATTTTGGCTAGTGCATGTTTTTGAATTAAACCTCATAAGCATGTTTAAATAAATCTCATTCAAATGGACAGTATTCTTTTAATAATACTATATATGCTTTAGTATGAATGTCTTAAATATAGCATATTTTTCCTAACGCACAAAATTGAGTTTTAGGAAATAAATCTTGCACTATATATCTTGTAATCCTAATATCATCATTGAGCTTAACGATAAATTATTTTGAAATGATAAATTTAATTTAAGGAAGTCATATGTTCATCCCTATATTTGAAAATTTTGTTATGCCAAATACTATTATTAAATATGAAATTCTTTGATTGCATAATTGAGGGGGAGCAAGGAATTTTTGTTTAAATCTACTGTTTGAGCTTAATGCCACTATCCTGTGCTTGTTAAATATTTGCATTATTTAATGGATAGTTTATATTTTATTTGATATATTGATTGAACTACCTGATTGCATACTTAGTTTAGAATGCCTCATGCATGGCGGATGCAGTTAATGAGAATTGCATGCTGGTAGTGGATATAGGTTCTCACATGCCTTTAATTGAATGATATTTGCATGATACGGATTATTTTATATTGCTTGCTTGAATTTATCAGGTTTCAGGTAAATTTGGGAAAATGTTCGATTTACAGACGAAATGCTACCAAAATTTCGGTAGAATTTTTCCCATAAATGAAACCATGGATTAGGATAAGATAGTTTAATGCATGCCCGAACATTTTTGAAAGGATGAGTGAATCAAAATGAAATTATTATTCTCACCCTTTGTTGAAAATGCATGCAAAAGAACTATATAGGTAAGTATATGTCATATCCAAACCATAATGTAAATTAAAAACATGTACACATTTTGGTGTCTGAGGAGGGACTAGTTCATGGACACCATTTGGTCAAATTCCTTGTATTATGCACTTTCACTCAGGATCCAAATGGTAAAACATCACCCTTTTAATTAATCATACCATATTTTGATGATGGTCCATAAACTTGGACAATTGCATGACTTGGGGAGAGTTCTTCATTTTACACACACTCATCGTATTTTGAGTTGTGTCATCTTCTTTGAACCCCTAATGGATGGAAGTTTGAAAGAAATCACCCAAAGGACCAAATCATTGGTGAACCTTCACGAGGAGTATCTACCAGATCCTTATTGAAAAATTTGTGTAATCACTATGCATTTCTATCACAAGAAGAACCCAAAAATATATATGAAGTTTTAAACGATGATTCATGGATAATAGCCATGCAAGAAGAACTAAATCAGTTTGAAAGAAATAAAGTTTGGAAATTAGTTCCTAAACCTGCTGACCATTCAGTGATAGGAACGAAACGGGTATATAGGAATAAAAAGGATGAAAACGGAATTGTAGTGCGTAACAAGGCTAGACTTGTTGCTCAAGGATATAATCAAGAAGAAGGAATATACTACGATGAGACATTTGCTCCCATAGCAAGAATGGAAGCAATAAGAATGTTATTAGCTTATGCATCTCACAAAGAATTCAGACTTTATCAAATGGATGTGAAAAGTGCATTCTTAAATGGATTTATAAATGAAGAAGTTTATGTAGCACAACCTCCAGGATTTGAGGATGTTCATTACCTGGATTATGTGTTTAGATTAACAAAAGCATTATATGGACTAAAGCAAGCTCATAGAGCTTGGTATTAGCAATTGTGTGGATTTCTTGGAAAATGGCTTTTCTGGAGGAAAAGTGGATAGCACATTGTTATTCAATCTAAAAATGAAAATATGCTTATTATTCAAATTTATGTGGATGATATCATTTTCAGTGCTACAAATGAAGAACTATGCAAAAGCTTTGCAAAGTGTATGCAAGATGAATTTGAGATGAGTATGATAGGAGAGTTGACTTACTTCCTAGGATTTCAAATTAAGCAAGCCAAAAATGGAACTTTCATAAATCAGTCAAAATACATAAGAGACTTGATTAAGAAATTCGATATGGAAGGTGGAAAACCTTTAGGGACTCCTATGAGTATGTCAATAAATCTTGATAAAAATTAAAAAGGAAAACTGGTACATATGAAATACTACTGAGGTATGATAGGAAGTCTAATTTACTTGACAACTAGTAAATTGGACAAAATGTTCAGTGTATGTATGTGCGCTCGGTTTCAAGCAACCGCTAAGGAATCGCACCAAATAGTCGTCAAAAGAATCTTAAGATATTTAATAGGTACTATTGACTTAATATGGTATACTAAAAACACGGGCTTTGAAATGATCAGTTATTCAGATGCAGACTATGTTGGAATAAAATTGATCGGAAAAGCACAAGTGGTACTTGTCACTTTCTAGAAAGATCTCTTGTGTCCTAGTTCTCCAAGAAACAAAATTTTGTAGCCCTATCTATTGTAGAAGCCGAGTATGTGGTAGCAGGTAGCTGTTGTGCACAAACACTCTATATGAAGCAACGATTAAAAGATTTTAATTTGGAATATTCATCTGTACTTATAAAATGTGATAATACCAGTGCCATTAATATATCCAAAAATCCCATATCCCATTTAAGAACCAAGCATATTGATATTAGGCATCATTTCTTGAGAGATCATGTGCAAAAAGAAGGCATTACACTTGAGTTTGTAAATACAAGTGATCAATGGGCTGATATATTTAACAAACCTCTTCTAGAAGACAGATTTATATCTATAAGACATGAACTAGGGTTGTTACATAGTAGAGAAGTCGTTTAAAGATTCGTAAATATGAGTGATCAATGGGCTGATATATTTACCAAACTTGTTCTAGAAGACAGATTTATATCTATAAGACATGAACTAGGGTTGTTACATAGTAGAGAAGTTGTTTAAAGAGGAAATTGGATGAGTATCCAAGTAAATATTGAAGGACAAGCTTGTCAGGTGACAGAATCTTGTGTCGTAGTCGACTAACTCGCTAGTGTCTGGAGAAAATATGCAGGGGTACACTAGTCAGATGACTGACGTATCTGGCTCAATCGACTGACTGATGGCGGTTTAAATATCGATAGTGCGCAAAACCCTAACTTTTCAAACCCTCAGTCTCCTGACTCTATTTCTCTCTTCTCCTACACCTGTTCTCCTTCAATCCCAAGTGTTCCTTTACTCAAAATCCTTAATTTAATCTCTGAAAAACATTATCCTACTTCATTCCCTCAAGATTTTCTAGGGTTTCACCAATTGTTCTTTCTTGAAATCATCATGCCACAAACTAAATTAGTTGGAAATAAAACATCATCTTCCAAGCAAGATGATAGCGCCTCAATTGAACAATGGCTGGTGACTCCACACGCTAAGCTACTATATCGGACTCATCTTCGTTCAATGGAACCTATATTTGGTAAGGTCTTGGATACTACTCTATTTGAAACAGATTTTCCTGATATTTTTCATATTTTCACACTACTAGGATGGAAGAAATTCATTACGTATCAAGCTAAAGGATACTATCCAAACTTGGCCAAATTGTTTTATGCTAATATGGTTAAGGGAGATACGGTCACTTCTACCAAAGTCATGGGTAAGTCCATTGCTCTTACTCCAGAAATGTTAGCTAAAATTTTAAACATCAAGTAAGGAGAGTTTCAATATCCTCAAACTAGTCCATCATGGATAATGGCATAGGACTTCACTCCTCAAGAATTTTTTCCGTTTGTTATGACAGAGGACCCCGTATACTTTGGACACCCTCCTTTTTACAACCAACTAAACCTGCAGGCTCATATTCTGTAAAAGCTCATCACTTACAATATTTTACCACGAGCAGGTTCGCATGACTACATTTCTTACTTAGATTGCTTTGTAATGTGGTGTCTACTCAAAGGAAAGAACCTAGATTTGCTGAGTTTAATTATGAAGTGGATGATCACTAGGGAAGAAGCTCGTTGCATCATTCTTCCATATAGTGGAGTGTTGAATCTCATTTTTGCACACTTGGGTGTATCCACTCCTTCGTCTATGTTTATAAAGAAAATCCATTATAACCTTTTCTCTGCTACAACACTAAAACAAAGGGGTTATGAGAAACAGGACCAAGAATGGGTTCCTAAACATAGTCGATGCCGAAGACAAGCTCCTGAACCAACTCAACCTCAGGTTCAGCAACCAGCTCAGCACCTTGCTCCTCAGGTAGATGTACCTTCATGGTTCATTGCATATCATCAGCAGTTTACTAATTTTAGTGCAGAAATGCGTTCTGATTATAGATCCCTTCAAGAAAATTATGCGTCTCTTCAATAAAACTTCACTTCTCTCGTTCAAAGACTTGGCCAGATTGAACAAAACATGGCCGACACATCCTCTTCACATGGCAAGGCTCCAATGGAAGCCAATTTTGGTGACGATGAAGAAGGATGAGATGAAGATGAAGAAGAAGAAGATGATGCAGATACTAGAGATGCATAGATTTACTTTTGATTGAACAATATGTGATTGTATTAAAAACAAATTTTTATTATGTTGTTTTTGTTTTTACATGCTTTTTGTCTTATTATCTATCTGTTTAAGCATGCTGCATGATATTTATCTTTTTGCTTATGGTTGCTTATTGCCTTGGTATTTGTATGTTTTTCTTAATATCTTACTCTTTTTGATTGATGTCAAAAGGGGGAGAATTTTTAGGCAAAATTTGAGCATGATAGTACATACCTAAGCATGAATATTGCTGAAAATGAATTGATATGAATTACTGAATATTGGCTCACTATGAATTAAAAATTTGAGCGTGATCCTGAATTCTGATATGATGTGATATTAAGCATGATATTGATAATAATCTTGATATATTAGCATGATATTGAAATTGATCTTTGAAATGTACACTAAGTTAGTATGCATTCATGATATATGATTATATGAATACTGACATAACTTTTCAAATATTGTTAAGTTGATGCTTATTGTAAGGGAGAGTCTTTTTAACGCTTACTTATTTTGTTCCTTATTTGTCATAATCAAAAGGGGGGAGATTGTTGGCCTAACAAGCCTTTGAATCTTGTTTTGATGATAACAAATCAAAGGAACTTAACATATTTGGTTAAGTGAAGTTTCAGGACTCAAGTATTTCAGATTAAGATCAAGTTCTTGACAAGTCTTTTGAAAACTTGAACTTAAAGTTAGAAGATCTTATGAAATTAAATACTATTTAAGCAAGAAGTCAAGACAAATATAAAGAATGGAAGCAATGCATGAAGACTTAGTGATTAGAAAGTCATAGTATTTAAGAAATCTCATGTAATTCACAAATAATAATAAAAATGTTTGAAACTCTTAGCAACTATTACTGACTTAGAAACCCGTTTTTGAAAATCACGAAAAATATTTTTTTAAAATCTCATTTCAATATTCCAAGTTTAAAAGCTAAAGAGTTTTGGAAACAAATTTATTGAAAGCATACAAGTTGCAAGGCGAGGCGACAGATGCATTATCATCAAGCGACTGACATAATTATGGTGATAAAATTGAGCAAACAGAACCAGAACAAGCGACTGATGAAACATCATCAAGCAACTGACATATTTGTGCTGTTAAAAACTGAATAGAAAGAATCAAGACAGGCGACTGACCCCATTATGTGTTTAAAATATACGCTGAACTTAAGGGGCATAGGTGATGGACCTCGGGTCACATTCCATTGACTATAGTATTTTAAATTTTAAAATAGCGAGGGAAAAGTTTCCAAAATTAATTGCTTGGCCCCCAAACTTTGAGAAAACTTGGGAAACACTGCAAGTAACTTGGGGAATACAAAAATTTACTTTTTATATCTATAAATACATGTTAATCCCAAGAATTAAATTCAACAACAATCAACATTCAAGCAAATTCTTTCTACTCTTCAAAGTTATCTTGCTAATACTTTTGCTAAAGTACCTGCTATGTTCTTTTTGATAAAAGGTCATAGTTCTTTGATCTTTCACTGAGATTTTCAATCTAAGATAGAATCATGATGATATTTACTTCAGCAAAAGTACCTGTTGTGTTCTTATTGATAAAAGGTCATAGTTCTTTGATCTTTCATTGAGATTTTCAATCTAAGATAGAATCACGGTGATATTTACTTGAGCTTCAATTTTTATATTGTTATATTGTTGATGTATATTGCTCTTTAAATTGTACAAATCTGCTCTAACAGAGAGTTTTCTTGTACAACACAACGTTTGTTTCTTTGTTTTTTTTTTTTTACGATTCAGGGGTATTGGATCGTTGCCTACCAAGAAAGGGTATTCTTGTTAGAGAGGGGTCTCCACCTGAGAAGGAGAGAGGTTGTAACTTTGTCTATTAAAGAAAGTTGGAAAGGAAAAACGTAGGCTGCTGGCCGAACCTAGTAAAAAATATGATTCTCACCTCTTCTCCCTACTCTCTTTAATTTTCTGCAAGAATATACTGTGTGTGTATGACCTTTAATTCTTTCTGAATTTTGGGAATTGCTGGAATTTTTGATTTTAATCCATATTTGAAATCAATATACTATAATACTGGTTGCTGGTTGATTTGACATATTCAATTAAAATTTTGATTTTGAATATCAACAGTTGAAAGGTATTTTAAGTTGCAAGTTTTACAAAATCAAATTTTTGAAATTATATTTCATTAAATTTGAGTTTTAATTCAAAAGATTCTGAGATTTGTTTCTAGCAATTCTAAATTGATACTCAAAATTTATTAGCTAGGCTTTAACATCAACAAATTGAATTTGGATTGAATATTGACTAAACTTGGTTGATTAATCATTATTACATTATTTAAGTGATTTTTGAAGGTTGATTAATTACTTAAAGTAAATTTTGCTTAAGTTAAAACTCAACTAAGGAACTTGTAATACAAAGCAAGTAAAGAAATATTTAAATCCCAATTCACCCCCCCTTGGGAGTATACCTAGATTCTCAATATGTCCTAAAACAAGAAAATCAATTACAAGGTTTTTTTTTTCTTGGGCGATTCTCTTATTTCTTGGAAATCCAAGAAACAAAACACCGTATCAAGATTATCAACTAAAGTTGAATATAGGGCTCTTGGTTCTACAACATGTGAATTAAGTTAGTTAATTGCTTTGCTTAAAGACTTCAGCATCCATCACCTCACCAACTTTGCTTTTCTATGATTGAAAAGTTGCTCAACATATAGCAGCCAACCTAGTGTTTCATGAGAGAACGAAACACATTGAGATTGATTGCCATTTGGTTAGGGAGAAAATCCAAGCTGGAATATTGCGTACTCTTAATGTGAATTCAAAGCATCAATTAGTAGACTTCTTTATAAAGGCCTTGGCTTCACCACAGTTTACATTTTTTATTTCCAAGATAGGAGTGATAAATATATACACTCTATCTTGAGGGGGAGTGTTAATTTGTGTACATAGAAAGTTAGCAAGTTGGTTAGTTAGTTAGGAAGTCAGCTAGTTAGTTAGGAAGTTATTTTATTTTAGTCCTTGTATATATAAAGCATAGAGGTCAGTTGTACAGATGAACTGAATGAATCAAGAATGCAGAGAATTTCTCTCTTTTTTCCTCTCCATCTTTCTTCCTCTCCCTTTGTGTGATTGTTCTCAAATAAAACAAGTTACTTCTCCACAACATGCTAAAATAATCATGCGAGTACCTCTGTTACCATTACAAACAAGTAAGGTTGACAAGAATGGTGTATTCCTAAGAGGGGGGTGAATTGAAAATTTAAAAACTATTCCTAGGTTAAATTCAAAACCACAAGCAATATTGCACAACCTAGGGTCTTTTTAAGCAGTTACCAATTCTCACAAATAAACAAGTATGCAAATATTTATAACAGATATACCATTTACAACAAAATAAATATTAGCATACAAATGTGGAAAGTGAAAAGCGTAGGAAAGAGAGTGACACAGTTATTGTTATTGAGGTTTGACCAACACTGCCTACGTCCCTGCCTCAAGCTCACAAACAAGAGGATTCCACTATGGTTTCACTTAACGGGTGAAGCATCACCGATACAACACTCTCTTCTTACTGGGCAAGGAATACCCCACGTCACATTATAGGGCTGACCCCAACCTTTACAACCACATCTTACAAGATGGTGCTCCTAGTTCTCCTAATTGGGTCTGGACCAATCCGAAACTTTCTTAACCGGGTCTAAGTCTATCAAGTGCACGTTATAGGCCAGTGCAATCCTCTTCCGACCACATGCTGGGAATACAAGGATATAAAATTTGTACAAATAAATGTTTCAAGAATAAGTTAAGATGTACAAGTTGAAGCTCTAATACACTCACATATGATATGAAAGAAAGCTCAAGTGAGTATATGTGATTATCTATTGAAATTGGTATATTCCCAAGAGAGGGGTGAATTGGATATTTAAAAATTATTCTTCCTAGGTTTAACTAAGCCGGTAGCAGTAATACACAACTCAGGGTCTTTCTAAGTAAATACCAAATGCACAGATAAATTTAATATGTGGAAATATAAAATAGTTCATACATGATATGTTATCGGGGTTCGGTCAATACTGTCTATGTCCCCGCCTCTAGCTCGTAAGTCCGAGGATTCCATTAATGCTCACTTAATGGGCAGAGTGACACTGTATATAATACCAGATCAAATTACCAGGGCTGACCTCAACCTTTACAAACTCTCCTTACGAGGGCGGAGAAGACCCACCTCAAGCCACACCTTAATTACAACAGATAATCAATGCAATTTCATGTACAATTTCAATGCTTCTAACACAAGCAAATATGTACTACAATTCAACACAATTAACAATGCACTCACGTATGATAGATAATTAATGCTCAAGTGAGATTAGTTCTAAACAGTGTATCTACTCACAACAAGATATGTATCAAAGTATACGTGTGAGTGAGTAAGGTCTTTGATTCTAGAATATGTATTCACAATGTATGCAATCATAGAATCTAAGCAACCTTAAGAAAACACCTCAAAAATATTTTTCAGCAATAAAATCAGGAGATAGTCAAGTTTAGCTTGTCAAAAATATTTTGTAATAAGCACAAAATCTAGCCTTTGAATCTTACAAAAAATATGTAAAGATCCTCAAGTTGAAAAAAGTTATCCCAAGATAATATTTATCAATGAAATAATCTGGGATCAACTCAAGCTAACTCTCTAAAAATAATTTCAACAATAATGAATGAGAGAGTATACTAGCTTTAAGATAATGTATGAAAAACACAAATATATTCACTCTTCAAATCACAACAATAATGCAAATGAAGAGAATGCAATAAACACTCTCTTATCAAAGATGATTTTTGCAAATAAGAGTTTGAGAGAGTATGAACAATATTTGCTTGAAAAATTTTGGAGTATGAGTAAATAGTAATGTAAAAATTTGAGGGAACTTTTTGTTAATCTATTTGCTAATCTATTGCTAATCAAAGAAAATGAATGAATATTTATAGTACTCCATAAATTATAACCGTTGGGGACTTATTTAGTATTTTTAAAATGTTTAATCAAGTTTTAACCCCAATTACCGCAGTAAAAATGTGGCAACCCGAGAGTTTCGGTGGCCTGGTCCTTAAGGTCGATCGCCCAAACAGACACACTCAGAAAAGTTTACTTTCTGACTTCGGGTGCCCGAGTGGAGGTTCGAGTGGTTTGGGCCAAGGGGATTTTCCACATGCACAAGGTTTGGTCGCCTGGTGGTCAGTTCGGTCTGCCGAACTTCATACTTCGGCTGCCCGATGTATATTTGAATTTAAAGTTTGGGTGCCTGGGGAAGGTAAAAAGTGACACCCCTTAGGTTTGGTCGACTGTGAACATTATATTAATTTTGAGTTCGGTCGCCTGAGCCTCAGTCAACTTTGTTGATTCTTAGTTATTCGGTCGACCGAGGCGTTTTTAGCGCATAGAGTTCAGTCAGCTGAAGCCCTTTCAAAATTGAAGGTAGGTCATGTTTTTGGTAAAATTTCACCCTTATTCATATACTTATAACTCTTGAGTTATAAGGGATTTGTCATGAGGTGTTTGAGGACCAAGAGTTAGTCTACAACTTAGCTTTTAAATTAAGCCCAAAAATCCGGCATCGATTAATCGAATTGGTTTCCTACGGTCAGTTTATGACCTTTTGAGCATTAAATCCAAATCATGCATGCAGAGCATTATTATAGACTATTAATAATTACAAACCCAAAAGTTAAATGCATTACAATACAACACAAAAAAAATGTCTTCATTCTTTTTGCCTCCTGATAAGCCATCATGAAGTATGATCTTTGTGGTCCTTATGGCTTCCTTGTGTCCTTACAATCCGTGTGTGCAAAGAATTAACCCTATTCATAAGCTCAGTGCATAGGTAAGATATTTATGCTTTGTTAGCATCAAAATTGGGATTGGACTCAAAAAGTCAATATTATCTCTTAAAAGTATTTTCTAATTAAAACTCAAGAGTACGAAAAATAATTTTTCTCATAAGAATATGAGAAACCTTTCAATCAAAGATATTATACATAAGAATACGCTCAAGGTTCTCTTTTCAATATCCCAAGAATCTTCCAAAAATAATTTTTCAAATAATGTTCAAGGAAAACTAGGGTTTTGGCTCGAAACGATTTTTGCAAGCAAATACAAATGAGCCTTTGAATCTTGCAATGGACATACAAGACTCACAAGCCATGAAGGATTCTTACACAAAAATATTTGTCAAAGAAGAATGTGTGGAGAACCTTAAGGATTACTCTCAAAAATATTTTCCAAAAGTGATAGGATAATGAGAGTGAATGCTTTTGAAAAAAATGCCCAAATAAATAATTCTTTTAATCAACTCTCAAATGCAATCAATGTGCAAGTGGAAGAAGTGAAAGAAAGGATAAAAGCTCTCTTAGAAAAATGATTTTCAAAAAGAGTGTAAGAGAGTATGGAAATTAAGCACATAAATTTTTTGGAGAAATTATGATCTAAGCATTAGGTTAAAAAAATGAGCAATGAGGGGATATATATATAGAGTTTGGAAAATTTTGACCGTTTGAGGACACGCTTGTCATTTTGAAATTGTTTGATTACAAAATTAATGATGTTTAAGTGCTGAAAATAACCCAAACCTGAAAGGTTTAGTCGACTAATTCTAGGGCCAGTCGACCGACTACACACAGAATTTTGAATTTAATTTTGGGGTTCGGTTAGCCATGGGAGGTGACCGGTTGGTTGGCCAAGGTGATTCTCCAAGCCTTTGTAGGTTTAGTCAGCTGGTCTTAAGGCCGATTTGCCGATTCATGAAGGTCAGTCGGCTGAGGCAAATTTCAATTAAATGGCCGGTCGGCCAAGGTATAATAAACAGGGTAGAATACAAGGTCAGTCGGCCGAGGTTTTTAAGAGAAAACAAGGCTGGTTGGCTGAGGCATTTGAACATAAAATAGTCAGTGGACTAGGGCTTTTTAATTAAGCCTAAAATTGCAACGTCGGTCGACCTTTGTAAAATTAATTTTGGTCCTGTTTTTGCCCCAAATTTGACCCTAAAGTTATTTCAAAAATCCTTGTTTGATTTTAGCTTTTTTATGAAAAATATTTTCATGAACTGTGTGGTCTCCTAAGGTCAAACTACGGTCATCCTGAGCTTTCATTCACATCATGCATGATGCGCATTATTACAAACCAAAAATAGAAACTAAAAATGCATTTGCAATTTAGCATAAGTCTTCTTCTCCTTCTTCTTTTGCTCTTTTGTTTTCATGGAATGCGCTAGATGATGTATAAGCTTTAAGTTTCATCCTGACTTGCATTTTCCAATATCTTATGTCCGTGGTAAAATGTAAACCTGTTCACACACTACATGCATACATAAGATACTTGTACTTTGTTAGTATCAAAACAGGGATCAGATTCAAAAAGTCAACAAAGGTGACATTGGATTCCCTGATCTAACTCCTTTCTCCCCTTCAAAAAAATTATTTTCGTTCATTTCTCACAATAGAATAATAGGGTGTTGACACACACTCCTTTTCCCAGGTAATAAAATGCTTTGGGGTCTCCATACACTCTAACGTACAATTGTAATAGAAAGTTGTTGTATCAAATCAAAAGTTTTCATTAGGTCCACTTTCATCACAAGCTCAGGTAGTTTCAAGTTGAGGTGACATTTGGGCATGATTTTTTAAGCCAATAAACTTTTTCCTTTCAAAAGAGTTGTTTGATTCAATCCCATAGAACAGTCATGAGTTTGTCTATTCTCCATTACATTAGTTATGTACTTGATTAGGTTACAACATGCAACTAGTTTGAAGTCCTTTGTAAAGTTTGGATTTTTTTTTCACCTTGGATACTAGTACCAAAATATTTGCATTCAACTCCTTTAGTATCATATAATCTTTAAATAAGGATAGAATAATTTCTACAACATCTATTTCAATAATATGCAATGAAGTTGTTTGAACTTGGAGTTTACCATTTGAAAATGGAAGTGTATAGTGAATTTAATTTCTATTTCATCTATTGGTTTGCTTAGGGTTTATCCTTTCTGCTCCACTTGAAGTTTATAAATTTTTTTGTTTATTTTAATTACCTAGAATCCCACTTAGATGAGCCCTTTGGACCCACTCACGCGATGCCAAACTGGGAAAGACTCACACTAGCCCCACAACTCCCTCCTTATAAATCAAGAATTTAGTCTTCCTATAGAATCAAACCTGTAGTGATCCAAAAAAATTTAATTAATTAATAATAATTATTAATTAAATAATATAATATAATGCAATAATATATTAATATAATATAATATAACATTATAATATTATAATTATATATATATAATCTCCTAAGAACCCCCCCCTCTAGAGACATTTAATCCCCCCTTAATGTCTCTCTCACACCGCCTCTCTCTCTCTCTCTCTCTCTCCTCGAACTCAATTTTCTCGATAAAACCTGCGCCAATTGAAGAATGGAAAATATCCTTGGGTTCCAATTTTGGCCACCAATGTTTTAATCGGGGAGATTTTGTGGTTTGGGCGTCGTAGGCATCACTCCTGGGATAAGGTAAGGGGTGAAAACTAAGGTGTAGTCCCAAAAGGGGGGGGGGGGGATGAATTGGGTTATTAAAATTTCTTCTAAATCTTTTTATGAATTCTTAATCTCTTTTAAATTCTTTCAAAGATTTCTTGACTTCTTGTTGATTTGGAAGTCTCACAAAATTCAATGTTCTTTTATTCAATCCACAACCAATCACAACATAACTCAAGTAAATCAAAACTTAATCATTTAGCCAATTAATCAACCAAAGTGTTCAACAACAATATATTCAATATTCAACTTTCAGCTTTTGCAGCCCTGTGTATATGAAATTTGATTCAAGCCCTGTAGAGAATGAAATTGATTCTTCAATGCAAACCAAAACTCAAATTCCCAACAACTCAGAATTTAAATAAACTCTTGGTTAATTTGTCTTTGGGTGTTAACCAATCAACGTACTCTCTTTGAGGTTTCCACAGAGTATTGATCAACCAACGTACTCCCTTTTGGTTTTTGCAATCCCAAAAACCAATTAAACTTCAGTTTATTTAAAATCCAATCCACGTAGTTTCATGATTAAGAAATATAAATCATCTACGCAGTTAATCTATGTTGAAAATAAAGAGAGTAAGGGAAAGAGAATGACACCAGGTTTTTACGAGGTTCGGCTTATCCCCAGCATACGTCCTCACCTTAGGCAAACCATCTAAAGATTCACTAAAGTAGTTCCTTTCCGAGCGGAACAATACCATTACACACTCCTTCAATAGGCTAGAGCACCGCCTCTCTAAGTGATACCCCACACTCGGTTACTCTTTCAATTGGCTAAAGTAGTCAGCTCTCCAAGAGATACCCCACACTTGGTCAACGATCCAAACACCTTGAATTGTCCAAGAACTACAAGAAATATGAAATAAATGTTGCATACAATAACACTCTCAAACAGAGCAGACTAGTACAAATTCAGCACTATGTACTTCAAAAATTTAAATATCAATATGAAATAGAATTGAAACTCAAGTATAGAATTCACCAATTCTTTCTCTAGATGAGGATCAACAGTAAAAACCAGAGTAGGATGGATTCAACACTTCAGATTATCTCAAAAAATCAATTTTGCAATGAATGAGTAAGAGAGGATTCAATTTAGAGAGCTTGAATGCTGATATTATGCTTGGATAATTAATTCCTTGGGTTAAAGGAGTATTTATAGACTTTTTAGGATGAGTTTCCTTGTATCCCTAGTTACTTAGAGTGTCCACCAAGTTTTTATAACGTTCATATTTGAAAAACTAATTTTTAGAATTTTCTCGTTAAAGCTCAAAATTTAAAAACTTGTAGAGTCAGTTGGTTGGACAGGCGACTGGGTAGGTATTTTTACATGGTTAGTAGGCTAGACAGGCAGCTGAGACCCTTCTGTCTGCCAGAAATAAATTCCAAGAAATTGTCAGTTGGTTGACTGAACACAGTTCAAAAAGAATCAGTCAGCGGGGCTTGTCAGTCGGCTAACTAATCTCAATTCAAAATGGTCAGTCGGCTAGGCAATTTATTCAACAGGTATGTTTGTCAGTCGGCTAGGAAAATTCAGTGTATTCTGGTCAATTGGCTAACTAGACAATTTTTTCAAAATTTCGATTTTTTAAAGCTTTTAAATCTTTTGTTATTTGAAAGACTTAAATGTGACTTTTCAAAAATACTTTCCAGGGTTTTAAAAAAATGATCTCTAAGTCTTTGTTGCATCCTAATGAGTTTCAAAAATATTTCAAAAGATATTTAAAATATGAAGCACTTACATAAAGATTTCTTAGGACATTTGACATTCTAAGTGCTTAAGTCTTCATGCTTGTTTTTCTTTGAGCTCTCTTGCTTTGCTTCAACCTTCGATATACTTTAAGCTCTTTAACACCCATGCTCTCATATTCTTCAAGTTTTGATAAATCATCCTTGAATCCATGCTTTAAGCTTCATATGATCATCCTTCTTTGAAATATAAACTTTCATGAATCCTTTTGTATACTTGACCTTGCTTTCTCATGGTTGTGTCCTGAAATGTTATCACTTAACCAAATATGTTAAGTTCCACTTGTTTGTTAGCATCAAAACAGGATGTTAAGCCTTGTAAGGCCAACAAGGGGAATAAATTATGTCAGGATTTATTTAAAATATATTTATGATTTAAATTAATTATGTTAATTCAATTATTTCCATATGCCTAGGTTTTTGAGTATTGCGGAATTAAATTAAACTGCGAGGATTTGATCATATTTGGGTATTTAAATATATTGGGGATTAAATTTAAAAACGGTGAGTTGATCATACCCACGTTATAATTAAATATAACAATTATATATTTTGAAAATTTAGCAGGAAATTTTGTGAAATTATAATTATTGAATAAATTGTGTGGCATGAGTATGACTATTTTCACTGCATAGATAAGTCTGTGGAATATTTTATGTTGATACACGACAAAGCATGATTTTATACAGATTTATGAAAATATAGAATTCAGACAAATTTTTGATTGACAGAATTATACAGAATCATGATACGATAGTATTATTCAAAACAGTATTATTTAGATTCATGATATGACAGTTTCAAACAGATCTATGGTCTGATAGTATACAAATAGAATTATGATATGATAGTACTTAGATAGATTTATGATATGACATTTTTTAGACGGGTTTTATGAAGTGAAATCATGTATCAATTTTATTATATATATATATATATATATATATATATATATATGTAGACAATATTATATGGTATTAGAACCTTAATGAACCAATTATATTTAGAGCACGATACCGTAACTAACCAGATCAGTCAGTGCCACCACACTACTCAGATAGAGTGTTGGTGTATGGATAGTCGATTATGCCCAGAGAAGAGTGGAGTACCCCATGGGCTGCACAACCCGATCATATGGCGTTATTACATGATACTATATGATTGTCCATCCAAGAAAAATCCTTTATGTATACAGATATTAGATGATTTATGTACACATAGAAACTTATTACAATAAAGTATGTTTATGTTAAAAAGTATGTATTTTCAATATATATATATATATATATATATATATATATATATATATATAGGTGTGAGTATAGATTTAGATGATATTATCAGTTAAAGTTAATCATTTGAAGTATATATTAATGCTACACCAAAACTTATGTAGCCACACATCGATGATAATCTATTTCGTCTTACTAAGAGGTGTCTCACTCTAATAACTTTAATATTTTAGGAAATCCAGGAAGCTGTGCTTAGCGAGCTTCAAGGTAGAGGAGACTTAGATACTGTAGTCAGGGTAAGTAATTGTGAGACAGGGATATATTTTGTATACCTTTGGATGTATTATGGATATTTGGGAAAAATATGTATGTATTTATGGTGATGTTAGAACTCTGGTATCCTGTTATCCTACTTCAGGTTAGGGTCATTATAGTTATTGTATTAGAGATATATGTACGGAGAATAGCACTCCGAGCCCCACCTGGTTCGGGGCGTTATAGTGTGGTATCAGAGTCTATGTTGTTAGGTTCTGTAGACTTCAGTGGATAGCAATACCAGAGTTTAGGAATGGATTTTGTTGAGGGTAGGTTGGGAATTCAGTAAGTTATTATTGGAGGTTAAAAAGGAATTTAAGGTTTCATCTCGAAACCTGGAGGCATGAATTCTGTGGTTGTTTCTATGATTTTCCTGAAACAACGGTTTCAGGAAAGTCATGGCAAACTATCATCGGGTTTTGTTTCTGAGTAGAAAAACTGGATCTTAAATTGGGATCATGGATGTAAGTTGGTTGGTTGTAAAAGGATATTTTATGGTTCCTTAGTTAGATAAATGCACTGATCGCATTATGTTATTGGGATTCTAAGACTATCCTGTTCTATTTTCAAGATGGACCCTAGAAGTAATAATGCAAATGCTAGAGGTAGTAGCAATGTGGGGCCTTCCAGCATCGGTGGCAGTGATCCTAATATAGTGCTACGTAGTATAGCCCAGTAGACTATGATAGAGATAGCAAGAAACTCAGGGGAACAGAACCACCCACCAGCTCACCAGGGATGTACCATAGAACAATTCACCCATATGAATCTCCTAGTTTTCTCAAGAGGAGCCGACCCATTTGTTGTAGAAAACTGGGTCCAAGAGATTGAAGAAATACTAGCAGTCCTTCCTTGCACTGAGGAACATAAAGTATTATTTTCCAATTTTAAGATGATTGAGGGGGCTAAGCGCTGGTGGAGATCAGTGAGGTTATTAGAATAATAGAGGGCAAAACCTGTAGCTTTGACTTGGAGCCATTTTAAAGAAATCTTCTTTGACCGATACTTCCTCGCTACCACTAGGGATGCTAAAAGTGAAGGAATTTTTGAACTTGACCTAGGGGCACCTGACATTCTAGCAGTATGCAGCTAAATTTTTAGAGTTGTCCCGTTTTGCCTAGTATATGGTGCTTGATGAAGCGAGAAAGGTAAGGAGGTTCGATAGAGGTTTGAGGTAGGGAATTTATGAACAGGTAGTGAATTTCTAGGTCTAGAACTTTTCATAATTAGTGGAGAAAGGAATGGATATTGAGAAAATTCTACAAAGAGGTGTTGGGGTGTAGAGTCATAAGAAGAGGCCCACACCTCCTCAATTCCAAGCAGGTACTAATTAGGGTTCGTGGAGGAGATGCAGTTGGGGGTAGAGATAGGAGATAGGGAGGCGAGTGTATCAGGGTAATCAAACCTACCCTACTTGTCCTAGATGTAACAAGAAGCGCGAGGGGGAGTGCTGGGCTGGAATGAATATTTGTTATCAGTGTGGTAGACCTGCTCACATGGCACGAGACTGTCGAGCGCAGCCGAGCAATGCGCCTGCTCCTAGACCATACCGAGGAAACAACCAAGAACCCTAAGGTGTTTCACTCCAATAACTTTAATATTTCAGGAAATCCAAGAAGTCATGCTTAGCGAGCTTCGAGGTAGAGGAGACTTAGATACTGTAGTTAGGGTAAGTAATTATGAGACAAGGATATATTTTGTATACCTTTGGACGTATTATGGATATTTGGGAAAAATATGTATGTATTTATGGTGATGTTAGAACTCTAGTACTGTATTTGGGGTTATGTATATTATGCTTCCGCTGTTTGGTTCATAGACTGGATTATGAACCGGTTTGCCCGTTATCCCACTTCGGGTTCGGGTTATTATAGTTATGGTATCAAAGATATATGTATGGAGAATAGAACTTTGGGCGGCACAGGGTTTGGGACGCTGCAGAACCCAAGACATTCTATCACGAGAAAACCTTGTAGCCCACCATCTTAAAATTTATAATATTTCTCAACCTTTGTTGATTAATAAAGGGTCTCTTGTAGATGTCAAACAGTTATATTGAAACTCTCATCATTGATTCAATTTTGTTGCCATGCGATGTCTTCATTGGGGAACTTATTTGTGCTTTTGCCCTTTTATCCTTCACCACCATGGAAAAAATTTTATGTTTCTATCCTAAAACTTTTAGCCATTGTCTTTTCTTTTTTTTTTCGGTCTCATAATTCCCTCTTCAACCCTCAATAAACTTTATAGCTTTTTCATCTTTCAATTTATTATGGATATGCCAGTCTTTAGAGAGTGCATTTTGATTTATACTTTGGCCAACTCCTTCCTTTCCTCAATAATCCTATAGTTAATATTTGAAAAGTGAGTTTTGTGGAAGTAAGATTATTTTTTACTACCTTCAACTTTTGGCATGAAATGAATTACATGGGAAGCCATTGACTATTATTTTAACAAGATTCCTCCACTACTTTTAAAAAGTCTCCATGTTTGGTCCAATAGTTTAGGGATCTAAAAGAGATATTGGTTTTCTTCCATTGAAAAAATCTTTACCATAATAAAACATTTTCTATAACTCCAGAGGCTTGAAATTCAGTAGATGCATTAATGAGTTGTTAGTGCGACCATGAGAAGCATGGATTCTATCTAGTTTCCTTACAATAAAATCTTCCTATCTTTTGTTTGTATAGGTGGATAGAGAGCTTGTGCAAAGCAGATCTTCTAGTTTAGTTTTGTGAATGAATTCCTTAAATTCTGTTGGAATTGGTGTATTCCCAAGAGGGGATGAATTGGGTATTAAAAATTTATTCCTAGGTTTATCCAACTCAGCAACAGTAATACACAACCTAGGGTCTGACTATATAATCGTAAACTCAATCAACACATGTACAATATATAATGAATTCAGGCATACAACATACATGTGCTGAAAATGAAAGTGCAGAAAATAAATTATGGAAATATAAAGTACATGCACGATATGTTATCGGGGTTCAGCCAATACTGCTTACGTCCCCACCTTAGCTCCCAAGCCCGAGGATTCCACTAATGCTCACTTAATAGGTGGAGCGGTACCATTTACAACCAACTCAAATTAACACAGAGCTGACCTCAACATTTACACACTCTCCTTACGGGGCGGAGAAGGCCCTACCGATCCTTACAGGCTAGATCAAACCCCCTCAGGCCACGCTTGTAATACAGCAAATTCAAAATACAATTTTGTGTACAAAGTATATGCTTCTCCAACAAGCAGATTTGTACCAATATCAATCAATGCACATCAATAAGATAAGAACTATAATCTCAGTGCAAACAATGTGTAATAGCATTCTAGGTTATGTTAATAATTAATCAAGTGCAAGAGTGTATTACCAATCCATCTTTGAAAACAATATGTAAATATATTTCAATCACAAGTAGGGTTTCAAAGATTTCCAATAGTATGATTAAATATCTCAAAAATGATTTTCGAAAATATTAAGCACAAGAGATATTTTGCAAACCAAGCTTGTCAAAAGATATTTACTTCACAACACAAGACAAGCTTAAAAGTCTTGCAATCAAAATGTAAAGACTCACAAGTTAAAGAAGGTTTCCTCAAAAATGAATTTATAGATTAAATCCCGGGGAAAACCTTTTGGCCTAACTCTTAACAAAATCAACAATCAATCAAGCCACTGAGAGTATAAGCAATGTAGGATCTCTCAAGATACACCCACTCAAAATGATTTTGCAATGGAATGAGTAAAAGTGAGGAGTATTTTGGCTTTGAGTAAGAAGAGGGGCCTCAAAAATTCATAGAAAATTTTATCTAATTAAATCCCTAATCTTGTCTTAATTTTGCAAATGAAGACCTATACATAGACAAGCATAAAAATTTTGACCATTGGGATATAAGTGTAATTATTAAAATTTTTTAAATGTGTTTAATAAAATTAACCCTATTTTACCAAAATTAACCCTATTTTACCCAAATTAACAACAGTAAAAATTAGGCCAACCCAAGAGTTTTGTCGACCGAGCCATAGGTTCAGTCGCCTGAATAGACACATAAGCAAAAAGGCATTTTTGAAGTTCGGGTGCTCGTGGATAGGTTCGGGTGGCTGAACAAGGTGATTTTCCAAAATGTCCGAGGTTTAGTCACCCATCCTTAAGTTCGGTCTGCCGAACTTGCATGTTTGGTCACCCGAGGGTATTTTGAACATGAAGTTCGGGCGCCTAAGTTGTTGGAAAAAATCAGGTCTCGGGTTCCATCGACCGTGAATGTTTAGTTCAAAAAAAGTTTGGTCTCCTGAGCCACAATCAATGTTTTGACTTTTCACCTATTCGGTTGATCGAGGCATTTTCAACGCCAAGGTTCGGTCGCCCGAATACTTTTCAATTTTCAACCTAGGTTATATTTTATCCCTATTATTTTTCCTTAAGTGAAGTGCAGAGACTTAGTATCTCTCTAAGGTCAATGCTCTTTGACTAAGCCAAAAAAAACTGATGTCGATCGATCGAAGGGTGATCCCTAAGGTCCATCTATGGTCTTGAGCTTATAGTCCCTACATGCATGATATGCATCAATTATTACAGACCTTAAAATAATTATTACAGACCCAATGAATTGAATATAAACTATAACAATTAAAACATTTTGGGTCTTCATTTTTCCTTTGAGTCATCATGTGCCACCATATGATTTTGCTAATTAATCCTGCACACAAACTTGGAAAACATTAAATACCAATGTATTTGTCATGATCGAAACATGATATGACCCATAAGGTCAACAAATTCATTTTATGTTAGTTAATCATTCCTCCTACAATGATATGTGTTGTGGAAATCAAGTATAGGATGCACATCGGAATAATTAAATTTGCAACAAATGATGAAGCACCAAGAATACAAATTCATACACAACCAATAAATCTGAAAACAAGTAAAGAGAACAACACGAGAATATACATGGTTCGACAATGCTTACATCCATGGGAGCAATCCGACCAATATTTCATTATGAAATTGAAAGTTTCTCAATATAAGGATACAATGATCTCTCCTTTTTGACAAAATATGCCTAGAAGGACCTATTTAACAACCCCTTAGAGGGTTCCCTCCAAAATCCCAACCATTCAAACGTTCCAATTCAAAATTTAAATTCTTTCTCGCAACCCAGATGCACTCGTCGATGAGAATAGGATACTCTTCGACGAGAGAGACAAGGCCACTCATCGACTAGTACGACCACTCATCGATGAGTCTGATTTCCTGCTCTCGGTATCTCAGAGACTCTTTAATTTCCAGACTCTCTGTATCTACTCGTCGAAAAGAACAAAACACTCATCAGCAACTCAATGTTGCACTCTTTAAAAATTCAACTCATATGCTTTTCATTTTTTTGTTTATGAGTCTTAAGAATAAGAGTCACACATACAAATACAACAATCTCCACCTTGGCGATTATACGCCCCTTAGGCGAACCGGAAAAACATATCTGACTGCTCCACCTTGAACTTGGAACGCTCGGTTGAGTTTGTTTCCCTTCTATCACCTGGAGACATGGAGTAAGTTCAAGCAATGCTTGAACTTTTCACTAATGATTGTTTTTGTCAAAATATCCACTACATTTTCAGACATGTGAACCTTCTCCAATACAAGTTCACCCAAAGTCATCAATTCCCGAACCTTGTGAAACCTCACATCAATATGTTTGGTTCTAGTATGATACACTTGATTCTTTGCTAAGTAAATAGCACTCTGACTATCACAACGCGACACAACCCCTTCTTGCTGTAAGCCCATCTCTTAATTGACTAAACCCATAAGTCATAGGGCTTCCTTTGTAGCTTCGGAAACTGCCATATATTCAACTTCAGTCGTGGATAATGCCACCAAAGATTGAACCATGGATATCCAACATATAGGTCTTCCTACAAAGGTAAAAACATAACCCGTTTTGGACCTTCTGTCATCCATATCCCTTGCATAATTAGCATCTACAAACCCCATAACTAAAGGACTACCCTGTTGCTTGATGAAAATGATGTCATAATCCGATGTATCCCGTGAGTATCTAAATATCCACTTGACAGCTTCCCAATATTGTCTTCTTGAATTAGAGAGAGACTTACTTACCGCACTCGCAACATGAGCCATATTTGGCCTTGTACACATTATAGCATACATTAAATTCCCCATAGCGCTTGCATAGGGGACCTTTAATATGTCCCGAATATCTTCATCCGTACTTCTGCGATTGGCAGTAGACAACTTAAAATGACTCGCTAGAGGTGTACATACCAATTTTGCATAACCATAACCTCCCTGCAGTTCTGTCCCGACGAATCTTCATCCTAAGTATTTTCTTACCTGGATCAAGATCTTTCATGTCAAACTTTTTATGCAACAGTTCCTTTAACTGATTTACCTCAGTTAAATATTTTGCAGTTATCAACATGTCATTGACATACAGTAACAAGAAATAAAAGAACCATCATCAAGTTTGTTTACATACACATAACAGTCAAACTCACACCTTTTGTAGTTAATCTTCATCACATAGGAATCAAATCTTTTATACTATAGCCTTGGAGACTGTTTCAACCCGTAAAAAAACTTCTTCAACTTGCAAACTAAATTTTCTTTCCTTGGTTCATTGAATCCCTCCGGCTGTACCATATAAATATATTCCTCCAAGTCACCGTGAAGAAATGTTGTCTTCACATCCATTTTTTCCAAATGAAGTTCATAATGAGCTACCAACCCCAACTATCCTAATGGAAGTGTGTCGAACCACAAGTGAAAATATTTCATCATAGTCTTTTCCCTTCTTCTGTGAGTATCATTTTGCCACTAACCATGCCTCAAATTTTTCTCCTTCCTTTTCTGAAATTACTTCCTTCTTCCTATATACCCATTTGCAACCTATCGTTATTTTCCCATCTAGAAGCTCCACCAAATCCCAAGTTTGATTCTTATGTAGTGATTTCATCTCCTCAATCATTACACCTATCCATCTATCTTTCTCCTGGCCATGCATTGCCTCTTGAAACATAGTTGGATCATTGCGACTGGTTAGAAAAGTATAAGACACTAACTCTTCAAATCTATACCTTGGCGGAAGTCTGATAATGCGTTTGGATCTCCGTATAGGAAGATTTTCGATTTGCTGGTTTCCCGAGTTAGAATTTCCTGCAACCAAAGGACTATGATCATTGCCTTTGCCTTGAGTTTCCAAATCCACATGCAAAACATGTTCATCACTGCTCTAGATTTCTGGCTCCTATTTCTATTCATCACAGTCTTGAGTACGCTTCACCATAGCCTTCTCATAAAAGACTACATTTATACTAATCGCCACCTTGTTTGCCAGTGGATCCCATAGCTTTTACCCCGTCACACCCTTTTGATATCTCAAACAAATGCAACGTCTATATTTTGGGTCAAGCTTCGATCTCTCCTCACTAGACACGTGAACATTGGCTAGACACCCAAATTCCTTCAATTCAGAGTAGTCTACTGCATTTCCCGTCCATACCTCTTCTACCACTTTACTCTCTAGTGATACCCTTTGTGATTGGTTTATCAGAAAACAAGTCATACTAACTGCCTCCGCCTAGAAGTTTTTGGTAGCCCTGCATTAATCCTGATACACCGAGCTCTTTCAGCTAGAGTTCAGCTCATCCTTTTAGCCACACCATTTTGCTAAGGTGTCTGGCGAACGGTAAAGTGTCTCTTAATGCCCTACTACTCACAAAACTCTATAAACCGAGAATCATCATACTCGGTCCCATTGTCTGACCTTAGATATTTGATTCTCCTCCCCGTCTAGTTTTCTACTTCAACCTTCCACATCTTAAACCTGGCAAATGTATCATACTTATGCCGCATGAAGTATACTTAGACTATACATGAGTAATCGTCAACAAAACTCACATAATACACATGTCCATCCCTTGATGCCACTCTAACCGAGCCCCAAATATTGGAATGTACATAATCAAGAATATCTTTCATCTTGTGAACAACTGGCTTGAATTTTGCCCTATTTTATTTTCCAAGAACACAAATCTTGCAAAAATATAGCTGACATGATTTCATACCTTTCAAGAATTTCCTTTTGTGTAGTTCCTTTATACCATGTACTCCCATATGCCCAAGATGCATATGTCACAAGACAGTTTCATCAATTCAACATTTACGGCTGCAGCTCCACCTACAACAGTAGTTCCCTACAATGTGTAAATATTCCCATTTAGCTTTTACCCTTTCATCACAGTCTGATTACCTTTCCATACTTTCATAACCCCACCTTCGGACTTGTAATTGAAACCATTACAATCCAAGGTGCCAAGTGAAATCAAACTCTTCCTTAACTCTGGTATGTGTCTTACATTACTCAAGGTTCTCACAACACCGTAAAAAATGTTTATCTTAATGCTTCCTATGTCAATGATCTTACAGGAAACATCATTACCCATAAGAACTAAACTTGAGTTTACCAACTTGTAGGTGTTGAACCACTCCTTGTTTGGAGTCATATGGTAAGAATATGTTGAGTCAAGTATCCATGAGTCTATAAGGTGATCTGATCCCGATGAAACCAAAAGAACATCACCATCATTACAAACTAAATCTCCTTCTTGAACCACATTTGCTGATTTTGAAGTCCCCTCATGCTTTTCAGCATTTCCTTTCTTCCAATTCGGACACTCCAATTTAACATGCCCTTTTTTACCGCATTTATAATATCAAATATCCTTTTTTTTCTTGGACTAAGTACGAGATTCTAACTCGATCCATGTTTGGATTTTCCTTTGCCATGCTCATTGTAACTTTTCACCACAAGTCTTTCTCCTTCATCACATATTTTAAGCCTTTGATGAAAATTCAGTAAGGAACTTGTCACCTCTTCTAGATTAAGAGACTCTTTTCCCCAAGTAAGAGTGGTAACTAAATTTCAATAGTGTAAGTTGCAGGCAAGGATTTTAGTAACATCAAAGCCTTATCATCATCTTCATCAAACTTACTATCAACACGCTTCAAATCACTTATGATTTGATTAAAGGCATTAATATGTTGATTTAAGTTTGATCCTGTTAGAATTGGTGTATTCACAGGGGGGGGGGGTGAATTGAAAATTTTAAACTTTTCTCCTAGGTTAAGTCAGAAGTCAATATGATTTGGTAACCTAGGGTCTTTCTACACAATTCCAAATGTGCTGATAAATAAAATACGTGGAATTTAAATCATGCACATCATTCATATCATAACATATATGTGCGATAAATATAAAGTGCGGAAATATAAACAGACACATGATATGTTATCGGGGTTCGGCCAACTATGCCTATGTCCCCGCCTTTAGCTCGCAAGCCTGAGGATTCCACTAAAGGCTCACTTAAGGATGGAGCGGCACCGATTACAACCAGGTCAATTAGCACAGGGCTGACCTCAACCTTAACCAGGTCAATTAGCGGGGTTGACCTCAACCTACACGCCTTAACAAGATGGCGCACCTAACTTTCCTAACCAAGTCTAAGCCAATCCGGGACTATTCCAGGGCTAGTCTCCCTCTTCAGGCTCGTGTCTAGAAATACAACACATGTGTATTACAATCAAATGGTACAGTGATTGTGCTTTCGTGTAAAGCAGATATGTACCCAAATACGCGCAAGTACATACACCACAAATGATATAATATGTAAGCTCAGTGTGGTCCAATATATCAATTCTTAAAATATTTGCTATCAGTGTAATGAGTACGTGAGAGTGTCAACCAGTATGATCTTTGTATCACAATATGTGTTCAATCTAATAGCTCACACAAAGATACTAGCCAGACAATATATATATATATATATGTGTGTGTGTGTGTGTGTGTGTGTGTGTGTGTGTGTGTGTGTATTTCAATGAGTGGGTTTTCTCAATCATATGATGCTCTAGTAATATATATGTTTGGTTTGCAAAAGATATTCAATATTTGTATTCAGCAAAGGATATGTGAGTTTATGAATATTGCAATAAAGATTTTATCACACAAACAAATATCTCTTCAAATGTTTTTCAAGATAAAAGCACAATAGATATTTGAAAATATTTATGAAAATATTTTGCAACCAAAATACTATACGATCTTCTCAAGATATTGCAATGAATATACAACCTCAGAAGATGAAAAAAAAAGTCTTCTTAGAAGAGACTTATTAACAAAGTCCCCTAAGAATACTTAGATTTAGCTCTCACTAAAATAGTATCAACCAAGCAGAACAAGGAGAGTAAACCTTTCCAAACAAACATTCAATCAACTTACAGAGAGTTTAGGCAATAAAAGAAGGTAAGTATGAGTGATTGGGGCTTAGATATGAGTAGTATAGGATTTTGAAATTTAGAGAATTTCTCCTAATCAAAGTGGCTAATCCCCCCTAATTTGCACAAATGATCACATATATATAGACATGGGACAAAATATGACTGTTAGGGACCTATTAGGAATTATTAGAAATGTTTAATGGCATTTAAAACATTTTAACCCTGTTTAAAAAATATTTAACCGCGGTAAAAATCAGCGCAACCCGAGAGGTACAGTCAACCAAATGTTTTGGTCGACCAGGTCTCATATGGTTCGGTCGACCAGAGGGATTTTAAACTAAAGCCTCGGTCGACCAGGAGAAGACGATTTTTTTATTTCCTGAGATTCGGTCGACCGGGCCAATTTGAACTGGCTGGTTCGGTCAACCAAGTCGTTGGGATTTCTCCCGAGGACCTTCGGTCGATCAGGTAGTTGGAGGGCAAAAATAATTCGGTCAACCAAATGGTCAAATTGTTGACCTAGGGAGGTTTCGGTTGACCAGGGCCTTGGTCAACTGTTGACCCAAGCCTAGTTCGGTCAACCAGGGCAGAATGAACTGCCTGGTTCGGTCGACCGAAAGTGCACAAAGTGTGCATTTCGGTCCCGTTTTAATACACACAGATCCTAATAAAGTGCCTAACAAACATAGGTGCAAATGTGTGTGTCCTAGGGTCATTTATGATTATGAATGCACCGAAAAAGTCCAGTGTCGGTCAACCAAGGGTAAACCCTAAGGTCTTTCTACGGTCACTTTTAGTTCGTATCTAGTTTGAGCTTACAAAATAAATCATACATGTGATGTGTGTGAGCTTATTACAAACCAGAGCCCTACTTACTATTATAGACCAATTTTACAAATGAGTTATATTACAATTAAGATTGATAATTGGTCTTCAAACTTTACTTGCTTTGCGCCCATCTTGATCTCAACAACCTTAGTTCCTGTACAAAACCTCAAATGCTCATTAGATACAATGAGTATTTGTCATAATCAAAACTGGGCGTGACCTATAAGGTCAATAGATCCTTCAACCATCTTAAACCAATAAAGATGCTACTTAAGAAAGAGTTTTTTAAAGAGTGATTTGGACAAGTACTAGCTTTCTAACTTTCGCCATACAGCCACTTGAGAATCCTACTCCATCATATGATAGAGAACTTCATTGGCCAAACACAAGCGTATTGTAGAAATGACATTTGCCTACAATTCTCCCCAAGTTGCCTCATCCAAATTATCCAGTTGAACACCATGTAGAGCCTTCACCATTCCTTATTGCACAAATAAATCCTTAACTCTCCTCTGCCACAAATCGAAATTCCTAGTTCCATCGAATTTGACGACATCAAATCTTGCAGAAGAAGTACCCGATGTCATGATAACAACACTACTCATATGCTTTTCATCTTTTGTTTATGAGCCCTAAGTATAAGAGCCACACATACAAATACAACAATATGGCTACTATTTTCAACCATACTCTCACTCCCCCATCGCAATCTATGGGATTTCTATCACATGATAGAGAACTTCATTGGCCAAACACAAGCGTATTGTAGAAACGACATTTGCCTACAATTCTCCCCAAGTTGCCTCATCCAAATTATCCGGTTGAACACCATGTAGAGCCTTCACCATTCCTTATTGCACAAATATATCCTTAACTCTCCTCCGCCACAAATCGAAATTCCCAGTTCCATCGAATTTGACGACATCAAATCTTGTAGAAGAAGTACCCGATGTCATGATAACAACGCTACTCATATGCTTTTCATCTTTTGTTTATGAGCCCTAAGTATAAGAGCCACACATACAAATACAACAATATGGCTACTATTTTCAACCATACTCTCACTCCCCCATTGCAATCTATGGGATTTCTATGATTTTATCAACTAGGATAGTCAGATCCTTCCTTTCCAAGTTATTTTTTGAAGCATGAAGCATAATAATATAGCATTGATTTAAGTCAATTTGAGTTAGCAAAGAAATTGCTAATTGCTTGGCCGTGAGTTCTAACTTCATATATGTTGAAGACATTTGGGTTGTAGCCCATCTAAATCCTCCCAACTGACTTTATTTTACCATGGTTCTATAGAAACACTCAATAGTCCCTTGAAATAGTAGAAAGATAGAGTGGTTATTTGTTGATATTACATTAGAATCTTGATATGCAACTATAATACTTGGTTGGTTTTATTCTCTCCCTTAAGTGAGGGAATCAAATTAAGTGTCATTCTTGTAATAGCTTTTATGAGATTATACTTGGGAGCAAGAAAAGGAATAAAAAAAATTAAATTTCTTTCACAATTTTTACATCTTTGAAGTCTGAGATCAAATGGTTGTTTGAAGCTTGTTTGTGATAGCTTTTATGTTGTTCATGACATATATACTTTATTTTTAGTGGTCTTGATCGTCCATTAATTAGCGTTCTCATTTGTTTGCTACAAATATTCACTTGTTAAGGAGTTCTCTTGATGTTTTTTTTTGTTAAGATTCACCTAACTAGGATGATGAATATTGTTATTATTCAAGAGTTTGCACGCTTTTGATATCTATAAGCTAATTATAAAGACTTGTAACTTATTACTGATAGAATACTAGATTCGTTAAAGTTCAATCCCTTCACTTTTTCCCTCATGTTAGAGGATTGTTCATGTAAAATTGTTTGTACTTTTTGTTATTTAATTATATAAATACTATTTTATTATGGTTGCTCATGTGTTTAAGTTGGGTAGCCTCGACTATTCCCATTTGATTTGCAAAAAGAAGGGTAGATTAATTTTTCTTAGGCTTGGTGTCCCCCGCCATATGAAGCAAGTCTTACTTTGTAACTCTCCATATCCGAAGAAGAGAAAATTGAATTAGGTTTGTTAAATTGAGAATTTGGAGAAAGGGAAACAAATGAAAGATGAAGATTAGAAGAAAGTGGGATTAAGTCAATTTTAAAGTCTAAACTGCTGACAAGCCCAAACGAGCCTTAAGAACAAACATAAAACTCACTCATTTGAGTCATTTTATAGATAAACAAATTTTTAACAATTTTTTTATCAAGTGGACTACTGAACTATTTTACAAATAATTTGACGCATTTGCAGCCCTAATTGCGTCTAAAGATCCCAAATTCAAGCAAGGAAATCTTCCTTTTTCACCTTCAACCAAGCATGCAGGCGCCTTTGGCCGGCCCTAAGGGGCAAGGAAGTTCCTTTTTCATCCACAGTGGTCTCCTTTTTGTTAGGTTTACTGCATGTAATATGTCAGATGGGGCAGGGTACCCGACTCCAGACCCCGAAAGCGAAGGCTCATATTAATGATAATATCAAGTGGGCTCCCCCACGTGCCACTTTGCTACCTCCCTTCAGCATATGGCAGTACCATCTCATGTGTGCCATGAGTAGTCAACTTCTTCCCCTCGCAATCATACTCCCATGCCTTCCACTTAAAGATTTCTTGAGTTAACAGAATATGCACAAAAAGCTGTGAAAGAAAGTCCAATAAAATCAACTCAACCCCATAAATAATCTTCTCTATAATATGCACATTTAGTAGTTTTACATACTAATAGAGAGAGAGAGAGAGAGAGAGAGAGAGAGCGCCAGAGGGGCAACCATGGAGGTTCCTATCTGCGAGGGGCTAGGGCCTGCTGTCAATGCCACGTGCAGGCACGAGCATGGTACAATTGGACCTCATCCCAAGAAAACCAACGAACCAAAAGCATGATAGGGGTCACTTTCAGTACAGGAACCCACCTAACAGACATTACCTTAATGGTTCCAAGTTGTTACCAGCATTGTCTAACCGCAGAGTGGAAATTTAGTACTGCGGGTGGAAGATGGATGTGAAATCAGAAGGTGAATGTGGATGCCCATTTGCATAATTTGCTGAAACTGTGAGATGCATTATTTGTTGATACTTCAGTAACTTGGAATAATCTACCAGGATAGCCAACCCATACTTCTATACCAAGATTTTATCTCAATTGGAAAGTCGTGGTACTCAAAACACAATTGAAAACCATGACATCCACATACAGAGCAACTGGGATCATAGATTTCGGGTCTTGAATTTGGATGGATTTAGACAAATTTTAATATAATTTTGTATACATTTTATCCAAGTCCAATACAAATCCAAATTCAAAGCCTTTCCAAATATAAAATTAGTTTTTTGACAAAATTGAAAACCCAAATACTTGGTTTTTTGGGCAGAGTCATAAACTGAGTGACTACGTACAGGATACCTAACACAGCAACACTCGCTCACAGTTATCGACTTAAATAAGAACCCAACCAAGCTTGCTACCATAATCTCTACTCTCAACATACGTATCATCTGGTTCCTATAGATACAGAATTATTAACCCATCAACCCTTGCGCCCAAACTCTTCAGAAAAAGAACAAGAAACGAAGAAAGAAGATAAGAAGCTATACTAAGAAAGCCTCATTCACTGTTCCTGCGCTCTGCATGTGCATGCACAATATGCCAATACGCAAAACACATCCCATGCCACTTCGCAGGCCTTGTCTTTGTGGGTTTTTGTTTTTGTCTTGATTTTGCTTACTCATGTCAGTTTTTAGGTGCACTATGGGTTCCTCTCTTGTAGGCTTTCTCCTCTACGTGTATATATATAGATAGTGGTATTAAATAGCCTATATGATCATCTTGTACTCTAGCTGGAGTGGGAGAGAGAGGGAAGATGAGCTAGAATGTAATGGAATTGAGTGAATAAGCTGCTAGCTAGTTTTCTGCCAGTGGTATGGTGTTGGTTTATGGAATTTCGACAGCTTCACATGTCAGCAACTAGAGCAAGAGCAGGCCATAGCAGTTTCAGTTCTACACCAGAAGAATTAAGACTGAGAAATCCCAGAAAGAAGTAACTGCTAGCGCAGTTAAAAACCACAAGAGGGTCTTAAGAAGTGTACCGAGTTGGTCCGAGGAATCATCGTCAGCGACAGTGATTTCAGAGTTCTATGAACTTGTACCAGAAAGGAGCAAGAAGAAGCCAGAGAAATACTCAGAAGAAGATTTGACAGCATTAATGAAGAACAAAGACAAACACAACTGTGGCATCTAAATTGCAGGTTCCAACATTTGAAAGAAAGACTATGCAAGAGGGTCCGCAGCAACCGTCTTCCAGCATTAGATACAGGAGCGCAGAAGAAGAGATGGTAGAAGTGCACCAAAGCCGAATTGTGCGATCTACTGGAAGAAAAGACCGCCACAGCAAGATCAACACTTCCAAGGGTCTGAGGGACCGGCGGGTTCGGTTGTCTGCACTCACTGCCATTCAATTTTATGATGTGCAGGACCGGCTTGGCTACGACCAACCCAGTAAGGCTGTGGACTGGCTAATTGAGAAGGCAAAAGCGGCCATTGATGCGCTTGCTGAGTTACCTTCGAAGAATCCTACTTCAGTGGATTCTTTCATTACATCTAAGCAACAACAAGAGCAAGACATCAAAGAGCAGAGACAAATTCATCTGCAAAACCACCACGGGCTTGAAAACAATTCAAGCACTTTGATGGAGGCTACTCTGGATAATTCCATGTATGATTTTCATAAAATGCAGCAGTTCAATGATAACCCAATAAATAGTTCAAGCTTCTTCTCGATGGATTCTGCTACACCATCGTCTTCAACACATTTCCAGAGCCACCGACCTGAGCTGAATTGCAGAACGATCAGCCAGACCCAAAATCTTCTTCTCTCACTTCAATCCTTTCAGGATCATCCAAGTCCCATTCCCTCAATTGAACCAGCACTCTTCCCTGTCCCTCCCCTCTGCTTCACTGCCACACCCAACTATTGTCCAGACAGGCAGTTGCAAGAGCTGGATCAGTTTCAGAGAATGAGCACTTGGAGATCTGATTCAGCTGCACTAATCATGCGACAACCGGTTCTCAGCCAAAACCAGTTGTTTTCGAGTAGAGAACCTCTTCAGTCCAGTAATTTGCCTCCAATGAACCTGCCAGTATCCAACGTTGATCTTCATCAGATACCAGCACTTAATCAACCAACAATCTCCGGCAATGAATTAGCCTCAGACAAATTCTTGGGGTTCCCATTTCCTGCACGAATACAGGGCAAACAGGAAGAACAAGGAATGTTTTCAACCAAGTCTGCTGCTTCTCCTTACCCTCATTGAGTTTCGCAAAACCAAAATTTCATTCCCCTTGGTATGCTACTAACCTAAACTCTCTCTCTCTGTCAGTCTCTCAAGTCTGTCTTTCTATATTTCCTTCTTGATCTCTTTATCTCTTATGCTGGTGTTCAGGGGCTCCAAAACTTCCTTTTACAACGAGGAACAAGAGTTCTTTGATGGCCCGATATGTTGTTCATGTGCAGCATTCTTCTACTTTGGTTCAACAGTGTTAAATATAACTTCAATGTATTGCTTCCCATGTCTGCAACTATTTTGGATGCTAGCACTATTTCAGCTTCCTTTCTCATTACTATCTTATCTTTCTTCTACCCAATTTATGAAAATACATGGATTTCTCCCAACTCTTGACTTGTGAGATTAATAGTTCTTATAAAATGGTACGATGGAAAGAATACCATCCTTCTTGTTTGTTACTTTGGATTCTTTTTGGCTTTTAAAAAAAGCAGCTCGTTGCTTTTGCACTAATCCAATTCAGATTACTTATCTTTAACTCTGTTTTGATGGAACAGTTGATGCACTCAATAATCCGGGTAAGTCATTTTCTCCAAGAAAGGGAACGTCAACAAGCATGATTGAAGTTGCAATTCAGGGCAAATATATTTATGTTGACCAAGATTTAGTATGAATTGGAAAACCTCTATTTTTAGATATAAAAGAATGAGAAAAATATCACAGGCCCAAATTCCCAGAAAATTATTTCTCATAGAGCGGAATGAGAAAAGCAAAGGAAAACAGATATGAATTTTCATTGTCCAAGCTGGCTGATCAAAATTGTTTTTCACATATAATTTCTCATTTTAGACATGAAATTGTTGTTCTTGAGTAGGCGAGAGGGCAGGAGGGGAGACTGACTGAAGAATAAAACACTTGCGGCCTAGAAGCTCACATGAGCACACAGCTTCAAAATGGGAGATGATTCAAGTCATCTTTCACCCTTCAAATTTTAGAAAAAAAAAAAAGTTCTAAAAAAGCAGAAGAGTTCTCAGGCTTAATTATGTCACAGGGATAACAATAATAACCAGTCAAAAACAATGTGCCGGGAAATTCATCCGGGAAGCAAACAATGGTTGTTCATCTGGCTTAGTACCATTGACTAGCATTTAGTGGCTAGCCATATCTCACAAAATTTTCCTCTTTTTTTCATCTTTGTTCTTTGTTTTCTTTTTGTACCATGTGTCACAACATCTCGAAGTTATTTATAACATTAACTACTGCATCAACAGGAGGATATTAATAACACAAGAACTATTGTTTTTATGTCTTTAACAGATTGATGTCGACTAATCAAGGATTTGTCTGTTTTATGCTTCCCTTTTTTAGGTAGGGTGATAACCAGATAAAAAGATTAGTGTTTTGTTCTCAGAAACCAATCTTCCTTCTGGAATTGGAGCACATATCCTGTAGAATGTAGTCAGTGCTTTTTCTAAATTGTAATAACAAGAAAGCTTGATATCTAGAAGACCAAATGAAAGAAACTAAAAAATACACACGAAATCACCCCCAAAAATACTAGTTTAACTTGCATCAGATTAAGAGCTGCCAAGAAAAAGTTGTCATATTGGCATAGAAGAGAATAAGGCTGGTAATTCTGGCATTATAATTCAACATTCTACAAATCACCCACGAAAATTGATTTTCCTATGTTCATAAATAAGATATCTTTCCAAAACATACAACATGCAAAAGGATTTAAAAAATAAAAGAAAATAAATGTGAATGCAGTGCACCCCATATCCAAGTTCTTTCCTCTTACTATATACGAGAAGCCATATTACTTCCACACCACTCCACATAAATAAATCAGAGTGATCACATAATTCAAGAGCGTATATCCCATCACAGATTGGTCTTCCACAATAACAGTGACTGAAAATCGAAGAGATTCCCATTTCAGTCCATGTCATTGGGTTGGTACTAAGATGCAAATTGTTCTTTCTCATTGTCTGCTTCTTCAACTTCACTCTTCCCTTGTGCAGCTGGTTTTTCAGCCGTTAAGTAAGACAGTCTTCGGGCCTCAGCTGGTTTTTCAGCTGATGAGTAGGATAATCTTCGGGCTTTTGTAGTCCCCTTCTCATTAGAAAAATCAGGTTTAACTGAAACTGATACTTTAGCTTTCGGTGTGTTCAATTTTTTGCTAACTTGGTTTGCCTTATTACTTTGTCCTTTCTTAGGGATGGGGGAGTGACCAGATACTCGGGTTTCCCATGGGCGAGCAGCAATCCAACGTTCCATCCAACTCCAACCCCAATTGGCTTTCCCAAGTTCGTAAGTACCCAGCCCTTGGTTCTGGATGGAGTTGGCCCTCCACTGCAAATCATGCCTTTCATATTGAAGTCACTAATAACTTGGAAAGAAAAAGTAGTGAAACCACAAGAATCCAAGTTCTCTGCTTGTCACATTCATATGCCCTATTGACATACCTGATGAGAGAATGCATATGCCATGGCTCGCTCCCTCTTAACTGCAGCTTCTTCTCTCTGATGTATCCTCGCAAGAATTTTATCCATTGTTTCAGAGCCACCACACCAATCCACCTGGAAAACATTTACGCAATGACTGAGAAAGGGAGATGCGTGGGATTCAAATGATATGGTTACAACTTACAAGCAACAGCGAGCAAGTGAATGTTCTCTACAATCAAACATCTCATCTTGTAATTGGAGGAAAGAGATCAACAGGCTACAAGGTTTACTGGCCAGTTGTTGGCAAAACATCTATACAGGTTGCCAGTGCAAATAAAGAATTAAATAAAGGCAAATCTGGAAAGAATAAATGCAACAATAATAAAGGAAAAAAATTAAGTTGTCAATCTTTTCTAGAGTGAGAATAGGCAGTCCAGAAAATCTGATGTTCCTCACAGGCAAAGCCAAATCAAAATTTTTGTACTGAATAGAGGAGAGAATACACAAAACAATTGTAAACTAAATCTAAGTCCATTGGATCAAGGGAATAATGGGGTCAAATTACCACTAATCCCAAAAGCTTAAGCTGTTAGGAAGTGAGTCAATGCACCCAAATGCCAGCTTTGAACATGAAATAAATGAAATGGGAGAAAACCATTATGGAGAATTGAAGTTTGTGATTTAGGACAGTCTAGCACTCCAGCTCTGATGTCATGTTAATTACC
The DNA here is from genome assembly GCF_029873635.1 of Malania oleifera. Lineage (NCBI taxonomy): Eukaryota > Viridiplantae > Streptophyta > Magnoliopsida > Santalales > Ximeniaceae > Malania > Malania oleifera. Next base: position 53,312,605 of record NC_080428.1, read on the forward strand.
ATACGTAAACAGTGTGGGCTGTATGTAATTTATTCCATTAACAAAAAAGGAAAAAAATAGTTTAAAAAAAAAACAGAGAGAGAGAGAGCAGTCTGTGCATTTAATAATACTCCTAAATCTCATGTTTGGGTCCAAAATTCCACTGTTAATGAGTGAGGCCGCAACATGTGAGGAAATCCTCAGATCATAATCCCATGGTGGTTTATACGAATACGTCGGTCTCTTTGTATGGCCCTACTCCATTTCAGTTTTTTAATATGTGGAGCTCACATGATTTTTTTTTGTTGTGTGTTAAAATGCTTGGATCAAGAATGACTCGGCCTTGGGTCTCTTGAAACTTGCTATTCGTCTTAAGAGAACTAAAGTTGCTTTACGTGCATGGAAAAATGTCTTTTGGAGAGTGGGAAAAAACCTACGACTCTCGAGGAAAGGATGGAATCTTTAGAAAATCAGCTACAACTAGATTTTTCTGAGGAGGTCGAAGCCAATTACTTAACTACGAAGTTGGAGATTCAGGTGTGGGAGAATATGGAAGCATCTCGCCTAGGACAAATTGCGAAAAAAAAAATGGTCGATTGAGGGGGATCAAAACTCTAAATTCTTCCATTCAGTTATCAATCAGAGGCGGAATAAGGGTTGTATAGACCGTATGGTTCTGAACGACGGGAGGATATTCGATGGTGCGGAAGTAATACATAATGAAGCCGCTGTTTTTTTCAGAATTTTCTCTTAGAGTCTTCAGTGGTTGAACCCTGTGATTTCTCCGAGTTAATTCAAAGGCAGATTTTAGATGTTGATAATAATTTTCTCTGCACCAATCCGACGGAAGAAGAAGTTAAAAGAGCAGTGTTTTCTATTCCCAAAGAAAGCAGTCTGGATTTGGCTCTAAATTTTATATATCTTGCTGGGACATTGTGAAGAAAGATGTCTTGGATGCGGTTTTCAGGGCACTCCTCTTTCCAAGTTCTTTTCCTCTTCGTTTATTTTTTTAATTCCGAAGGTAGACAATCCTTCTAGCTTTGATAAATTTCGGCCTATTAGTTTGTGCTCCGTGGCTTACAAAATTGTTTCCAAGATTATTGTTTTTAGGCTAATTGAGATTGTCAATAAATTGGTCTCGCAAGAGTAAGGTGCTTTTATTCCCGGACGTAGTATTTTTGAGAATATTACGCTTGCAAAAGAAATGGTTCATTCTTTGCACAAAAAAAGGGTTGGCAGCAATGTGATTGTAAAACTGGATATGGCTAAGGCTTATGACAAAGTGGATTGAAATTTCTTCTGCAGGTTCTTAAGGCTTTTGGCTTCTCTGAGAGGTTTTGCAAGCTCATAAAAAATTGTGTGGAGTCCCCATGGTTTTCCGTTATGATGAACGGAACATTTAAAGGGTTTTTTCAATCGACTAGAGGCTTGAGGCAAGGGATCCACTTTCTCCTTATTTATTCATCATAATGGAGAAGGTTTTGACAAGGTTGCTTAGGAAAAACTATGAGACAAGTCATATTGGACAATTTAATCATCCGATTGGGGCCCCTTTGGTTTCTCATTTTCTTTATGCGGATGATATTCTTATTTTTGCAAATGGTAGGAAAAGGTCTATTAGAATTTTGGTTTACACTCTGGAGATGTATGAGAAGTGGTCGGGTAAAAAAATCAGCAAGACAAAGTCTGCGTTATTCCTTTCGAAATACATAACTCCTGCTCGGAAACGTGGCTTATTGAGAATCACGGGTTTCATGGAAGGTAAATTCTCAGTTACATATTTGGGTGCGCCTTTGGTTTCTGGAAAATTGTCTTCCAAGATCTTGGAGACTCTTGCGGAGAAGATTAGGAAGAAAATTGCAGGGTGAAAATTTAAGTAGCTCTCGCAAAGTGGAAGATTGATTTTATTAAGACATATGTTGTCTAGCATGCCGATACATTTGATGTCGGTTATTAATGTTTCACAGGTCACATTTTCTCGCATCAACTCTCTTCTTGCTAATTTTTTATGGGGAAAGATGAAAGGTAAAAGGAAGATTCATTGGCGTTCTTGGGATAAAATTTGTAAACCTACCTCGGAAGAGGGTATGGGTTTGAGAGATCTTAAAGAAGTCCAAAAATTCTTCTCATGAAATTTGCCTTCAGACTGCTCACTTTTAACAATCTATGGTCAAATTTTTTCCAGGGCTAAATATTGTAGAAATGATCATTTATTAATAAGGAAGGGGAGACCAAATGACTCTCGGTTCTGAAAATCAATGATGGTCACCGTTCCGAAAGTTATGGATAATGTTAAAATTTTGGTGAGAGGTGGGATCTCTTCTTTTTGGTTCGATAGGTGGCTTACATCAGGCCCGTTAGCTGTGCGCACTGAGGATATTTCGAACAAAAAGCTATGTTTAAGGATTGCTGGCTGAATAACAACTGGAACTTTGATTTATTAATGGAATTGGTTGGGGTCGACAGAAGAATGGAAATCTTGCATAATGTGTTAGCTGGTAAAAGTGGTCAGGATATATTCATCTGGAAGCCTACCCCTGACGGCAAGTTCTCTACAAAAATGGCATGGGAGGCAGTGAGGAGCAGAAGTGATAATTTTGAGTGGAATGATTGGTTTTGGTATTCTTTATTGCCTAGAAGAATCTCAATATGTTTATGAAAAGTCTGATTTAGATGCTTGGTAGTAGATGATAGAATTCAGGCCAAAGGAATATCGATGACTTTGGCTTGTGATTGTTGCTTGTAGAGAAGCCAGAAAAACACTGATCACATTCTTTCTTTAGGCGAGGTGGCTTCAGAAGTTTGGCATCGGGCTAGTGTGGTGTTGGGGATTCCTTTCCAACGATTCCTTTCCTGAAAAAATATAATTGCAAACTGATTACACTATGCTCGAAAATCATCTATTAAAGGTATTTTAATCAATCAGATTCTGTGTTTGATTACGTGGTGCATCTGGAATTGAAGATGCAAAACGAGAATGGAAGGAGTTTATCAAAGTGCGGATTAGACGTGGAGAAGTGTTCATACTAGGTCAGTTCTTTAGCTGAGAGCTCTAATTCTTTTCGAAAATTGAAGATATCGGACATTACGATTTTGAAAGAGTTTCAAATTCAGCATCAGGGAGTTTGCGCCAGGCCTGGAAAAATTATTTCGTGGGTTAAAACCCCCAGTAAAGTGGATAAAACTTAATTGTGATGGGAGTTGTAGGGGCAATTCGGGTACTTCAGGAGGTGGAGGAATTATTCGGGACTGCCATGGTATGGTAAAAGCGGTTTTTTCAAACTATTTTGGTAATGGTACGAACAATAGTGCAGAATTAAAAGTAATTCTGGAAGGAATTCGTTTATGCAAATGACTTCATTATTTTAATGTGATTATTGAAAGTGACTCACGAATTGTTGTTGATTGGCTTCGGAAAAGTAGATATACCTTGTGGTAGCTTTGGTATTTTTGGGAGGATCTCGTGGCGGAGCTAGAAGGAGTGAACTTCATGGTGATCTATCAATATAGGGAAGGCAATAGTACGGCTGATTTTCTCGCTAGAGAAGGAGAAATAAGAAACAATGTCATCTACGAAGAACATCTTTTACCACGTTCTCTGAAACGTATCATTTGGATGGATAGGTTGGGTCTCACTTCCTTTCGTCATTAGTTCAACCTCTCGATTTTTGTTTGGTAGGTTTAAATTTTTTTATTTTTTGATTTTATTTTATTTTATTATTTTTATTTTTGATAGGCCTGTTTAGATTTGTTTCCTATTTAACTTTGTTTGGATTTATAGTCATGTTTTGGTTGGTTGTTGGTGTTGTTTTTAGGAGGCCTTTAATTTTTTTTATCTATAATCTCTCAATGCTTGTCTTGTAACCACGATATTCCTCCGCCAAAAGTGAGGGTATATCAATAAATAAATGAAGGTGCCGCCCTCCTTATTTTAATTTAAAATATATATATATATATATATATATATATATTTCAATTGAAATTAGGAGATGAGATGAATGGGCTTTTTGAGCTCAGAACCTTGGGCTAATGCCATGACAAATTACCATTGATCCCAAAGGCTTGAGGTTTAAGAAGTGGACAACCAATGCATATCAAGCTCATATAAAATAGAAAAAATTGAATCATGAAGCAAAAAATCGTAATTTCATTTCAAAGTTCTATACAAAATAAATAAGGCAGAGTACAAAAAACCCTGTGTAATTAGCTAGAAAGTACATGCACAAACATCAAGGTAGTTCCATAAAAATTGAAGGATGTAGTACTCTCTAGAGACCACATAAAATAGTGTGTGATACGTGGATATATCTAGTAGAGCAGCAGCTGCTCACAGTGTCTCGTTTTTCTCCTTTTTATTTTTTTATTTTTTTTTTAAACTCTTCGTGCTGTCTGTCAAGACAAGTGTTTGCAGGAGTGGTTTCCATTTATTTTTTCTTCTGTTCTTGGTGCTGTTTTCTTCTTGTAGATACTCTGTTTTGTTGGGGTGCCCCTAGTTGGTGCAGCAGAGAGAGAGAGAGAGAGAGAGAGAGAGAGAGGGGGGGGGGGGGAGAAGCATCTTGGTTGATCATCTGGGACCATGGGAGATTGGTTATGTTGCAAAAGCTTGTCCATACTACATTCTACTACAGCAGTACAACTGCAATTTTGCAAAGCCAAATCTTACAAGCAATAAATTAAGTTATGAAAAGATAAAGGAATCTGGGGCTATTGTCACTGAAAATGCTCCAAGGCCATCCAAAATGGATAATTCTAAGAGGAAAAACCTTCTGAAAATGTGTTGACCAATGCGTTCCAAATGTGACAACCAACCTTGATACCCAGGCATCTCATATTTCATCATTAAAAAATGTATGAAGTTTTTTCTTTCGTCTCTTTTCCTTTGTTCTTTTATTTTGTCCCCATAGAATAACTTATTGTTGAAATGTGGAAAAGAAAACTGAATATTCCACTCACTTATGAAAAAGATTACATTCCCTTTAAATAGATGATAATTCTCATCTAATTACTAGGGATATTTACAACCTACTAAAATAGAATATCCTATTTAAAATGGAAAGCAGTAAAATAGGAAAGACTATCAACATAAGTGGGTAATATATGCTACCCAAATCCCCTAGGATCGTGAAACCAAAAATAGCTAACAAATCGACTGATTTGTTAGCTGTAAATCTCCTAAAGATCAGCCCCTAATAAAGGCTAACAGATATCTAATAATGCTACACCTCCCCTTAAGTTGGGCTGTAAATATTGATTAGGCCCAGCTTGGAGATCAGATCATCAAAATTCTTTCTTGGTAGAGCCTTGGTAAGGATATCGACTGTTTGGAGACATGTAGGCACATACAACATCTTGATTATTCCTTCCTCTATTTTTTATTTTATGAAATGTCGATCAATCTTCATGTGTTTTGTTCTATCATGATGCACTGGGTTCTTTGCAATGTTGATGGCTGACTGATTGTCACAGAACATCTTCATGGGTTCTTAACTTGAAATCTCTAATTCCTTTGGAAGCCTTCTTAGCCATATTCCTTCATAGGTGTCGTGTGTCATTGCCCAGAATTCAGCTTCTGCATTGCTTCTTGACACAACTGACTGCTTCTTACTTCGCCATGTAACTAAGTTTCCCCACACATATGTGCAGTACCCAGAAGTTGACCTTTGATCATGTATTGATCCTGCCCAATCTACATCACTGAATACGTTGACTCTATGAGTCCAATCTTGTTTTGATAATGACAAATCACTTGGTATTTTACCTGTGTATTGAGCTTTTGAACAGGATAATGACTTATCATGCACAGGTGGTAAGTACGCTATGGAAGCCACAAGGAACACGAAGTACATACTACTTGGCTCAATCCATGGAAGCCGAAGAGCAAAAGGATAAAGGCAATCCAGATTTTCAGTTGTAATTCGTATTAGGCTTGATTGTATTTGCATAACTCATAAGATATGATGTGAAGCTCAAAATGACATATAGATTGACCTTAGGATGCATGTTTTTTCATGACATATTCATATGCATTGACCTAGGTTGGATCGGAATGAATAACAGGTAGCTCATCGACGATTCTCCTGGTCTCGTCGACGAATGCATGAAGGCCACTCGTGGAATAATGCTTAGTCTCGTCGACGAGAAAATACCGAGACCATAAAAATCTCAGACAGCCCAATCGTCGACGAACCCCATGCTCTCATCGACAAGTGACTGAAGGACATTGGTCGACCGGTACAGGCATTCGTCGACAAATTCATGGCGCAGAACGGCGCTTTAGCGCAAAAACGGACAGAAATTTTTTAATTAAATGATCCAATGGTTGAAAATTGATCAAAGGGCGAGAATGCTTATATATATCAACTCTAAACCCTAGGTTAATACTGTAGCACAACTTTGGAACAACTTTTGCATAGCTTTTGCTAACTTTGCCTGCACTCCAAAGCATTCACATCAAGTTTGGGCATTTGTCACCATCATCTTCAAGATCCAAGTGCTTACATATCATCTTACGAAAAACTAGTTTGATCTTGAGGTTTGGTTAAGTTTACTATTGAGCATTCAATCTTATTTTTATAAGCTCATCTACTCCCGCATTTTTATTCAAAATATTTTTGGGAGCAAGAACCCTAGTGTTCCATATATTTGTTTGACAAAATCTTTTGGGAAAAACTTTTTCTAGGGCTTATATCTTTGTGATATTCAAGCGTTTTATTTTACTCAAAGATTTAATATTATCTTTGCATAAAATACTTGAAAACAAGAACTTAGTATTGTGTGATATTCAAGCATATTTTTTATTTAAAAGATCTCATACTTTATTCTTGCAAAAGTTGTTTGAAAGCAAACCCTAGTATCTTCAACACTCATATCTTTAAAAAATTATTTTTGGGAAATATTGAATAAGCATTAGATCTTTGAAGCATCTTATACATATATATCTTTTTCATACAAAGATCATATTTTTATACATCATTGGAAAAACCACATATTGCATCTGAGCTTCATATTATACCTTGTGAGAGTGCTTAGGAATGATTGTACTCATTAGCTTATTGAAAAGTGTCTGAGTGTTCAGAAACTTACTATTCATTATTTGTATTACCTGTTCGGTTTGTGATTCGTGAGGAGGAAGTTACGCCTCTTGTAAGCAGCGGGTTGTAAGGAGGAAGCTGTGCCTCTTATAAGCAACGGACTGTAACGAGAATCTCCGTCCCAAGTTAAAGAGCAGTCTAGTGGAATCCTTGGGTAAACTACCCAAGGCAAGGACATAGGTCGGGTTGGCTGAACCTCGTAAAAATCGTGTTTGCATCTCTCTTGCCTTAACTCTTTTAATTTCCACTTGCACTTAATTATCTATTTGTTGTGTATGTTAAGTAATTGGGTAATTCTATTTGCTTGATAAAGTCACACATTAAATTGATAAGTTGAGAAATACTGAACTGCTTGTCATCTAGTTTGTGCGTGTGTGGTTGTAAGTTTTTTTTTTTTCAAAATTAGAATCTAGAGACTAAGATTTTTAAAATACCCAATTCACCCCCTCTTGGGATTACACATAAATTCACATTTGGTATCAGAGTCAGGTAGCACTAGACTTAAACGATTTTTTGTAAAAGATCACAATGGTATACATCGGTGTAACCCCATTCGGTGAGGGACACTCATCCACACGACCACCCATTTTTTGTGGTGTTAACTACACATACTAGAAACAAAAAATGCAAAACTTTTTTCAAAATGCTGATTGGAAAGTATGGAAAGTTGTCTCCAGAGGAAATCATATTCCTATGAAAATTGTGGAGAAGATGAATATACAGATGAGGACATGAAAGCTCTTCAAATAAATGCTACTGCAATGAATCTGTTATACTGTACATTAGACGTAAATGAATTTAATAAGGTCATGGCGTGTACAATTGCTAAGGAAATATGGGATAAATTAGAAGTCACATATGAAGACACTAAATATGTAAAATACAGTAGAATAGATATGCTAACAAGTGAATACGAAGCATTTAAAATTTCTTCTAGTGAATCAATCCAATCTATGTACACTAGGTTCACCCACATCACAAATTCATTGCATGCTTTTGATAAGACCTACCCTACTTATGAAATGATCAGAAAAATTCTTGGGGGTCTACCACCAGTCTGGGAGGCAAAGGCTATAGCCATAGTAGAAGGACAGAACCTAAAAGCTATGACACTAGATGAGTTGATCGGGTCGCTCATCACGTACAAATTAACAATAAACGAAAGACTCTGCGAGCAGAACAAAACTAAGAAAGTAACAGCCCTCAAAGCATCCTCTAGCAATTCCAGTAAAGAGAGTTGTTCAAAATCAGAAGACAATATGGCTCTTCTAACTAAGAAGTTCAAAAAGTTCCTGAAAAAGAACAAGAAGTATATTAGAAAATTTCGGGACTCAAAGACAGAAAAGGAGAGTCAAGCAAAAGGAAGCAAAAGGATGATCCTCTAACATGTTATAACTACAGAGAAGTTGGGCACATCAAGCCGGACTGTCCTCAGCTAAAGAAAGTGTCCAAAAAGAAGAAGAAGGCATTAAAGGTCAGATGGGACACACAGTACCAGTAGTTCAGAATATGAATCTAGCGACAACCAGATTGCAAATCTGTGTCTTAGCTCACAAAGACCACGAGGTACAATCATTTTGCTCAGCTTCATCATATTACTCTAATGATTCTGATAATGATGATAGCATGATTTCATATAATGAATTGCAACAGGAATATCTGTATACTCTTAAAATGCTTGAGAAAATGATTAAGAAAAATTCTGATTTGAATTTAAAATTGAAGGAATTTTCAAAGCTGTTGGAAAAATAAAATGAGTCTCATACCTCTTTACTAAAAGAAAAGGATTTGAAAATTGAGTTAGAAAGAAATTTGGAAGACAAATCCAAAATTATTTATAAATTCACAGAGGGTCAAAATAATTTTGAAAGACTTCTTGGAGCTCAAAGAAATTCTCTAAATAAGGAAGGTCTTGGTTTTAATGGAAAAAAAAAAAAACCTAAAACAGAAACACTTTTACATGGGATACTATGTGAGAGAGTCGAAATCTAATATTCCAACTAAACATTCTTATAGATATACTACATGTTTTAAATGTAAGAGGTTAGGTCATATAAAATTTGATTGCCCTTTTAAGAACAAAGATGTTAAAATTAAGAAAGTCTAGAAAGTCAAAGGAGAGTCGAGCACTAACCCCCATGGACCCAAGAAAATATGGGTATCAAAATTAGTCAATTGAATGTCCATCACAGATGTGCTTGAGATCATCCTCTTCAAAGGATAAATGGTATATGGACAGTGGATGCTCTCGACACATGACCGGAGATAAAGCCAAGTTCGCGTCCATCACACCTAAGGATGGAGGATTCGTCACCTTCGGCGACAACGCAAAAGGTAGAATCATTGGAGTAGGTAAGGTTGGTAAGGAACCTTCCCTTGTTATTGATAATGTGTTATTAGCAGATGGTCTAAAACATAACCTGTTAAATATAAGTCAATTGTGTGATAAAAGTAATAGGGTTTCCTTTGAACATGAGAAATGCACGTAGAGAATAAATCTGAAAACAAAATATTGTTTACTGTTAATCGTCATGAAAATGTCTACACCATTAGTTTTGATAATCTTGCTTCTCAACATGTAACTTGTTTTTCTGCTATAAATGAAACTAGTTGGCTTTGGCATAGGAGATTAAGACATGCAAACATAGACCTATTATCTAAACTAGTTGAAGGAGAATTAGTTAAGGGATTACCTAAAACACAATTTATAAAATATGTGATGCATGTTAACTAGGAAAACAAATAAAATCTAGCTTTAAGAAGAAGATAGTTATCTCCACTACCAGGCCACTTCAAATGTTGCACTTAGATCTATTTGATCCATATCCAACTCAAAGTCTAGGTAGTAAATTATATGCTTTCGTCAATGTTGACGACTATTCTAGATTCACATGGGTATTGTTTCTTGCACATAAAGATGAAGCATGTGAAAATTTTATTAAATTATGTAGAAGAATATAGAATGAAAAAGGCTATACGATCACACACATAAGAAGTGATAGAGGTAGAGAATTTAACAATAAGGATATGGAAGAATTCTGTGATTCACAAGGAATGTCTCATAACTTTTCGGCACCTAGGACACCACAACAAAATGGAGTAGTTGAGAGAAAGAATAGATATTTACAAGAAATGGCTAGAACCATGCTTAATGAACATAAGTTACCTAAGTATTTCTAGGCTGAGGCAATGAATAGTGCCTGCAATGTATTGAATAGAGTTCTGATTAGACCCACTCTAAATAAAACTACCTATGAATTGTGGAATAGCCATAGACCAAATATTTTATATTTCCATGTCTTTGGCTACAAATGTTTTGTTTTAGCGATAATGACCACCTAGGAAAATTTGACACAAAATCTGATGATGGTGTCTTTCTAGGTTATGCCTTAGACAGTAAAGCCTATAGAATGTATGACAAAATAACATTGACCGTTGTAGAATCCATTCATGTAGTATTCAATGAGTCCAATCCTTTCTCTAAAAGGTCTGATGAGGATGATTTTGAGATAAGTAAGGAATTAGAAAAACTATCTATTGAAAATAATTCAAATAAGAGCAGTGAAGTTAAGGAAACATCTTTTGAAGATAATCAAGTAGAAAACGAGGTTCATGAACTACCTAGGGAATGGAAGTATGTAAGGAATCACCCATAAATTAAATCATAGGATAAACATCGCGTGGAGTAACTACATGATCATCACTTAGAAATTTGGTTAGCCACTTTGCATTCTCATCACAAGAAAAACCTAAGAATGTGAGTGAGGCAATCGAGGATAAATCATGGGTGATATCTATGCCAGAAGAATTAAATCAATTTGAGAGAAACAAAGTCTGGACATTAGTTCCTAGACCTGATAATCATACAGTTATTGGAACGAAATGGGTCTATAAGAACAAGAAAGATGAAAATGGAATAATAGTTAGAAACAAAGCTAGACTAGTAGCTTAAGGATATAACCAGGAGGAAGGCATAGATTTTGAGGAAACATTTCCCCCTATAGCTAGAATGGAAGCCATTCAGATGTTATTGACATATACTGCTTTTAAGAATTTCAAATTATATCAAATGAATGTTAAAAGCGCATTTCTAAATGACTATATAAATGAGAAAGTTTATGTTGAACGACACCCAGGATTTGAGAACCACAAATTTCCAAATCATGTCTATAAATTGACTAAAACCTTGTATGGATTGAAGCAAGCTCCTAGAGCTTGGTTGAAAGACTTAGTTGTCTTCTTCTAGATAATGGGTTTACTAGAGGGAAGATTGACACAATACTCTTTATAAAGGCTAAAAATGATAACTTGCTCCTAGTACAAATATACGTAGATGATATCATTTTTGGAGCAACAAACGAAGAGTTGTGTAATGAGTTTGTCAGCTGCATGCAAAGTGAATTTGAAATGAACATGATGGGTGAACTTAACTTCTTTCTAAGACTTCAGATCAAACAGGATAAACATGGAATTTTTATAAATCAATCAAAATACATTAGAGACCTGCTAAAAAAGTTTAACATGGAAGATGGTAAAATTTTAGGAACACCTTAGAGTTCTTCCACAAAATTAGATAAAGATGAACAAGGTATACCGGTGGATGTTAAGCTCTACCATGGAATGATAGGTAGCATGTTACCATGGAATGATAGATAACCTGTTATACCCGACTGCTAGTAGGCCTGATATTATGTTTAGCGTATGCTTGTGCGCAAGATTTCAGGCTACACCTAAAGAGTCACATCTATTAGCAGTCAAAAGAATACTTAGATACCTTATTGGGACTATTGAACTTGGATTATGGTATCCTGAGTACACCTCTCTTGAGATTGTCAGTAATTCTAATGCTAACTTTGCCTATAGTAAAGTAGATAGAAAAAGCACGAGCGGCACTTGTCACTTTTTAGGACAATCTTTAGTTTCTTGGTTCTCCAAGAAACAAAACTCAATTGCACTGTCCACAGCCGAGGCAGAATACATAGCGGCTGAAAGTTGTTGTGCTTAATCGCTATATATGAAGCAATAACTAATGGACTATGGATTGCACTATGAAACTATTCCTATAAAATGTGATAATACTAGTGCAATAAATATCTCAAAAAACCCCATATCACATTCACGAACTAAGCACATAGAAATTAGACATCATTTTCTACATAACCATGTGCAAAAAGGGGATGTGGCACTTACGTTTGTGTGCACAGATGAACAATGGGCAGACATTCACAAAACCACTTCCGGATGATAGATTTATCCAAATTAGACGTGAATTCGGCTTGATGCACGGTAGAGAAGTTGCCTAGAGATATATTAGAATACATAACTGAGGGGGAGTAATTTAATTTAAAAATTAAGTAATTGCTATTTATAGAGAATTGCATGTTAAATGGTTTATGGATATATGATACATGTTGATACGCACATGATTTTGGGACTTTAATGAACTGAATTGCTTGCTTGCCCATATAAATGTTGATTGAAATGCTGTTGTAGGTTCAATATGAAAATTGCTTTTACAAAACAGCTATATTTTTAGAAAGGGGGAGAGAAATTTTTTTTAAAGGGGAGAGCTATTCAAATTCATATATTTTTCTTACCTTTTTGATTGATGTCAAAAGGGGGAGAAAATATTTATTAGAGCAAAAAAAAATTTTCGAGCTCAAAAGGGAGAGAGATATGTCATATGTCATAGTCTACAACATGTCTAGATTACATTGCTATATTATAAATCATGCATTATCTTAGGGGGAGCCTTATTAAGCTTAACTCATTTTTGCTCGTGTATTTGTCATCATTAAAAAGGGGGAGATTGTTGACTCTATGAGTCCAATCTTATTTTGATAATGACAAATCACTTGGTATTTTACCTGTGTATTGAGCTTTTGAACAGGATCATGACTTATCATGCACGGGTGGTAAGTACGCTATGGAAGCCACAAGGAACACGAAGTACATACCACTTGGCTCAATCCATGGAAGCCGAAGAGCAAAAGGATAAAGGCAATCCAGATTTTCAGTTGTAATTTGTATTAGGCTTGATTGTATTTGCATAACTCATAAGATATGATGTGAAGCTCAAAATGACATATAAATTGACCTTAGGATGCATGTTTTTTCATGACATATTCATATGCATTGACCTAGGTTGGATTAGCCTGAATAACAGGCAGCTCATCGACAATTCTCTTGGTCTCGTCGACGAACGCATGAAGACTACTAGTCAACTAATACTTAGTCTCGTCGACTAATGCTTAGTCTTGTCGACAAGAAAATACCGAGACAATAAAAATCTCAGATAGCCCAATCGTCAACGAATCCCCTGTTCTCGTTGACGAGCGACTAAAGGACATTCGTCGACTAGTACGGACATTTGTCGACGAATTCATGGCGCAGAACGGCGCTTCAGCGCAAAAATGGATGGAAATTTTTTAAGTAAATGATCCAACAGTTGAAAATTGATCAAAGGGTGAGAATGCTTATATATACCAACTCTAAACCCTAGGTTAATACTTTAGCACAACTTTGGAACAACTTTTGCATAGCTTCTGCTAACTTTGCCTACACTCCAAAGCATTCACATCAGGTTTGGGCATTCATCACCATCATCTTTTTTTTTTTTTTTTAACTGAAGGAGGGCGGCACCTCTATTTATTTATTGATATACCCTCACTTTTGGCGGAGGAAAACCATGGTTACAAGATAAGCAAAAGGGAGAATACAAATAATGAATTAAAACTCTCCCCAAAAACAACACTAACAACCAACCAAACCAATACAACAAATCCAAACAATGCTAACTAAGAAACAAGTCTAAACAGACCTAGAAAAACTCGAGAGTTGAACTAACGACGAAAAGACATTAGACCCGACCTATCCATCCAAAGTATACCTTTCAAAGAACGGGGTAAAAGATGTTGTTCTCGTCACCATCATCTTCAAGATCCAAGTGCTTACATATCATCTCACGAAAAACTGGTTTGATCTTGAGGTTTGGTTAAGTTTACTATTGAGCATTCAATCTTATTTTTATAAGCTCATTTGGTTAAGTTTACTATTGAGCATTCAATCTTATTTTTATAAGCTCATCTACTCCTGCATTTTTATTTAAAATATTTTTGGGAGCAAGAACCCTAGTGGTCCATATATTTGTTTAACAAAACCTTTTGGGAAAAACATTTTCTAGGGCTTATATCTTTGTGATATTCAAGCGTTTTATTTTACTCAAAGATTTGATATTATCTCTGCATAAAATACTTGAAAGCAAGAACTTAGATCTGTGTGATATTCAAGTATATTTTTTATTAAAAAATCTCATATTTTATTCTTGCAAAAGTTGTTTGAAAGCAAACCCTAGTATCTTCAACACTCATATATTTAAGAAATTATTTTTGGGAAATCTTGAATAAGCATTAGATCTTTGAAGCATCTTATATATATTTATCTTTTTCATACAAAGATCATATTTTTATACATCATTGGAAAAACCACATATTGCATCTAAGCTTCATATTATACCTTGTGAGAGTGCTTAGGACTGATTGTACTCATTAGCCTATTGAGAAGTGTCTGAGTGTTCAAAAACTTATTATTCATTATTTGTATTAACAGTTCGGTTTGTGAATCGTGAGAAGGAAGCTACGCCTCTTGTAAGCAGAGGGTTGTAAGGAGGAAGTTGTGCCTCTTGTAAGTAACGTATTGTAACAAGAAGCTCCGTCCTAAGTTAAGGAGCAGTTTAGTGGAATCCTTGGGTGGTTTACCCAAGGCAAGGACGTAGGCCGAGTTGGCTGAACCTCGTAAAAATCGTGTTTGCATCTCTCTTCCCTTAACTCTTTTAATTTTCGCTTGCACCTAATTATCTGTTTGTTGTATATGTGAAGTAATTGGGTAATTCTGCTTGCTTGATAAAGTCACACATTAAATTGATAAGTTGAGAAATACTGAACTGCTTGTCATCTAGTTTGTGCGTGTGTGGTTGTAAGTTTTTTTTTTCAAAATTAGAATCTAAAGACTAAGATTTTTAAAATACCCAATTCATCCCCCCACCCTCCCCCTATTAAGATTACACATAAATTCACAGAATACTTCAATATCTCTTCTTTGATTCTTCTTAAAAAATAATCCTTTACCTGGTGTTAGCTTCAAATATCGTAGGATTCTATAAACTGCCTCCATATGTTCTTCATTGGAATTGTTATTGACTCACCATACTATCAGAGAAGCCAATATCAGGTCAGGAGTGAGACAAATATATAAGCTTTCCAACTAGTTTTTGATATCTGCCTCTATCCACTAGTGCACTACCTTCCTTGGCTCCTAGTTTGGTTGTTGAATCCATTAAGTATTTGCCAGCTTGCATCCGAGCATCCCAATCACTTTCAAAAGATCTAGAACATATTTCCTTTTGGAGGCAAAGATTCCCTTCCTTGACCACGCCACTTCCATGCCTAGGAAGTATTTGAGATTCCCAAGGTCCTTGATTTCGAATTCTTTAGCTAGAAGACTTTTGAGACTACTTATTTCCTCCTCATAATCTCCCATTAGAATGATGTCGTCCACATATACAATGAGGATAGAAATTTTTCATTTAGGAGAGTATTTAACAAATAGTGTATGATCTAATTGACATTGAGAATAGCCATACCTCTTGACTACCTTTGTGAATCTCTTGAACCAAGCTCTTGGGGTTTGCTTGTGCCCATATAAAGATCTTCTAAGTTTGCATAATTTGTTGTGTGTAGCTTGTGTCTCAAATCCAGGAGGAATTTCCATGTAGACTTCTTTAGCTAGGTCTTCATTGAGGAAGGCATTCTTGACATCTAGTTGGTGAAGAGACCAGTCTAAACTTTCTGCCAAAGATAAGAGGACCCACACTATATTTAACTTGGCTATAGGGGCAAATGTCTCTTCGTAGTCTATTCCATATGATTGAGTGAATCCCTTTGCTACTAGCCGAGCTTTGAATCGGTTAACACTTCCATCTTCATTGTATTTCACAGTGAATATCCATTTGCAACCTACTGGACATTTTCCAGTTGATAATTCTGTGATCTCCCATGTTCCATTCTTTTCTAGTGCACTGATTTCTTCCCAGATAGCAGACTTCCATTTAAGTGTACCAAGAGCCTCTTGTATGTTATTAGGAACCTAGATTTTGTCAAGGTTGGCAACAAAAGATCTAAAATTCGATGACAGCCCCTAATATGACACAAAAGTGTATATCGGGTTTTTTGTGCATGATCTCACACCTTTTCTCATAGCAATAGGACAGTCACTATCATCATTAGTTAACTCATTATGGGAAGTCTCGAGATTAGAATTACCTAGTGGATTTTCACTTGATCTAGGGCTCGGATCAGACTCTTGGATTTGCTCAAGGGATGCTTGTTGTTCTATCTCCTTTTGGTTCCTTCTCCTCTGTGAATAGGTAATCAACTCATCATTTTTTGTTGGTTGAATAGTGTCCAGATGCTGATGTTTCACGGGAGATTCTAAGAAGGGATGTAAAGGAGAAATGGAGTCAATAGTGGGAATAGATTCATAAATTTGTGATAGGTGAGAAGGACCTGAACCAGAAGAAGGGTGAGATAACTCTTCAATATCCCAAAGCTGGATTTCCTATTTAATCTCCCACTAAATTTCAAATTTGGAGAAAATATGGCTATTGCTCAAAAAAGGTGACATCCATGGAGCGATAATATCTTTTAGTAGCTGGTGAATAGCATTTATAACTCTTTTGGCTAGGAGAGTACCAGAGAAAAAAATGCACTTAAGGGCTCTAGGATCAAGTTTACCCAGGTGTTGACTATGAACATAAACAAAAGCTGAGCACCCGAATACTTTGAAGGGAACAGTGGAGATGAGTCAAGTATTGGGAAAGGACTAAAGTAGAGCTTGACAGGGAGTTTGGAATTTGAGAATGCGAGAGGGCATCCTGTTTATGAGGTAGGCTGCAGTGAGATTGGATTCACCCGAAAAGTGTTTTGGTACATGTGTAGAGAACATGAGGGAGCAGGCAACATCTAGTAGGCGTTGGTTATTCTTTCGGCAATTCCATTTTACTGAGGAGTGTCGACACAGAAACTTTGGTATATTATACCTTGACTTGAGATAATCATCAAGAATGGATTTGAAATATTCTTTGGCATTATCAGTTTTCAAAATCTGTATTTTTGCTTGGAATTGTGTTTGGATCATGGTGTGAAAATTTTTGAAAATCTGACCTACCTCTGACTTTTCTTTCATGAGGAATATCTAGGTAAGTCTAGTGTGATCATCTATACAAGATATAAACCAGCGAGATCCAGTAATATTCTTGATCCTAGATGGCCCCCACACATCACTATGAATCACCGAAAAAGGTTGGGATGCTTTGTAGGGTCGGTTGGGATAAGAGTTGTGAACATGTTTTGAAAATTAACACATCTCACACTGAAAATCATTTGGATTTTTATTATTTAATCATGAAGGAAAGAGTTTCTCGAGATACAAGAAATTAGGATGTCCTAACCTATAGTGCCACAACATAATTGGACTATCATTATTAGAACGACTAATAGAAAAATAACTTTGACTTCTAGACACTAAACAATCGGATTTGTACCAGCCACTTTTGAGAGTGAACCATCTGCTATACTGACGGTTAAATTTTCATAACAGGGACTATAAGTAGAAAAAAATTTCTATCTCCGCTCATATGGTCCAATGCTCCTAAGTCTATAATCCATGGACCTAGCTTCTCCTTTTTAACATTAAGAGCACTTAAAAAATTACCCTTGTGTGCCAAAGAACCGGTACCAACCACAGTAGTAGGGGCTGCTGAAGATTAGCTGCTATTTGAATTGTTGTTGTTGCCTGAGACCATGGCTTCCTAATTGATGGTGACGTCTAAGACTGAAGAGGTGGAGTTGCGTCTCTTGGTGGCCATGCTGTATTTGGTCATATGGGAAGATTAGGGTTCAAAGGATGCTTTGATACCATGTTGAAATGTGGAAAAGAAAACTGAATATTCCACTCACTTATGAAAAAATTACATTCCCTTTAAATAGATGATAATTCTCATCTAATTACTATGGATATTTACAACCTATTGAAAATAGAATATCCTATTTAAAATGGAAAGCAGTAAAATAGGAAAGACTATCTACAGAATCGGGTAAAATGCTACCCAAATCCCCTAGGATCATGAAAATAGCTAAGAAATCAACTGTTTTGTTAGCTATAAATCTCCTAAAGATCAGCCTCCAATAAAGGCTAGCAGATATCTAATAATTCTACACTTATCAAAGTAAAATTATTTTTCCAATTGCTTCATGTTGATTTATATTTGGGTTACAACATCACTGTAGCTAGATCTTTGTTTTAACTATCCAAAGATGAAAAAAAGATAACTTAGGAGATAGTAAACCATGGAGAAACATAGTCCTAGGCATGCCAATCATTTAGAGGAGTCCATGCAACATGCACAAGAGAATCATTTTACGTGTCAGCAATAAATATGTCAAAAAATAGCTACCAAGTAACAGCATGGTTAGTGCAAGATTGTGAATATCACTCCCTCCTTTCAAGGCCAAATGAAGATTTGGCAACTATAAAAAACCAATAAATTCAATAAGAAATTCACATGCAGATTATTTTGAAAATTTATAGCCCATGAAAATTTCAAGCTTCAGACTCACATTTATACCAGAGAATGTCTAAGACTGCATGGTGTTAACAGGGAAAAGGTACTTGTAAGGATGTTCAAGCTCAAGTACTTTAACTCAGTTATATTGTACATCATCTTCCACCTCTAAATTACTCTCATATTAATAATAAAACTTTTGCCAGAAATTTTTATAGTTCAACTATATACTGGACAAGACTTCGAAAGTCCTACCAAAGAAACTGCAGGAAGCTACTCAAACAGGATACTAATTTTCATTTCTTTGCTCAGGAACTTTTTAATTAGATAATATATAGAAGCTGAATCATTAGATTATCAAGTATCAGATGAAGGAAACTTCTATTAAATATGTAATAACCCCCTGCAATCCAAGATGAGTGACATCTTTCGACTCAATATTATTTTTGAAGCAGTTGGAATTATGCCATTTGGCATACTTACGAAATGTAAGTGCTCACAAGTAGGGACTAGAGAATGGTCCATCTTACCTCTAGGTCATGGAGCTTTGCCTCAAGTTTTAATTGATTTTCCAGTTTCTTTTGTCTAATCTGGCATTCAGTTACCATAGAGATTCGCCGAGCTCTAATTTGGGCCTGTATCCTGCTCCATGAATGAAGACGGCTCAACATAGTTGAAGCTTGCTTTTTAACAGAATGGCCTTGGGTCAAGATCTGCAATCTAACTGTCCCTTTCAATCGACAGAACATTCTCCTACCCTGTAAAGGAGAAAATAGCCCGGCAATCAGCATATCTAAGTCTGAAGACATAAATACATTCTGGACATTACTGAAATACCTAGTACTATAAATTACTAGCATAGCAGCAAAATAGTTAACTTCATTTCATTATTGTCAGCTTGGAAAGCTTCTGTTCAGACTTCACAAGGTTCATAATTTCACATTTTCTCAATTGCTATTTGTTGCTCGACCATACTGTGAAGGTCCTTAATTGAAAAATATATACTAAAGTAGTCAAGTAACTCCATCAGTATTCTGGGCTTAAGATTAACAATCAAACCAACAATGTCTAGACACAAAGGGGGAAGAACTTCACTCTTTTCCCTGAAAATCTTAAGGACTGTTGAAGCAGGACCACAACATATAAACAGTCAATGTAGCAAAATATAATCCAACCTTTTACTACGTTGCAAACTGTTACTTTGACTTCAATGTGTTAAGACGAGGAGGAATATACAACATCAATAACGGTAACCAATTATAAGTTTTTCCTTAAATGAAACTCACACTAATCCTATTGATGCATTGCATCAAAATTTCAAAGAATATAAAATAAAGTGCTCCACAGTACAAAAAAAAAAAAACGCTCTCCTTAAGATGAAATCCGCTCCATGAAACAGTGTGCAAACAGGTTGTACAGAAAATCGTCCCTAAAATAGAATGATGTCAGCCAATGTGGTTGATTGTTTGCAGGTTGCATGTGTGAAAACAATCCAAATTTCCTACTTCAATAATAAGCTTTTCGTGACACAAGAAATTTGTACCTGCAGAATAAAAATTTCCAAGAGTAATTTGATAAGAAATGGATGCAGAGAGAGAGTGCACAAGGAATAGGAAGAAGAAGATGATTTTCTAATTTGCATGCAGGTGTTTAAATAGAAATATGACACCTTTTCATCCAAATATTGTGTGAAAAGAATCCAAATATCCTACTTCAATGATAAACTTTTCAAGACATAAGAAATTTGTACCCTACAGATTACAAATTTCCAAGAGTTATTATAAAAGAAATGGATTTAAAGTGATAGAACACAAAGAACAGGAAGAAGAAGATGATTTCCTAATTTGCATGCAGGCTTTTAAATAGAAATATGACACCCTTTCATCCAATAATTGTGCCTCCACAAATTCAAATTTCAACTCAATTCAATTCTCCATGTAACCATTAAAATGGATAAACTAGATTAATATAACTATGGCCCAAAATACTACAGGCTAAAACCTAGCTCGGCTCTTGCACAACACAAATGTCCAAAACTGCTAAAGTGCTCCACTAAGTGACACAGTACACAACTTGTCCCCTACAGCCCATCACTTAAAAACACATCTTCCTTTTCCCAATTTTCCAATGGGGGACAACTTTCCATATATATTTCTCAAAATTGTGGTGTGTATTTTGTGGTTTTGAAAACCTTAGGGGCAGCTTATTTGTGGAAAACAATTTTCATTTTCTGTTTTTAGTTTTTCAAAGAATTAAAAGATGCCAGAATATTTTCCAGTTTTTCAAGATTTATGGATTTGTTTAGCTGCAGAAAACAGCTTTCATTTTTCATTCCTAGATTTTCAACTAAATATTGTTTTTGATTTTATAAATTTTTACATACAAATGTCACAAAAATAAAAAAATGAATTGCATATTTTATAATTCTTTGAAATATTAAAAGTGGGAAATGAAAACTGTTTAATGATTGGGAAAATTTTCCAACTGAAAGTTTCTTACCAATTACTTGACCAGATGCTTTCTAGTTCAAACGTTCACTCATTTTCCAGAATCTGGAGGATTCCTGAGCCATCTACCAAACTCTGAACAGATATTTCTGTTTTAACAACAACAAGAAGAGAATCTATGGCAGGTATTTATGCAACATTTCTAATTAAGATTAACTAAGTAGGCTGTCTTCTCCTCCTCCTCTCTACCCTCCTCTTCCTTTTTCTTTCTTTTAATAATTAATGATGTAAAAAACAGAAATAATGGACAAATGCACTGAACTCATAACTCTGTGGACTACTGAACAAAGAGCAATTTTTTGTTGCTTCAATGCTATCTTACTCGAAAAAAAAAATTGACCTACATTTAAGAATGTTAAAATACAACTTAAGGTCTCTTCAGAAAACTCCAGCAATTTAAAATTGACCATGGTCCAATGACCAGTCATCCTGGTCAATTCAGGGTCCTAACAAGTTATAGAATCAAGAGGTAATTCAGTTCACATGAATTCTCTTTTGAATAGTGCAATTGTAATTATCTATCCCTCTTTGAGTGAGTGTGTGTGTGTGAGAGAGAGAGAGAGAGCGTTTCTTTGAGACTGTATATGGTGGTTGTTGAAAATTCTTGTTGTAAAAGCAATTTCAATTATCTTTCCCTGTGTGTGTGTGTGTGTGTGTGTTTGGGGGGGTGGGGGGGGGGGGGGAGAGAGAAAGAGAGAGAGAGAGAGAGAGTTAGTGTGTGTGTGTGTGAGAGAGAGAGAGAGAGAGAGAGGGAGTGTTTGTTTGTGACTTTATATGGTGGTTGTTGAAAATTCATGTTGTAAAAGCAAATCTAAATCTCAAGCTATGCATAAAAAACAAACAGCAGCAGAACAAATAAAAGCCTGGACCTTGACTAACAAGACCTTCTCAGACAAGGAAATTCAATGATACTAATGTGTACAACTTGTAACTGGATATACCATAAATGCCCGGAATGCACTCTGAATCCGAGTGGCAGCTACATCCTCAACTGGCAAACAAAGAGCCCGTCGATCTCCTCTTGTAGCACTACTAGCAAGGTTAGTAGACTCCTTCTGATAACAGTGTCTCCATTTCAATCCAGTTGATTTTTCCCTAGTTAAGGATCCCTGTCTCAAAGGTGAAAAAGGATAGGAAAATGTAATTATACCTTATTACTCTAGATGTCAGATACCAAAAAAGATATTCACCATAAACATTATAAAAAGCAGTGCTACCATTGAAGACTTAAAGAGTCACGAATCAAGTCATGAAAAAAGTACTTTGGCTTCAGAAAGATAAACTAATAGGCTTCATCCATAAACCATACTTATGTTGCAAAGGAATCATACCTTTCACCCATTAGATCAGTTCTTGGGCAATAAAAAGAAAATATTCAAATGATCCATTACAATCCTATCAAGGTATGGACTTTCATAAGACTCTAATATTCTGAATTATCATGAAAACAAAATTCCTACTGTGTATTAGAGGTTGTTGATTTTGTTTCTCAGCCAACATTTACTTTTAATGCCTACGAGAAAATATATGTTCCATTTTCTTGCAGGGCTAAAAATATATATATCTTTCATAAAATAATATAATTTATTCTCTTGGCCTCCTGATAAAAATTGGCTATTGACAATTTGAAAAATCATTGAAATAGGGAAATTATTTATTTATTTCAATGACATACTGAGGTAGCATCATATCCCATTTGGCACAGGATTAGAGAAGAAAGACAGGCACATATGAGGAATGTGTAAGTCACTCAAATGGACAAGTAAACTAATGAAGTGCTCGCCACTTCTCTCTCAGGAAAAAAAAAATACAATTAAGTACAAATCTTTAGCATTCTGATCCAGGATAAGAAATTAAATTAAAGGCTTATTTAATGATAAGTTGAGAACAGAGCTAATAAAAATACGGGCAATAGAACCTTCATGGTTCCATTATTATTTAACAGAAATGCAAAGCTTGGTTGGAAATAATTATGCAATGTAGTTACATTCAAAGGGGTATACCTTTACCTGTTTTTTTTTCTCATGTTTCACTTTCTTTAGGCTAATTATTGTTTTAAACCAATCTCCAGAACCCATTTCTGATGTTCAAGTGCTTGCATCCAACTTAACATAACCCTGAAACAGAATTTTCCATCAAGGAAAATGAAAAAAAAAAAAAAAAAACATACACCACATTAGTGCGAGGCAGACATCCAACAAATAAAATCATATGGGCTAAAATGATAATCAAGCACATTTTCAATTATTCAAAGATATATCATATGAAATCAGAGGTATAAACCAATAAAAAACTAAAGATATAAGATTGAACATGCGCTTTCCATATGTGAAAATATTGACACAACAAGAAGGATTGCTGCTCATAGATCAAATATTAATCTGAACGATCACTAGAAAAATAGGTTATCAATTGCATACGCACAATGCATGATCTATGAATGTCATTAGGTTTGAGAATAAAACAAACATAGTAGCTCTTATAACTATGGACGGAACCTGTTCAGCAATAGGCAGGCAGAGAGTGTAGAAATTTAATTCCAAAAATAAAGAGATGGCTAATATCTTAAGAAACACATGTTGGCTGCTAAAAGAAGATTGAACGTAACAGATGCATACATGTGCACACAGGCATGGTATGTTGGGCAGAGGAGAACGAGGAAAACGCTTGTAACACATTTCTGCGCACACCTGCAAACAGACATATGTTATCCCCCGGCCATCCTGAATTCCATCCTAGATCTGGTGGTTAGACTTTTACACTTCCTTCTAACTCCTTTATTTTACCCTCCTTTGAAAACAACCCCCATTGTCTCTATTATTAGGCTTCAAATGCAAGAAAACCTCTTCAAGGAAATTTTGAAAGGCACCCTTCAGGTCACCTTGAGGCCTGAGGCTTGCCTCGCTAGTAGCCAGTTCAAAAAAGCTTCAATGTTTTCATTATGCAGAGATCGTGTTAAGCACTTGTCTTGCAAGTCAAGCAACTCAAGTCGTGATAATAGGTGCACTGAGATCCAAATTACACATAAGCATTCACCCATGTGACCCATGTGCTAACTTCCCTATATATCACCTAAGTCCTACAAAATGTTCCATTTGTGTGTGGGTGTATATGGGGTGGTGATGGGGGTGACGGGGGACAATAACAGGAACCCACATGGAAACAGAAGACCAGTCTAGTAACCAGAGGAAGACGAGAAAGAAAAAGGCAATCTTAATAGAATAGAAGGTCAAAGAAATGAAAGTGACAGTGGATGATTCTACAGTATAGCAAAATTAGAGATTCCCATGGAATTTCCAAATTCATCATTCAATGCACTACTTGGTGTGCATATTTCTTGACATACAACAAACAGATTGATCACAATAGAATTCATCTCCAACACATGCTTGATTTTAGACCCCCAATGCGCTCCTATGGCAATCAAATCAAAATTCTGTGCAACAATTAACCTCACAAAAAAATTGAAAACCCACCCATTAGCAATTTAAAACAAAAAGAAGGAGAAAGGGTGGAATAAATTGACGATTGGATTATATCATCAGCTTGATTCATTGACATTTTCCTTCATCGGAATCGTTACCACCCAGATCTCTCCCTTCTCTGCCACATCCCAGTTAACAAACAGTGCTCCAGGAACCAAGTCAACGAACATAACCCATAGAACATAGATAATGCCAGAAAAGAAAAGAAAACAAAAGAAAAGATAAAGTAAAGGATAACGAACCAGTGAAGAAACTGAAGAGGGTCTTTTAGAGACCCTTTTGGGAGATGGGTACTCGAGATTTTGGAGAAGAAAGGTGACGACAGCAGCTGTAGAAGGAGAGAAGAAACAAACAGCTGAAGTGCGTGAAAGAATAAAAGGTGAGCGTGGATTGCCATGGCCCATCACCTGCCTTTCTGTAAAGAAGCTCAACAAATTAATGTCATACAAAATTTTAAGAAAAATAAAAACGAAATTCCTCTCTCTCTCTCTCCTCAATCAAGGCGCCAACCGAAGAATCCAACGCATATTCAAGGGTGTTGGCGTTGGACCTGCGAATGATTAATTTCAACAATACCGGCTACAGCGACAGAAGAGCAAACAATGATGGCGTTTGATGCTCCCACGCCCCCTGGCCCCCAACTCCTTCCTGTTCTTTATTCTTTTATTTTCCTTAATCAATGGCATAGAGGTTTCTGTCAGACTCAGCTGGGCATTCCCCTTGATTTCTATCCTCTTTAACGGCTCCATTAGTCAAATATGCACTGTGCATGACGCTGATGCCCATATGTTTTATGTTACAATTTTATCACGTAAAATTTTTTTTAAATTTTTTTATAATGCTGTAATTATTGCCTTAACATCAAACCTGTTTACAATTTTATATAATTATAGCATACATATGGTATAATACCAACTTTACCTGTGATGCACTTAATGTCGTAATTTTTTCACACAAAATCCATCTCAAACTCGGATAAAGGAGGAGGGTTGTGTTAGGTAACTGATAGACAGCGTAAAATTTGTCAGATCACTATGATATAAATTATTACCGAATATT
The DNA here is from genome assembly GCF_029873635.1 of Malania oleifera. Taxonomy (NCBI): domain Eukaryota; kingdom Viridiplantae; phylum Streptophyta; class Magnoliopsida; order Santalales; family Ximeniaceae; genus Malania; species Malania oleifera. Next base: position 53,338,346 of record NC_080428.1, read on the forward strand.
TGTTGGGGCATCCCTTATGAGCGACACGTTGCACTTGAACCACCCGGGTGTAGTGAAAAGGGGGGAGGGTGGGTTAGGTCATCGCCCCGAAGTGTCGTTAGGTCGTCGCCCCGAAGTGACACTCCATATGTCGGCACCCAGGTACGGTGTCAAATTGGGATAGGGTGGGTTTGTAAGTGTGTTAGAGAGAGAGACTCTCCCTTCTCTCTGAGAAGGTAGGGGTGAGCAAACGGTCGGTTTGGCTAAATTCAGGTAATTAACTGAATTAACCGAAAAATTCGATTAAATGATACCATTAACCGAATTGACTGAATTGACGAAGGAAACTGAACTGACTCCAACCGAATTGCCCACTCGGGTAATTCGGTTAACTGATTTTAACCGAAATTATTTAAAATTAATTGTTAGAAACAGAAAATAATTATAAATTTTTTTTAATGGAAGAATATCTATTTTTTTTTATATTTTTAATAAATAAATTCAAAGATAAAGAAAGTTGGATTCAGATTATTATATTACTAAAGAAGAAGAAGAAGAAGAGGAGGAGGAGAAGAGGAAGAGTTATCAGGTTTGCACGACGAGCTAGTGTGGTAGCCGCCAAGCTGAGACAGAGAAGAGAGGCTGAGCCGTTGAGTTGCTGAGGGCTGAGTGGAGTGGCTGAAACGCTGAGGACCAAGAGGCTGGACTTTGGAGAGCCGAGCTGTTGAAGACTCAAAGAGGGGATTCGCCAACTTCGAGAGGTGGTCTAATGACTCTGATGGAGAGCTGCGTGCGGCGGGCTTGCGGCGCAGATCAGCAAAGCACAGAGAAACAGAAACCTTAGCCCTAACTCTAATCCCCAATCCCCAATTCCCAAATCCCTTTTCTCCCACTCAGTGAAGTGAGACCCCTCCGTGACTCCGCCCAAGGCCCCAAGCTCGAGTCCCCAGACTACCCACATAAATTATATTTAAAATGTAATTAAGTAGTAATTTGGTTAATCGGTTAATCGATATATTTGTTACAATTAACCGAACCAAAACCGATTAACCGGACTTTTGTAGAATTTTAACCGAACCGACCGAATAGAGTTTTTTACCGAAACCGAACCGGCCAATTCCGGCCAATTATTTCGATTAATTTGGTTTTCAACTAATCATGCTCACCCCAATGAGAAGGTGCACTCTTGCGGGTGGCTAGGGATTTGATTGTGAGATAGTTCTTCGGATTTTGGAAGGGATTGTTGTGTGTTGATCCAACCGAAGGTTATTGGTGGCTTGCTCTTCCTTCGGCTGGCTTGTGGTTGATTTTCGGGTTCTGGTGGTTCAAATTCTCTGGTTCCCGCCTAGATGAAATTTGAATTTTGAACTTCCTTTCGGCCCGATGGCTGGATGCTCGAAAAGCTAGGTACAGATAGCCATGGGAAATCAAGATGGAAGGAAGGAAATAGGTGCGGATGCACTCAAGTTCATCGAAGCTCAGGGAGGTAATAGGGTGGAGTGGGTTTCAAAAAAAGATTCAGAAATAATGGCAGAATACGAGAGGCTTGAGGAAGAAGCTGATAAAAGATTTCAGGAATCGCGAGGGGTGCATTCGCCTACAGAACTCCTTGACCTGCTACAGCACCGGTTGGGGGTACATGCATGTCCCTCATCTGGTCTGAAGGAGTGTAAAATGCCTGCTGAACTTGTTCAATCGACCCCGATGGTTTTGAATGAGAGGATTATGAATCGCTGGGACTTGTGGGAAGCGATCAGTCCTCAGAGAGGAACGCGAATGAAAATGGAAGTGTTAAGAAGGAACTTTGGGGAGATGTGGAGAAGTCTGATGCAGACAGTGTGGGAAAGAAAGACCCTACTGCTCTGGATGATGGGTTGAAGGCAGTTAATAATGAGAAGGAGATGCACAAAGGAAGAACAATAGTAAGGAACAACAAAAGAGTTCCATGGTCAGATTTATTTGCGAATAACAGGAACCCTAGTTGTTGTACTACCATTCTTTTTTTTGGATTCGTCCGGGTGTCCACAACCGTCAACAACGTCCGTTTTATGGTCCGTCGCACCGGTCGTGACTAATCCCACGTCCACGTGACAGCCGCCCCACACCACCACGCAGGAGGTAAACTCAGGCGCTCGCCGCAGGAATCGAACCTGGGGTGGGAGAAATCCCTGACCTCGTGAAAGGCAACCCCGAAATCCGCCCTTGCCAACTGAGCTCAGCCCTGGGGGCTGTTGTACTACCATTCTTGCCTTTCAATCAGATGGTAGTGGAGCTAGGTTGAAATTGACAGAATTATCTAGACCGGAGGACTCATATCAGAAGTGTCTTGTGGGCTACTTTGTTGGGAAATTCCCTAGCAGGGCTGCTCTAAGCACAGTGGTTAACTCATGGAAAGCCAAACTCAATTACATCAGGCATTTGGATGGTTGGGTGGTGTTCAAGTTCCAAAAAGAAGATGATTTGGAATCAGTTCTACAGAAAGCACCGTATGTAATTCTTGGCAGAATGTTATTTATGAAAAGAATGCCTAAACTATTCCAATTTGGACCTAATCACAGGTCTTCTTTGCCGGTGTGGGTTCAGTTAAAAAATTTACCAATAGAGATGTGGAATCCGATGGCTTTGGGTAGAATATGCTCTGAACTGGGTAAGCCAATGTGTGTGGATAAATTCACAATGATGCAAGCCAGAATCTAATATGCTAGAGTACTTGTGGAGGTTGATGTTGTGAAGGAAATCAAGCGCTTAGTTAAGGTCTTCCTCCCGGATGGTGAAGAAACGGTACAGGAGGTTGTGTATGAGAACCTTCCCAGGTTCTGTACCTACTGTAAGCATGTTGGACATTCTGTCAATTTCTGTGGAATCAAGAAAGGGAAAGTAGAAGAAGGTAAATCAAAGGAAAAACAAAATAATAGGCCTGTGACATGTAACTTGAATGCGAGTCTACAGGAAAGCAAGCAGGTGAAAGGGGATAAAGGGAAAGAGAAGATTGGGGTATCTGATTGTGTGGCTGGCACCTCTGATGGGGCTTTGTCCAGTAAAGGTGGATGTGAATCGAATAATCCTATTTGTGGTGCTATGCCTTCTCAGTTACCCTGTATGAAGGTGAGATTGAATGGGGAGGATAATGAACAGTTCAACAACCAGAGGAATCTAGTGTGTGATTTATTCCCTGAAGTTGTGTGTGGGAGTCATAAGTTGTCCCTGCAAAAGGAGGGGATGGAGGGATCTAAAGGTGTTACTTCAGGGGGAAGCCTAAACCCTAGAATGGCTTGTCCAGAAGGTATTGTTGCAGATGGAAATGTAGATGAATGTTTTCTGTCTCCTCTGATGGGGGCTTCTGATGATCCCATTTGCAATGCAATGGCATCCCACTCCCTTTACAGGGACCAAAAGAACAAGGTTTGTGACTTATTCCCTGAAGCTATCTCTGGGAATTGCTCTGTTAACTCCCTGACTTCTACTCCCTTGGGGACCTATGCTGGAAACTCTGTTATTGCACAAACTGATGTTGTGAAGGGTGCTATCCAGGATAAAGGCAAATCTATCTGCCGCCTCATGGATGATCCAGTTTGTCAGTTAGTGGAGCATGTTGTAGTGCACCCTCAAAAGAGCAATGTAGAGGAGCCCTCTCCAAACTCAAACTTGGAGGTTGTTTGTGCCTTACCAGCCTACAATTCACAGAGAGCTGGAGCACCAGGAATGAAACTCAACCAAACTGGTAAGGATCCGAATGATGGCTTCACTGTTGTGAAAAACAGGAAAGCTGCAAAGAGAGGAGGGGTTCCAATTCAACCAAATAAGAAGGGGGGGCCTGGCCCCCATCATGCCCAATGAAAATGGCTTCCTGGAACATCAGGGGTCTAAATAATCCCCTGAAACAAAATGGGATCGTTGATCTCATCAAGAAAAATAGGTTGGAGTTACTGGGTGTCTTGGAAACTAAAATGTCCTTAGACAAGCTTAATGTAATGATGAGAAGGAAACTCAGTTCCTGGGAACAACTCAACAATTTTGAATACCATAAAGCAGGTAGAATTGTAGTAATGTGGAACCCTCAAAAGGTCCAAGTTTAGATTTTTCATATGAATGCACAAGCTATCCATTGCAAGGTAAGATGCTTGGTCACCTCTAATGAATTTATGGTGAGCTTTATCTATGGCTTTAATTCACTTGTGGCCAGGAGAAATCGATGGTGTGACCTTGTTCAATCAGGAAATGCATGCTCTGGACCTTGGATGCTGCTTGGGGACTTCAATTGTGTTCTCAATGCAGATGAAAAAAGGAATGGAGCTCCTGTTTCAGTATATGAAACCAAGGATATCAATGACTGCTTTGTGGAAACTGGTTTATCGGATCTTAACTCCTCATGTTGCTTTCTTACATGGTCCAATGGGACTGTATGGTGCAAATTGGATCGTGTATTAGTTAACCATGAATGGCTTTTCACAAATTGGAGAGCTCAGGCCCTGTTTCAGTTCCCATGGATCCTTTCAGACCACTCTGTCTGTCTGGTCACTCTATTTTCTGATCTAGAACTGGAAGAGCTCCTTTTAAGTTATTCAATATGTGGGCTACACATTCAGACTTCCAGGATGTAGTCAAGGAAGCTTGGCAAGCTTACTATGAAGGTAACAGACAGTTCTGTCTTACCAGGAAGAAAGGAAGCCTTTGAGAGCTCTAAATCAAGCTCATTTCTCACACATCTCAGCTCGAGCAGAAAAAGCTAATGTTGAGCTATTGGCAATTCAGGAAAAATCACATGACTCTCCCTACTGTCCTAACCTGCAATTGGAGTTGGGAGCAAAAAAGAAAGAAGCTAGTAGGCTGGAGGAAGCTAACAGAATATTTCTCTCCCAGTTGGCCAAATGTAAATATATAAAATACTGTAACAGAGGCTCAGCTTTCTTTCTTGCTTTACTGAGAAGGAACCGGAGCAGAAATCACATTGCATCAGTCACAAAGCAGAATGGAGAACTAATTGAATCTTATGATCAAATGGCTGAAGAGTTTGTGAATTATTATAAGCAGCTGCTAGGGGTGGATTGTAGATGCTCAGAAGTGGATGCACAGGTTGTATCCAGGGGTCCTGTTCTAAATGAGGAAAGAAGTGAAAGTCTACTGGTTCCAGTGACAGATGGGGAGGTAAAAATGCACTGTTTAGCATTGCAGATGGGAAATCCCCAGGTCCGGATGGATATACTGCCTGTTTCTTCAAAAATGCCTGGGGCATTGTGGGTCAAGAGGTTACACAAGCTTTCAAAGAATTTTTTCTCAGTGGCAGGCTATTGAAGCAGATCAATCACACTACTATAGCCCTTATACCGAAGTCAAGCCATGCTTGCTCAGTAAGTGACTATCGACCTATCTCATGCTGCAATGTACTTTACAAGATCATTGCTAAGATAATTGCTGCTCGAATCAAACCTGTTCTGGAGGACTTAATCAGCCCTGCCCAAGCAGCTTTTATTAAAAAGAGTATGGTGGAAAGCATATATTTGGTTCAGGAGCTGATTAGAGGATATGCCAGGAAAAGATCCTCTCCCAGGTGCATGATGAAAATTGATTTGAAGAAGGCATTTGACACTGTCTCATGGTCCTCTCTTAATCAAATGTTGATTCACCTGAAATTCCCCTCGAAGATGATTGAATGGATCATGGAATGTGTCTCCTCCACCTCTTTCTCAATCTCCTTGAATGGCAAACTTTTTGGGTTCTTCAAAGGGAGGAAGGGCTTAAGGCAAGGAGATCCTTTATCCCCCCTCTTATTCGTCATTTGCATGGAATATCTCTCGAGGCTGCTGAAATCCCTGGAAGGAAAATTTTATTTCAAATACCATCCCAGATGTGAGGAGCTGAGAATAACTCACTTGGTTTTTGCTGATGACTTGTTATTATTTTCCAGAGGAGACGTTAAATCTGCAAGCTACATGATGGATTGCCTCTCCAAATTTTCCAGCTGCTTTAGCCTCATTGCTAACTGCATGAAATCAAGTTTTTACCAAACTGGAATTAAACAGCAGGAACTGGAGAACATCCTGAACATATCTGGTATCAGCTTAGGAGAATTTCCTTTTAAATATTTGGGCATCCCTCTGTTGTCTTCTAAGCTAAATGAAGCACACTATGGCCCTTTGGTGAGTCGAATTGCTAACCTGCTTAAAGAATGGCCTGCTAATACTTTGTCTTATGCAGGGAGACTGGAAATTATTAATTCCATCATTCAAGGTGTGGAGTGCTTCTGGCTTGCTATTTTTTCCATACCTTCAAATGTCCTAAACCAAATCATTAAGCTATGCAAGGTTTTCTTGTGGGGAGGCAGGAAGAAGCCACTGGTAGCCTGGAGTGATCTATGCCTTCCAAAATCTGAGGGGGGGGCTTGGTGTTCTTGACCTGAGCACATGGAATAAGGCACTGCTGACTAAAACCTTATGGAACATCCATTCCAAAAAAGATTCTCTATGCACTAAATGGATCCATCAGTTCTACTTATCTAACTCAAACATTTGGGAGGCTACAACTAAGAAATCCGACTCCCCTTTATTCAAAAAGCTGCTGGAGTTGAGGTGCCAGCTCATGGATCTTTGTGGTGGACCAGATGCTGCCATTGAACTGATGAATGGCTGGGATAATCTTTCACACCAGGGATATGAATTTTGGAGACACATGAAACAGAGTATAGCAGCAGATAAGCAAGAAAAGAAATCTTTCTCTCTTATTCAATGAAAATGTTACGTACAGCTGAGACCTCTGATATATATATATATATATATATATCCAGAGGAAGAAAAAGAAAGGAAAAACAGAAGAAGAAAAAAAAACTAGAACCGAAACTTAACAGAACTCAACTGAAAATATAAACTGAAAAACTAATAGTCCCCCTCAAGATGATGTGTAGATATTATGCACATTCATCTTGGATAAAAGAACTTCAAAAAATTTAGAACCTAAAGGTTTAGTCATTAAATCGGCAAGCTGATGAGCAGAAGATACATGTAAAGTGGTAATAAGACCCTCTTGTAATTTATCACGAACCAAATGACAATCGACTTCAATGTGTTTAGTTCGTTCATGATAAACCGGATTGGCTGCTATGTGAAGAGCAGCTTGGTTATCACAAAATAAAAGAGCTGATTGAGGATGATGTTGATGCAGATCAGCAAGCAATGATTTAAGCCAAATAATTTCACAAACAGTGACAGCCATGGATCTATATTCAGCTTCTGCTGAGGATCGTGATATGGTGTGTTGCTTCTTTGATTTCCATGATACAAGAGAATCCCCAATGAAAATACAAAAACCACTTATGGATCTACGAGTATCAAGACAGCTGGCCCAATCTGAATCTGAAAAAGCTTTGAGATGAACTTTAGATGAAGATGGAAAAAATAAGCCTTGTCCAGGAGTAGATTTGAGATATCGTAAAATTCTCATAGCAGCTTGTAAATGAGGCATTCTAGGAATATCTAAAAATTGACTAAGATGATGTATAGCAAATGTAATGTCAGGTCTGATATGAGTCAAATACAATAATCTTCCAATAAGTCTTCTGTAAGCTGAAACATCATCTACTAGTTCACCAGCATCTTTAGATAATTTTGTATGAGGATCCATGGGAAATGAGACTGGTTTAGCAGCAAGTAATCCAGCATCTGAAATTAATTCCAAGCAATATTTTCTTTGAGATAAAGATATACCTTTTTTCGACCTAGCTATCTCCATTCCAAGAAAGAATTTCGCAGACCCCAAATCCTTCAACTTAAACTCAGCAGCTATTGATTTTTTAACATTCTCAAGAACAGCTAAATCACTACTAGCTAAGAGGATATCATCAACATACAATAACAAGGCAACAAAAGATCCTCCTTCCTTCTTAGTAAACAAAGAATAATCAACTTTGGACTGAGAAAAACCCACTGAAAACAACACGGATGTGAATTTTGAATTCCATTGTCTTGAAGCTTGCTTTAAACCATATAAAGATCTTTGCAATTTACATACTCTTTTGTCCCCCTTACTAAGATAGCCTGGAGGAGGCTTCATATAAACTTCCTCATCTAATTCCCCATATAGGAATGCATTATTAATATCTAAATGATGGAGATGCCAATCATGTATTGCAGCAAGTGATAAAATACACCTCACAGTAACCATCTTTGCAACAGGTGAAAAAGTCTCAAAAAAATCCAACCCTTCCATTTGAGTATAACCTTTAGCAACAAGTCTTGCCTTATGTCTTTCTATTGAACCATCAGAATTGTATTTGATTTTATATACCCACTTACAACCTATGGGAGTTTTATTAGGTGGTAATGTTGTGAGAACCCAGGTTTTATTCATTTCAAGTGCAGACAATTCTGTAGACATAGCAGCTCTCCAAGGAGCATGCTGAACAGCTTGATGATAAAAGACAGGTTCAAAATCAGAAGAAATAGCAATGGAGAATGCTTTGTGTGATTCAGATAATCTGCAGTAAGAAAGTACTTCAGAAATGCTATGTTTATTACCTGAGATATTAACAGGATCCCTGGTAGATGATTGAGACTTAGAGGCAGCTAAGTTGCAATGATAAGCTTGTAAATAACCAGGCTGTTTGTGTTGTCGAGTTGATTTTCTCAAGGGTGGAAATTGATTTATATCATGGAAAGGTAAATTATTGTTAGATGGAACAACAGAAACTGGAGTAGGAAGTGCTGATGTCAATGGTTCAGAGAAAATTATATTCTCAGTAGAATCTGAAACTGGATTGGGAAAAACTGTAATAGAACTTTCTGAAGGTGTGATGGACTGAAATGAATGTTTATGTGTAGAAATCATATTGAAATCAGATGAAAAAGGAAATATGGATTCATGAAATATGACATCTCTAGAAACAAAGAAAGTTTTCTGTTCCAAATCATAAAGCTTGTAGCCCTTTATACCAAATGGATAACCTATAAACATACATTTTCTTGCTCTTGGTGAAAATTTTGATCTGTGTTGAACAAGGGTTGATGCATAGCATAAACAACCAAAGACTTTTAAATGTTTATATGCTGGAGCTGAATTATACAAAACTTCATGTGGAGACTTGTTTTGCAAAATCAATGATGGAATTCTATTGATAATATATGTTGCTGTCAGTATACATTCTCCCCAAAAAATTAAAGGAATGTTTGATTGAAATTTTAAAGCTCTTGCTACATTTAATAAATGTTGATGTTTTCTTTCAACTCTAGAATTTTGTTGAGGTGTTTCTACACATGAAACTTGATGCAAAATTCCTTTTGAATTAAAAAAATTTATCATTTTAAACTCTAAACCATTGTCAGATCGTATACATTTAATCTTTGTCTCAAATTGTGTTTCAACCATATTGTAAAAAACAGTAAAAAAATTTGTAACTTCAGATTTCTGCTTCATTAAGTAGGTCCATATAAATCTGGAGTGATCATCCACTAAGGCAAGAAAGTATCTAGACCAATTATGAGTTGGAACAGAAAAAGGCCCCCAGATATCAGCATGAACAAGATTAAAAGGAAAACTTTTATTATATGAATGAACTTCAAAAGGAAGCTTTTTCTGTTTTGCTAAAGGACAAACTGTACAATGATTATCTAGTTTATCTAGGAAACTAATGTCTGATACAGTTTTTGAAAGAAAATTCAAACGAGACAAGGAAGGATGCCCTAATCTGCTGTGCCAGATTTTGGAGTTTATGACAGAATGTACAATGGTTGATTTTGGTGAAGAACTAACAGCATGAACAGCCGATTGTTGCAAAATATATAACCCAGCAGATTTTCTAGCAATCCCAATCATCCTCCATGGAGTAAATTCCTGAATAAAACAAACATCAGGTAAGAAAATAAAATTGCATTTTTGAGATGAAGTAAGTTTACTAACTGAAAGTAAATTATATGAAAAAGATGGTACACAAAGTACATCTTTGAGAATTAAACTTTCAGACAATTGAACTGTGCCAATATGAGTGACTGGAACAGTATATCCATTTGGAAGCATGACAGTAGTGTCTAAAGATTTTGTAATAGAGGTAAACGTATCAGATGAATGAATAATATGATCTGTAGCACCAGTGTCTACGATCCAAAGATGTTGGGATGTTGATGAAGATACTGAACAACTTGAAGGAAAACTTGAAAGTATCATACCTTGGGTATTTTGTGGAAGAATGTTAGAAACAACATTAGCTGCTTGATGATTGATGGTTTCATTAGATTGTGAGTGGATTAAAGCTAACAATTTCTGACAGTCTTCTTGAGAAAAAGGCAGTTTGTTATAAGGTTCAAAATTTGCATCAATAGGATGGCTTATGACTTGATTAATTGATGAAGACTTTCCCTTCTGTCGAGAATTGGTGAATTTATAACCTGGAGGATACCCATGTATTTTGTAGCATTTATCAACAGTATGATTATTCAATCCACAATGAGTGCAAAATAATTTTGCTCTCCTCTGCTGCTGCTGCTGCTGATTTCCAGAAAAATGATTACCAGAAGTAGTTTTGTGGCCTGCAAAATTTGATTCTGGTATTCTGCTCATAAAGGAAACTGTATCAATTACACCAGATTTGCATATCTCTCGCTGTTTCTCTTCTTGAACTATTAACGAAAAAACTTTGTTTATTTCTGGTAGAGAATCCATCATCAAAATCTGTCCTCTAACATGTGAAAAACTTTCATTTAATCCCATCAAAAACTGAATGACATGTTGCTTATCTTGATATTTCAAGAATTCCCGAATAGCATCACAAGTGCATGTTCTTAGAACACCACAAGAACAAATAGGAATCTGATTATAAGTAGCCAATTCATCCCATAAAGATTTAAATTTCGTATAGTAATCTCTTACCGACATATTTTTTTGGACTAAACTGGATAAATCCTTTTGAAGTTGAAAAATCCTTGGTCCATTTCCTTGTGTAAATCTGTTCTTGAGATCTTGCCACATATCCTTGGTAGTGTGAGAACAAATAATGCTAGCCCCAATTTCTCTTGATACTAAATTAATGATCCAAGAAGATACCATGTTATTACATCTTTCCCACATAGCATTCGAAGCATCTGTTGAGGATGGTCTGGCAATTGTTCCGTTTACAAACCCAATCTTGTTCTTTGCCTTAAAAGCCATCATCATGGATCTACTCCATGTGTGATAATTTTCCCCGGTGAGGACATTCGAAACCAGCATTGTGCCTAGTGAATCACCACTCTGTAAGTGGTATGGATTACTTTCTTCATTCATATTGCTCATTGAAATAGATGAAGTAGACATTGCAGTGGACCTTCTCAATCTTTCTGCTCTGATACCATGAAACAGAGTATAGCAGGAGATAAGCAAGAAAAGAAATCTTTCTCTCTTATTCAATGAAAATGTTACGTACAGCTGAGACCTCTGATATATATATATATCCAGAGGAAGAAAAAGAAAGGAAAAACAGAAGAAGAAAAAAAAACTAGAACCGAAACTTAACAGAACTCAACTGAAAATATAAACTGAAAAACTAATAACACAAAAGTCACAAGGTGAAGTGGGACAAGGAGGTATGGTACAGTGGCAACCTTCTGAAACATTCATTTTTCTTGTGGCTGGGTCAGAAGGGCAAACTTCCCACCTGTGATAAATTGACTGGAGTTGAAATGGATCAGACTTGTGTTTTCTGCATATCTGAGACTAAAACTCTTGAGCACTTGTTTTTCAAATGTTCCTTCTCGGCTGCTGTTTGGAATGATATAAGGAAGTGGCTAGGCTTGAAGAGATGCATGTCATCGATTAAGGCTGCAACAAAGTGGCTACATAAAGAAGCTAAGGGTAAGGATATCCAGGCTGCAAGTAAAAGAATTGGCCTAGCTTCAATAGTTTACTTCCTATGGCATTTCAGAAATAGAAGTAGATTTGAGAACCACACCATATCCCCACTAGAGCTTGCCAAAGTAATCCAAAGGCACACGTACATGGCTGTATATGGAAATTTTGATTTGTATACTGTTAATGGAATTAATTGAGATTGTACTTGATGTAATCCTTGGACTTATTTGAATGGTCAATCTAGACCCCTGGGAATGCCCAGGTTTTTGATGTATTTTGGTATCATGTAAACCCTGGGAATGTCTAGGTTTTGATGTATTTAACTTCTTCTATTTCGACCTGGGGATGCCCAGAGTAGTTGTACATCTTCATTTTGATCAATATACATTTACCCTTGATAAAAAAAAAAATATGCGAGGGTTCCTACATCATTCTGGACATGGGCAGGTAAAGACATTAGTTTAGGAAACTAGGATTAGATTAGCAATTTGGAATATAGGGACACTTACAGATAAAAGCATGGAAATTGTGAATACAATGATTAGAAGAAGAATTAATATAATTTGCCTTCAAGAAACTACGTGGGTGGGGCAGAAAGCTAAAGAAATCGATAAATCAGGATTTAAACTTTGGTAGACTGGAAAAGAAAAACATAAGAATGGAGTAGACATTATTATAGACAAAAACTTAAAAGATAGCGTTGTGAATGTAACTAGAGTAAGGGATAGAATTATAAAAATCAAGATGGTAATAGGACAAGAGATAATAAATATCATTGGTGTTTACGCTCCTTAAGTTGGCTTAGCAGAAAATCTTAAGAGACAATTTTGGGAAGATATGGATAGTATTATACAAGGCATACTAGGGACTGAAAAAATATTTATAGGAGGAGATTTGAATGGACACGATGGAAGAGACAATAAAAATTATGAAAGGATACATAAAGGATATGGATATGGAGACAAAAATGAGTTTGGGGAGATGATCTTAGACTTTGCTATGTCATATGATTTTAGTATAATGAATACTTCTTTAAGAAGAGAGAAGAACACTTAATAACTTTTAAATGTGGACAAAATAGAAGTCAAATAGATTTTTTTTTTTAATTAGGAGGGTAGATCGTTTATCATGTAAGGATTGTAAAGTTATTTTAGGTGAAAGCTTAACCGCACAACATAGAGTCTTAGTGTTAGATATATGTGTTAAAAATGGAAGAAAAATGATAAAATAAACTAGTGTAAGAGAACTAGATGGTAGAACCTAAAAGGAGAAAATATAATAAAATTTAAAGATAAAATGATCAAATATGGGGATTAGACCATAGAGGATGGGATAGATACAAACACTCTTTGGAATAGATTAGTTACCTCTATTAAAAATTTAATAACCCAAGGAATTTAATCAGGACCTTGTTGACGAACATAGGGGATTCATCGACGAGGATACATGAGGATCTCATTGACGATGACACATTTCATCAATGAGAAGATACCGAGAGGTTGTTTTCCAAGATCTGAATTTCGTCGACGAATGAACCTCCTTCTTGACCTCGTCAACGAGGTGATGTGGCTCGTCGACGAAGTATAAATAGTCCTAAATCCGGATTTTCAAGCATAATTATCAACAAAATCCTCTTTTTCTCTCTCCTCTACGGTCCCTCCCTCTCTCTCTTCGATCCTGGCCCTGTTAGTCGCCGGATCAATGATCTGAGGCCACCACAACGTTCCTAGGAAAGTTCTCTCTAAGTTTATTGGAGCGGATCGTTGGTGTGACTGAGTTGAATTTCATCCTAGATTCAGGGTAAGGTTTTTTATTCAAAATTAGGGTTTCCAACAGTTGTAGGAAATGTAGTAGTTGAAGAAATAATGATATTTTATTTTAGGATATATTGTTTTCAAGGTGTTGAGTGGGGAACCCAGTGTAAGTAGGAGCAGTCACAGTAGGGAATTTTAGCAGGAATCAGGTAAGGGAAATATGCTATGCTAGTAATTTTAGGAATTTTATCAGTAAAATATATATGTTTTAGGGAAAATTCTACAGATTATATATTATTTTTATTATCGGTAGATATAGATTTCAGTACAAGGATTTTCATGTATTTAGTTGTGTGACATGAGTTAATATTAGATCAGTACACTGTATATATAGTTTTCAGAATACCATGATTTACAGTATACGTATAGAAACCTTTATTTTACAACATTTTTAGAATACCATGATATGTAGATTTCAGAACCATTACATTCAGTTATTTCAGTTAATAAAATATTTCAGTTAATAAGATATTTCAGTTATTCAGATAATTCAATTATTCAAATATCTCAGATATTCAGTTTTTACAGTTTATACAACGTTATGGTTATTTCAGTTGTATCAGAATCATGGTAAAATAGTAAGATAATTATATATAAGTATTATATAGTATCAGACCCTGATGGACCAGATTCAGTCAGCAGAGCACGGTACCGTAGCTATATTAAAATTCAAAGTGCAACCACATTACTCAGATAGTATGTGGTATTCAGAAGTCGATCGTGCCTATGTTGTGGATAGGCTCCCCATCAAATATGGGTTGAGGGGGCCGATCTAACTGTTGGAGTTCAGTTGACTTACCTTGGTCGGCTAGCCAAGTTAGGTCCCGCCTACAGGCCGCACAACCCTGTCATAAGGGGTTAATTTATGACTTTTAGTTATCCATCCAGGGAATTTTTTCAATTATTATATATATATATATATGTATGATCAAATTTACAGAAAATAGACGTACTTATAGATATTAGAAGTATTATGAGTAGAATATTCAGAAAAATCAATTTATGTTAAGCAACATAGGTATAATTTACACTGTAACAGGTATATGGGTTTTCTTAGTTTTCGTATTTATGGTATTTTCTAAGTCAGATTTTACAAGCATGTAGCTCACTTGCCACACACTAGCGATAGCATATTTCATCTTACCGGGTTTTTTCTCATCCCAGTCGTTTAATTTTTTTCAGGTGATCCAGCTAGACAAGCAGATCAGGCTCGCAGGCAGAGGGGCTACAGTGTTTTCCTGTAAGTAGAGTGAGTATTTTGGAAGGTTATTTCTGTATAGCCCTAGTTTCAGTTGAGGGTATTCTAGGAATAGTTGTATATGTATATTTTGGGAATATTCTGGTACTCTGGTATTGTGTATATATATATGGTTGTGGTGATATGATTTCAACTTCTCGCTGCTTAGGTTGATGGTTTTATATTAATTAGAAGGTAATGGAGCAGTGGAATTTCACAGTATTTATTATTAAAAAAAATTATTAGCAGGTCGTTACAGTTTGGTATCAGAACCTAGGTTGCTAGGTTCTATAGACTTTTGAGTGCAGCGGAAGCAATACTAGAGTATAGGAAAGGATTGAGATTTTGTTCTGTAGTCTGGGTATAGAATTTTCGTGGTGGTTTTTGTGTTTTTCCTCGGGTGACGATTTTAGGAAAACCGTAGTAAACTATTGCCAGGTCGTGTATCTAGGTTGCAGAATTGGATTTTGAATTAAGATCAGGGAAGGTGGTTAATTATGAATAGGGGATTTCAGTTGAAAGAAATAGTATAGGTTGGAACGGGAGATAAGGTCTTTAAAGTGTGTTCCTCATTTTTCAAGATGGACCCAGGAAGCAGTGGTACGAACGCTGGGGAAGACAGACCAAGACCTTAGCATGGAAGGTGGAGATACTGATGCAGTACTGCGCAACATCACCCAGCAGGTGATGACTGAGATGGCTAGGAGCTCAGGGGAGTGTAGCTGCATGATCGAGCAGTTTACGCGGATGAAGCCCCCATCTTTTGCTAGAGGAGATTACCTGATTATAGTTGAAAATTGGGTCTAGGATATTGAAGAGACATTGACCGTGCTTCCATGTACGGATGATTAGAAGGTCATATTTACAATGTTTAAACTGATAGGAGAGGCGAAACACTGGTGGAGATCAGCGTGTCTGATTGAGGAGCAGAGGTCGGTTCTAGTCCAGTGACGTGGGACTGATTCAAGGAGCTGTTCTTCGAGCGATATTTCCTTGCTATCGTTTGGAGCGCAAAGGCAGCAGAGTTTATGCACGTGGTATAGGGGCAGATGACAGTATCTTAGTACGCAGCTCAATTTATTGAGTTGTCATGATTTGCCCCATATTTAGCACTAGATGAAGAGAAAAAGGCAAGGAAGTTTGAAGAGGGTCTGAGGCAGAACTTGTTTGAGCTGGTGATTGGTTTTAGGGCTCAGAAATTTACGGAGGTTGTAGATAGGGTTGCGATTATTGAGAGTGGTATACAGAGAGGTATTGCAACTCAAAATCATAGGAAGAGGCCAATGCCTCAGGGTTTCTAGGCAAGCTCCAGTCGGGGCCCATAGAGAGGAGGTTGTGATAGGGGAGATCAGAGGCAGACGACAGGACCTTGTAAGAATCAAGGTATGCAGACTTTCCTGGTATGTCAGACATGTGGGAGATGACATTTGGGGGAGTGTTGAGTAGGGAGAGATGTTTTCTATCGTTGTGGGAGACCCGACCACATGGCACGTACATGCCCAGGACCGCCATACCAGGTTCCAGCTCCCAGGCCCTATCGGGGAGGATATCAGGCGGCTCGGGGAGGCCAGTAGAGGAGTGTAGCCCTGACAAGGGTTTACGCTTTAACGCCAGGTGATGCTGAGATGGTCGTGGATATGGTTATAGGTACTTTTACTATTCTATTATATCCAATTGTTGTTTTATTTGATTCAGGTGCTACTCATTCCATTGTCTCTGCATCCTATGTGAAATTATCTAGAAGTGAGACCCAGTCATTAGGTATAGAATTATCAGTAGCTACACCATTAGGGTCAGTGATGCGGTGTCAAAGGGTACTAAGGGGCTATCTAATGGAAATTCAAGGGAGAGTGCTACTAGCAGACTTGATTGTATTTGTTATGTGTGGGTTTGATGTAATACTCGGTATGGATTGGTTGGTAGTTAATCACGCTAGTATTGATTGTTAACAGAAAGAAGTAATTTTTAGACCCCTTGGTAAGTAAGAATTTAGGTTTGTTGGCTCACATGTACGTGCTCCGTCGTAGCTAGTGTCAGCCATGCAGGTGAGCAGATTGCTCATGGATGGAGGTCAGGATTTGTGGCTTTTGTAAAGGAAGTGTCATAAAATGAATTGAAACTTGAAAGTACATCAGTAGTACAAGAATTCTCAGATGTTTTTCTAGAGGAGCTACCTGGGTTGCCTCCCGAATGCGAGGTGGATTTTGCTATAGATCTACATCTAGGCACAGCGCCGATCTCTAAGATTCCTTACCGTATGGTTCCAACTAAATTGGGAGAATTAAAGGATCAGTTGCAAGACTTGCTAGATAAGGGATTTATATGACCCAGTGTATTGCCGTGGGGAGCTCCAATGTTGTTCGTAAATAAGAAAGATGGGTTTGTGAGGATGTGTATTGATTACGAGGAGATAAACAAGGTTACTGTTAAGAACAAATATCCCCTACCCCATATAGATGATCTTTTTGATCAATTCCAAGGCACACAGGTGTATTCCAAGATTGACCTTAGATCAAGTTATCATCAAGTGAGGGTAAAAGTAGGGGACGTTGCGAAAACAGCCTTCGGGACCAAGTATGGGCACTATGAATTCCTCGTTATGCCATTTGATCTGACGAATGCCCCAGTTGTGTTCATGGACTTGATGAATAGAGTTTTTCACCAATATCTAAATTTGTTTGTAGTGGTTTTTATTGATGATATACTCATTTATTCAAGGAGTTTTGAGGATCATAAAATGCATTTGAGACAGGTACTGCAGACGCTCAGGGAAGAAAAACCCTATGCCAAGTTTAGCAAGTGTGAATTCTAACTTAAGAAGGTTGCGTTTTTTGGGCCACATGATCTCAGGAGATGGTATTTCAGTGGAACCTAGCAAGATTGATACGGTGGTGAATTGGGTTAGGCCGAAGAACATGCAAGAAGTCAGAAGTTTCTTAGGACTCGCAAGTTATTATCGTCGATTTATTGAGGGGTTTTCAGCCTTATTAGGACCTCTCATGCGTTTGACTAAGAAGAATGTCAGATTTGAGTGGGATGAAGAATGCGAGCATATTTTTCAGGAATTAAAGCAGCGGCTCGTCACTACACCAGTACTGATGATTTTATTAGGAGGTGATGGTTATGTAATTTACAATTAAGCGTCTTTGAAAGGGCTTGATTGTGTGTTGATGTAGCATTGTAGGGTAATAGCGTATGCTTCTAGGCAGTTGAAAGAATATGAAAAGAACTACCATACTCACGATCTGGAATTGGCTGCAATAATACACGCACTAAAGATTTGGAGGCATTACTCATATGGTGAGAGATGTGAAATATTTTTTGATTATAAGAGTCTAAAGTATTTCTTCACACAAAAAAAGTTGAATATGCGGTAAAGTAGATGGTTAGAACTCATCAAGGATTACGACTGTACCATTAGTTACCACCCAAGTGAAGCAAATGTGGTGGCTGATGCACTGAGCCGTAAATTAGAAGATACAATACAGTTTGCAACAGTAATTCAGCATCCAATTCAGATGGACTTGGAAAGGCTCGACGTGGAGTTGGTGGAAGATGATCTTCAGGCGTTTATTGCTAGTCTGGTTGTACAACCTATACTATATGAAAGGATTAAATCTGCTCAGGGGGGCTCAGGGGGATGATGCAAAATTAGCGGAAGTAATGGCCAGAATATAGGATGGTCAGGGAGAGGAATTAAGCATTTCGGATGACGGGGCTTTGAGATTTCGTACTAGATTGTGTGTACCTACAGATGATAGCATTAGGAGAACAATTCTAAAGGAGGCTCAAAGGTCTCTATACACTGTTCACCCTGGTAGTACGAAAATGTATAGAAATTTACGAGAGAATTTCTGGTGGAGCGGCATGAAGAGGGAGATTGTAGAATTTGTACAGAAGTGCTTGACGTGCCAGCAGGTTAAGGTTTAGCACTAGAGCCCAGCAGGATAATTGCAGCCACTTTTTATTCCTGAGTGAAAGTGGGACCACATATCCATGGATTTTGTTACTGGACTACCACTAGCGTCGCATGGTCAAAATGCCATTTGGGTAATTGTTGATAAGTTGACGAAAATGGCTCATTTCCTATCCATTAAAGTTAGCTATCCTATGAACAGACTAGCAGAGATTTATATACAGGAGATTGTTCGACCCCATGGAGTGCCGGTATCCATGGTCTCAAACCGTGATCCTTGCTTTACATCACGGTTCTGGAAAAGCTTGTAGTAGGCTTTGGGGACCCAGTTAGCATTCAATACCACTTTCCATCCTCAGTCAGATGGTCAGACAGAAAGAACGATCCAGGTACTTGAGGTTATGCTGTGAGCGTGTGTGTTAGATTTTGGGGGTAGTTGGACCCAGTATTTGCCACTAGTAGAATTTGCCTACAACAATAGCTATCAAGCTAGCATAGGCATGACACTTTATGAAGCGCTTTATGGTAGGAGGTGTCATTCTCGTTTATACTGGAGTGAGCTAGGTGAGAGGCAAGATTTGGGGCCAGAAATAGTATAGCAGGTGTACGATAAAGTTTGACTTATTCGAGCTAGAATCCGTGTAGCACAGAGTCCACAGAAAAGCTACGCAGATACTCACTGCCGGAAATTGAAATTTGAAGTGGGTGATCGTGTTTTTCTGAAAATAGCACCACTGAAGGGAATCATGAGGTTTGGGAAGAAGGGTAAGTTGAGCCCTAAGTTTATTGGCCCATTTGAGATACTCGAAAAGATTGGGTCAGTTGCCTATTGGCTAGCTTTACCACCATCTTTATTTAGGATTTATGACGTATTCCATGTTTCTATGTTAAGGGAATACATCCTAGATCCTTCCCATATTATTAGCTATGCAAAATTAGAACTCAGTGATGTCCTAGTATATGAGGAAGCTGCAGTGCATATCTTAGACTGAAAAGAACAGGAATTGTGCAGTAAGAAGATACCACTAGTAAAAGTCCTTTGGAGGAATCACACGATAGAAGAAGCGTCATGGGAGCTTGAAGATTAAATCAGATGGAAATACCCCCACTTGTTTAGTGAATTACAACAGTGATGTATAAGTTAAGGTAATAACAATTTTATTTTGTTTAATACAGTGTAAATGTAATGTAGAGTATAGGATAGGTAGTATTTTGGTTTTGGGGGAATTTTATTTTATAAGTTGTAATCTCCCATAACTACCTATGTAACCACGGTATTCCTCTACTATAAGTGAGGGCAAGTAATAAAATAAGTAGATCGTTTATCTTAAAGAATGACAAATCATATGAATAGCAATTTCGAGGACGAAATTTTATAAGGAGGGGAGAATATAATAAACCAAGGAATTTAATTAGGGCCTCGTTGACAAACACTGGGTATTCATCGACGAGGATACATGAGGATCTCATTGACGAGGACACATTTCGTCGAAGAGAAGATACCGAGAGGTTGTTTTCCAAGATCTGAATTTCGTCGACGAGGAGAAGGCATTCATCGATGAACCTCCTTCTTGACCTCGTCGACGAGGTGACGTGACTCGTCGACGAAACCCATAGTATAAATAGTCCTAAACTCGGATTTTCATGCATAATTATCAACAAAATCCTCTTTTTCTCTCTCCTCTACGGTTCCTCCCTCTTCTCTCTTCGATTTTGGCCCCGTTAGTCGCCGGATCGATAATCTGAGGCCACCACGACGCTCCTAGGAAAGTTTTCTCCAAGTCTGCTGGAGCAGATTGTTGGTGGGACTGAGTTGAATTTCATCCCAGATTTAGGATAAGGTTTTTTATTCAAAATTAGGCTTTCCAGCAGTTGTAGGAAATATAGTAGTCGAAGAAATAATGATATTTTATTTTGGGATATATTGTTTTCAGGGTGTTAAGTGGGGAACCCTGCGGGGGTAGGACCAGTCACAGTAGGGGATTTTAGCAGGAATCAGGTAAGGGAAATATGCTATGCTAGTAATTTTAGGAATTTTACGAGTAAAATATATATGTTTCGGGGAAAATTCTACATATTATATATTATTTTTATTATCGGTAGATACAAATTTCAGTACAAGGACTTTCATGTATGTAATTGTGTGGTATTAGTTAATATTAGATCAGTACAGTGTTTATATAGTTTTCAGAATACCATGATTTACAGTATATGTACAGAAACCTATATTTTACAACATTTTTAGAATACCATGATATGTAGATTTCAGAACCATTACATTCAGTTATTTCAGTTAATAAAATATTTCAGTTAATAAGATATTTTAGTTATTTAGATAATTCAATTATTCAGATATCTTAGATATTTAGTTCTTACAGTTTATTAAGATCAGTTTATACAACGTTATGGTTATTTCTGTTGTATCAGAATCATGGTAAAACAGTAAGATAATTATATACAAGTATTATATAGTATCAGACCCTGATGGACCAAATTCAGTCAGCTGAGCACGGTACCGTAGCTATATTCAGATTCAGAGTACAACCACATTACTCAGATAGTATGTGGTATTCAGAAGTCAATCGTGTCTATGTTGTGAACAGGCTCCCCATCAGATATAAGTTGAGGGGGCCGATCTGACTGTCGGAGTTCAGTTGACTTACCTTGGTTGGCCAGCTAGGTTAGGTCCCGCCTATGGGCCGCACAACCCTGTCATGAGGGGTTAAATCATGACTTTCAGTTATCTATCTAGGGAATTTTCTTAGTTATTATATATATATATATATATATATATATATATGTATGCATATATATATATATATATATATGTATGATTAGATTTACAGAAAATAGACATACCTATAGATATTAGAAGTTTTATAAGTAGAATATTCAGAAAAATCGATTTATGTTAAGCAGCATAGGTATGATTTACACTGTAACAGGTATATGGATTTTCTCAGTTTTTGTATTTATGGTATTTTATAAGTCAGATTTTACAAGCATGTAGCTCACTTGCCACACACTAACGATAGCATATTTCGTCTTGTTAGGCTTTGTCTCATCCCAGTGGTTTAATATTTTTCAGGTGACCCAGCTAGGTTAGCAGATCAAGCTCGCAGGTACAGGGGCTACAGTGCTGTCCTATTAGTAGAGTGAGTATTTTGGGAGGTTATTTCTATATAGCCCTAGTCTCAGTTGAGGGTATTTTGGGAATAGCTGTATATGTATATTTTGGGAATATTCTAACACTCTGGTATTGTATATATATATGGTTGTGGTGATATGATTTCAGCTTATATATATATATATATGGTTGTGGTGATATGATTTCAGCTTCTCGCTGCTTAGGTTGATGGTTTTATATTAATTAGAAGGTAACGGAGCAGTGGAATTTCACAGTATTTATTATTAAAAAAAAAATTATTAGCAGGTCGTTACAAAAAAGATAGTAAAAGAGATTTTAGGTAAATCAAGGGGAAAATTCTCGAATAGCAAAGAGAGTTTGTTCGTGGGATAAAGATGTACAAAAAATCATAAAGACAAAAAGAATTTGGTATAAAATATGGCAAAAATGTAAAAACAGAGATAACTTCGAAAAATATAAAGACGCCAGAAAAAATGCAAAAAAGGTCATTAGTGAAGTTAAATATAGATCATTTAATAGTTTGTATGATAGATTAGGTACAAAAGAAGGGGAAAACGATATATTTAAGCTTGCCAAAGTTAGAGAAATGAAGAGCAGGGACTTAGGAAATGTAAAATGTATAAAAAGTGAGGATGATACTGTCTTGGTTAAGGATGAAAATATTAAAAAAAGATGGCGAAGTTACTTTAGTAAGTTGTTTAACGAAAACCAAATAGAAGGCTTAAACTTAGAATTGTCAAATGAGGAAAAGACTAAAAATATAAGATTTATTATAACGACCAAAAGAAAAAAATTATTATTATTATTATTAATAATTAATTAATTAATTATTATTAAGAAAATTAATTAAATTAGGAAATTTGAGGATTGTGGGTATATATATATGTATACTTAAATACATATAAGGATATATATATATATATATATATATATATATATATATATATATAAGTATATAAAAAGTATAAAGTAAGGACAAAGGAAAGAAAAGAAAAAAAAAAGGAAACTTAGTGCTTAAGTTCCTGGAGCAAGCAGTAGAGGAAAGAAGAAAAAAAAAAAAAAAAACTTCTCACGCGGCGCAAAACAGGAAGGAAAGGGAAAGAAATAAAGAGAAAAAAAAAAACTCTCTCAGCTCATGCTTTCCACTCCTCCTCTCTTTACGATTTCGCGGCGGATTCTCGCCTAATTGAAAATCCGAAAATGCCATTAGACTCCATTCTCCGTCACCGACATATCTACCGAAGTGGATTTGTCGTAGGAACAACATGGGCATGTCTCCTAGGGTAAGGCAAATTCTCATTCTTGCCTTAATTTTTCTTAAATTTTAAGTTAAATTGACGATCGAACACCACCATGAGAATCTAGGGATGATTCTCTACAAATCTAACGGAGTGAATTTCTCGTAGGATCGTTGTAGGAATAACCTCAAAACTAGGATAAATGGGTTATTGAGAAATTAATTGCTATTTAATTATTGTAAATTAGGAAAGGTTAAAATAATATTTTATTGGGGTTGATTTGATTGAATCAGGGTTCGGGTGAGCGTCGCGGGTATAATTTTGGGAGTCCTGCAGGCGTGGTTCAGGAAATTAGATAAGGGGGAATAAAATTATATCAGTATTTTATTAAGGTGAACTGATAATTTACATGTATATGAAATTTATTATTTATTTATATGATTTTTTTAGAACAACTTGAGTACTGGAAAATAATTATTTTGTTTAAGGTTTATATTTGAGATAAGTGCATATGATATTAAATTCGTATGACATGGGAACAATTTTTCCTAATAAATTAAATATGAATTACTGTAGTATTTGGATTTGCATGTGAAAATGTATTGATTTGTTGGACTACTGTGTGGGAATGTATTAATCTGTTAGATACCTGTATGGTAATGCATTGATGTGTCTGTGTGAACTAACTGGTGTGGTTATTCGTATGCATCTCAATATAACATTGGCACGAGGAGATTGTTATATTGCTTAGATATAAATCATGATATGACATTAGCAGGTCGAGGAGCTCGTCATATTATCATTTATATGGGGTAGGACATTGGCAGGCTAAGGAGCTTGTTCTACTGATGTACGACGGGTAGGTCATGGGGATTGGATACTAGTGAATAGTGGTGCCTATGTGGGCTATGTATCGCAGAAGCTAGAATAGTGCTTGTGTGGGCCACGTTATATCGTGTGTGGATAATGGCGCCTGTGTGGGCCATGTTATGCATCTTGTGTGGATGGTAGCACCTGTGTGGGCCATGTTATGTACCTTGTGTGGGTAGTGGTGCCTATGTGGATCACGTGTAGATAAGAAGTACGTAGGTGCCTGTGTAGGTCACGTACTGATATGTACGCAGTTGCTTTATGTGGGCCATGTACTGGGGTCATCTGAAGATGAAGTATGAGATGCATGATTCCTGTGTGGATGTCTTGTGCGCGTGTGAATTTAATTAAAACATAATAATAATGGTATAACATATTGTGAATGCATGTGTGTGCATGCGGCGAGGTAAACATACCACCGTGGGCTTGCTGAGAAAGGCGAGTGCTCTGCTAGGTAGTTTCTTGGTATCAATGCAAAGGGATGCTATTTGTATGGGCGGGTAGACATCCCGATTCTTGGAAACCTTCGCCTTTAAAATAATAAAGATGTGTATACTGGTGGCGATGTGATTCTTCACCTGAGGGCTTACTGAGTAGGGTGAGTGCTTTAGTAGGTAGTTTTTAGTACTAGAGCAGAGGGAAGCTACTTGTATGGACGGGTAATTTTTCCCATCCTCGGGGACTTTCGCATGCATAAAAATTATGTACTTGTGCACATTGGATGTGTGTATGATATTAGATGTCGAGGATGTTATTAATGGTACATTTTCTCAGTTGTTATTGATATTATGTGAGAAACAGTTTATTTTAATATGTAAATATTAAAACTCATTTATCACATACTGTTATAATTTATTCCACCTTTACTGAGAAGTGTCTCACCCTAGTGGACTAACAACTTTTCAAGTTCTTTTGAAGATCGAGTTTGAAGGCTTAGGCTGAGATTGTATTTGGTGGGTTTTTTTCGGGGTATTGTGATATACTAGTATATATACAGATATATATTTGTACTGAGTTATGTTTAAATACTGGTTGTGGATACAGATATTGGGATGTTGTAGTATTTGTTTTTGGGTTGTTATATAGAACTCTAGCGGGTTCGGGGCGTCACATTTATTCGCAAAACTAGAGTTAATGAAGTTAAGTTTGCACTAAAAAAGATAAAAAATGGGAAAGCTATTGGACTAGATAACATCCCAATTGAAGTTTGGAAATGCTTGGGTGATAACGGAATTATATGGTTAACTAATTTATTTAATACAATTGAAAAAACTAAGAAAATGTCAAATGAATGGCGGAAAAATACTTTAATAACTACATACAAAAATAAAGGAGATATTAAAAATTGTAATAACTATTGTGGAATTAAACTTATGAGTCATACAATGAAATTGTGGGAAAGGGTAGTTGAATAAGGACTAAGGTTTGAAACGAAGATCTCAGAAAATCAATTTAGTTTTATCCTTGTGAAATCTACCACAGAAGTTATTTATCTTTTAAGAAGATTAATGGAAAAGTTTAGGGAAAAGAAGAGGGACTTGCATATGATATTTATTGACCTTGAGAAAGCATATGATATGATACTTAGGAAAGTTCTATGGTGGGTTTTAGAAAAAAAAAAAAAAAAAGGTGTATGTTGTAGGTATACCGATGTCATTAAGGATATGTACAATGGAGTAATGACTAGTGTAAGGACTATAGATGGAGAAACTAGAGAATTTCCAATCACCATAAGTGTACATCAAGGATCTGCTTTGAGTCCTTATCCTTTTACTTTAGTGATGGACCAATTTACTAAGAGTATTCAAAAGGAGGTTCCATGGTGTATGTTGTTTGCAGATGATATTGTATTAATTGATGAAACTAGGGACGAAGTAGAGGCTAAGTAAGAATTATAGAGAAGCTTTGGAATCTAGAGGATTTAAGATAAGTAGAAATAAAACAAAATATATGAAATGTAATTTTAGTAATGATAGGAAGAATATTGGAGACAAAGTTAAACTTGATAATGAAGAAATAAATAACACTTGTAGATTTCGATACCTTGAATCTATTGTGCAAGCTTAAGGAGAAATTGAAGATGTTATGATGCATAGAGTTAAAGCACGTTGGGTAAAATGGAGAAGTGCTTCAAGTGTGCTATGTGTTCATAGAATCCCCTTAAAATTGAAAGGGAAGTTTTATAGGACAACTATAAGACTAGCTATGCTATATGGATCGGAATGTTGGGCGACCAAGAAACATAATATCCTAAAAGTAAAAGTTGTTGAGATGAGAATGCTTAGATGAATGAGTGATATAACATTGAAAGATAAATTAAGGAATGAACATATTCGTGGTAAGTTAGGTGTAGCTCCTATAGAAGATAAGATAAGGGAGGGATGATTCAGATGATATGGACAGTACTTACAACGTAGGCCACATAGTGCACCTGTGAGGAAGAGTGACTTAGTTATTGTGGGGGGCAGTAGAAGGGGTAGGGGTAGACCTAAAATAACTTGGGAGGAGATAGTGAGTAAAGATTTAATATCCTTGAATCTATCAAAAGAAATGGTCTATAATCACATAAATTGGCGAAAAATGATTCATATAGCCGACCCCACTTAGTGGGACTAAGGCTTGATTTTGTTGTTGTTGTTGTTGTATTGCGTAATACCCTAAAATAATATTTGGAAGCATAAATTTAGGATCTTAAATTTTAATAAATTTTAATACATTTTAATACGATATCTTATCCAGATCCAGTACAACTTCAAATCTAATGTCTCGCCAAACATAGGATAAGAATTGTGGATAAGTATAAATATGGTATTAATAAGATAAGTATCATATTTATGAAAAATTCACATTAATGAAGCAGCATTAATTTCTTATAAATACTTGATAAATATTTATGCATGTAAATTAATTAGTTTTAATTATCTTTTAAAAATTTTAAATTTGTAACTTTTAAAAGTTTCAAAAAAGAGCTAAAAGTTAGTTTTTTTTAAAATTGAATACTTAATATTTACTTTTAATCTAGAAATGTGAGAGGAAAAGACCCAAATATGTAGTTTTAAGTAATGTAATTAATCATTGATAATTATGTAATATTTAAAAAATTAAGAACAATAATGAAAAATATATATTTTTTGGTAAAAAGCTAATTTTTTGCTTTTAAAAACTTCATTATAAATTTTAAATGTTCCCCAAACAAATTTAAAAATGACTTTAAAAGCTCAAAAAAGTTGTTCGTCTAATGTGTTATACCTAATTTTTATTTTTCAAAAGGAGAAACTAAGGCAAAAAGAGGAGGTGAGCAAAGTTCAGTCAGAGGGGAAAAAAACGACAAAGATCTTTGGTAAGACTTTAAAACTTCTACAGACTTCTCTTAAGATTTAGTAAAAGCATAAAGTCGTCTTTAGAGTTTTAAAATTTTTATGAATCTCTCCTAACATTTGATTTTTTGGAGCACTTACAAAGTCCATTTAGTTGTGAAAAATATTTTATTATTCTTTATTTTTAGAATTTTTCAATGAATTACAAAAATTTTAGCTTACTTTTAGTTTTCCAAAATTCATATTAAAAATAAAAAATAGAGTTTGTGTAAGAACCCAACTTGAGATATGTAGATTGGCTAAATAGCGAAAGGGTAAAAAGGTAAATTTTGTAGGTTTCGTCGACGAAGCCATTGTTCTCATCGACGAAGACTCTCGTACTCTTCATCGCTAAAATTTAGAGTCTTGTCGATGAAGAGATACCGAACGTGTTATAAAATATCATAATAGGGTTCATCATTGAAGGAGCCGGTTCGTCAACGAAATGTATAGATGATTCGTCGATGAAGGCGCCATCTCGTTGACCAGGTTGGCCAGGTCAAAGGGGCTATAAATATCCTATTTCATTGCTTCATGGTTAAGTAAGCTAAAATTCTTTCTCTCTCTCTCTCTCTCTCTCTCTCTTTGATTCTTTGCTGTCCGTCGCCTGATTCGACGATCCGACGTTAGGAATCTCTTCGAGAATAGTGGACCAGATCTTCGTTTCGAGGACTTTCAGGTTTTAACCTCAAAATCGAGGTAAGGGTCCGATTTGAGTTTCGTTTTGGTTTATATGCAGTAGTAAGAATTATAATGAAGTATAATTCTTGGATGTTTAGGTTTTGGTGTCTCAGTTCGTAGTTTTGGAGCTGTAGAGTTCATATTTTGGTATTCGGGAAAAGGTAAGGGGATTCTGTTTATATCAGTTATTTTTGAAATCGGGATCGGTAATGTAGAGACCCGAATAATTATCATAATTTAATAATAGGAGAAGGAGAGAAAAGGAATTTAAAATTGGAAAATTAAAAAGGGTTTTGTCGACGAACAAAGGGGTTTTGTCGACGAGTACGCATGAGGGGCTCGTCAACGGGGGTGTGTCTCGACGACGAGAAGATACCGAAAGGATATATTTTAGCTCTAAATTTCGTCAACGATGATAAGCATTTGACAACAAATATCCTTCTTGACCTTGTCGACGAAGTGGCGTGGCTCGTCGATGAAGGCTAGTGTATAAATAGTTTAAACCTCATTTTCAGCTGAAATTCATGCACAAAATTTCCTTTCTCTCTCCTATTCGTCTCTCCCACCTTCTCTCTAAGTTTTCAAGCCGGATTCTTGCCAGTTCGACGATCCAAGGCCACCACAACACTCCTGGGGAAGTTCTTTTCAAGTCTGTTGGAGTGGATCGTTGGTGGGGCTGCCTTGGATTTCAACCCAAATTCAAGATAAGACCTTTTATTTAATATTTGGCTTTACCATAGTTATAAGAAATGTAGTACACAGAGAAATACTAAAGTTTTGTTCTGGGGGATATTGTTTTTTAGGATGTTGAGCGGAGAATCCTGTGGTGTAGGACTAGTTATACTAGGGGCTTTCTAGTAGTTAGGTAAGGGAAATATGCTATGCTAGGGATTTTAGAATGTATGTCGGAAGACTATGTTTATGTATATATATATATTAACTTATTAATCAATTTTTTCCAGAATATTATTATTAGTAGTATTACAGTAGAATTACAGAAATTGAGCATGAGATTTTGATTACTCAAATGTGTGGCATGAGTTTATTATAGTATAGTATGATAATTAAACAACTTTACAGAAATTCAGTTATACAGTATATTAGCAGAAAGTATGAGTTGTAGCATTTTCAGAATGACATGATTTCTAAAACCATAACACTTAGACATTACCGATTATTCAGATAGAAATTTCAGACATAAATTATAGATATTTCATAAAGATATTATAGATATTTCAGATAGAGATTACAGATATTTCAAAAAAATGTTATAGATATTTTAGTTCATATTTATAGTGTTGTGGTTATTTTGAAATCATGTTAAAACACCAAGATAAATAAATAAATAAATAAATATATATATATATATATATATATATATATATTAGTATTAGACAGTATCAGATCCCTGAGGAAATTTTAGACAGATTCAGACAGCAGAGCACGATACTGTTGCTATTTCAGATAGAGAGCAACCACATAACTCATATAGTATGTGGATTCCATCTAACCGCGCCAGGAGAGATTGCAGTCTCCCCAGCAAGCTGGGTTGAGGTGGCCGGTTAGACGAGATAGATTTAGAGATTGCCCAAAGAGACTGCAGTGGGCTAGATTGTCGGTTGATAGAGATATAGACTGACTTACCTGGTAGGCCAACCAGAGTAAGTCCCGCCTACGGGCCACACAACCCTATCATAAGGGGTTAAATCATGACATATAGATCCCAGGGTATTATCTCAGAAGTCCCTATGTACAGATATATCACACAACAGCAGTTGTATTATAAAATTAGAAGTATGTATGAATAGAAAACTCAGATACACAGTTGTATTTTAAATTATATTACAAGAGTTTTGTACAGCATACCAACATATTTGTTTTACAGTATCAGTATTATATTTATATATTAAATGTGTAACTCAGCCATCACACACTAGTAATAGCATATTTCCTCTTACTGAGTGTTGTCTCATTCCGGTGACTTACTATTTTTTTTAGGAGATCCAATTAGGCGAGCGGATCAGGCTTACGGGTAGAGGACTACTTACGCTGCCCTTGTTGGAAAGGTTGGGTGTTTTTGTGATGCCAGTGGTTTGGGGTAGATCCCAAGTTTTGATGACGTCACTTGGGTATTTTATGATATATATATATATATATATATATATATATATGTATGTATTTTGGCAATCATAGCTTTCTAGTATTGTATATAGATGTTTACAGTTTCTTGTGTACCGCTGCTTAAGAATATATGGTGTATAGAGTTTCCTAAGTGCTTTTCGTGCTTGAGATGTTTCAGTAGCATCACAGACAGTTTGGTTATATGTTTTATATACATTATGGGAAAAAATATATATAGCAGGTCGTTATAGTTTGGTATTAAAGCCTAGGTTTCTAGGTTCTGTAGAATATAAAATGCAGTGGAAACAATACCAAAATATAGGAAAAGGATTTGAGGTTTTGTTCTGTGGTCTGGATAAAAGATTTTCGTGGTGGTTTATGTGTTTTTCCTAGGATGAAGATTTTAGGAAAGTCATAGTAAACTATCGACGAGTCATGTGTTTAGGTTGCAGGATTGGATTTGAGTTAGGAACATGAGTGATAGTTAATAGAGAATATGAGGTTTTAGTTGAATGAAATAAATTAGATTTGTACGGGAGATAGGATATTGAAATAGTGTTCTTTGTATTTACAGGATGGATCTAGGGAGCAGTGGTACAAATGCTGGAGGTGATAGACCAGGACCCTCCAGTATGGGAGGTGGAGATACAGATGCAGTGTTGCACAACTTCACCCAGTAGGTGATGGCTAAGATGTCTCAGAGCGGGGGAGAGCGTGGCTACATGATTGAGCAGTTTACGCAAATGAAGCCTCCAACTTTTTCTAGAGGAGCTGACCCGATTATAGCTGAAAACTGGGTTCAAGACATTGGGGAGATTTTGGCAGTGCTTGCATGTACAGACGACCAGAAGGTGTCATTTGTGTCATTTAAACTGATAAGAGAGGCGAAGCACTGGTGGAGGTCAGCGTAATTGATTGAGGAATAGAGGCTTGATCCAGTGCCAATGATGTGGAGTCGGTTCAAGGAACTGTTCTTCAAGTGATATTTCCTTGCTATCGTTCGGAGCGCGAAGGCAGTAGAATTCTTGCATTTAGATCAAAAGCAGATGACAGTGTCACAGTATGTTGCACGGTTTATTGAGTTGTCCCGTTTTGCCCCACACTTGGCACCAGATGAGGAGAAGAAAGTAAGGAAGTTTGAGGAAGGCCTAAGGTAGAATTTATTCGAGCAAGTTATCGGTTTTCGAGCTCAGACCTTTGCAGAGGTGGTGGATAGTGCTGCTGTTATCGAGAGTGGTATACAGAGAGGTGTTGCAGCTCAGAGCCAGAGGAAGAGGCCTGCACCTTAAGATTTTTAGGTGAGTTCCAGCCGAGTGCCATGGAGAGGAGATCGATATGGAGGTGGTCAGGGACGAATGATGGGGTGCGGTGGTCCTCAGGCTAGACTAGCTATTTCTACCTGTCCTAGATGTGGTCAGAGACATCCAGGTGAATATAGAATGGGAGAGGACGTCTGCTACCGTTGTGGGAGACCCAAGCACAGGTCTTGGTCATGTCAGGGATTTTCGGCCTAGGCACCAGCTCCCAGACCATTTTGGGGTGGTTATCAGGCGCCTCATGGAGGCCAGCAGAGGAACACTGCACCGACAAGAGTCTATGCGCTGATGCCGGGCGACGCCGAGGCAGTTGGAGACGTAGTTATAGGTACCCTTACTGTTTTTTTATATAAATCTGTTGTTTTATTTTATACAGGTGCCACCCATTCTTTTATTTCATTGGTGTATGCTAAGTTAATAGGATATGAGGCACAATTGTTGGATGTTGGGTTGGCTGTAGCTACGCCGACTAGATTAGTGGTGAGATGTAGGAGAATACTCAGGGACTTTCCAATGACCATTCAGGGAAAAGTACTGCCAGCTGATCTTGTGATATTAGACATGCCGGGGTTTGATATAATTTTGGGTATGGATTGGTTGGCAGTTAATCATGCTAGTATTAATTGTCATTTGAAAGAAGTGATTTTTAGACCTCCAGGTGAGCAAGAATACAGATTTCTTAGTTCACGTGTACGTTCTTCGCCACAGCTAGTGTCAGCTATTCAGGTGAAGAAATTGATTCAAGATGGCTGCTAGGGATTTGTTGCCTACATAAAAGAATTTCCAAAAGAAGAACTAGAACAAGCCAATATTCTTGTGGTTGGAGAATTTTCAAATGTATTTCTAGAAGAACTACCTGGTTTGCCACCAGACTGTGAAGTTGAATTTATTGTGGATCTTCTACGGGGGTCAACACCAGTATCTAAAGCACCTTACCGAATGGCTCTAGTCGAGTTAAAGGAACTAAAAGATCAACTGCAGGAATTGCTGGATAAAGGGTTTATTAGGCCCAGTGTGTCGCCTTGGGGAGCACTAGTTCTATTTGCAAAGAAGAAGGATGGGACCTTGAGGATGTGTATAGATTACAAAGAGATAAATAAACTGACAGTTAAAAATAAATATACTCTTCCTAGAATTGACGATTTGTTTGATCAGCTCCAGGGGACCCAAGTCTATTTTAAAATTGACTTTCGGTCGGGTTATCATCAGGTGAAAGTTAGGGTATAAAATATTTCAAAGACGGCATTTCGAATGAGATATGGGCATTACAAGTTCTTAGTAATGCCATTTGGGTTGACTAATGCACCAGAAGTATTTATGGATTTAATGAATTGAGTATTCCATCAGTACTTGGACCAGTTTGTGGTTGTATTCATTGATGATGTACTGGTCTACTCGAGGAATTTTGAGGAGCACGAGCATCATTTGAGGCTGGTATTGCAAACATTGAGAGAGAGAAAGCTATACGCGAAGTTCAAGAAATGTGAATTCTGGCTGTGGCAGGTGTCTTTTCTTGGCCATTTGATTTCTGAGGCAAGTGTATCAGTTGACCCGAGTAAGATAGAGGCAGTAGTGAATTGGGTTAGGCTAGGAAATGTCCAAGAGGAAGTTTGGCAGGTTACCACCGATGCTTTGTTGATGGTTACTCCAGTTTATCAGGTCCTCTGACGCGAATTACGAGGAAAAATGAAACGTTTGAATGGACTGATGACTGTGAGCAGAGCTTTCAGGAGTTGAAACAAAGGTTGGTTATTACCCTAATGTTGGCCATCCCATTAGGAGAGGACGGGTTTGTGATATACAGTGATGCATCTTTGAAGGGTCTTGGATGTGTGTTAATGTAGCATGGAAGAGTCATTGTCTATGCATCTCGAAAACTTAAAGAATATGAAAAGAACTATCTTGTGCATGACTTAGAATTAGCTACAGTGGTTTATGCTTTAAAAATATGGAGGCATTATCTATGTGGTAGGAAGTGCAAAATCTTCACAGATCATAAAAACTGAAAATATTTCTTCACCTAGAAAGAACTAAATGTGAGGCAAAGAAGGTGGCTAGAACTAATTAAAGACTATGACTGCACTATTAGTTACCACCCAAGGAAAGCGAATGTGGTAGCAGATGCTCTAAGCAGGAAATCAGTAGGACCAATACTGGCAGTTATGGAGATTCAGCACTCGATCCTAATGGATTCAGAGAGACTTGGCGTAGAGTTAGTAGAGGATAATCCTCAGACATTTATTGACAATTTGGTTGTGCAACCTACACTATATGAGAAGATTAAGGCCGCTTAAGGTGATGATGCAGAATTAGCAGAGGTAATAGCCAGAGTACGGGATAGTCAGGGAGAAGAGTTTAGTATCTCTAGTGACGGAGCTCTGAGGTTTCGCACCAGATTGTGTGTGCCTGCAGATGATGATATTAGAAGAATGGTTTTAGAATAGGCTCATAGATCACTATACACAGTCCATCCTAACAGTACTAAAATGTATAGGGATCTATGAGAATATTTTTGGTGGAGTGGGATGAAAAGGAAAATTTTTGAATTTGTACAGCAATGTTTGATGTGCCAGTAGGTAAAAACTAAGCACCAGAGACCAGCAGGGCAGTTGCAGCCACTCTTTATTCTAGAATGAAAGTGGGATCACGTATCTATGCATTTTATTACTAGGTTTGCACCAGTACAACAGGGATTGAATGCCATTTGGGTGATCGTTGATCGTTTGACGAAGACCGCTCATTTCATCCCCATTAAAGTTGGCTATTCCATGGACAGATTGGTAGAAATATACGTTTAGGAAATAGCTCATGTCCATGGTGTACCGGTATCCATAGTCTTAGACTGAGATCGTCAGTTTATTTCATGATTTTGGAAAAGCTTTCAAGAGGCCATGGGTACATAGTTAGCATTCAACACTGCTTTTCACCCTCAGGCGTGCGTGCTAGATTTTGGGGGTAGTTGGACCTAGTTTATGTCGCTAGTTGAGTTTGCTTATAATAACATCTATTAGGCTAGCATCGGCATGACACCTTACGAGGTACTGTATGGTAGAAGGTGTCGTTCTCCTCTTTTTTGGGATGAAGTAGGTGAGAGGCGAGTTTTGGGTCCAGAAATAGTACAACAGGCGTATGATAAAGTCGGACTAATTAAAGAAAGAATCAGTACCGCGCATAGTTGGCAGAAAAGTTATGCAGACACTCGCCACCAAGAATTAGAATTTGATGTGGGGGATTGGGTATTCTTGAAGGTAGCTCCTCTAAGAGGAATTATGAGATATTGAAAGAAGGGCAAGTTGAGCCCTAGGTTTGTTGGCCCTTTTAAGATACTGGAAAGAGTGGGGTCAATTGCCTACAGGCTAGCTGTGCCACCAACTCTATTTAGAATACATGACGTGTTATATGTTGCTATGCTAAGGAAATAAGTCCCAGACCCATCCCATATAATCAATTATGTAGAAATAGAACTTAAAGATTCATTAGTCTATGAGGAAGCACTAGTACAGATCTTAGATCGAAAGACACAAGCATTGCGCACCAAAGAAATTCAGCTGGTGAAAGTTTTGTAAAGAAATCATGCTATAGAAAAAGCTTATTGGGAGCTCGAGGAATAGATAAGATAGAAATACGTGCAATTATTCCAAGAGATTTAGTTATAATCAAGTAAAATGTAAGTAGTTAGGCAATGTTTCTTTTGCAGGTACATGTATTAATTTAGGTAGTACGTAGACTTTTAGTTTTACATGTGTAATCTCCCAGGTACTTAGAATGTAACCCCGGTATTCCTCCGTCATAAGTGAGGGTAAGTAATAAAATAAGTAGAACGTTTATTTTTTTTAAGGGACGATGAATCATATAGATAATAAATTTTGAGGATGAAATTTTATAAGGAGGGAAGAATGTAGAGACCCAAATAATTATCATAATTTAATAATAGGAAAAGGAGAGAAAAGGAATTTAAAATTGAAAAATTAAACAGGGTCTCGTCGATGAACACAGGGATTTCATCGACAACCACGCATGAGGGGCTCGTCGATGGGGGTGTGTCTCGGCGACGAAAGGATACCGAAAGGATATATTTCAGCTCTGAATTTCATCAATGAGGATAAGCATTCATCGACGAATATCCTTCTTGACCTCGTTAACGGAGTGACGTGGCTCATCGACGAAGGCCAGTGTATAAATAGCTTAAACCTCATTTTTCAGCTGAAATTCACGGACAAAATTTCCCTTCTCTCTATTGTTCATCTCTCCCACCTTCTTTCTAAGTTTTCGGGTTGGATTCTTGTCAGTTCGACGATCCAAGACCACCACGACACTCCTAGGGAAGTTCTCTTCAAGTTTGCTAGAGTGGATCGTTGGTGGGGCTGCCTTGGATTTCAACCCAAATTCAAGGTAAGACTCTTTATTCAATATTTGACTTTACCATAGTTATAAGAAATGTAGTACACAGAGAAATATTAAAGTTTTGTTCTAGGGGATGTTGTTTTTAGGGTGTTGAGCGGGGAACCCTGTGGGTGTAGGACCAGTTATACTAGGGGCTTTCCAATAGTCAGGTAAGGGAAATATGCTATGCTAGGGATTTTATAATGTATGTTAGAAGACTATGTTTATATATTAGCTTATTAATCAATATTTTCAGAATATTATTGTTATTAGTATTATAGTAGAATTAAAGAAATTGAGCATGAGATTTTGATTACTTAAATGTGTGGCATGAGCTTATTATAGTATAGTATGATAATTAAACAACTTTACAGATATTCAGTTATACAGTATATTAGCAAAAAGTATGAGTTATAGAATTTTCAGAATGACATGATTTCTAATACTATAACACTCAGACATTACAGATTATTCAGATAGAAATTTCAGACAGAAATTATAGATATTTCAAAAAGATATTACAGATATTTCAGAGAGAGATTACAGATATTTCAGACTGATGTTATAGATATTTCAGTCAGATATTTCAATTCAGATTTATAGTGTTGTGGTTATTTTGAAATCATGTTAAAAGAGTAAGATAAATAAATAAATAAATATATATATATATATATATATATATATATATATATATATATAATAGTATTACACAGTGTTAGATCCTCGAGGAAATTTTAGATAGATTCAGACAGCAGAGCATGGCACCGTTGCTATTTCAAATAGAGTGCAACCACATAACTCATATAGTGTGTGGATTCCATCTAACCGCACTAGAAGAGATTGCAGTCTCCCCAGCAAGCTAGGTTGAGGTGGCTGGTTAGATGAGATAGATTTGGAGATTACCTGGAGAGACTGCAGTGGGCTAGATTGTTGGTTGATAGAGATATAGATTGACTTACCTGGTAGGCCAATCAGAGTAAGTCCCGCCTACGGGTCACACAACCCTGTCATGAGGGGTTAAATCATGACATACAAATCCTAGGGTATTATCTCAGAAGTCCCTATGTATAGATATATCCCACAGCAGGAGTTGTATTATAAAATTAGAAGTATGTATGAATAGAAAACTCAGATACACAATTGTATTTTAAATTATATTATGAGAGTTTTGTACATTATACCAGCATATTTGTTTTACAGTATCAGTATTATATCTGTATATGTGTAACTCAGTCGTCACACACTAGTAATAGCATATTTCCTCTTACTGAGCGTTGTCTCATCCCAGTGACTTACTATTTTTTTCAGAAGATATAGCTAGGCGAGCGGATCAGGCTCACGGGTAGAGGACTACTTACGCTGCCCTTATTGCAAGGGTAGGTGTTTCTGTGATGCCAGTGGTTTGGGGTATATCCCAGGTTTTGATGACATCACTAGGTATTTTGTGATATATATATATATATATATATATATATATATGTATTTTGGGAATCATAGTTTTTTGGTATTGTATATAGATGCTTACAGTTTCTTGTGTACCGCTATTTAGGAATGTATGGTGTACAGAGTTTTCTCAGTGCTTTTCGGGCCTGAGATGTTTCAGTAGCACATAGACAATTTGGTCATATGTTTTATATACATTATGGAAAAAAAATATACATGAG
Organism: Malania oleifera; assembly: GCF_029873635.1. Lineage (NCBI taxonomy): Eukaryota > Viridiplantae > Streptophyta > Magnoliopsida > Santalales > Ximeniaceae > Malania > Malania oleifera. The sequence goes on from NC_080428.1 coordinate 53,375,877, forward strand.
GTCATTATAGGTAAACCTGTGGTTTACGATTGTATGTATTTTTGGTTACTTATTTGGGAAAATTTATCGGGTAAAAATGCGGGATTTTCAGGTTACAGTTTTTGGGAAATTTTGGGAGTTTCAGATATCATCTCTATTTTGTTGGAGAAATCGTATGTTGTATTAAAATTGTAGTATTGAGATGACCGTACCCTTATTTGTATTAAACTGTATTCTTAAACTGAAAACGATAGGATTTTTTGTATACCAAATAAGTGTGGAATGAACTGTTGTATGTAAAATGTTCCAGGTTTTGTAAAAACAGTTAGGGGCGGCTAATTATCATACGTTGATAAGTATAGGGACATGAGTTCCAAAATTGTTCTAGGTTTTGTAAATCATCTAGGGGCGGCTAATTACCGTACACTGAATCAGCTAGGGGCGGCTAATTACCGTACGCTGACGCCATGTCTCGGCTAATTACCGTGGGCGAGTGTGTCCGACTCTATATCCGAGGGTGTGAAATATCGTCTGTTCTTTCTGGCTGGTCATCGATGGGTGTGAGCTACACCGTACTAGCAACGATATCGCTGTAAGGTTTCAGTTATTGCAAGGTATCGGGTGCTTGAGTGTGATGACACTGACCATATGTTTGGTATCATATGTATTGGAATGGATTTGTCAAAAATGCTGGAACTATATTGAATTGTATTGTACTGTATTGTATTGTGTTATGCTTTACGACAAAATAACACTTGTATGCCACACACTGATATAACCTTCTTTCTTCCTTACTGAGAGGTGTCTCACCCCCGAATATACAAATGTTTTTTAGGTCCTTTGTGTCATGCCCCAAACCCGGTAATGGGACCCAGGGGTGAAATAATAACCTAACCTGTCCCTATATCATACAAAATCCATGACACAGCACAATGAATGAGGGTCCGACCTCGTGGGGTTCCTAGGAACCCTATACACATCCATATACAACAAGGATAAACACAACGGAAATGGTATTTTATACACATTTTGTACCATACCAGAGTCTATACAAAAAAAAACTAGGATCCATAATACAATATAAACCCGGGTGTCAGCCAAAAACACAAAAGACAACCCAGTCCAGTCCTAGTACTTACCCAAGTACCTCTTGCAGTACACCGACCACTACACTCCCAAGACCAGGACGCTAGTTCCGGTTACTTGAAGGACCTGAAAAAATATGTACGTACAGTAGGGGTGAGACACCTCTCAGTAAGGCAGATACAGGTTATATCAGTGTGTGGCATTTGAGTGTTATCATGACACAAAACATATACAGTTAAATGCAATTTCAGTATTTTCACAAAATAGTTCCAGTACAGTGCATACACGCACACACACATGATCAAACAACCCGGTGTCGTCACACCCTTTGGCTCGAAGCTGGCCTGCATTACACAGCCTCCTCGTCACATGGTGTAGCCTGAGGCTCCCATGGCATCGTATCGGTACAACTGGTGGATCGACATCCTTCGGTGATCAGTCAGTAAGGCTCACGCCCTCGGATATAGAGTCGAACACTTTTGCCAAACATGGCAGGCGATATTTCACACCCTCGGATATAGAGCCGCACACTCTTTCAGTACTTGGAAAAATTCGGAACCCAATTCTTATTGCATTTTATCAAAACACAACCATGCATGCTTATATAACCAAAAAAACCACACCCATTTGGTAATCTAAAATCATGATTTTCCAAACATATACAGTTTAAATAAGTCAAGGCATGACCATTCCTTTAACACAATATATATCACAATATATTTACGATTTTCCAACAAAACCAGGGATGCAACCCAATACCCCCTTTTCCCCAAAACTGTAACATGAAAAACCCATAATTTTACCCATTAGATTCCCCCAAATGAGTAACCAAAACGCACACAGGACCATGAATCACAATTCTACCGAGTTCGATTTAAAAAATAACTGACATAAATTGAATCCCCTTACCTTTCCCCGAAAATCCAAACCCACGCTCTACGGCCCTTAAACCGCAAATCGAGTTCCCAAAACATACAAATCACAGTACCGAACATGCTCACAATTCTATTCTCTACACAACTACCGGAATAGAATTGAAAACTGAGCCTTACCTCGATTTTGAGCCAAAACCCAAAAAACACCTGAAATGAAGATCCAATCCGTAAAACTTGTAGAGAATCCTTCCCAGATCCTTGTGGTGACGTTGAATCTATGATTGTAGCAACGTACGGCGAAGAAATCTAGAGAGAGAGAGAGAGAGAGAGAGAGAGAGAGAGAGAGAGAGAAGATTTCTAGATTACTTAGCTTGGAAGCAAAGGAAAATGATATTTATAGCCCTTTGACTCGGCCAACCTCGTCGACGAATGGTGTCTTCGTCAACGAGCCTATGTACACAACTCGTCGACGAAACGGTGGCCTCATTGACGAGCCTGAGATTTCCAGTTTCTTGAAACCTCTTGGCTTCTCTTCGTCGACGAACCCCTGCATTTTGTTGCTGAGCAACAAAAGGCCTTCATTGACGAACTTTGGCTTCGTCGACAAACTCTGCTCAATTATCATAGATCAAGTTCTTACAACCTCCCCTACTTACAAAAATTTCATCCTCGAAATTTGCAATCTCTCATTCACGAACTCATTCATACAATCAAATACACACTCGACTCTAGAAATAAAAAGAAACCAATGACTACTACAACGCAGCCCCGTCACAATATACACATACCCTCACTTATGGCAGAGGAATACAATGGTTACATACATAAATCATCTCAAGAGTTCATCAATTCATACACTCCTTTAGACTAACCACCTGGTCCAATACAAAGTAGGGTAATGTACACATACTTAGAACAACGATGGATATTTCCAGCATATTAGCGCTTCCAATTCCCAAGAAGCTTCCTCAACCTCGTGATTCCACCACAATACCTTCACTAATGGTATGCCCTTGGTACGTAACTTCTTAACTTTATGGTCCAGAATCTGAATAGGTACCTCCTCATATGCTAAAGTATCCCCAATCTCCAAGTCTTCGAAACTAACAACATGCGATGAATCCAACACGTACCTTATCAACATGGACACGTGAAACACATCGTGGATCCTCGAGAGTGCGGGGGGTAGTGCAATCCTGTAGGCTACCGAACCCACTCGCTCAAGAATCTCGAATGGTCTAATATACCTTGGGCTCAACTTGCCCTTCTTCCCAAATCTCATCACCCCTTTCATCGGAGCGATCCTCAGAAATACCTTACCCTGACTTCGAACTCTAACTCACGACGGCGAACATCTGCGTAACTTTTCTGTCGACTATGAGCTGATTTAATCTTATCCCAGATCAAACCCACCTTCTCAGATGCCTGTTGTACAAGTTTAGGTCATAACACCTGACATTCACCAACCTCATCCCAATATAAGAAGATTGACACCTATGACCATACAAAGCCTCAAATGGTGCCATCCCAACACGCCTGGAAGCTATTGTTATAGGCGAACTCTACCAGTGGCATAAACTGTATCCAACTACCACCAAAGTCTAACACACAAGCCCGTAACATATCCTCCAAGATTTGTATTATCCTCTCCAAATGTCCATCAGTTTGAGGGTGGAATGTTGTACTAAAAGTAAGCTTCGTCCCCAGTGCTTCCTGCAAGCTCTTCCAGAATCAAGAAGTAAACCTCAGGTCTCGATCTGACACAATGGACACCAGTACTCCGTGCATTCTAACTATCTCATGCACGTACATGTTTGCTAGCCTACTCAAAGGATAGCTAGCCTTCACCAATAAAAAGTGAGCAGATTTTATCAACCTGTCCATAATCACCTAGATAGCAGTCTTCCCGTGAAGTGCTGGCGGAAACCTGGTCATAAAATCCATGGAAATATGCCCCTATTTCCACTCTAGAATAGCTAAAGGCTGTAATGGCCCTGCCGGTCTTTGATGTTCAGCTTTCACCTGCTGACACGTCAGAAACTGCTTCACGAACTGAGCAATCTGCCTTTTCATACTACTCCACTAGAAGGTCTCGTGTAAATCCTAATACATCTTTGTACTACCCAAATGTACCGTATACAACGAACGATGCGCTTCCTCCAGATTCGTCCTTCTAATCTTATCATTGTTTGGAACACATAGCCTAGTCCCAAACTTCAACATACCTCCCTCAGAGATGTTAAATTCCCCAGCCAACCCCTGCTGTACCTTCTCCACAATCTCAGCTAACTCCTCATCACTAGCTTGCGTGACTTTGATACGCTCAAGCAAAGTCGTTTGGATGACCAAGCTAGAAATTAAAGCCTGATGGTCACCAACCACCAACTTTATACCCAGGCTCCCCGAATCCCGTATGATATGATGCTGAGCCACAACTGCAGATACCATAACATGTTCTGAATTTCGACTCAACACATCGGCTACCATATTAGTTTTCCCCGAGTGATGACTGATGGTGCAATCGTAGTCTTTGATCAGTTCGAGCCATCATCTCTGCCTTATGTTCAACTCTTTAAGCGTGAAAAAGTAGCCGAGGCTTTTGTGATTAGTGAAAATTTTGCATTACACACCATATAAATAGTGTCGCCAGATCTTCTGTGTATATACAATCGCAGCTAACTCCAAATCATGCGTAGGGTAATTCTTCTCGTATTCCTTCAGTTTCCAAGAAGCATACGCTACTACTTTACCCTACTACATAAGCACACATCCCAAACCCTTCAGAGACGTGTCGCTATAAATCACAAAATTGCCATCCCCAAAAGGAATGGTTAAAACCGAAGTAGTAACCAATCTTTGTTTCAGCTCCTGGAAACACCGCTCGCAATCACTGGTCCACTCAAACTTCACCCCCTTTTTGGTCAATTGAGTCAGAGGCCCAGCCAACTTAGAGAAACCTTCCACAAACTGATGATAATTACCCAGTCCTAGAAAACTCTGAACCTCCTACACACTCTTTGGCCTCACCCAGTCAACCATAGCTTCGATCTTGCTAAGATCAACTGAGATTCCATCCTTAGATACCACATGGCCTAAGAATGCAGTCTGATTCATCCAGAATTCACACTTCTTCAGTTTAGCATACAACTTCTTCTCCCGCAAAATCTGTAATACCAACCTTAGATGGTTTTCATGCTCTTCTGAACTCCTTGAATATACCAGAATGTCGTCAATAAACACCACTACAAACTGGTCCAGGTACTCATGGAAAACCCTGTTCATCATATCCATGAACACCGCCAGAGCATTCGTCAACTCAAAAGGCATAACTAAGAACTCGTAGTGGCCATATTTGGTTTGGAAAGCAGTGTTCGCAACATCCTCAGATTGAACCCTCACCTGATGATACCCTAACCATAGGTCGATCTTCGAAAAGACCTAAGTCCCCTATAGCTAGTCAAAGAGATCATCAATACAAGGCAAAGGATAATGATTCTTCACAGTCACCTTGTTGATCTCGAGGTAATCAATGCACATACGCATAGACCTGTCCTTATTCTTCACAAACAACACTGGAGCTCCCCAGGGCGAAACACTAGGTCAAATGAATCCCCTGTCCAGTAATTCCTGCAACTGCTCCTTCAACTCCTGAAGTTCTGCTAGAACCATCCAGTACAGAGCTTTAGAGATCGGTGCCTTGCAAAGCAGCAACTTTATCACGAACTCCACCTCACGATATGGAGGTAAACCAGGTAAATCTTCTGGAAACACATTCGCAAATTTGCTGACTACTCGAATATCCTCGAGCCTTAACTCATCCTACAACGGTTCCCTCATGCAAGCCAGGTACCCCTGACATTCGTCCAAGAGTAACCTCCTCGCCTGTAGTGTCGATAGAACCTATGGCGTCGAACGCACACATAATCCCACAAATTCATACTCCTGCTCCCTAGGAGGTCTGAACACCACCACCATCCTATGACAGTCGATCACAACATAACTAGAGAATAACCAATCCATCCCTAATATGACATCAAACCCTAACATATCATAAATCACAAGATTCGCCGGTAGCAACTTCTCTTGAATTACCACTGGGCAGCCTTCTAACATCCTCCTACAGAATGATACACTGTTAGATGGTGTAGCTATAGACAATCCTTCACCCATGACTTAGGTCTCCACCCCACACAGTTTAACAAAATTAACAGATATAAAGGAGTGGGTCGCACCTGAATAAAATAAAACCACAGCTCTATTCAAAAGCAATATCATAGTACCTATCACCATATTCCCTACATGCTCAGCATCCGTTGGAGTAAGCGAGTACACCCTTGCCGGAGCTGTATTCGCATGATATGTTCCCCAGGATACCTGATTACTTCCCCGATTCTGACTCGAAGAAGGCGTACCCCACTTCGGTGTGTGACAATCCTGAGCTATGTGACCTGACTGGCCACAGTTGTAGCAGTTACCCCCAAACGACTGGCATTCACTGCTATGCCATCTATGGCACCTGATATAACGAACACTTGATTGGCTCATCTGGGAACCCTGATGCTCGATATTCTGGCAATAAACTGAGCCCCTATTCCTCTTCTTCCATGATCCCTGACGGGATCCAGACTGAGAACCAGAAAGTACTGGCCTCTTCTTCGGCTCCTGATCCACCTTATCCTCTCGTATACCAATTTCGATCACAGTGGCCTTATCTACCAAAATCGAGAATTCACAGATCTAAAGCAGACCCATTAGTCTATGGATGTCCTTTCTCAGGCCCTTCTCGAACCTCCGAGTCTTCTCGTACTCGTTCAAGATCAAGCATGACACAAAAAGGGATAACTCTATATACTGAGCTGCATGCCCTTGCACCTTCATGCTCCCCCGAGTCAGAGCAGAAAACTTATTCGCCTTAGCGTCGCGTGTGGAAGCCAGGAAGTATCTATCAAAAAATACCTCCTTGAAATGGCTCCACGTCATCTCCACTGGACCGATTGTCTGTTTCTCCAACAAACTCACTGTAGTCCACCATCGCCCTGCCTTCCCAGATAACTGGAAGGTAGCATAGAGGCCTCTCTGCCGATCTGTGCAGTGTAGAACCTGCAAGATCCTCTCAATATTCTCCACCCAGTCCTCAGCTATCATCAGGTTAGGTTCTCCTCAGAACATTGGAGGGTGCATTTATGTGAACCTCTTGATGGTGCACCCAGCAGCCGTAGGAGAATGTTCGCATCTCCTAACGCTCCGCACTATCTCCCGCATAACCTGCCTTGTTAACCCTCGAGGCATAGAAGGAGACTTATCGCTCGCGGTCTCCTCGGAGCCACTTCCTAGGTTGTTATCCTTGGGCTACATTCCGAAAAACAATATGAACCTATTAGTACTCTTACAACACGTACAGTTAACAAAATTATCTACAACTAATCATGTTAACTACCACCTCACAGGTCTAAGTTTGTCCTATCACATCGACATGAAAGTCATCAATGGTTTGCCATGATTTGACTGAAATCGTCATTCTAGGAAAAACACGAAACACTGCCAACGAGTCCCAGTCTAGCAACAAAACAACCCTCAACCTACTATACCCATATCCAACATCCTACACTCTGGTATGTACACACAACTATGCCTAACCAAATCTACAAGACCTAACAACCTGGTTAGCTCTGATACCAAGTTGTCACGCCTCGAACCCGGTAATAGGACCCAGGGGTGAAATAATAACCTAACCTATCACTGTATCATACAAAATCAATGAAACAACACAATGAATAAGGGTCTGACCTCGTGGGATTCCCAGGCACCCTATACACATCCAAGGAAAAACACAATGGAAATAGTCTTTTATACACATTCTGTACCATACCAAAGTCTACAAAAAAAAAAAACTGGGATCCATAATACAACATAAACCCGGGTGTCAGCCAAAATCACAAAAGACAACCCAGTCCAATCCTAGTACTTACCCAAGTACCTCTCGTAATACACCGACCACTACGCTTCCAACACCACGACACTAGTTCTGATTACTTGAAGGACCTGGAAAAATATGTACGTATAGTAGTGGTGAGACACCTTTCAGTAAGGCAGATACATGTTATATCGGTGTGTGGCATTTGAGTGCTATCATGACACAAAACATACATAGTTAAATGCAATTTTAATATTTTCAAAAAACAGTTCCAGTATAGTGCATACACGCACACACACATGATCAGGCAACCCAATGTCGTTACACCCTTTGGCTCAAAGTCGTCCTGCATTACACGGCGTCCCCAGCATATGGCGTAGCCCCAAGATCCCATTACATCGTACCTGTACAACTGGTGGATCCACATCCTTCGGTGATCAGTCGGACACTCTTGCCAAACATGGCAGGCAATATTTCACGCCCCTAGATATAGAGCCGGACACTCTTTCAATACCTAGAACAATTCGAAACCCAGTTCCTATTGCATTTCATCAAAACACAACCATGCATGCTCATATAACCAAACAAATCACACCCATTTGGTAATCTAAAATCATGATTTTCCAAACATATACAGTTTAAACAAGTCAAGGCACAACCATCCTTATAACACAATATATAACACAATATATTTACGGTTTTCCAACAAAACCAGGGATGCAACCCAATACCCCATTTTCCCCAAAATTGTAACATGAAAAACCCATAATTTTACCCGTTAGATTCCCCCAAATGAGTAACCAAAACGCACACAAGACCGTAAATCACAGTTCTACCTAGTTTGATTTAAAAAATAATCAACATAAACTGAATCCCCTTACCTTTCCCCAAAAATCCAAACCCGCACTCTACGGCCCCTAAACCAAAAATCGAGTTCCCAAAACCTACAAATCACAGTATCGAACATGCTCACAATTCTATTCTCTACACAACTACAGAAATAGAATAAAAAATCGAGCCTTACCTCGATTTTGAGCTGAAACCTGAAAATGCCCAAAACAAAGATCCAATCCGTAAAACTTGTAGAGAATCCTTCCCTGATCCTCATGGTAACGTCAGATCTATGATTCCAGAAACATACGATGAAGAAATCTAGAGAGAGTGTGCCCTTCGAGTTCTAGAGAGAAAGAGAGAAGATTTCTAGATTACTTAGCTTGGAAGCAAAGGAAAATGATATTTACAACCCTTTGACTTGGCCGACCTCATCGACGAGCCCATGTAAACAACTCGTCAACAAAATGTGGCCTCGTCGACGAGCCTGAGATTTTTGGTTTCCCAAAACCTCTCGGTTTCTCCTCGTCGACGAGCCCCTGCATTTCATCGCCGAGTAACAAAAGGCCTTTGTTGACAAACTCTGGCTTCGTTGATGAACTATGCTCAATTACCTTTTTACCCTTCTCTTTATTAATTTAATCCATATATCACGGATTGGTTTCTTACACTTCGGGTAGCTGAAACTAGCATCCTAGCATTTGGAAGTGGGGGTGTCGGTTAGATGCGTTTAGTACCTGTGTAAGTACGAGTTTTGTAACCGAATTGTCATTGTTGGATTTTGCAGACACCCATAGTATGTACTGTAATTTTGGGAACGTATATTCTAGTTCTGTATAGACTCTGGTATGGTTTGATGTATATATAGAAAGAACATTTTCCGTTACGTATTTGATGAGTATGGATATGTATGTGAATGAGTATAGGGTTTACGTGTACCCCATGGGGTCCCCCTCATTTAGTATTGTATCATGTATGTTTAATTGATACAGAGACAAGTTAGGTTACTATATTCACACCTGGGACCCATCCGCAGGTTTGGGCCATAACAGCTTGGTATTAGAGCAAAATTAGGTTGTTAGGTCTTGTAAACGTGGTTAGGCGTAGCTTTGTGTACATACCAGAGTATAGGATATAGGAAATGGGTAGAGTAGGTCAAGGGTTGCTTTTTTGCTAGACGAGGACTCATTGGTGGTGTTCTATGTTTTTCCTAGAATGACGATTTTAGTAAAATCACGGCAAACCATTGATGGTTTCGTGTTGGTTTGGTAGGACAGACCTGGACCTGTGAGAGTAGTAGTTAACATGATTAGTTTTCAATGATTGTCTTAACTATGTATGATATGGGAATTCTAACCAATTCCTATCTTACTTTTAGAATAGAGCCTAGGATAACAACTTGGATAGTGGTTTAGAGGAGACTGCGAATGATGAGTCTCCTTCCGTGCCTCGGGGTTTAACGAGGCAAGTTATGTGGGAGATCGGACGAAGTGTTAGGAGATATGAACACTCTCCTACGGCTACAAGTTGTACTATAGAGAGGTTCACCCACATGCACTCTCCGACGACCCGATCCAATAATAGCAGAAAACGGGGTGCACAAAATCAAGAAGATAATGGAAGTTCTTCACAGCACCCACTAGTAGAAGGTTTTCTATGCTACCTTTCAGCTGGTAGGAGAAGCAGAAAGATGGTGGAAGGATGTGAGTATGCTTGAGAAGTAGAGAGCTAGTCCATCTGGTATGACGTGGAGTCACTTCAAGGAGGTATTTTTTAAAAGATACTTCCCGACTTCCACTCGTGACGCAAAGCCTGATGAGTTCTCGAGCCTGACGTAGGGAACCCTGACGGTGCAGAGATATACCACCAGATATATTGAGTTATCTCATTTCACATCATACTTGGTCTCAAACGAGTGTGAGAAGGCTCGGAGGTTCGAGAAAGGTTTGAGGAAGGACATCCACAGGCTATTGGGGATGTTGCAGATCCGAGAGTTTTCTATTCTGGTGGATAAAGCCACCATAGTTGAGATTGACCTCCAGGGGAATGAGGTGGTACAGGAGCAGAGGAAGAGGCCTGTATCTTCTGATTCTTAGACTGATCCTCGACAAGGACATGGGAAGAAGAAGAAGAACTATAGTTCAGGTTATCGCCAGAATACCGAGCGGCAAGGTTCTCAGGGGGATCCATCCTCCGCACTATGTGCCAAGTGCTATAAATGGCATGATGGTGAATGCCAACCGTTTTGGGGTAACTGCTACAACTGTGGCAAACCAGGCCACATATCCTAAAACTATCAGGCATTGAGAAGCGATATGCCTGCACAGAGCCAGAACCATGGGAGTAATAAGATGCCTCGAGGAAATTATTGGGCAAACACGGCTCCGGTAATGGTGTACTCCCTTACTCTAATAGATGCGAAACATACTGGGAACGTGGTGATAGGTGTCGTGTTATTGCTTTCGAATAGACCTGTTGTTTTATTTGATTCGGGAGCAACCTATTCCTTTATATCTGCTAGCTTTGTGAAACTGTGTGGGGTTGAAACCCAAGTAATGGATGAGTGGTTGTCTGTGGCTACACCATTTGGGAGTGTAACGATCTGTAGTAAAATGTTGGGAAACTGCCCAATGGTTATTTAGGGAAAACAACTATCGGGGAACCTAGTAGTGTACGACATGTATGGATTTGACATCATACTGGGGATGGATTGGTTATTCTCTAGTTATGCAGTGTTTGATTGTCATAGGAAGGTAGTAGTGTTCAGACCTCCTAGGGAGTAGGAGTATGAGTTCGTGGGATCGTGTGAACGTTTGACGCCACAGATTCTATCAACTATTCAAGCAAGAAGGTTACTCTTGAAGAATTGTCAGGGGTACCTAGCTTGCGTGAAGGAACCACCTCGGAATGATTTGAAACTTGAAGATATTCGAGTGGTTAACGAATTTTCGGATGTATTTTCGGAAAACTTACTCAGTTTACCTTCTGATCGAGAGGTGGAGTTCACTATTGATTTGCTACCATGTAAGCCGCCGATTTTTAAAGCTCCATACCGAATGGCTCCAGCTGAACTTAGAGAGTTAAAGGAGCAGTTGCAAGAACTACTGGACAAGGGCTTTATCAAACCTAGTGTTTCACCTTGGGGAGCTCCAGTGTTGTTCGTGAGGAAGAAGGATGGGTCGATGCAAATGTGCATTGATTACTGTGGGATCAACAAGGTGACAATGAAGAACCGATACCCGTTGCCTCATATAGATGATCTATTTGACCAGCTACAAGGAACATAGGTCTTTTCGAAGATCGATTTATGGTCAGGGTATCATCAGGTGAAAGTTAGGACTGAGGATGTTGTGAAGACTGTTTTTCGAACCAGATACGGTCACTATGAGTTCTTAGTTATGCCTTTTGGGTTAAATAACGATTCGACGGTATTTATAGACCTAATGAATAGGGTTTTCCATGAATACCTGGATCAATTTGTAGTGGTGTTCATCGACGACATTCTGGTATACTCTAAGAGTTTGGAAGAGCATGAAAACCATCTGAGGTTGGTACTTCAGGTATTATGGGAGAAGAAGCTATATGCTAAGCTGAAGAAATGTGAGTTCTGGCTAAATCAGGTCGTGTTTCTAGGACATGTCGTGTTGAAGGGTAGTATCTCAGTTGATCTTGGTAAAATAGAAGTAGTGGTTGATTGGGCGACACCAAAGAGTGTACAGGATGTTCGGAATTTCCTAGGACTGGCTGGGTGTTACCGACGGTTTGTGGAGGGATTCTCTAAGTTATCTGGCACTCTGACACGATTAAAGAGGCAGGGTGTGAGTTTTTATTGGACTGATGAGTGCAAGCAGAGTTTCCAGGAGTTGAAACATCGACTGGTCACTGCTTCGGTTTTAACCATCCCATTTGGGTACGATGGTTTTGTGATTTACAGCGAGGCATCATTAAAGGGGTTAGGATGTGTGTTGATGCAACAGGGGAGAATAATTGCTTATGTTTCTTAGAAACTCAAGGAGTATGAAAAGAATTACCCCACGCACAATCTGGAGTTGGCGGTAGTAGTATATGTGTTGAAGATCTGGAGACACTACTTGTATGATGTACAGTGTGAGATCTTCACGGACCACAAGAGTTTCAGATACTTTTTCACACAGAAGGAGTTGAACATGAGGCAGAGGAGGTGGCTTGAACTGATCAAGGACTACGATTGCACCATTAGCTATCATCCGGGGAAAGCTAATGTGGTAGCTGATGTGTTGAATCGGAAGTCAGAGCAAGCATCAGTATTTGCAGTGGTAGGTTAGCATCATATCAGAAAGGAACTTGGAGTGTCTTGGCGTGGAGTTGGTGGATGGTAATCATCAGGCTTTCATTGTTGGCTTGGTGATCCAGTCGACATTACTTGAGAGGATTATTGTCGTGAAGGCTAATGATGCGAAGTTAGTCGAGGTTGCAGAGAAAGTGCAGTAAGGGTTGGTTGCAAATTTTAATATCTCTGAAGGAGGTGTGCTGAGGTTTGGGACCAGGCTGTGTATTCCAAACGATGAGGGGATAAAGAGGACAATCCTGGAAGAGGCACATCATTCTTTGTATACGGTACATCCGGGTAGTACAAAGATGTATCGGGATTTGCACAAATCTTTCAGGTGGAGTGGCATGAAATGAGAGATTGCTCTATTTTTGGAGCAATGTTTGACGTGTCAGCAGGTAAAGACTGAACATTAGATGCCGGCAGGGCCATTGCAACCATTGAGTATCTCGGAGTGGAAATTGGAGCATATCTCCATGGACTTTGTTACCGGGTTACCACCAGCACTACACAGGCAGAATGTCATCTGGGTAATCGTGGACAGGTTGACTAAATCTACTCACTTTGTACCATTGAAGGTTTACTACTCTTTGAGTAGGCTAGCAGATTTGTACGTGCAGAAGATAGTCAGAATGCACGGAGTACCGGTATTCATTGTTTCAGATTGAGACCCGATATTTACTTCTCGATTCTAGAAGAGTTTACAGGAAGCACTGGGGACGACGCTTACATTCAGTACAACGTTCCACCCCTAGACTGATGGACAGTCAAAAAGGACGATATAGATATTAGATGATATGTTTACGAGCTTGTGTATTAGACTTTGGTGGTAGTTAGATTCAGTTTCTACCATTAGTGGAATTTTCCTATAACAACAGCTTTCAGGCTAGTATCGTGATGGCACCGTTTGAGGCATTGTATGGTTGAAGGTGTCGGTCTCATTTGTATTGGGATGAGGTCGGTGAACGGCAGATATTGGGTCCCAAACTTGTACAACAGGCATCTGACAAGGTCAGATTGATCAGGGATTGGATTAAATCAGCTCAGAGTCAGTAAAAGAGTTACCCGTCGTGAGTTGGAATTCGAAGTTTAGGGTAAGATATTTCTGAGAATCACTTTGATGAAAGGGGTGATGAGATTTGGGAAGAAGGGCAAGCTGAGCCCAAGGTATATCAAACCATTCGAGGTACTGGAATGAGTGGGTTCGTTGGCCTACAGGATTGCACTACCCTCAGTGCTCTTGAGGATCCATGATGTGTTTCATGTATCCATGTTAAGGAGGTACGTGCCATATCCGTCGCATGTGATTAGTTATGAGTCCTTAGAAATTGGGGATGCTTTGTCATATGAGGAGATACTCATTCAGATTCTAGACCGTAAAGTCCAGAAGTTGCGTACCAAGGAGATACCGTTAGTGAAGGTGCTGTGTCGAAATCATGTGGTAAAGGAAACTTCTTGGGAGTTAGAGACGGAAATATGCCAGAAATATCCATAGTTGTTCTGAGTAGTAATTTTGATAGCAAGGTCGGTATAGGTATGTATGTATGTATGTATGTATGTAATACTCTGTTATTGTAGTAGTATTGTGTGGTTAGTCTCTGGGAGAGTATGTGATATTTTAAGCTCTCGAGACAGTGTATGTATGTAACCATGGTATTCCTCTGCCATAAGTGAGGGTATGTATGTATCGGGACGGGGCTGCTATCTGGGTGGCCATCGGCTCTTCCTAGAGTCGAGTATGCATTTGAGTATGTAGTTGAGTTGGTAAGTGAGAGATTACAAATTTCAAGGAATAAATTTTTGTAAGGAGGAGAGATTGTATGAACCTGACCTGAGATATGTAGATTGACTAAATAGAGAAAGGGTAAAAAGGTAAATTTTGCAGGCTTCATACGAAGCCATTGTTTTTGTTGACGAAGGCCCTCGTACTCTTCGTTGTCGAAATTTAGAGCCTCTTTAACGAAGAGATATCGAATGTGTTGTAAAATATCATAATAGGGTTCGTCGCCGAAGAAGGCGATTCGTCGATGAAATGTATGGATGATTCGTCGACGAAGGCGTCATCTCGTCGATGAGGTTGGGCGGGTCAAAGGGGTTATGAATATCCTATTTCATTGCTTCATGGCTAAGTAAGCTAAAGTTCTTTCTCTCTCTCTCTCTCTGTGTGTTTTTCTCTCTCTTCGATTCTTCTCTTTT
The DNA here is from genome assembly GCF_029873635.1 of Malania oleifera. Lineage (NCBI taxonomy): Eukaryota > Viridiplantae > Streptophyta > Magnoliopsida > Santalales > Ximeniaceae > Malania > Malania oleifera. Next base: position 53,391,067 of record NC_080428.1, read on the forward strand.
CGTCGCTTGATTCGATGATATGATGTTACTACATGGATTAGGGGAGGAATCTCTTCGAGAATAGTGGATTAGATCTTTGTTTCGAAGATTTTCGAGTTTTGACCCCAAAACCGAGGTAAGGGTCTGATTTCAATTTCGTTTCGGTTTATATGTAGTAGTAAGAATTATAGTGAAGTATAGTTCTTGGATGTTTAGGTTTTGGTGTCTCAGTTCGTAGTTTTGAAGCCGTAGAGTTCGTATTTTGGTATTCGGGAAAAGGTAAGGGGATTCTGTTTATATTAGTTATTTTTTAAATCGGGATCGGTAGACCTGTAGTTTACGATCGTATGTATGTTTTGGTTACTTATTTGGGAAAATCTATCAGGTAAAAAAGCGGGATTTTTCGGTTACAGTTTTTAGGAAAATTTGGGTGTTTCAGGTATCATCTCTATTTTGTTGGAGAAATCGTAAGTTGTATTAAAATTGTAGTATTGAGATGACCGTACCCTTATTTGTATTAAACTATATTCTTGAACTGAAAACGATAGGATTTTTTGTATGCCAAATAAGTGTGGAATGAACTATTGTATGTAAAATGTCCCAGATTTTGTAAAAATTGCCAGGGGTGGCTAATTACCGTACGCTGATGAGTATAGGGACATGAGTTTCAAAATTGTTCCAAGTTTTCTAAATCAGTTAGGGGTGGCTAATTACTGTATGTTGAATCAGATAGGGGCGGCTAATTATCGTACACTGACGCCATGTCTCAGCTAATTACCGTGGGCGAGAGTATCAGACTGTATATCCGAGGGTGTGAAATATCGTCTGTTCTTTCTAGCTAGTCACCGATGGGTGTGAACTACACCGTACTGGCAACGTTATCACTGTGAGGCTTCGATTATTGTTGTAAAGTCCCTCAATTTCTTAACATAAAATGTCACATAATAGATAAAATGGTCAACCCGAACCCATGGGTAACGGGGACACCTGTTATTTACAGTGGAAACCTAAGCAACAGTAAGTATAAAATTGAAATCATCCATCCATCATACATAATATCAGAGTTTTCTATAACATTATAAAACTGTACTTCTATACATCCTCATATACATCAAAATATCTCTAGGGTCGAACACAAAATAACTCTGACCCTATTACAAAATCTTACCCTTCTCACAGGGTAATCTCACTAGCTCAACGGCGGCCTTGACCCGCCGGCCTCTCAGGGGTTCCTGAAAAATTAATTAAGTTTGGGGGTGAGACACTTCTCAGTAAGGGAAAATAAACTAAATATAACTGTGTGGCAACATGAATATTTAATGTGATTATATGTATACAGTACATTTCATATTTCATAAACGTTCATCATACCATACTGAAAAATCACATGCTTTCGTATTTTCTAGTAAGTAATATCATACATAAAACATCTGTTATACTGATAATACTGAAAACAAACTCAGGATGAATAACTAGCTGGTGTCATGTATTACCCCCATGACGGGTTGTGCAGCCCGAAGGCGGGACCCAACAATGGCTGGCCGACCACTGCCGGATCAAATATGTTTGTAAGTATGATGGGCCTGCCACACCCTGGTCCGGACTGTCAAGTGGACGTCCACACTCTACTGAAAGCCACATCGATTATCCATCTCCTATCCCCTCGTAGAATGGTTAGCACTAATCTGACGTAGATATCTGATCTACAATATAGCTATGGTACCGAGCTCCTGAACTGAACTAAACTAACATCCGGGTTGTGATAACATATAATACATGATCATATATATAACATCATTACGGCCTCGTGCCGAAAATATAGTAATTACGGCCTTGTGCAGAAATCATGCATAAATACGGCCTCGTGCCGATAACATCAATACACAACCTCGCGCCAAAATCGTTTCAGGTACATCTATATATACTGAAAATAAATCATTTATTATATATTTGTTAAATTCATCACAACATAACTCATTTTTCATAATACCTGAAATCATGCTTTGTTCGTAAAATCTTTCACATCATAATACATTTCACATAAAATAATATTCATGCCACACATATGCTGTTAAAAATTATACTTCATATTCTAAAATCGTGATTTTCTGACATTTCATACATACATATATATTTTAATCATCATAGCAGTATTTTCCTAATCGCACATTTCATTCATAATAAACAATATAGCATATGTTTTTCTGAAAATAAATTTACTCATAATTAATAATAATTTACATGGAAAATAACTGCTTTAGTTTATTCCCTTACCTGACTACTGAGAAATTCGTTGGGACCCAAATCCTACGCCCTTGGCGCTTGAAATTTAACTCCTGCAATTTACATTTTTCCTAGATTAATTAATTTATTTTTCCAAAATAATACTAATTTAACCTTCCCTAGGCTCCATATACCTCAAATTAATATTTAAACTATTATTTAACATCCTCACTTAATTTTTAAAAATTTGCCTGCGGGTCCCAAAATTACACCCGCAGTACTCATTCGAGTCATAAATTCCAGAAATCCTACTTTAATCTCAGATGCTTAATATTTTAACATTTCTAAATTAATGTTAATTAATTAAAAATAAGCCCCTTAATAATCCCTGCACCCCAAATTTAGGGTTTCGGCCCGACACCGCCACGAGAACCCCCATGAGAATTTCGTCCCACTAGACTTGTAGAGAATCATCCCTAGATTCTCGTGGTGGTGTTCGTTCGTCAATTGGACTTATATTTTGTAAGAAATTAAAGAAAAAGGAAAAAAATGACTTACCTTAGGGAATACGTTTACGCCGCTCTTACCATCGATTCGCTCCGGTAGAAATGACGGCAGCGGTGAATGGAGTCCAGTGGTATCTTTGAATTTTCGATCAGGCGAAAATCCATCACGAAATCAAGGAGAGAGGAAGAGAGAATGAGAGGAGAGAGAGAGAGAGAGAGAGAGAGAGAGAGAGAGAGAGAGAGATTTCAGTGCTGCGCGTGAAAAGAAAAGAAAAGAAATGAAATGAAATGAAGAAGAAGAAGAAGAAAGATGGGGGTCCTGGCGCAGGTCCTGCAAAAAGGAAAGAAAGAAAAGTTCCTTTCCTTCCTTTAGGAATGATCTGAAGGAAGGATATAATAATAATAATAATAATAATAATAATAATAATAATAATAATAATAATAATAATATATTTAAATAATATTAATAATAATATATTTTATTAATAAAAATAAAAATAAATTTTAATTAATTTTTTTTCTTCTTTTTTTTTTCTTTTTATTCGATTAATTAATTAATTAATTATTATAATAATAATAATTATTATTATTATTATTTGGGAATCATTTCACTAATCTTTTATATCTCTTTTTGGGGTTTTTACAATTGTAGGGTATCGGGTGCTTGAGTGTGACGAGACTGACCATATGTTTGGTATTGTATCTATTGGAATGGATTTGTGAAAAAAGCTAGAACTATATTGAACTGTATTGTATTGTATTATATTGTGTTATGCTTTACGCCGAAATAACACTTGTACACCACACACTGATATTACTTACTTTTTTCCTTACTGAGAGGTGTCTCACTCCGAATATACAAATGTTTTTCAGGTCCTTCGGGTAGCCGAAACTAGCATCCTAACTTTCGGAAGCGGGGGTGTCGGTTAGGTGAGTTTAGTACCTGTGTAAGTACGAGTTTTGTAATCGGGTTGTCATTGTTGGATTTTGTAGACACCCAGAGTATGTACTTTTTGGGAACGTATATTCTAGTTATGTATAGACTCTGGTATGATTTGATGTTTGTATAGAAAGAATATTTTCCGTTGCGTATTTAATGGGTATGGATATGTATGTGAATGAGTATAGGGTTTATGTGTACCCCACAGGGTTGGACCCTCATTCAGTATTGTATCATGTATGTTTAATTGATATATAGACAGGTTAGATTACTATATTCACGCCTGGTACCTATCTGCGAGTTTGAGGCGTGACAATTTGTTTAAATGTGAAAAATATTTTTTAAAATTTCTAATTTTAAATTTTAACTTTAATTTTTAAAAGACTACTTTTTTAAGTTTTTCAAAAATTATATAAGGTAGTATTGGGAATCACAAATTTTGGGGGTTATATTTGGACGTTTGTAGATTTAAAAAATTCAATATATAAGCCACACAAATTAAAATTTAAAGTCTAAGTTACATGCCCTTATGAACAAACTAAGAGCTCAAAAATCTTGAAAGTAGTAAAAAAAAAAAAAAAAAATGCTCTCTAACTTTTCTATATAAATTTGAAAAAATGAAAATAATGAGGCGTTTTTAAAATTATTTGAAAAGTTAGAAATGAAAAATAAAACTATATGGTAGATATACAATGCCAATTTTTTATTTATTTATTGTTAATTTAATTCATACAAATGTTGTAAAAATAAAAAATTAATTATTTTTTTTTTATAATTTTTTGAGAAGCTAAAAAAAATAAAAAAATATTTTTCTAACTAAATAGGTCAATACCCTCTTTGAGCTGATTATTAGAGGAGATTTGCATTCTCTTTAAACTTTAGAAGAGGCAACTATTGTACGAGGAATGAGTCTCCTCCTTCAAATGTGCAATTATTTGATTGAAATATTAACCAATAACAAATAACAAAATATACCGACTTTATGAAATAAGGTAGGAAGACACTAATCCTAGTCGAGTAATTAAAAATTCTTCAAACCTATAATAAGAGGTCCGTAATTCAAAATTTAAGAGAAGATCGGTGAAGATTTTAGAACTTTGTAAAACAACCTTATTATTCTCTCTCTTTTTGCTAAAATTCAAGAAAAGTTGGTGTTTTGCCCTAACAAGTATTGTTCATTGTAATCCCTGGGATTTACCTTTTCTTTTTTTTTAAATAAAATAAATAAAAGACATGCTGTGGCCTGTATGGAGGGATATAAATAATAAGGTGCCTGCAGGGAAGTTGAGGAGGCAAAAAGAGAGGAGAAAGAATTATATGTTTAGGTGGTCCCGGCGAGGCTCGAACTCGCGACCTTCGGCTCATAAGACCAACGCTCTAACCGACTGAGCTACGGGACCTTGACGTTTGTATCATTTACCTTACACAATATATATATATATTTAAAGCGAATGGGAATTATATGTACACATCCAGGTATTTTGTATAGAAAGAAGAGATTTTTGTCCCTAATATTTTTCAATATTCAAACAGGGCCAAATGATTCACTAGGTTTATATGATTTTTGAAATCTTAGAAAACGTTTACATCTTTTTAATTACCAGAACTCAAAACAAGTTTTTATAATTTTAAAACCTAATAAAGGTGGACATATTTTTACAAAATTAAGATAAAAATATGGTATGGAATCATATCATAGTGATCTGACAAATTTTATGTTGACTGTTAGCTACCTAACGCAACTCTCCTCCTTTACCTGGGCTTAGGACCGACTGTGTGTGAAAAAAATTGGACATTAAGTGCATCACAAGTAAAAATTAGTATTATCCTATAAAAAATTATAAAAGTGTTGGCACGTAAGAACAGAGCATCGTGTATTCGAGTCTTGGTAGACGCACTCAGCGCAAATAGAACCAATAATTGACTAGGTTTTATCGGGTCCTGTAACCTATAACTTGACATGGGTACTAGGCTCAGATTTGATGAACATCCAATAGGCGTCCGAAAATTGTGACCGCATATGGATTTACATGGGAAGTGCATCAGGGGGGGAAGGTCGATGCCCTGTGGGATTGGTGCTGCATCAGAGGATCCAAAAGGCTCGTCGGTGGCAGGAGTTCCCACGAGAATAAAAGGAAAAATAATAAATAAAAAAGTGTAACTCTTTCTTTGGTTCTAGATTTATGTAAACAATTTTTACCAAATTTACAAACATGTAACTGTAATTAACGTTATGTTCATATGGTTACTTTTATATAGGTACTATATGAATCTAATATAATATTAATATTAAATTTCAACATAGATATATGATAGTAAATGAAAATAGTATATGATTATAAAATTATATTAATAATATTAGTAACAAATAATACAATATTTTTAACTGTGGTTTTTTGTTTTTTACTTAACAATCATTAATATTTATGTTAACATTTTAGTGTTATATACACAAATTAATTAATATTTCAATTAAAATTTTTAAATGAAGCATTATCTAATTAACAAACTATATAATATCTTTAATTAAAAGTTTTAGTTAACACTAGAAGAATTAACTATATTTCAATTAAAATGTAATATGAATTAAAAGTAATTAACAATATTTTAATTAAAAATATAATATTCATTAAAATTAATTAACAAAAATTAAACCTAAAATGTTAATATTTATGAATGAAAATATTTTGATGTTAATTAAAACTTTTAATCAATATTGATTATATTCTATTCATTATTTTTAGTTGGGAATTAATGGTAATCAATAGTTATTATTAAATTAATTAACAATGATTAATAATAATTATATCTTAAAACTATATCAGGGTGGAGGAGTGGGAGCAGGCAGTGGCCAGTGAGGGAGGAGGAGGAGGAGGAGGTGGAGGTGGTGGTGGCTGGTGAGGGAGGGAGCGATAGAGACATCGCAGTTATAGAACCTTAAGAGAGAGAGACTATAAAAAGGGGGCGAAAAAGGTCAAAAAGTTATTTTGAAGAGACAAGCCTAACAAAGGACATTAATCATCTTTATTTATTTATTTATTTAATTGAACTCTTCCATTTGTGCATAATTAGAATTTAAATCGGGCTATTGTATCTAGCGGGAGACAAGTCAAATGAAGTGTGGTTGCATCGGTTCGTGTGCTAAACTAAAAAATCGTAGAGAACTTGAATCTCCGAAAAAAGAGTGAAATAATCCAATCTCAATCTAATTGTGAAGTATATTTTAATTTGATTCGAGTTTAATTTTAGTGCTATATTTGTAATAAATTCCTAACATCAACTTTATAACCCCTTAAAATATTTTTAGTAAGTCATAGTAAAAATTTATCATTGGCTATGTAGCCTATATTTGTCTAGTGAAAATTTACAATAATTCAAAGTAAATTAGAAAGTAAACATAGATATAAGAAAACTAGCTAAATTACAGAAGCCAAAATATAAAGTTAAAATTGATTTGCAATAATATGCACATTTTTCTCAACCTTAAGGCAATAGCTTGCATTTTCTTACTTAGGATTTTTTTTTAATTACACATTTACATTAAGTTGATTTTGTTTATTCTTTTTTCTTTTTGGGTAAATGCTTATATTCACAGAAATTAAATAGGAATATATCTCAAGATTTTGCCGACATTTTGTCTTCGCCTCGTCTCATTGGAGGAGTTATTAGTACCCAAATACTCGAGCTTAAATTTCTCGCATTTTGAAATTACTTTTTGGGTTAATTTTTATTTGAAAATGGTATTTGAGTCGTGGGCGTTCCATCAAATTAAGCACCATAAAACATTGAATTTGATTTTAAATCTGTGGACTAGACTTCACGGATAATTAGAGTTTGTCTCTGAATATGAATGCTGAACATTTTTAATTGTTTGGCAACCGATAATTGAATATACATATAATATCAGATTTCGAGAATAAAGAGCCTAACCTTTGACTAAGCGCCTTATCGAATTAGTAACTAGAAGATCTTTGGTTCAGTAGGTGCAGTGATTTACCATTAAGAAATTTACCAACCAAAATTATTCAAATAAATTTTATACCATTAAGAGCCTAACTTCCATTTAAAAATGGTTTAAGTGTAAAGAATTAAGGCCCTTACTCAAGAACAGCTCAATTACAGCCTAAAACTAAATTCATGCCTTTTTAAAAGTTTATGTACCTCTTGATTTGCTTACCAAGATGCTTCATATAAATTTTATCAGTTAACTCAAAACTTGCTCACTCTGTATTGCTTATGCCTCTAAAGTATGGAGGGCTTGTTTTTAGTTTCTTAAATAATTACAAAATTGATACCTTAATTTCTAATTGCATAGGAAACTTGAAAATATATTTTTATTATTTTTCAAATTTCATAGAAAAATGTTAGAAAATAGAAACAAAAAATATGACATTTTTGTACTTCTTTAAAAGATTGAACTTAGAAAATAAAAATTTATCTCTACAATTACGTTTGGATCAAGAATTTTGTTTGAAAAAATGAAAAAAAAAAATTTCATTTTCTATTGTATCCTCTCCAAGCCAATTATTATAAAAAATAAAAATTCATTTTAATATGTTAAATCAATTTTTTGTTTATTAGTTCATATATATTTTTTTTTTTCACTTTTCTCAGTAATCAATCATGAAAATATTTTCTAATATTTTGCAAGTTCCAAACAAGCAAATGTCACTTTAAGAAGAGAACAGAGTACCACAAAACACAAATGCCAACTTAAGCCAAAATGGCACATGGTATACTATTTTAAAAGTTCCAATATTTTACTTGTTTAAAGTCCTTCCAAATTTGAAATCCTCTAAATGTGGAATTTTAATAGCACTGAAAAACTTTTGTCCTAACAAAAGTCATCACCTCATGTCAACTTCATTAATAGAAAATATTGTAACCTTTCAACCATCACATTAAAAAAAAGAAAAAAACCAAATACATGCCCCCAAAGCTCTCCACCTTGTTTGGTTTAGATGGAGAGAAGAGATAAATAAAATGAAAGAAGACATAAGGGTAATTAAATGTTATTTAAATGAGTATTCCTTAGATGGTTACTTTTTCTAAAGTTTTCAAAGAGTGCTTTCATCTGGCTCTTAGTTTTTCTCTATTTATCCCCCCCCCCCCCCTCTTTTCTTTTTTTCCTCCACTTTTTAGTTTTTATTCTTCTCTCCACCTTGCATCAATCAAAATCACGTATAAGAGTTGAGAGTAACTCATTTATTTTCTCTCTCTTCATTTCTTTCTAACCAAAGGACTCTTAAAAGAAATACCGATGGCTATTTTCCTTATGTCATGGACTAAATAATTTAATGAAATATTGGTCAACAATCATTCAAAGTAGAAGGTGCTTCAACCAAGATAAGGGCTTTGTATTATATTCCTAACCCTTCTACATTGTGGAGAGCTGCAATAATTTTGTATATTGATCAGCAAGTAATATATTTCTGTTAGAAGTGAACCTCTATTTATTTATTTATTTATTTATTTTTGTTTGTTTTTTGGGTCGGATGCTTACTTGGCTTGGGCTATCTAATTAGACTAGCCCATATCACATTTAATGTCCTTTTCCAACCTCCTCCATATGTTCGAACCCTAAGCTTCGAATGTGAAAGTTCCACCTCTAACCATTGCCATGTCCCCTAGAAGACCCAAAAGTAAGCCTTCTCAATTTTAAGCAAACGATAATGCTATGCAACACATATTTATAAATCTTTACTGGATATGACTACTCAAAAATAATCTTAACTAATTTCAAAGACTCTACAAGATCATAACTAGTATTCAATATCGAACAAGAAACTTGGATTTCCTTCCACAACAATTATGTGCACCACACGGAGGGAGCAGGGAGGTTGAAAGTGTGAAAAAAACAACAAAATGAAGCAATACTTTCAAAACCAGATAGCCCATGAATAAAAACACTGGCTTGAAGAAGAGGTTAAAACTTAACCAATTTAGTGGACTTGTAAAAAAAATTGCTCTTTAATAGTGATACTAATTTCATCAAAGTCACTCATGTAGAATAATTCATGTATACATATTACAATATCATGCGTTTTTGTCATTTGCTTGGCCTTCCAACAATTGAAACAATACATAACATTACGTAAGAAGCGCATCTTGAAAAGGAACTTGAGGAGTTATCTTCAATCAGGCAGCTTTTTAGCTAGTAACGCCCCTGAAGATTTAACCAAATTAATTTATGTAACTAAAGATTCATTAATTAATCTTCCCATATGAAGAAGGGCTAAAGATAACAACTACCTTAATTTCCTTGACCATCAACCATGCATCCACCAACGTGCATCGTGGGTTTGTTGTTCAAAATCAACCTCTATAATAGCTCTTACCTAGGGTTCTTCATTAAATCCAAATGGGAACTATTTCTTCCATATCATCTATGCACTTAATTTTTTTTTTATAACCCGAGAACTCTAGTCATCGTCGCGTCATTTTGAACACTATGGTGCAATGCCAAGTTCGAGGGTTAAAGCCACCCGCCCATTGACGTACTCCTGATAATTTACAGACCTAAACTATCAAGGGGGAATCGAATTCATGATCTTGGGGTCACCAAAGTCACAAGTCACTCTTACCACTTGAGCAACCCAACCGGACTATGCACTCAAATTAAGTAAGAGGCAAATAGTGTAAGAATGAAATACAAAAATTTTTTGAACTCCACACAACTCCTGGTTCCTTCTCACTCTAAATTCACCACTGCCTGATCTGAATACCGCCCATAAAGATTCCTGAGGAGAAAAAGAATTGTTTATATATATTGGGCAATGGGCAATATTCCAACCTTGATCATTCACAAATTAAGAAGACCCCGAGCTCTCAAATTTCCCCATTTCTAAGTATTGGTAGTCAAACAATTGAACTATAATTTGACCCTAAGGAAATATGCATGCATGCATTCATATACTGTTAGTCAAAAGAGAAGGACTAGCCAAAGGCACCATTCCATTTCACTTTTAACTGCGTAGAAAATCTTAAATGCCACAAGAACAATTTCATACTTATCATTAATTCATGCATGGTATATGCACATAGGCAGACTTCTTGCACATTCCCAATCAAAAAGAGAACATATATACATCTGAGAACCAATTAAACTATAATTAATATCTTCAAACTGCTAAGTACCTTTTGAACAATATGTATTTAAAGTTTAAACCACTAATAGGAAAATTCCTAGAATGATAAAGAAGCACAAAGTAAGCTATTCTGAAATCAATTGTATTCTAGTAAGCAGTATATGTACATGAAGGAAAACAATTTTTTGACTAGTAATATTGGATTGGAATGAAATTGATTGATCTACTTCTAAAAATTCGTCATACAATTTGCTATTCTATTTAGCCATTCATTCCAATGTATAGCATAATAGTCTATGATTACAACTTGAGTGAATTAATTAAGCAAAGTATTATGAGTCAAATAAATTGGATCAACTCAATCGCAAACTACGAATCATACACTGTTCAAATCTATTACTAGCTGGCAATGAACCCAAAATTACATTAATAAGGGTGTGTTTAAAATAATGAATTTCGGGTATTGCATTTGAACTCGTGTGAATTTAGACATCTAAATTTACATGACGTCCACAAATATAAAATCCTAAATTAACTATAATTTAGTCACAGGTTATTAATCTCATCCAAACTCACAAAACTACAAATTCATGCCAAGCAAACAAAGTGAAGAATGAGATGGAGGAAAATGAAATATTCATTTTTTTTTTTTTTTCTCTCCATTCACATTCGGGTATTGCATGAAGTATAAAAATGCTAAGAACTTATAAAAAAAAAAAATGATAGTTACCTGAAGATGGAGTTTGAGATTAAATGTTTTAAGCATGCATGATCGAATTTGTATCGATCTGTTCAAGCAGATGATCGAATTTGTGCAATAAAACACATGCAACTATCTAATTAACTACACGCCTAAGATCAATCATTAATTGCTAACCTCAACCGCATGCATTAACATATGCCCTCAAAAATCAAACAAGAAATTAGGATCCCCGTAATCCCACAGAAACGCCGCCGGCGGGTACTCGTCGTCGTTCGTCACCACTCAGTACTAGGGACCTAGATTTAGTCTTACCTTCATTGGGGGCCAACAGAGAGGATTTATGGGCATGAAAAGGTAGTGTCTTCATCGGGGAAGAAGATACTATGATAAACTATATATACAAAAAAAGAAATAAAAAGACCTCATTAAGGCTTTGTTTTTTTTGTTTTGTTTTGTTTTTGTTTTTGTTTCTTTTTTGAGTTGTTTTGTTTTGCTCTGTCTTGGCTTTTTTTTTTTTTTACTTTCTTTTGGGTGGGGTGGGAGTGGTTCTAACCAAGCCTCCTCAAAGACTTATAAATGTTGGCCGCAAAAAGGATTTTGGTTCCTTATCGCAGTGTTTCGAACTAATAATACTAGAGCAAGCTTTAGTTGAATGTTGTTTTGGGAATTGTTCTTAATTTAGATAATCTTCAAGGAGAGGTTAGCAGTTTATAATTATTTCTTGGAGAAAACAGTGAATCTTCTATTTTGGTATTGCTAAATAAGTTCTCTTATCTTTTTCAGCATTATGCTTGTTTACTAGAAGGTGCCAAAGTTCGTACAATAAGTAACTGTCTCTACATATGTTGAAAATAAGCTCTGTGTAATGATGCCTCACATAATTGAAGCATAAACCAACCTTATGAATCTAACATCTCCATAGTATACATTCGATGTCGGATTGTGACACTTTGCATATATGAAAGCCATTTCCTTCGCCCAATTATAGACAACATACTAGGGAAAAGAGAGGTGGGAACTGTTCGAGGCCAAAACAATGAAGCAAAGCTTCAAAAATAGATAGCCTATGAATAAAAACACTGGCTTAAAAAAGAGGCAAAAGTTATCCACTTTAGTGAGTTTCTCAAAGTAGGATTTTTTAACATTTTGTCAAATTCCCTCCTAAGCCCCACCCCTATTGACTACACCATGTGTATGTTGCAACGCATTTTGGTTTATTGCTTGGCATTCCAACAATGGCAACAAAACATACATGATTTGAAGGCACAATTTGAAAAGGAAGGGGTTATACTCAATCAGCTAGCTTGTCAGATGTAATGATAAGTGCCAATCATTTTAACACACACGTGACTAATACAAACAACTTGTAGTTGACAGTTATAGGTTGAATCTGGGATGACAATTTAGTAGTTAGTTGCAAGTGACAAGTAGCAGATTTCTGTTAAGCTTCTTGGGTTAGTTAGGAGATGTGTGTTGTATATAATGTTTGTTGTTTGTTAAAGTCCTTTATTATGATGATTAGTTTTCTTGGTAATACAAAGATCAGGAAGAGAGATTGGAAGCTAAAAAACACCAAGGGGCAGAGTTCTTCTTGAAAATATAGAGAAGTTGTGACTGTGAGGTGGTATGCTTGTAATCTCAACACTAATTGAATTCATCAATAAAGGTTCTTCCGTCTGGTTCTCACCATGGATGTAGGCCATATTGGCTGAACCATGTAAATTTGTGTTTTCTTCTTCTAATTCCTTAAAAACAATTAGTTCTCTTTCTTTCTTGATTCGATTATGCAAGATTTACTTCAGTTTGGCATTAGTTCTGATTTTACATAGAAGAACTGTGTTTCTAACAATTGGTATTAGAGCTTAATCATGATGGGGATAGCCAAATATGATGTAGAGAAGTTCACGGGGAAAAATGACTTTGGTTTGTGGAGGCTAAGGATGCGGGCTTTGTTGGTTCAACAGGGTCTCCAGGATGCTCTTCTTGGTGAAAAGAACATGCCTTGTTCTCTGTCAGAAAAGGAGAAGTCTGAGATATTGCAAAAGGCTCACAGTGCCATCATACTTTCTTTTGGTGATAAAGTACTGCGAGAAGTGGCTAAAGAGAAGTTAGCAGCAGCACTTTGGCTCAAGCTTGAAAGCATGTACATGAAAAAATCCTTGGCCACTCGACTGTACAAGAAAACCCAGCTCCACACCTTCAAAATGGGTCTAGGTATGTTTGTGGATGATCATCTTGATGAGTTTCACAAGATAATCTTGGATCTTGAAAACATAAACATAAGTATAAGTGATGAGGATCAAGCCATTTTACTGTTGAGTTCTTTAGATACCTCCTATGCTAACCTAAAAGAAACCATGATGTATGGTAAAGAGAGCTTGAATCTAGATGAAGTCCAATCAGTTCTACATTCTCAAAAGTTACAAAATAAGGGGGGGGGGGGGGGGGAGTCAAAGAATGAAGTTGGAGAGGGTTTGAATATAGGAGGTAGAACAAAAAAAATGTGAAAACAAGAACAAGAATAACAAAGGGAGGTTGAAATTTTGAAGGAAAAAGGTTAAAGTGCTTTAACTGTCATAAGGAGGGACATTTTAAGAGAAATTGTCCTGAAAAGAAGCAGCATATGGGGAAGAAACCAATTGATGAAGGTGATGCAGCAGTTGTATTGGATGGGTATGATAGTGCTGAGGTATTAAATGTAACTTATATTGATTCAAGAAAGGAATGGATACTACTAGACTCTGGCCGCTCATTTCATATGTGTCCAACAAAGTCCTAGTTTGAAACTTTTAAAGAAACTGATGGGGGTTATGTCTTACTTGACAACAACAAGTCCTGTAAAGTACTTGGCATCGGGTCAGTAAGAATAAGGATGTTTGATGGTGTGGATAGGCTGCTCCAAGAAGTCAGGTACATACCAGAACTTAAAAGGAATCTTATCTCCCTAGCCATGCTTACTCAAGTTGGCTATACCTTCAAATCAGATTCTGAGGTTTTGAAGGTAGCTAAGGGATCTATGACTTTGATGAAAGGAGTGGTCAAGAATGGGTTGTATACTCTTATTGGGAGAATTGTTATTGGAGAAGCATCACCTGTGAAGAATGCTATTGATGATGCTATCAAGCTATGGCATATGAGACTCGGGCATATCAGTCAAAGGGGAATCCTAGAACTGGAAAAACAAGGGCTGCTGGGCACAGAAAAGTTGACTTAGTTACCTTTCTGTGAGCATTGCATTTATGGAAAGGCAACAAAAGAAAGTTTTGGGAATGCTAATCATAAAACTCAATAGACCTTGGATTATATTCATTTAGACTTGCGGGGGTCTGCAAGGGTAACATCTCATGGAGGAGCTAACTACTTTTTAACTCTAATTGATGACTTCTCAAGGAAGGTGTGGATCTACTTCCTTAAGAATAAGAGTGACACCTTTGCCAAGTTCAAAGAGTGGAAGACTCTAGTTGAAAATTAGTTGGGTAGGAAAGTAAAGACACTGAGAACTGATAATGGCTTGGACTATTTGTCTAATGAATTTAACAAATTCTATCAAAAAGAGGGTATAGCTAGGCACAGAACAATAAAGCACACACCTCAGCAAAATGGGTTGGCTGAATGAATGAATAGAACCATTTTGGAGAGGGTTAGGTGTATGCTATCTAACTCAAGTTTTTCAAAATCTTTTTGGGTAGAGGTTGCTGATACAGTAGTATAACTAATCAATAGGAGCCCTTATTCTGCTATAGGGTTCAAAACTCCATAGGAATTATGGTCAGGAAATGTCACGCTCCGAACCTGCCAAGTGGGGTTTGGGGTGTGATGTGATCCAATCACCTGTGTCTGATATCATAACCTCAATCACGCAGTAGAAAAATAAATAAACATCCTTAATAATATACCAGAGTTCTATATAAACATCCCAAAAAGGAACTTCCCGACGTCCAATATCCATATATATATATATATATATATATATATATATATATGTCTCAAAAAACAAAACAAAAAACATAAACCCAAAAATACATCCAAGATTCGTACCCTCTCATGAAATTCTATGGCAACAAACCTAGCCTCGAGCTCGCTAAGCTCGATCACGCAGAGGTCCTGAAAAAGATGAATTGTATAACGGGTGAGACACATCTCAGCAAGACGGAATAGATTAATCCCAGTGTATGGCTATCATGAGTTTAGTGTATACAAAATATCATCAGTTGTTAATTAACTACAATTATAAAATCATTATTAGCCCATACTCACACACACACACACACACACACACACACACACACGCACAAAATTATTTATAAGTGAAAGTTCCTGAGGATAGGGAAGATTATACACCTATACATATACCTTCCCTCTGCTCTAATACCATTACAACTACCAGGGCACTCAACTTACTCTGTAAGCCCTCGGGGTTATGTTTATAAGCGAAGTCTCCGAGAATAGGGAAAATTATATGCCCATACATGTAACTTCCTTTTGCTTTGGTACCAGACTGTAATTACCAGAGCACTCGCTTTTCTCAGCAAACCCTTAGGCGGAGAGTTTACTTCACTCGAAATACGTATAATACTACTATATTTAATACTTTGTTACTTTACTCTGTATGTTGTTATCTCTATAAAATCCCAACTCTTCATAATCTCCATCATTCATATATAACACGGCTCTTCATATGCTCTTTTTTCATATACTTTACTCCGTTCTCTTATCACATACTCTATTTTCACATTTCGCATCCTCTGTCTTCATATATTTTATATTCATATACACTGTTACGTATTTACATGCACTTTTCTATTATACTCGGGTTTATATATGCAAATATGATTTTAGAACTCACTGTCAGATGGATAAAAAACTGACATACTTCCCCTCATGACGGGTTATGCATCCGGTAGGTTGGACTTAACCCTGGTTGGCCTACCAGAGTTAAATCAATTCCCAACTCTTCAGTCTGCCAGTCTGATTGGCTTTCTCATGTTGGTCTAGACTCTAGGAGGAACTCTACCCTTCATAGCTCAATCAACTATTTAATACCAACACTCTCTCTAAGACGTGTGGTCCCATTAAGTTCTCTATAGCTCTCGCAATGATACCATGCATACTATGGTCAACCGGAGTTCTTAAACCATACTTTGCAATTTAACATTAATATTCTTGTAATGACCCGACCTTTTAAACGAACCCAGGTTGCTAACCTACATACATAATAACTTGTACCTAATAGACATACATGAACAACTCGCCCTAAACAGGGACATATGGGTGTAAATCATACAAAAATGGGATATAAATGTCGCGGAAAAACATAAATATCCATCGGGATTTATACTAGGTATATACCAGAGTCTACCAACTGTATTCTTAAATTCTCAAACATCCAACTTAATACATAAATCAGTGTTCACAACCTCCAAAAAGATGCTTCTAACTAAGTTTATTACATAACCGAATACTTACACAACTAAACCAAAAACCACCCTCCCAGTCGCTCTAGCAACTAGGACTGATGTCTTGAAGGACCTGAAAATAGAGGTTGTATAATGGGGTGAGACACTCAGTAAGGAAGAAAGTATTACAATCAGTGTATGACCATATGTGAGTATTTCAATTTAAAACATATATCCATATATATAAAACAACAAAGGTTTTCGATACTGAAGCACAACACATATATCAATATAAACAATACCATTTTTCCATATAAGCTTTTAAATCATGTATATGAATATAGAATGACCAACAACTTGGTATCACAAATAATGCCTATTTTACCCTATGGCACGGGTTGTGCACTAATATCTCTAACAATGCCTTGTTAGTGCAGGCACTATCATTTATCTCATATATAGTCTAACTGCCTCCCCTGGTCCATTATTCACTAGTGATTACAAACTCCTACAAGTCAACCATCTCTATACCCACACCGCTTAGCATGTGTGGTTGCACTATACTCACTGGCAACGAAATTTGAGCCTTTTGGTATCGGGACTATAAACCGCTTTACCCTAAAGTATTTAAACTCCAGTTCGGTAGTATCTTTCAACTCCTTAGTCAGTAGTATCTTTCAACCTCTTAGGTGGTAGTATCTTTCAACTCCAATAGTTGCAAGCTGTGGTTCCACTTATCATATATACAATTTATAACAAAACATGATAACCAGTGCAATTCCAGTATTTTCACAAACTCATATATCCATATCTGGTATAAACCGGCACTCACCCTCTCGGTTTACCCTTTTTGCATAATTAGCACGATATATAACTGACACCTGTTTTTCAACATTTTCCAATATAACAATTTGGAACTCCGTTCCCATAATCCATATCAATAATATCAAATGTTCACAAGTTCATTTTCATCCACATGTCATACTAATTTAAAGAAAGATTCGCAATATAGTATATAATACAATAAACACCATTTAAATAAAAATAAGGGATTCAGACATCTCATACATACATAATAATACAAATAAAGAAGTTTTGAAACATTTGGAGACTATACGCCAAAACCCATATTTTTACCAAAATCGTAAAATCACAAAACCCGACATTTCAACCCGGTAAAATTTAGTAAAATAGCAGTCAAATCAATCATATGAATGTAAACTATTTTTTTAGCGGTTTAGTTTTATGAAATAACTATTGTAATCAATTTCCCCTTACCTTAAACCTGAAACCGAAACACGAACGAATCGATCGAAAACAATGACTTGGGGTCCCCAAAACCTAAAAATCAAAGAACAATACTTCAATATAATTTCCTATACTATCAATCTACCAAACCGAAATTGAATTCAGACTCTTACCTCGATTTTAGGGAAAAACTCGAAATTCCAAAAACAAAGATCCGTTCTACAATAAACATAGAGATTCTACTCCCGACCCATGTGATGACGACGGATCGTGGATTCCGGCAACGGATGGCGTGAAATCCTAGAGAGAGAGAGAGAGAGAGAGAGAGAGAGAGAGAGTTTATAGAATAAAACCTAGAGAGAGTTTATAGAATAAAACCTAACTTAGCCTTTAAGTAATCTAAATAAATATCTCCTCCAAGATATTTATATATAAATATCTCAAAATATCTTCTTTCAAAATATCTTTTCCAAAATATCTCTTTATTTATTTATTTATTGTTATTATTTATTTATTAATTTTTTGGGTCGGGTTACTACAATTCTGCTCTGAATAAACAATTCCAAATATAGTATAAACCCAACACATTTTAGTATTTCCACATGTTATACATATTTCATAACTCAACACAGTATTTTCATTTTTCCTCATGCCACACAATTTGATTAATACACATATTTATATAACTACTGAAATAATAAGTCAATCCATGTTCATTATCTGTTTTACTAAAAATATAGGTTAAATTATCTCCACAATTTAACATATACTCAAAATAAGCATTAATAAGAAAAACAAAGATAATTAACCCTACTCACCTTGACCAATTTTTAGAAAATGTAAAACAATTCCAACCAATCATTTCAACGAGTCAAATTATCCAGAGAATCCATTACTTAAATCTTGTAGCCTTTTTCTTTATTTTAATCAGTTCATTTTCGAAAATAATAACTATTAACTCAACCCTAGGCTCAAAAACCTCAATTTAAATGGTTGGCTTTCAAAACTTGCATGATAATCATATACATACACATATAATTTCCATTTTAACTAGTAGAATTTACAAAACAACTAGCTTAATCTATTCCTGTTACCTGATTTCCTGAAACTACGCCTGTAGGGATCTTAACACTGTGCCTGCGGCACTCACACAACCCTGAATTCATAAATCCTAATTTAATCAACTCAACCCCAAGTAAAATATTAATTTAACATTTCATAAACCCATAAACTTCAAATAAATAATTAAACTACCAAAATCATCAAATTTGCTTAATTTTCTAAATCTTACCTTAGCCGAGTGGTGCCTGGAAAGTCCAATTCAAAAATATGCTCTAGTTAAATTGAGGAGGATCGACGCTAGGCCTTAGAAATGACGTCTGATCGTCAATTAGGATGAAGATTTGAGAGAAAATGAGGAGAAAGAGTGGGCTTACCTTACCCTAGTAGTGGTGCCTACAACGCTTCTACGATAAATCCACTTCGGTTAAATTGACGATGGCGGAGAATGGATCCCAGTGGTATTTTCTGTTTTTCGATCGGTCAGGTATTTGCCAAGAAAATGAGGAGAGAGAGAGAGAGTGGAGGCTAGGAGAGAGAATGACAAGAGCTACGCTGGGGGGGGGGGTCCTGTCTATAGGAATTACAAATCAAGATTTCAATTTGAAATCTCTTAAGCTCAGGAAGCTTCTAGCTTCCTTTATATATGTATATAACTTAAATTATAATAAAATTATATTAAGTACCTATATATATATATATATATATAACCATTATGAAAGTGAAATAGTGATCCCAAGAGTGGGGTGAATGGGGTTATTAAAATCTTTAAGTTCCTTTTGCAAATTTTTTACTTACTTGTTTAATACACACAACAAAACTTAAGTAAACCAATCAATTCACAATTAAAACTCAAACACTCCACAAATTAACTGAAAACTTAAACAACCAATCAACTTAAGAATAAGCAACCACAAATACCAAACCAATCACAATTTGGAGACCTTTATGGAATTTCAGCTTTTGTTTTGTAAGCAGCCCTGTAAGCAATTTGTAAACCCTATTTTTGAATTGATCTTATTGCATTCTCTTAATTAAGATTTCCGCAAATTAACTAACGTATTCCCTTGTAGGTTTCTGCAAACGATTAATTGAAATGTACTTTCGTTAAATTAAGAGTCTTCTTTTTAATTCAGTGTTTGAGCCCTGCAACCTGCACTTAACACATACACAATATATGAAGTACTAAAATTTAAAAGAATAGGGCAAGAAGAACAACACCATTTTACGAGGTTCGGCTTATCCCCAGCATACGTCCTCGCCTTTGGCCAATACCACCAAAAGATTCCACTAGTAACACTCTTTCCGGGTAAAGCAAACCATTTACAAATTTTCATCCTTAAGGGCAGAGCACCCTCTCCAAGTGATACCCCGCGCTCGGTCCAATGATCCAAACACCTTGGAATCGTCAATAATCTACAAGAAAATAATCAAGAGATTTTGTACACAAGATACTCTCAAAAGAGCTGATTAGTACAATTTCAAACTATATACTTTAAAGTAAATCAATATGAAATTGAAATTGAAGCTCAAGGAAGTTTATCACTGATTAATTCAATGATTGAAATATTCATATTTGAAGCACAAGATTAGTGATTGAAAGTCAGCAACACTCAGTAGAATTCGTGCACAATATGGTAGCAAGAGAGCCTTTGAATGATGAGAGCAATTGAGAGAGATTGAGAGCTGAATTTGATGCTTGGTGATAAAAATCAATGGTCTTGAGGACTATTTATAGATTTAGAACAACATTTAACTTTATCCCCAATTTTACTTGGAGTAGTGTCCAAGTTTTAATTAAGTTTGAAGTCCAAGCAATTTGATTTAAAAAATCTTTCCATTATAAAAATTTAAAATTTCCCATGTGGCAGTAGCGTGTCACCTTTTGGTCAAGTGCCTGTCAGGATCTAGGCAATAGCCTGAAGATCTTCTGTCTATGCATTTTAAAAACATTTAAATTGTCAGCCTATTGAGGATTTTAGTCAAGCTACTATTATGTACAAGAATACTGTTTTTAAGATATTTTTGTAAGAACTCTCTTTGCTTCTCAATTCTTGAAATTTTAATTTGTACTTAAAAAAATATGTTCCATGATTAAGTTTTAGGTCTCTAGGTCTCTTACACCTAATGAGCTTCAACGAATTTCATATTTAAGTATAGTTGAAGTACTTACAAAGCGTGTTCTATAGACTCATTCAACTCTTTATTTCTTGAACTCCTTGAAGTCTTGAAGTTATTGCTTTGAGTTCTCTTGGTCCTGAGCTTCATTGTTCTTCGAACTTTCATTCTTGATCACTTGTATTGATGTGAACTTTAAAAATGTTTTGTGTGATCATATGAATTATGTTGAGTTCCAAGATCTAGTTTTCTTGAAACATCACAACTTTGAAGCATATTAAATTACCTTACTTTGTTATCATCAAAATTAAGAGTCGTAAGCCTTGTTAGGCCAACGCATCATATTATTTAACTTAATTAATTCAATTTAATAATGTTTAATTAATTAATTAATAATTAATTTTAAAATTTTTTTTCGAGTTACTACATTCTTCCATCCTTAAAAGAATTTCGTCCTCGAAATTTATGAACCGTTAATTCTATTTAGATTCTATTATTAACGGACCACCCCCTACCACATATTCCAGCATGCTCTACCACTATAAATAACTACATTGATCTAAAATTGGAAATAACTATTGCTTATCTTATAACATAAACTTATTACCTATTCCTGCGCCACGGGCAACATACGCATCAGTCAGAATCATGGTGTACACACGTGCCGCACCGCCTCGAGGTACATAATTTTTTTCCTAGATCTAGTTAGGTGTAGGTGCATTAGCCAGGGATTCTCAGCAATTTCTTGTAATGTGCCCTAACTTACCACACCGACAGAAGTTGACACTCCCAGTTCAGCAGTCACCCTTATGCATCATGTTACATCTGTGGCATACAGGGTAGGACGAATCATCCTGATAACCATGATAAACTTGATCTCTCGTCTCCTACCTTAGGCCCACATTGTTCCTTCATCTCTTCCATGAACCCTGACTAGCCTTAGCTTGAAGGTGCAGGCCTCTTTCTTTGCTCTGATGGCTTTATATCGTCTTGTAAGCTCTTCTCCAGTACCGAGGCTTAATCCACCAATTCTGAGAAGTTTTGGATCTAGAACCCCACCACCTACTCAAAAATCCTCCGTTGCAAGCCTTTCTCGAATGTTCTTACCTTCCTCGCCTCATCAGGGATCATATAAGTGCGAAGTGAGATAGCTCCACAAACTTCGCCGCATACTCCCTGACAATCATACTTCCATGGTTTAGGTTAGTAAATTCCTCTGCCTTATCTTCCCGGGTAGAAGAAGGAGAATACTGATCACAGAATAGCTCGTTAAATCTGGCCCAGGTTAGTGGCACTAGTACTAGTCTCTGTCCCTCAAGTAGCTTCACAGAAAGTCGCCAACATTTTGCCTCCCTCATCATTTTAAATGAGGCATAAAGAACCTTCTACTTGTCAGTGCAGTAGAGTACTGTCATCATCTTCTCGATTTCCTGAACCCAATTCTCAATACCTATCGGGTCAGGTCCTCTCGCAAAAGTAGGAGGGTTTAGACGAGTAAATTCCTTAATACTGCAACCCTGATTTGCAGGTGGACGGTTATACTCTCTAGACTCCTACCTCATCTCTCTCCTGACCTGGCGAGCTATAGCTCACAACACAATAGAGGTATCAAGATCATCCTCGCTGGAAGCTCCCAAGTTGCTGCTTCCCCCTAGCATCAACACCCTTATCTTTGAGATCCATCCTAAAGATAAGACAGAAAATACTTTTAGAATCCCATCGTCATAGCCTAATCGATACAAATATTAAATTGGAAAATAAATAAATGTCGAAAACCGGGGTTAGTACTTAGAAACATCACCATCGATGTATTTACTGTGATTTTCTGAAAATCTCGACTGAATAAGAAAATCACTGAAGTTCGTCAAGGGATTTATGCCTCAAAGCCATGAAAACAACTCAGATTTCCTAACAGTATCTTAATCTACCCATTCCTATCCCCATCCTAACTCGATCCTATACTTTGGTAATAATCCATCCTAATTTAATCAACTCAACCCTAGGCAAAATACTATTTTAAAATTTCCTAAGCCCATAAACTCCAAATAAATAATTAAACTACCAAAATCATCGAATTTGTTTAATTTCCTAAATCTTACCCTAACCTTGGGGTGGTGCTTGGAAAGCCAAATTCAAAAATTCGCTCCGGTTAAATTGACGAGGATCAATGCTAGGCCCTAGAAATTGCATCTAATCGTCAATTAGGCTGCAGATTTGAGAGAAATTGAGGAGAAAGAGTGGGTTTACCTTACCCTAGGAGTGGTGCTTGCAATGCTCTTATGAAAAATTCAATCTAGTTAAATTGACGATGACAGAGAATGGAACCCAGCGATATTTTCTGTTTTATGATCGGCCAAGTATTTGCTGAGAAAATGAGGAGAGAGAGAGAGAGAGAGAGAGAGAGAGAGAGAGAGAGAGAGAGAGAGAGAGAGAGAGAGTGGAGGTGAGGAGAGAGAATGACAAGTGCTACGCTGGGGGGGGGGGTTCTGTCAGTAGGAATTGCAAATGGAGAATTCAATTTTAAATCTCTTAAGCTCAAGAAGCTTCTAGATTCCTTTATATATGTATATAACTTAAATTATAATAATATTATATTATATAACTATATTTGTATTTATATATATATATATATATATACACAAATAACCATCATATTACTTAACTTAATTAATTCAATTTGATAATGTTTAATTAATAATTAATCTTAATTTTTTTTTTCCGAGTTACTACAAGAAAACCAACTGAGTATGGCCATTTGCGGGTGTTTGGTTGTGTGGCCTATGTTCACTCATAAATAGACAAGGTAGACCCTAGAGGTGTAAAGTGTATATTTGTGGGATACCCTAGAGGTGTGAAGGGATACAAACTGTGGATTGATGCTCTAGGTAAAATGAAGTGTTTGATTAGCTAAGATGTTACTTTCAATGAGTTTCAAATGGCTAGAAATCAAACAAAATGCAAGCAAGATCATAACATAGACACAGGTCTGGACAGATTGCAGCTTGAGGTGGAGCAGTAAGAGAAATCTCTACAACATCAGGTTAAGCAAAATGATGTAGAAGGGGAAGCAAGACAAGGAGGGATAGAAGAGGAAACAAGCTCAAAAAGTCAGAATCTCCATGACGATGGAACTGATTCTATGTTCTGGTGAGAGACAGACAGAGAATGAACATTAAAGCACCACAGAGATTTGGGCAAGTTGAACTCACTGCTTTTGCTCTATTAGTTGCTAAAGAAATAATTGACATGGAGCCAAGAACTTATGAAGAAGCAATTAATAGCAAAGAGGCAGACAAAAGGATCCTAGCTATGCAAGAGGAGATGGAATCCTTGAAGAAAAACCATACTTGGCGGCTGGTTCCTAAACCAGAAAAACAGAAGCTAGTTGAGTTGAGGGGTTGAGGGATTAAGGTACAAGGCTATATTAGTAGCAAAGAGCTTTACTCAAAGGGAGGGAATATATTATAGTGAAATTTTCTCCCCGGTAGTCAAGCATAGTTCCATTAGGCTTCTACTTGCTTTTGTTGCTAACCAAGACTTGGAGTTGGAACAATTAGATGTCAGAACAACTTTTCTACATGGAGAACTTGAAGAAGTCATTTACATGCAGCCTCCTGAAGGATTTATGGATGAAACCAAAACTAATCAGGTATGTCTCCTATATAAATCACTGTATGGACTTAAACAGTCACCTAGGAAGTGGTATAAAAGGTTTGATGTCCACATGATTAAAATTGGCTTCAAGAGAAGTAGCTATTATAGCTATATCTATTTCAAGCAAGATGAAGGGGAAATGGTTTACGTACTACTGCATGTAGATGACATGATTATTGCTTGTAAAGATAGAAGAAAGATTGAATAAGTCAAACGCATGTTAAAGTCAGAATTTGAAATGAAAGAACTTAGCCCTGCACAAAAAATTCTGGGAATGGAGATTGAGAGGGATAGAAGTAAAAAGCTATTGTTTTTATCTCAAAAGTCCTACTTCACTAAAGTTCATAGTATATTTGGCATGGATCAGTTGAAGATGGTTAAAACTTCCATGGGACAACACTTCAAACTATCAGTCACACAAGCACCTGAGACAGAAGGAGATAAGGAATTTATGACAAAATTCCATATGCTAGCATGGTGGGAAGCATCATGTATGCTATGGTTTGTTCTAGACCAGACCAGGCCTATGCATTAAGTGTGGTCAGTAGGTTTATGAGCAATCTAGGCAAGCCACATTGGCATGCTATCCAATGGGTGTTTCAATACCTTACTAGCACTAAGTGTTTGGGACTGAGATATGAAGGGAATGAGAAGTATGGAAGGGAGATTCAAGGCTTTGTAGACTCTGATTATGCAAGAAATGTCAACACATGGAAGTCACCGACTAGGTTTGTATTTACTGCATTTGGAGGAGCTGTTAGTTGGAAAGTAACTCTCCAATCTGTAGTTGCTTTATCTACTACTGAAGCAGAATATATTGCGATGACTGAGGCAATTAAGGAAGCTATATGGCTGAGGGGAATATCTCATAAGATAGGTATGTGCCAAGGTAATATCACTATCCATTGTGATAACCAAAGCACAATTCAGCTTGTTGAGAATCAGGTGTTCCATGAGAGGTCAAAGCATATTGACACGACTTCATTTTGTAAGGGACATAATAGCAGCTGGAGAAATCGAGGTTGTGAAGATTCCAACTGAGGAAAATCCATTTGATATGATGACCAAGCCACTACTAGCATCTAAGTTCATACATTGTCTGGACTTGATAAATTTTAGGAGCTGCTGAGCCTTATGAAGAGGCAAGTGAGACCAGTTGGGAGAAGGAGAACAGTGTGAAGGTTTAAAATGTTGTCAAGGTGGAGATTTGTAATGATGAGTGCCAATCATTTTAACACACACGTGGCTAAACAAACAACTTGCAGTTGACAGTTATAGGCTAAATCTGGAATAACAATTCAACAGTTAGTTGCAAGTGACAGGTGGCTGATTTTTGTCACGCCTCGAACCTGATAATGGGACCCAGGGTGAATTTAGTAACCTAACCTATCTCTGTATCATACAAATCCAATGATACATCATGATGAATGACGGTCTGACCCTGCGGGGTTCCCAGACACCCTATGCACATCCATAAATAATCAGGTACACAGCGGAAAAAAGGTCATTCTATACATATGCTATACCACACCAAAGTCTATTCACAAGGAAATTCAGGTCCTATAAGACAAAATACCATCCAGGTGCCAACAAAAACCACAAAAGGCCACCCGGAACAATCATAGTACTTACCCAAGCACCTCTCGCAGTACACCGACCACTATGCTTCCAACACAAGGAAACTAGTTCCGGTTACTCGAAGGACTTGAAAAATATGTACGTACAACAGGGGTGAGACACCTCTCAGTAAGGAATAATTAGGTTATATCGGTGTGTGACATTTGAGTGTTATCATGATACACTAAACATACACAGTTAAATGCAATTCCAGTATTTTCACAATACAGTTCCAGTACAGTGCATACATGCACACACACATGATCAAGCAACCCGGTGTTGTCACACCCTTCGGCCTGAAGCCAGCCCACATTACATGGCGTCCCTAGCACATGGTTAGTCCTAAACTCCCATGGCATTGAACATATACAAACTGGTGGATCCACACCCTTCGGTGATAAGCTCGTAAGGCTCACGCCCTTAGATATAGAGTCGAATACTCTTGCCAAACATGGCCAGCAATTTCATACGCTCTCGGATATAGGGCCAGACACTCTTTCAGTACCTAGAACATTTCGGAACCCAATTCCTATTGCATTTCAACAAAACACAACCATGCATACTCATATAACTAAAAAAACCACACCCATTTGGTAATCTAAAATCATGGTTTTCCAAACACATACAGTTTAAACAAGTCAAAGCACTGCCATCCCTATAACACAATATATATCACAATATATTTACAATTTTCCAACAAAGCCAGGGATGCAGCTCGTTGTCCCCTTTTCCCAATACTGTAATCTTGAAAACCCCATAGTTTTACTAATGAGTAACTAAAATTCATATAGGACTGTGAACCACAGTTCCACCGAGTCCGATTTAAAAAATAACTGACATAAACATAATTCCCCTTACCTTTCCCCAAATGGTCAATCCCGAACTCTATGGCCCCTAAACAGCGAATTGAGTTCCCAAAACCTATAAAGTATAGTACAAGAAATACTCACAATCCTATTCCCTATATAACTACCGAATCATAACTAAAAATTAAGCCTTACCTCAATTTCAAGCCAAAACTTGAAAAAATGCTCGAAACGAAGATTTGATCTATAGAAATTGTAGAGAATCCTTCTCTGATCCTCGTGGTAACATTGGATCAATGATCCCAATGACGAATGATGAAGAAATCTAGAGAAAGAGAGAGAGTACGTTGAGTTTCTAGAGAGATAGAGAGAGAAATTGAATTTTCTTAGATGAGAAGTAATGAAAATATCTATTTATAGCCCTTTAACTCGACCATCCTCGTCAAAAAATGGCATCCTTATCGTCAAGCCCATGTAGACAACTCGTCAACGAAGCAGTGACCTTGTCGACGAGCCTGAGATTCTCGGTTTCCTGAAACCTCTCGGCTTCTCCTTATTGACGAGCACCTGAAATTTGTCGCTGAGAACTACAAAGCCTTCATTGACGAACTCTATCTTCATTGACGAAGCCTACTTAATTACCAATTTCACCTTTCTCTTAATTAGTTAAATTCATATATCATGGTTCGGGTTCTTACATATTTCTGTTAAGCTTCTTGGGTTAGTTAGGAGATGTGTGTTGTATATAATGTTGGTTGTTTGTTAAAGGCCATTATTATGATGATTATTTTTCTTGGCAATACAAAGATCAAGAAGAGAGATTGAAAGCTAAAAAACACTAAAGGGCAGAGTTCTTGAAAATATAGAGAAGTTGTGACTATGAGGTGGTATGCTTGTAATCTCAAGACTGATTGGATTCATCAATAAAGGTTCTTCCGTCTGGTTCTCACCATGGATGTAGGCTATGTTGGTTGAACCACGTAAATTTTTGTTTTCTTCTTTTAATTCCTTAAAAATAGTTAGTTCTTTTTCTTTGTTGATTCAATTCTGCAAGATTTGCTTCAGTTTGGCGCCAGTTCTAATTTTACATAGAAGAATTGAGTTTCTAACATCAGATAGTAAAGTCATACATGCATTTTGTCATTTTGAAGCTGGTTTGGTACAAAGGACCTACGTTTAGTCATACCTTCACCAGGGATCAATAAGAGGATTTATGGGCATGGTGGATGACTAATCGATACCTATTGTGCAACTCATTAACTTTTGGACTGAAGAAAAGTTAGTGTTATCTACAGCAGGTTGTATACTTCATGTGAAAGATTTAGTCTTTTGAATTTAAAGAAGGTAGTGAGATAAATGTATATTTCAAAACTAAACTTTTGAATGTTTTGTTTTGTTTTGCTCTGATTGCTTGCTTTGTTTGTTTTATTATTTGCTTTTCAGATGTTGGTTTTTTTCCTTTTTTTGCGTCGGGGGGGGGGGGGGGGGTGGGGGGGGAGGGTTGTTGGAGGTGGTAATCTATAGAAGCCTTCTCAAAGACTCCTCACTATTAGCTGCACAAAGGACTCCATTACCTTGTCATGGTGTTTGGAACTAATACTGAAGTGAATTTCACTTGAAGAATCGTTTTGAGATTTTTTTTTTTTAATTTAGATGACCGTCAAGAAAAGGCTAGCTTTCTTGATTTATATTATCTCTTGCATCGCTCAATGTGTTTCTAATGTTTGGCCTTCCTTTTTAGCATTATGCTTGTTTCTTGGAAGGTGCCAAAATCTACACATTAAGGAATTACCCTATATATAAACGAAGGTCTGCAAAGGAATTGAACAGGCTTTCCATATGGAAGCTAATCCTTTCTTGCATCTTCTTGGAGTTATGGTTCAAGAGGGTTCAATGATTTTCCAAGAACATATAGAAAAACTTGTAAGCACCTTCCACTCAACTCTCAAATACTCGTTATGTGTGGTTCAATCAAGTAGCACTTTGGATATATATAAATAATGTAATCTGATCTCTATGGCACTGTGGTCTAGTTTGCTCTTCATTTTTTTTAAAAATGTAATCCTTTGTTTTCTTAGATGGGTATATACCTCTCTCACATACCCCTAATAAAATTCTCATACACCTTTCTAGAAAAAAAAAGAACAAAATGGTCACAAATTTTTTTAATGAAATTTGAACATATTAACTCAACGAAGGTAGCATTAGAGGGCTACTTATAACACAAATGATCCATCCAATTCTTATATAAAGTTCAAACTCTCTTATACAGCAACATGTCCCTTAGTACATGTATATATATCTAGCATCTCCACAATATCGCCAATATTTGAACACTGCCTGTGTAGCTCAAATACACACAAGTTACTATCTTATTCAAATTTAACTTTATTCATGGGCTCGTGTTATTAAATATGACGAGTACCTTCCTCATTATTCATTCAAAAAGAATAAAAAAGAAAGCTTGAGCTTGTGCAAGAGAAAATCAAGGCAACCCACAATTGGTATGATAAGCCATCTAATGACCCCTATTTGAATACCAACAACTCAGGGTGGAATCAGCATCCCAAATTCTCTTGGAGGCCGCAAGCTATGGGTTTTCAATCCCAAAGACCTCCACAAGTCCCTAACGCTTTGCCTCCATGCCCAAACCAAAACTTCCAAAGTCATCTTGATTCAGCTCCTAGATCTTCAACCGCTCAGCAACTGTCTCCCCTGTAGCCCAAGTATGATACATTTCAAGAGATGGTATTGAGAACCCTTAAGAATATTGAGGCTGATCGCCAAGCAAATCAGAAAATCCTTCACTCTCACTCCCAATCCATCGCAAAGCTAGAAGCCACCTTGGGGCAAGTAGCTGTTACCTTGAGTCAGAGAGATGGGGGCGAGTTGCCAAGTCAGCCTATAGTAAACCCTAAGGGACAATATAGGGTGGAATGTGAACCAGACACTAGCCCCTCATCATATTCTGAGCAAGCTCAGGTGGTAACCACCCTCCTAAGTGGTAGGCTGATAAATGAACAAGGCAAGGAGTAACCGAGTAAGGGGGAGACTAAAGATGAAAATATGATAGTACCCAACACTAATTCATGCACTCTCTCATCCTCTAGTTGGGTACACAAACTCTTGAGTCCCACGCCCGCAACTAGAAAGACCAAACCTTACTTCGCCCCTCATAGGGCTTTTCACAGCCCTTAGTGACATATCCTGTAGCCCCTCTTGCACCTTCTATCTTTAGGAAAGAGGCCTTAACTGATTCCATCTAGGACATTTTTAAACAAGTGAGAATGGACAAGCCTCTCCTAGATGACATTAAGCAATCATCTGTGTTCACAGAATTCCTTAGGGACTTGTCAGTGCAGGAGACGGGGTCAAGGGTGCATATGAATGGTTTAGTTAAGCAAGCCGAGCACATGAGCTCCATGATACTAAGGCACCTCATTCCTAAACTTAAAGACCTTGAATCGCTTGATATTTCATGTGTAATTGGAAGTTACACCATTAATAGAGCTCTTTTAGATTTATAAGTGAGTGTGAACATCTTTTCATACTTGGCCTATCAAAAACTTAATCCAAGTGAATTGCAGCCCACCTCGGTCACTTTGTGTCTTACTGATTGATCTCTTAAGCAACCCTGGGGTGTGGTAGAAGACGTGGTAGTCAAGGTTGGAGATTTCCATTACCTTATTGATTTCATCATTTAAGATATGGAGACTTCCACAAATCCAATCCCTGTCCTTTTGGGATGACCCTTCCTAATTACGGCCAATGCCTGCATTCAATGTAGGATGGGGATTATGGACATCTCATGGGGCCATAAGCAACTTAGGCTGAACATATTTAATGCCTCCCAACATCCACTTAACGTCGTCCAAGCTGTGGACGAAGACGTGATTGATAAAAATTGTTAGGGAAGTAGCTTCTTCAATGCTATGGAGAGACCCATTGGATAGTGCATTTCAGCTCGAAAATCCACCCATTGCTGAATTAGAGGACCATTTTAGGCAATTTACAACAAAAAATGGGTGGCTCCACTATTTTGAAAATAAGTTGGGGGTACACAACTTCAAGTGTGAGGAAGAGAAAGAGGAAACCAATGTTAATTTTGAACCAAGATGAGTTCAGGTTGAGCTTCAATGTGTTTGGCTGAACACGGTAAACTTAGCACTTCCGGAGCAAAACCAATAGTTTTTCTTTTCTTTTTGAGTCCTTAAGTTGTCTAGGGTAGACTAATTAGAATTCAGAGTCTTTAGAGTAGGTCTTAGGAAAAGTTGGGGGTTCAATTAGAAGGGTTACTAGCACCATCGAGGATAACCTGGTCTAGCCCCTTGCGTTGTTCTAAGATTTGAAAAAAAAAATTGAGAGGGTAGACCATATTCGTGACCAGCACTAAGCTGGGTGCGCCTTGGTCGAAAACACCGAGAAGTTGGTCTTAGGAAAAGTTGGGGGTTCAATTAGAAGGGTTACTAGCACCATCGAGGATAACCTGGTCTAGCCCCTTGCGTTGTTCTAAGATTTGAAAAAAAAAATTGAGAGGGTAGACCATATTCGTGACCAGCACTAAGCTGGGTGCGCCTTGGTTGAAAACACCGAGAAGTTGCTTAAAACCTACTTGACTCTGACTCTTTATCTCTTGCTTTCTCATTACAGCTTTGTCGATCATAGTCGCCCTCTTCTCTCCTTTGCCACCAGAGCAAGCTGTGGCCACATTGCACTTCCTTGAAATGTCTTCGCCTTCTGATTCATCTTTAGCATCTTCCCACGCATCATCTTAACCCGTTGCCAAGCGGCGACAACTTCAAGCCTTGCCACGACGGGGTTCTTCATCGAGGAGTTGGTAGAGTTCAGGAGCACAGCAGAAGGCTATGTACGTGGTACGAGCACCTTGCAGAAGTCTATGACTGATACCATGACGGGGTTCGGCCCCGTGACTAAGAGGTTCAGCATAAACCATAGGGATGCCATAGGCACCCGATGAGGACTTGATGATGCACTCACCACACTCTGTAACACCGTCATTCACAAAACAACCCCCACATCCCTCCACCGGTTTTCATGAGGTCCAGTTTCCCCACCCTCTGCCATTCCAAAGATTTCGGCCTACAATGCCATATATTTCGTCGTCAGAGGTCACCGATGATCCCACCGCAGAGCTTTTGGCTGCCAGGCCTGACCTACAACCATTACCATATCCCTTCCCATCATATCAGTCCCCCCTACAAATTACCATGCCTAATCAGCCGAGGCCACTCCAGGTTCTAGAGCTACGATAGTCTCGACCTCCACTTTCTCCCCGTTGGCTTCATTACCTACGGGAAATGGCACCAACTCGTGATGCAGCATTAGCCAAACCACTGATGTTTTCTTCTAATTTAGATTCTAACTCTGATTCCGACTAAAATCAACATAGTTGTGTTATTCACTATTGGGCTGTGTATTGTGCTTCTACAGCACGATTCTGTTGGATTTTCTTTTCTTTTTTGATCTTTCATAGCTTCATGTTTTTTTGGCAGTACCAATACTTGTAACATTCTTTTTTACATTGTATTTCCTGAAATATGAATGAAGATACATAGTTCTTTTAACTATTACGTGTCTTTTGTGCTATAGCGTATTTTTGCATGCAAGTTATTTCTGGATATTATATTTTGCACGAACACTGTTTGTTATTACTTGCACCATGCACTGTCCTATCCCATGCCCGGGTTCTATTTTTCTTTCTACACTTTAGTGATAACACTGAAGTTCTAAGTTGGGGGTAGGGGGTGGCACACTGCATGACACATTTGATGCACAAAAATGACACGTTTTAAAATTTTTGAAAACAAATTCCAGTGAACCATGCTAACATATATTTTACACCCTCTATATACACCTATATAACCTAATGTTACATGCATAGGCTTCTTAGCTACATGATTTCATTATGCTTACCAATAATGTAGTGAATTAATTGTGTAAAATTCGCATGACATGACTGATATCTTGGTATTACTCCAGGTAGTTGACTAGTGGTTTGTTTGAGTTAATATTGCAGTGTAAACTCTTGTATTTACATGGTACTTCATGGTGCTAAAAACACACTTACATGTGATTTGCAACACTTAGGGTTCTTTGAGAACACTGAGAGAACAACCGTGGCGACTATGACACCTTATGAGGTACTGCTGAGCCGTTCGCTCATTTCTCAAGTTTTTGACATCAAAATCTAAGTTTATAAAACTCAACCTTCCTTCTTTTGCTGGATTTTCTTTGTCAACTAGTCTTTGTTCTTGCATTTGCTAGCCTAGAGGTGACATCAAGTGGGGAGATATAAATCTAGGTCTTGTAACTTACTCGAGACATGAAGGTTAAGCCACCTCTGGAAACCAACTTTTTCCATGGACTCCTGTTCGCTACATTCCCATTGGAAACATGAAGACAATATAAGAATGTGATGATTGTCTTAGCTGACCATGCAAAGGAAGAAAATTAAAAAGGAAGAAAAATCTGAGCAAAGAAAAATGAAAAGAAAAATATACACCTGGTCTAAGCAAATATAAAGAGGTTAAGCTAAGGACACGACACTACAATTCTACATGTATGAAGGATCTTCTGCTAACCAATTCATCTACTGAATTCATGCTTAGTCTGTGAATAAGTTCATTTAGGGTGGTCTTGATCGGATGTGGTGAGTAAGTGAGAAGATGCTAGGGTGAAGGACTCGATACCTCAGTAAGGGCTGGATTGCTTTCCTATAAGACTAGTCCACTCCACACTTCTAGTGTTAGTTCTTCAAATATGTGGGACATTTAATCATGAAACTCTTCCTCACATATGAGAGTGAACCCATTATCTTGAGTGAATTTTGAGGGAATAAACCAGTGAGGTTGAGTCAAGATGACCGTTTTTTAGGTATCCCAAAGCACTTCAAGTGAGATGAATCATATACCTTACACATGCCTTGGGAAGTGGCCTATTCATACATGAATTTCCATGCTAATATTAACTCTGAATTATAATCATGCGTTGATTCTCTAAGAGTTGTGTCTGGAGATGGTTGTGCTATGTTGAGCTTTGCATGATTGAAATGCTGTGGAGTCATGTATGAAGGAATCTATTATATCTCTGTATATAAAATGGTATGATTATGTTGCATGTGTTCTCATTTTTTATTTACTGAACTAGTGTTTGTGGGTATCCCCCTAGAAACCCTCACGAGACTAGAACTCGTCCACTAGGATCAACCTAGGGGTTTAAAGTCTTTTTGCATATGGTAAATGCAATTGTGTTTCCTGCGAAAGAGGATGTAGGTAGGATTTGGTAGTTCTATTAGATTTTGCTTTGCTTGAGGACTAGAAAAGGGTAAGTTGGGGGTTGTGATGAGTCCTTAAAATACATGATTTTAGACTCTCATTTATCTTTGTTTATCCTCATTTTATTATGTATTTGTCCAGAGTTATCATTGTTCAGGGCTATGCAAGGTTTGTTTGTCTTTGCAGAAAAATTAGGTTAAAACCATGGAGTTAGACATTACAAGAAACCAAGGAGGATTTGGAAGACTCAAAGCTCAAATTCAGATATTCAGTCAAGCTTTGGAAGCTTCAGATCATAAAAGGGACAAGAAGATGATGCTCAACCATGGGGTGCAACCAGCAACACATAAGGGCAACTTAGTCTTCCACTACGGACTCCAAGGTTTAGACTGAGATCAAAATACTACAAGGTTCGACCAAGTGCTTGACCAAATGACTATCCAGAGTGACCACGTTGAGATATTGAGATAGAATTGAGAGCTGAAATACCGAGAGTCTCGACGAAGAGACCTTAAAGGGCGACTACGTTGAGTCCCTGAGATTTTCTAAAGATCGAGATCCTACAAGTCTCAACCATCAGCTCGACTAGCAAAACCCTGAGGCGCAACGAAGTCAAAGACATTGAAGATTCGAATCCCTAACTTCCCGCGAGTCTTGAACAGGATGCGCACAAGAATGACAGAGGGGCTACTTGGTCAACAGCGATGATCTTCTGCATGAGATTTGCTACAAATATTCCTAACTTGTAAAACAAACCTTGTAAACCCTAGAGCCTATAAGTATTCTCTATGAACACAAGTTCTGAGTTCCTCTTTGGCTTCTATTAGGTTAGAAACAGACCTAGGACGTCATTGAGAGCCAAGTTAGATTAGGAGTAGTGTAGAATTCTGGGCTGTGCAAAAAGTGTCCGACGGCCTGTGACAACTGGTGGCATTCGTGTGTCTTAAAGTGTATTGACTCACTTCTAAAAATGAGTAGCACTAAGGCTATCCCAAGTATAGGAGTTATATCATGTAATAATTAGCCCAAATAGGCCAGATCGTCTCCATGGGGAATGCATATTAGTTCTAAACTAGTGCAAAACAAAAAAAAGAAAATAAAAAAACAAATTTTACTAAACATGGTTCAGATTTGAAATTTTGGATTTTTGAAAAATTTGTGATGAAATTGAAACAAATTAAAACCTAAAACAATAACATCATGTGCATAAACAAGAGAATAACTCACATACAATTAAATAAATAAATTAACTAAGTTAACCTAGACAAAGGTTCTTCAATAATAAACTAACCTAACATACTACTTGAACAAATATTTAAATCCAACACTAATTTTAAATAAATGCAGCAAACAAACTCAACACAAAGCATCACTTAGATTAGATTTAATGACTTTAATTAAAAAGAAAAATAAATTGACTTCAATAAAAAAAAAAACCCAACAACATCTCATTCCAACAAATATTCAAGATTTAAAACTAAGGGAAAGAACAAAAGCAACCACTCTAAGTGACCCCAACAAGATTTAAACAAATATTAAAATAACACAAAGAGAGAGAGAGATGGAGTAGACTAAAGGATTCTTTAACAGCAAAATAAATCAATGGACAAACTAGCTTAAACAAGAATTTAAATTTCAACATTAACTCCAAAGAAGAACATTCAATATATGATTAATTAAAACTAAGTGTAAAACATGTGTTGAATGACAAACTAAAAACAAATAATAACAATTAATTAACAAGAGAGAGAGAGAGAGAGAGAGAGAGAGAGAGAGAGAATGAGGGAGAGAGATTGGAGGTGGTCGTAGGCTGGAGCTTAGTAGCAGCAGCTGCTTCCGTTTCCCCCTATTATGTCCCGCGGCGCAGCTCCCCAGGCCCAGCAAAAGACTCCCCCACACGCAACCCTAGCCTCCCTTCCTTTGATAAATGCCCATTGACCCTTCTTTTTCTACCTTTCTTTTCTTTTTCCACCCTTACCCTCCAATTTCTAGTGCCTCTTCACATTGCTAGCCCTCCATTTGCATGGCCGGGTCCACTTCAATTTTTTTCCTTTTTTTGTTTTGTCATTTTTTGTTCTCTGTTCACCATAAAATTTGACCCTTCTAGAGCTAGTTTCTCACAATACTCAAAACACAAAAGTTGTAGATAATCCTTTCCTCTTTCTTAAAAAATTTAAATCATCTTGATCAGAGCTCGGAAAAAAAAGTTATGTACAAAATACGAACATGTATCGATTTTGGTTCTTGGGAATTTTCCTGCAATAAAATATTACCAAAAATTCATAAATTGCACAATAAAACTCAAGAATGATAATTCTGGCACTTTATTAAAATATTGGACAAATTTGAACACTTAATTAAAAATATAAGCCAAAAAAATCGGATTAAAGTGCCCAATTACGCAGTTTCGGCTAATCATGTATATTACATTGGTCTTCTTTTGTACTTTTTGGCATTAGTGATAGATGTGATGAATATAAAGGGATAAAATTTTTACATGATTTCATTTCCAGCTTTCCTTTACTGTTTTCATTTATGGTTTAGATTGTGATGATGTTTAGTGACAATATTAGCACCTCTATTTCTTCAATCAGGTACACGTATTAGGCAACAATCTCCCATAGAGGTTGTCATGATCATTGTGATAAAGTATATTCTAATTCCCGACCGTGGTCTGGACGGCTGGTGCACCCTTACTACTCTATGCCATCGGACGGCTCCTTGGATTGTTTAGCCGAGTTTTGGTTAGTTTAGTACGGCAAACTAACTAAACTTGGAGTAAGCAAAACTACATCCTAAACTATACTCATGTCTAAATGCTGCTTTGTAGGAGTAGAGTTAATTTAGATTTACTTGCCTTCATTTAATTGCTTCCAGTAGTTGGTTAGATTTCACACATTGAAAAATATCAGCTTTTACTTTTTTTTTTTTTTTTTTCGTAACAAGGCTATAATAAACTAATTTTGAAATGATTTGATAACTACGCTTTAAGTTTCCGTGGATCAATACCCGACTTACCCACTTTCAACAAAACTTGGGATATGTAGGTTTTATAAATATTATTTTTTGTAGTTAACAACCCATGCCTTGGCGAGCCTGCCAATATGATATAAAGTTTGAGTGAGTATGTGTGGTTTTTCTAAACAAAAAAATAAATTTTCCAATCTTTGAGTAAAATATTTATGATAAGTACATCAAAGATATAACCCTAATGAAATTTTTCTCCCAAAAATATTTTTGAACGAATAATAGAAGAATCAAGATTTTTTCCTTCAAATGATTTTTGCATACAAAAATATATGAATGGAGTATGCCACAAGAAGTTCAAAAATCTTAAACCCTTAAGAAATATTCTCAACAATGATATTCAAGGAAAAGGCTCAAAGAAAAGCAAGGGTTTTAGCTCAACAAGATTTTTGCAATAAAATAATATGATCTATTGAATCTTGCAATAAATGTGTAAGATTCACAAGCAATATGAAATTTCTCCAACAAAGATTTATCAAGACAAATGAGTGGAGAAAAATTGAAGCTACTCTCAAATATGATTTTCAAAATAAAAATGAGTGAGAGTGAATGCTTTAAAAAATGTGTATCAAGCGCCCAAAACAATAGAACTCAACCAAACTTCAAAAGCAATAAGTGTGCTAGTGAAGGAGGAGAGTAGAAATCAAATGCTCTCTTGAAAAGAATTTTGCAAATGAATGAGTATGAGTAAAAATTTAAAGCATAAAATATTTGAGAGTATTTTCGAATCGAAGCATTAATTAAAAAATTTGGTTATGGGGGTATATATAGAGTCTGCAAAAATTTTGATCGTTAGGGACATATTAGGCATTTTAAAAGTTATTTAATGAAAAATTAATGACGTTTTAGTGCTGAAAAATATCCTGACCAGAGAGGTTCGGTCGAACCAGGGCTTCATCGGTCGGCTGACCCAAGCCAAAAATTTGAATTTTCAAAGGGGCTCGGTCAGCTGACATTGGGCAATTTCAAACCCTTCATAGGTTCAGTCGGCCTAGGCTCAAGGCCAGTCAGCTGTTCATAAAGGCAGGTTGCCCATGGACAATTTTAACTAAATAGTCAGTCGGTCGAGGCATGATAAACAAGCCAACCACGTATGGCCAGTTGGCTGAGACTTCCTAGTTAAAAATGGCCGGTCGGTCGGACCTTTGACTTTGGTCAAATTCTATGGCCGGTCGATTGGGGCTTTTCAAATATACAACAGCCAGTCGGCCAAGGTTGGTCAACCAAGGAGATATGACCTTATGATGGTTGGTCGACCGAGGCTAGTAAAAACCTATGGTTTAGCCCTGTTTTTGTCCTTGGATCCATTTTAAAAACCTTATTTGATTTTAACTTTTTATGAAAAGGTTTTTCTTGAAATGTTAGGTTCCCTAATGGTCAAAATATGGTTGTGTTCGAGCTTTTCATTCACCTCATGCATGAAATGCATTATTACAGACCAAAAAATAAAAACTAAATGCATTACAAATGAAAAACAAATGTCTTCTTCTTCTTTTGCCCTTCATTATTCCATGAAATACACCTGAGATGATATTTATGTCCTTCATGGCTTTCAATTTCAGTCACCTTATGTGTGTTGAATTATAAACCTATTTAAGCACTCAATACACACAAAAGTAGCTTGTGCTTTGTCAACATCAAAATAGGGTTGGACTCAAAAAGTCAACAGAACTTATAACAGAATGAAAATAACAAAATTCACAACTAAATTTTAATAATAACAGTGTAGTAGATTGTTGCAGAAGTGCAGTTGCAGATATGTGTGGGCTAATGGAGTTCTCCTGTTGCATTGACATACTGCTAAGGAGAGAGGAGCAAAAGCTTGTGTTAATGTTACCAGTAAATTCCAGAAGATAACAGAATTCTAACAATATTTTTACAAATTCTTTTTTCTTAAGAAACAAACCCTTTGTTGTTGCTACTTCACCCAATTAGTAGTAGTTCTTCCTGTGAGCTGCACTAATGAAGACTTTTTTTCTTGTGTCTATTTAAGGTTGCATACTATTGTTTGGAAAACATAAGTGAATAACTTTCAATTTTTTACTCAAAATTTCCTTTCCTTTCGTAATTCTTTCCAAATGTTAAACAGCCTAAAAGATTGAACAAATGAAGGGAACTTTTAAACAAATGGAAGTTTAAAAAACATGATCTAACCTTCAAGACTTGGCGACGGGCAAGGATCGATGTTGAGAGAATTTTCTCCGCATGATCCTCCATGCGAATTTTCTCCGCATATGCCTACTCCTTTCTCCGACATATCCAAACTCAAGGTGCCTCTACATGTTTCTCACAAATTTATGCAAAGATCCAACTACATTGCTCTATTGGAAGGAATTGTAAGCAAAATTTATATAGTTTGTGGAGGAACAGTGAAAGCAAAAACATTGTATACTTTTCTCAATTTATTGGAGATTTGATTTCAATTAGTATGAATTTGAATAATATTTAGGACAAAAACACTCAACTCTTCTGAGTTTTGTTAGATGCATGAGATTTTAAAAATCTCATAAATCTTTTTAGATTTCAAAAATTTTATAAACCTTCTTTCATATTTAATATTTCCTCAAAAGTTCTTTTTTTTTAAAAAAATAAAATAAAATAAAATATAAGGGATGATTTTTGTCCTTTTAGCAAATCTTAGGAGAGATTTACTTGAAATCTCAAGAAAGGTTGTGAGATTTTTGAACTGCAGGAGAGGTTAGTATCTTTTACCCATAATATATAATGCTAAATTATATTAAATTTTATTCAAATATATTCAAATTCAAATATAAAGTTAGTTTGAATTAAGGTTTTTTCTTAGGAAAAAAAAGAGAGAGGAAAATAAGAAGGAAATGTATTTTTCACTATATTTTATCTATATCAAGCATAGATTAAAATGAAAAATTATTCTAATATGATTTAATACTAAGAAAAATCAAATGTTAATATTGTGCAAAATTAAAATTTTGTTCGTTGATTTGATATATTTTTATTTTCTTTCTTAATTTCTTTGCTAGCCAAGCATGAAAAAAAATAGAATCCTTCTTATTTTTCTTTCTTTTCCCAAATGCTTTTCAAATTCTAAATCGACCATAAGTGTATTAGAAAATACTAAAGCTAAACCCACACATTGGTGACTATTATGGATTCATGTAGTAACATTATGTTGGATCAAGCAAGTGGAACTCATTTTATTTTGCCTATTTTGATCTTGTTAGGTGGATTTGTAATATCACGAGCCCATGACGCTCAACTTTTTTCATTAAAATATCTTGTAATACATCTTTATTTGAATAAATGCTTTATACCTTATTCTAATGGGGTTATAGGGTTTATATGATGGGATTATAATCCCTTCATTACCCCATCTTTAGATTTTTATTCACCCTCTTGAATGTAGGTTGACCCTTAATCTTCATATGAGTTCTCTTTTTGATATTAGGGTCCTAGTGTCTTTATTTTGTGTCAATCGCATTTTATTGCAACTTACAACATCCATTCTATCTCAAAAAATTGATGTAAGTTGTACTATTTATATAAGTTTCTAATGT
The DNA here is from genome assembly GCF_029873635.1 of Malania oleifera. NCBI lineage: Eukaryota > Viridiplantae > Streptophyta > Magnoliopsida > Santalales > Ximeniaceae > Malania > Malania oleifera. The sequence continues at coordinate 53,432,259 of NC_080428.1, forward strand.
CTTCGAAGAGGAAAAAGCTAAAAAATTATTACATTATGTTTGGTTTGGAATGGAATGAAATAGTTAATGAATGGAATGAAAATTTGTATGGAAAAGATGATGAAATCAAGTAATAAATGCAATTTAATTCTCATCCAATGACATTCCATTTCTATGTACCAAATATATATTAAAATTCAATGTTAAAAAAAATGGAAAGGAATTATATGCTATAATCATGTTTGTGTAGGCAAAGCTAATTTAACTTTAACATTTTTTTTTTTATAAAAAAATTGATTATTTTTGGCCGAGCAATATGTTAATAATCAACAATATTCATTAGACCCTACTATGTTCTCAATATGACTCACCATAAAACTCTTTTGCGCTCTATATGACATTGGTAGTTTTGTTTAATTAAGGAGAGCATGTCATTGCATGTCTTGAAATATTTGATTTTTATATTTCTATTTATTTGATTGCTCATCCATGATTTGTTATTACTGTATGTTGGCATATATTAAATAATCAATTAATAAAAGAACAAATCACTTTTCATATTTTCTAACATTTCACTTAATTGCGGTTCACTTTCAAAATTTAAGATGATGACAATTTGATGGATCTTGAAGATTCAAACTCAAGTTATCCTAGGTCTAGGTCTCTGTTCGGTAATTTCCTCAGAGCGAAAATTTGAATACAATTGTTGAAATTTATGAAATTCTAAGAACTTATGATGTAATTTACCTTTGAAAAAAAAATTCATTGACATGACAATTTCCAATTCAAGCAAGTCTACACTAAAGCCAACGCCTCATTTTCTACCCCAACAACTTTTGCAACACTTGGCATGAATGACACACCAAGTCGTCGACAATGGAATCGCCAAAACTATTGAGTAAATGGGTGTCCTTTCATACTTGCATCATCACCAGAAAAAAGTTAGAAGCAAAAATCAAGCACTGTCCAAAGCTTTGTCTCCTAGCCAATGAACAAATGCAGTTCTGCATTCCCTCTTTATACAAGACTACGGTGAGAACCCTTTGAAGTTGCTCACCACACTTCCACCAACTCTGTGAAGGTAAATATAATTGGAGAGTAATCTACTGCAAGAAGAACTTTATCAAGAGAGAGAGAGAGAGAGAATTTTAAATCTTCAATTTGAATTGTATTCATACTGATATTTAAAAAAAATATATATAATGTTGTATTATACTTTTTTTTTTTTTTCATGGGGTCTGCCCATTACCCACATTTTGTTTGTATGATAGGATGGGTGAGAATATAATGAAATAAAAATTTAAATATAAAATATGAAAAAATCAAGTGATAAATTTGAGCGTATAGGTTCGTCACCTGACTCTCCATAGGCAAGGTCTGAGGTTGGATTTCTCTAGGCTGCAATTTCGGGGTTGGGATTTTTTTTTTTGGGAGGGGGGTCCATATCTTGAAAAAAAAAGAAAAGAAATTAATTGATAAATTTATTTTATTTTACTTAATCCTATTTCATTTTTATGTACCGAAGGACTAGTGAATTCCTACGGTTTTGAATGAGGTGTTGTTTGGAATTTGAAAAATACTAAGAAAAGAAAATAAAAATATGAAAGAATTTATACTTTTTATTTTTGATTATCAGAAAAATTAAGAAAAAAGTAAAAAAAATTAAATAAATATACATCATTACTTTGAATTTTTCTTAATTTTTAACAGGAACAATTCCTTATTTTTAATAATATTTGATATAGAGAGACGAAATATAATGAAAATTAGACACCCCTCTTATTTTTTATGTTTTTTTCTAAAAAAAATTATTGATTTAAAATGTCCAAAACTGGAAAAAATAAGAGCTAATCTATTTTCATTCCTCAGGCCCAACAGCAAGATAGCATGCCCAAGTCAAATGGGTATGTTAGCGTGTAAAGGCAATCTTATCATTTGGTGCACCGCCCACCTGCACTTGACTTATGCTATAGCAAGAGAAAATCAATTGTAAAAAAGGAATAAATAAATAAAACAGGGCACTCAGATGACATCAAGGATACCCTATGATAGACCAATTAGAAGAATTGATGAGAAAAACTATGTTGATTTGTTTATTTATTGTTTCATTTTCAAGCGCAAACACTCACAAGAGATCTGAATTATTGGTCAACAAGGTCTTCCCAAAGTTGATAGTTTGCATCTAAAAACTTAGCTTGTGATTCAGCAACCTTAAATTAAATAAATGAGTAATTAAAGTTGGTATCCTCAGTATTAATTAATTCATTAATTAATATTTTTTCTGTGGTGCTTGTTGGGCCTGAAGTCAAACCTCATGAGAAGACCAAAGTTCAAGAATTTTCCCACTGCTATGCTGATTTTTTTTTTATTTTCTTTTTTGGCTCAAAGGTCCACCACACCATACATGCATTTTATTTTCAAATTCAGAATCAAAGTGGAACAAGAAAACAGAGCTCTCTCCGCTTCTCTCATTCAAACAGAACAGGAACTGCAGCCTGCAGGGGCCTTCACCTTGTTCATTCACTCTCCCTGCAGCCATGAGTTTTGATGCGAACAAATTTGGCTCCAGCCACAAAATCTTCATTGCTGCAATTATCATTTTATGTCTCATTGTGATACTTGTGAGCATATTTCATCTCTATATTAAGTTTCTTCTTAGATGTCGACAGAGAAGGCACCATGCATCATCGTTGTACCCGCTAGACATTGAGGCTGCACAATCTGAATTGGGCTTGAGTGAGGGAACCAGCACCGGGCTGGACCGATTGGTCATGGACTCGCTGCCAGTGTTCATCTATGGTATGAGTCACGAGCTTGATCGGGATGAAGGTACTGAGTGCCCGGTCTGCTTGGGCGCAATTGTGGAAGGAGCCAAGGTTAGGCTCCTGCCAAGTTGCAAGCACTTGTTCCATGTAGAGTGCATTGATATGTGGCTGAGTTCTCAAACAACATGCCCCATATGTCGCACCCCGGTCCAGCCAAAGTCGGGTGATTTGGGAGCTGGGGTTGAGCCAACAGCCCCACCGCTCGAGGAAAGGAGACCAGATGATGCTGCATAATTGGTTAAGGTTGGTGAATCTCAGGCTCAACATCAAGCTCTTCTCTGTGGCTACCTAGTGATAGTGGGTCAAGGTTGTTGTTAGGTGCAGAACATTTGCTGGTGGCAGTGATTATAGGCAAACAGATGATTTTCTTGTTTCTTGTGATGTATAGATTATTCAATATATATTTGGATTGATCATGGACTATCAATAAGTTTAAAGTTTATTTTCTTCGAGTCGATGCTCAGGTGGTTAATGGGGATGGACTGTAAATTCGTTGGTAATATATCTATTATGGCAGTCGGATCATTATTAGTTTCCAATACAGTATATATCTGACCACTGATTCGTGACATTAATAGTGGGTTTATATTTCTTTCCTTATGTTTTTTTTCTGTTGTTAATATTGTTATTGCACTGAATCTTGGAGGAAGGTGAGACTAGGTGTGCATATAGGCAATTTCCTACAACTCACTGAATTCCAACAATGGAGACGATCAATTTTTTCATGGAAATTAAAGTGTGAATCGTTAACATCGGAGAGTCCATAGGTGTGCTTGATGCACATGGGTGAGCATCAACTTGACCTAAAAGTTTAAGCTTATTCGGTTCATCCACTCACTTTTTCCAATGTGGCACAAACTCACAAGTGGAATTCTCTAACATAAATTAGGTTGTGACCTGTGGCATGGTTGCTATTTTCTGCTTTTGTTTTCTATAACAATTTAAGTTGCAATTCATCCTTTTAAGCGAATCATTAGAGAACATTATGCAGTAAAAAGATAAACTGATTAAAGAAGAAATGAGAAGATTGCACAATGGCAATCAAAGTGTTATATTGATTATAAGATTCAATACAAAATTGTATTAAGTTATGTTGAATGTCACGCGACTCCAAAGGCAACATTGATAATGTGGGGTTTAAAGATTGAGTTGGACCAAGGAGATGTGGAGGAGAAGGGAGGGGAAAGCTTCAGTCTTGACAAACCAGAACCAACTGAAAGCTTCAGCCTTGACCAATCCATCTCCACTACCCTTACCAACTTGTCACCACAAAAGCCAGAACCAAAACCAATGTGTATAATTCAACCATGGTTGAATTAATGGAATTCTGAACTTGGTTGATAAGGACCTCTTACAAGTTGCATTTGTTAATTTATCTAATTCTCTTCTTGATGGTAAGATGGTGATTTAGAAGGGAGGCTGACTGTATTCAATACAAGCTAGTCCACAAGAAAAATCAATAGTTTCTTCCATCCTCATATAACTACATGTCTATATCATTACCATACCCTGCATGACACGGCACGGAAAGAACTCCAGATTGTTTTTTTCTTGGCAAATAATTATGTTGTTAACAAAAACAAAGTTCATCAGCAAAGGGGGAGAACAAATGGCTCTTGAAAAAGTTTCAGAAATTCTCTTCCTCTCTTACCCTCAAGGCCAAATAATTTGCATTCAAAATTACCTCAAAAGCTTCTTAGTTACGACAACAAACAAATGATCGTTTATACTTGGAAAATTAAAGCAGCAGTAAGAACACATCTATGGTCCTTGACTCCCAGCCAGCTCCACTACCTGCACACCCTTTTGCTGCAAATTGTAATCAATCCTGTCAACGCAAATTATGATAAATTAGTAGTTACAAAGAAACTTTTCAGTGGGGAAGTTGGAAATCTTAAGGTATCTTATCATTATCATTAGTATTAGGGTGGTGTAGGGAAGGCCCCCCACCCCCGGGGGAGGGGGTTTAATTTATTATTTTATCTTTTTTTTTTTTTTTTGTCTGGAACTGGCATTTGGTCATGCCACCAGAAGTCAATCCTTGCAGAATGATCAAGGTCTTCTCCATCAATTTTATTATTATTATTATTATTATTATTATTATTTCCATCAGTCATGGGCAGGACTTCTCACAATTCACATTAGCATTTAGCATTGCAGAACAAGGAGATGGGGCATTTTTGTAAAACTTGAGAGATTAATTGAATCAACATGAGCTGCGGAGATGAGGAAAAAGCTAGTGCCTGCAGCAGGGTCATACTTGCCGCCAACATCTTTCTGCCCCTCATCGCGAACCGAGCATCTTCAAGGCATTATGCTTACCTGTGACTATTTATTTCGTGCGTTTGGAATAAATTTTCATTAAGTAAATATTAGTATAGGTCTATTTTCTAGTAGCAGTTTCTTTCTATGCCGAAAAGGTAGTATGACTCCCAGATCACTTTGATATTTCCTAATATCAGAGTGAGAATTGCAGGAGGGTGAATGTTCATCAACTTGTAAAACTCACTAAATATTATCTTTAGCCTTCTTGCCTCCCTCGCTAGACACACAATGTTAACGGAGGTATTGTTAATTAATTGCATTGCTTCAATGTTTATTGCTTACTTGTCACTGTTTTCATAATTGTTTGCGGATGATTTGTGGTAAACGATAGACTGACTAGTTAAACAAGAGTGCTTTAGTTAGCGTCACATGATCCATTCACAAAGGTGTGAAATAGTTGGCTCGTGACACTTGGTATCAGAGTTCAGTTAGTTGCTACATGAATTCAGTTGCCTTCGTCGTGGGAGTGGGAAAGCTTTGGTAAATGACCATGGGACCAACCAATGCTAAGAGAATCAGTGTGCTGGAAGCACAGGCTGAGACAACAGCCAACAATGTGGCCATAGAGATGGCCCAACTAAGGGGACTTGCTGATGAAGTGGTGGAATTACAAAAGCATCAAACAATTTTGATAGGTGAAATGTCCGAGGACTTTCACCATACTATGGAAACTTTGCAATCTCAGATAGCTGATCCAGATGCAAAGATTAATCTAATGGTTTTTGCTATGGGAAACTCTAACACTCCGGGATTTAGCAAGACCAAGGTACTAGAACTCAGGACATATAGGGATGCCTATGATGCCAAGGAGTTGGAGAACTTCTTGTTTAACATGGAGTAGTACTTTTGTGCTATGAAGACAGACTCAAAACAGGCGAAAGTAGATACTGCGACCATGTACTTGGTGGGTGACGCCAACTTGTAGTGGTGTACTAAGTACAATGAAATTGAAAATGGGCCCTGTGTAGTGAATTGTTGGGCAGACTTGAAGAGAGAGCTCAACGCCCAATTCTTTCTTGAGAATATTGAGTACAATGCTAGGAAAAAGCTGAGAGACCTTAAGCATGCTAGGTCAATTAGGGAATACGTGAAACAATTTTATACTTTGATGTTGGATATCAGGGATATATCGGAGAAGGACAAGCTGTTCTATTTTCTTGAGGGGTTGAAATCGTGGGCAAGAAAAAAAATTCATGGGCAAAGAGTTCAAAACTTGTTTTCGCACAAGCTGCCACGGAGTGCTTGAGTGACTACGCTGGTGATACTACCGCTTCGTCCAAAGAGTTTGGCGTAGGGGAAAACAACGGAAAGTCTTTTAAGAAGGGCAAACCCAAAAGTGGAGGATTTCTTCTGCGATGTTTGATGTTGGTAAGTTCAATGGAATGGGGAACTTCGGGCTTTGGCAAAGGAGTGTGAATGACTTGCTAATGCAGCAAAGTATGGTGAAGGCTCTATACGGGAAGAAGCCGGAAAGCATGGACGATGCAAGTTGGAAGGAGTTGGCAATGAGAGATGTGTGCACTATTAGGTTATGTCTAGTCGATGACGTATTGTATCACATCAGGGATGAGGAAAGAGGACAAAGCGTTGACGCTGCTGAATTCCCTACCTATATCGCCTATATACGAAATCTGGTTACAATGCTAACTTAGGAGAGGCAAGTCTTGGAGTGGATCGAGTGGTAAAAAAACTCAATCGTAGTCCAAGAGGACAAAGGATGTTTGCCATCTTAAGTGTGGGAAAATTGGGCATATAAAGCTAGAGTGTCCAGAGTGGGAGAAGGGGGAAACAAAAACTCAAGAGAGTTCGTCAAAATCTACTAATGTAGTAGAAGAAGGAGACTGGGGAGTAGTGATTGTGAGATGCTCTCTGTTTCATCACGTTCAAAACGCCTCCTGGATTCTTGGATCCTATAGTTGGGATGTTCTTTTCCCAAAAAAGTTTGGTTCACCACTTACAAATTGGTGAGTTCTAGTTTCGTTCTGATGGGAAAAGATGTGGTCTGCAAAGTTGTCGGAATAGGGGATATTAGGATCAAGATGTATGATGGTGTGTTAAGAACGTTATGTGGTGTAAGACATGTACCTGATCTATGGAAGAATGTGATATCATTGGGCACTTTAGATTGTAAGAATACAGTTACAAGTCTGAAGATGGGACAATCAAGGTGTGTGAAGGTGTCTTGATGGTGATGAAGGGACAAAGGATATCAAGGAATCTCTATGTACTGCTGGGTAACACAGTTATAAGTGGAGCTGCAGCTGAGAGTTCTAAGTCAGATAATATCGTTTTGTGTAAAAAAACCACAACAAAAATGAAGGGTATTCTTAATTACATTGGTATGGATGTTTGGAGATCGGTGAGGGCAGCATCACGGGTTGGACATGGGTACTTCGTGAGGTTATCATGAAAGGTTTGGGGTTATCTCATGTGGCACAAGTTGGAGATGATTGCTAGGTTTAACTTGTGGCTGAGGTGGAGTACCAGACCACAGGGTGGTGATCAGTGTAGACATGGTTTTAGGTGTTGAAGTCGAGGGACAGCGTACTTGTAAGTTAAGGTGTAATCCCAAGAGGGAAGTGAATTGGATATTTTAAAATTTTATGTGTGGAAGTTTAATCAATTTTAAAACTTATTTAATATGTGCTCTAAATATTTTAATCACCATGGAAATATATTCAACAAACAACTATACCCTAACAAATCCTAAATATGAATCTAAATCACAAGATTTACACTATTTTCAGCAGATTAATATTGATAACAATATGTTTAGCCACACAAATGTTGATGCTAGAATTTGAATGATTAATGAATCAATACAAGTCAATACCAACAGATTAAATTTAATTTAAATCTGTAACTACAACAGAGTTCAATTAGTATAGAAGTTTAAATCATTCACGGCATCCACAACTCAAAGCAAAACATTCATAGCATTCCCAAATCAAAATAAATCATTCACACCAGATAAATTTCAATATATATGTGTTTGAAAGTAAAAAGAAAAGGGAAAGCGTGACACTGATATTTTTTACAAGGTTCGGCAACGTGCCTACGTCCTTGTCTCAATCAACTCGTTGTGAGGATTTTACTAAACCCTCCATTCAATAGGTGGAGAACCTCTCTCCATTCAATAGGTGTAGTACCTCTCTCTGTTCAATAGGTGGAGCACCTCTCTCCTTTTAATAGGTGGAGCACCTCTCAAGCAAGAACAACCCTCTTGCTTGTCAAAGATTCACATCTGAATCGTTAGTTCACAAATAAATCAATAGCAAATTTTTTACAATAAGAAAACTCTCTCAAAGAGCAGATTTGTACATGTAAAAACACTTTAATACTCTCAAGAAAAAAATTTCTATGAAGCTTAAGAGTTTTGCTGGGTATTTTGGGTTTGAAAACTTGAAACTTGAAGTATAAAACCAGAAAAGTATTTGCAGAGAAAGGAATGGTGCACAACAGATTTTCAAAGTAGAAATCAATGTATTTTCTTGCTATTGGGTTGCCCTAACATGATTAGGGTTAGCCTTTTATAGTTAGGTTTGAAATCTAACTGTTTGCCTAAGTTTTGGCAATAATATGTTTCAAAATCGGAAAGATATCATGCTGTTCAAAAAATATATCGTGTGCTTCGGTCTACTGAACTGGGAGTTTAGTCGCCCGAACCAATTAAACATTTGAATTTCAAAATAGGCAGTAGCCTTTTGGTCAACTGAACTTTAGGTTCGGTCAACTAAACTTTTAGTTCGGTCGCCCAAATCAACACTTGTCTAGACTTTAAGAATGGCAGTAGCCATTCGGTCAACTAAACCATAGATCCAGTCACCCAAACTCTCGGATGCCAGACCAATTAGTTTAGATTCCTGCATTTGGTCGACTAAGGATAAGCCTTAGGCATCCAAACACTCTGAAATTCAATGTTCTTTTTTTATTTTTGATTCCAAAATTCATTTGTATCCTTTTGAAAAGATGTTTGTACTTTGTAAAGATATTTTCCAATTTGTAAAATAGGTCTCTGGGTCCAAAAAGTAATCCTAAGAGCTTCATAAACAAATATTAATTTGAGAAGTACTTACATGAGACTTATGTTCAACTAAAAAACATGGAATACTATCTAAGTCTTCATGTCTTTAAGCTTGATCATCATCCAAGCTCTTCTTTAATAACCATTCTTCATTTTACTCGTGTTCTTCATGACTTTACATCGTTCATTGTGCTTGTGAGTTATAATATCTATAAGTACACTTAATAGCACAATTATATTCCTTAGTTTGTCATTATCAAAATGAGGTTAAGCCTTATTAGGTGTTGGAATTGGTGTATTCCCAAGAGAAGGGGTGAATTGAGTATTTAAATTTTTTCTCCTAGGTCAATTTAGATTCCACAAACAGTATTACACAAATCTAGGGTCTTTCTATATAATCATAAACCCAATCAAATATTCAAACAATTAAACAAAAACCTTCAAGTGTTGAAATTTAAATTGCAAAAATTAAAAGCAGGCATAAGAAATGTTATCGAAGTTCGGCCAATACTGCCTAGGTCCCTGCCTTAAGCTAACAAGTAAGAGGATTCCACTATGGCTCACTTAATAGGTGGAGCAACACCGTTTACAACACCTTATAGGCTGGTGCACCTAGTTCTTCTAACCGGGTTTGAACCAATCCGGTACTCTCCTAACCGGGTCTGAGCAATTTCGATACTTTTCACAGGACTAGTCTCCCTTTTCCGACCTCACGTCGGGAACACAACAGATAATCAAATATTTTTTTACAAATGTAATGCTTCTACAACAAGTAGATGTGTACAACAATAAGCACAATGCCCTCACATATGATATGAATACAAGTTCAATGTGAGTATGACGTTTTTCTCAATATAATCTTTGAGTAAAAAGTGTATGATGAGTGCTCAAAGATTTTATGCCCAAATAAGAAATTTCTTCAAAAATATTTTTCTCAATAAGGTGCTGGAGAATCTAGGGTTTATTGCTCAAAAATATTTTCGCAAGTACAAACAAATGAGCCTTTGAATCTTGTAATGGATATGCAAGATTCACAAGCAAATACTATTAACTCTAGAGAATATTTATCAAACGAATTGTTGGCCTAAACATGACTTACGACTCTTAATTTTGATGATAACAAAGTGAGGTTATTTAATTTGCTTCAAAGTTGTGGTGTTTTGGGAAAAAACATGTATTGAAGCCTAGCATACTTCACAAGGAACCATTTGAAAGCTCATATCAAATTCAGGTGATCAATATGAAAAGCTCAAGGATCAATGAAGCTCAAAATTTAAAACAATAAAGATTTGAAAGCTCATATCAAATTCAATATTTAAAGAGCAAGGATCATTGAAGCTCAAAAACAAAGAGAACTCAAAGCAACAATGAAGAGTCAAATGTGTCATTAGGAAATGCTTTGTAAGTACTTCAAGTATATTTCAAGTATGAAATTTTTGTTGAAGCTCATTAGGAAAAAGAGACTTAGAGACCTTATTGTAAACTTGGAAAATATTTTTTAAAGAAAACAAATTAACATTCCAAGAAATAAGGAGCAAAGTTAGTTCAAGTATATTTTGAAAACTAGAATTTTGCCTTGACAAGAGCCTGACTAAACTTGTCAGTCGATTGCCAACTCAAGGGCTTTTAAAATACATCGACAAAAGGTTGTCAGGCTACTGCCTAGACCTTGACAGGCGCTTGAAGAGGTAATCTAAGAAGCCTATCTGAGTTTCATCAGGCTACTCTCACCCTACTACCTATTTTTTTAAAACTGAGAATGTTAGTGACAGGTGCCTGACCACAAGGTGACAGGCAACTGCCACCCTACTTCCTGTGAAAAATACCTATGTATTTTATTGACAGACGACTAATCAAATATCATTAGGCTACTGCCACGCGGCAGATTTCAAATTTTATAATGGATAAATTTTTGAAAATTAGTTTGCTTGGGGCTCACACTCTGTTAAAACTTGGACACCACTCCAAGTAAACTTGGGGAACAAGTTAAAGGATTTTCTACATCTATAAATAAGTCTCAAGACCAATGAATTCAATATCAAGAAACAAATTCAGGATTCAAACTCTCTCAATTGCTCTCAACACTCAAAGGCTCTCTCACTCTCATCTTGTGCACGAAAATTTCCGAGGCTTTGCTTATTCTAAATCACCAATCTTATGCTACAATTCTGAATTATTTCAATCATTGAAAGAACTATTCGTGTTTACTTCATATTTCTTATAGTTCTTGGATGATTCGAGGTTTTCAGATCGTTGACCAAGCGTGGGGTATCACTTGGAGAGGTGCAGTTCTAGCCTAATTGAAGGAGTGACCGAGTGAGGGGTATCACTTGGAGAGGCAGGCTCTAGCCTACTGAAGGAGTGTGTAATGGTGTTGTTTCGTCCGGGAAAGGAACTATATTAGTGGAATCCTTTGGTGGTTTTCCAAAGGCGAGGACGTAGGCTGGGGATAAGCCGAACCTCGTAAAAAACCCGGTCTCACTTACTTTCCCTTACTCTCTTTATTTTCTGCATATATAAACTGCGTGGATGTTTTAAATTCCTTAATCATATACACTACGTGGATTAAATATTAAATAAACTTAAACTTAATTTATTTTTGAGATTGTGGAAACCGAAAGGGAGTACGTTGGTTGATCCATACTTTACGAAAATCGTAAGGAAGTACGTTGATTGGTGAAACACCCAAAGACTCTTTAACTGAAAGTTTGTTTAAATTCTAAATTCTTGGAAAGAGTGTTGTGCTTCATATTGAGAAATCAATTATCCACAAGGCTTGTATTAACCACAGGGCTTAAATTAATATACACATGGCTGCAAAAGCTAAGAATCAGTAAAGTGCTAAATATTGAATTTTGTGGGTGGAACACTTTAGTTAATTGTTTGGCTGAATGTTTAAGTTTTGATTTACTTTGTTAGTATATGTTTGTGGATTGAATATAGTTTTAAGTATTTGTTGTGTATTAGATAAATCAACAAGAAGTCAAGAATCCATTAAAAGAATTAAAGGAGGTTAAGGATTCTTGAAAAGAATTAAAAGAAATTTTTTAAAATCCAATTCACCCTCTCTTGGAACTACACTTTAGTTTTCAATTGGTATTAGAGTGGGGTTATAGAAAATATTAATTAGTAGCTATACAAAGATCTGAATGACTCACATAGGCATAGCTCCATTTGGAGAGGGTCAATCCTCAATTAGGCCTCCTATCGTTTTTGGTTTAAACTACACATTTTGGAAACAACACATGAGAATCTATCTACAAACCATGGAAGGTTGTCACACATGGTGACCTTATCCCTACTAAACTTGAAGATGATAAAGAAATACCCAAAGAAGAAAAAGAATGGACCGACCATGACCATACGATGCTACAAATAAGTTCTAGTGCTATGAATGCTTTGTATTGTGCCCTTGATATTAATGAATTCAATAGGGTCATGGCATGTAAATCAGCCAAAGAAAATGGGATAAATTAGAAGTAACCTATGAAGACACTATTGATGTAAGAGATAATAGGATCAATATGCTCACTAGCGAGTATGAAGCCTTTAGGATGAATCCTGAAGAATCAATCACTAGTATGTACACTAGGTTCATCCATATTATAAACTCTCTCAATGCACTAGGAAAGACATACACCACCTATGAGATGATCCAAAAATTCTTAGAGGGCTGCCACCTATATGGGAACTAAAAGCCACAGTTATAACGAAAGGAAGAAACCTTAAAAATACTTCCCTAGATGAGCTTATAGGTTCTCTCCTCACATATGAAATGTCAATGAATGAAAGGAATGGAAAAACTAAAGCCCAAGAATCTATAGCCTTTAAAACTTAAAAAAAAAACTCTAGTGATGAGGATGAAGATGAAATGGATGAAAATGAATTAGCCTACATATCCAAGAAACTAGCAAGTATTCTTAGAAGAAAAAACAAATTCAAAAGAAGAATCCAAAACTCTGAATCAGATGAAGAAGAAACTAATACAAAGAAATCAAAGAATAAAATCCTCATATGTTATAATTGCAAGAAGGATGAACACATAAAACCGAAATGTCCATTACTTAAGAAGGATTATAAAAATAAAAGGAAAAAGGCTATGAAAGCCACTACTTGGGATAATTTGAGTACAAGTAGTTCCGATAATGAATCAAGCAACCAAGAGGTTGCTTATACTTGCTATATGGCTTGGGACGATGAGGAAAGCTCATCATCCAAATCGGATAATGGTTATAGTAGTAACGAATCCCATGATGAAAGCATGCCATCTTATGAAGAGTTATAAAATCATTTATTCAAAGTACATAAGATGTTAGTTAATGTGACTAAATGATGCACATCATTGAAAAACAAGAATGAAGGAGTTTTGAAAGAGTTAGAATCGATTAAGCTTGCTATAAGTGAAAAAGATTCAAAAATCAAGAAAATAGAAAATAAGAATGAAGTTATGATAAAAGAGTTAGAATCTAAAAATCTTACTGAAAAGGAAAAAGATTTGAAAATTAAGTAATTAGAGAGCAAGAATGAAAAATTGATGATGAAATAGAAGATCTAAGATCCCAATACTTTATAGAAAATGAGAAAGATCTATATATTTCTGAATTAGAGAATAAAATTAGCAAAATATCTCAAAATCAAGAAAAGGGCAAAAGTATATAAAATTCAGAAATTCATGATCTTAAGAAAGAAAAGGAGGATAAAGCCAAAATCATTCACAATTTTACTAGAGGAAAGGAAAATTTTGACAAAATGATTGACTCACAAAGAATGTCTTTAAAAATAAAAGGAAAAAGAATCTTTACATGGGATACTTTATAAAAGAATCTAAAGATTATGCTAGCACTTCCTCAAATGCCTACACACATACCGTATGTTTTCTATGTAAGAAAAAGGGGCATGCTAAATTTGAATGTCCATTAAATAGGAAAGGTGTGAAAACAAAACAATTTTAGAAAATTAAAGAACCATCACTTTCTAAACCATCCGGACCCAAGAAAGTAAGGGTACCAATATGAAATACAATGACTAAGTCCTTCAACTTCAATTGATATCAAATCTATGGAAAATCATATAAAGATATTGAACAAACTGAAATAGAGAATAAAGATAAATTATTCAAACTTATTAATACTTATTGAAGCTAATGAAAATTGTTAGCCTCAATCAATGAATGAATCATACAAGACTTAAATTAGAAAACATTAAGATATATGAAATCAAAAGAAAAGAAAATCTGAAACAAATTGAGCTTATTGTATAAGTATTTAAAGAAAAAAGAAAAAAAAAAAAGAGCTTGACAGAGAAGTGGTTAGCCGACTAACCTTAAGATCAGCCGACTGACTGAACAACACCTTTAAGGAGAAAGGATAGGTCAGCCGACTGGACAAAAGCTCTGTCGATTGAATGAAGCTAAAACTATTAAACAAGTTTGAAATGAAATACTTGAACAACATAAGAAAAAACCAAGCAAAAGTATAGTACAATGCAGATGATAATAATATATTCCATGCTTATATGATATGCAATATGCTACATGTGTATATGTTGAAATAGCAAATATTGATATGCTATGTTGTATACTTCTATGCTACATGCTTACATATTGGTATCTTGAAATCTCTAAAGACAATGAAAATGATTGATTATTTGATGGGTCACTATGTATTGAAAATTTGAGCATGGAATTATTAGGCATGATTTGGAAGCATGGATTTTGATATGACTTGATTAATTCTTGAACATGTATGCTTATGATTGATCACATGGATAAATGAGAAATTTGCATCTGAATAATATAGTATTCATGAGCTATGCATAATATGACATTAGCCTTAGTATCTATAAAGTACATTAGTATCCATGAATATATAAATTGGTATTTGAGCATGACAAGCATAATTATATCCATGAGCATGTTATGACATTGACATGATATTGGTATTTGATATTAGTATCCATGAGCATATACATGATATGAATCAAATGTTTGAAACATGGATGATAAATTTAGAAAGCATAATTGGTATCAAAACTGAATGTATTAAATTCAGAGGGAGTCATATGACTTATTGCTTATACTATGTTTTAATTTTTAAATTGGTATCATGAATTATTTTTTAATTGGTATCATAAATTTTCAATTAGTATTATTCTTTAATGTTTCAATTGGTATCACGAATTCAAAAGTTCAAATGGTATTAGAATTAATGAAAATCTCAATTGCTATGATTTATTTTTGATATCCTACTCTTTTTTATTGATGTCAAAGGGGAAAGAAGTTTTGAGTAAAAATTGAGCTTGGTATTGAAATTTTTGAAATTTTGAACAAGATATATGTAGTAAAAAGGGAGAAGTATTTGTTATTAAATGATCTTAAATTTAAGATGATGAATGAGCATGATATTTATGAAATAATGATTATGAATGAGCATGCACGATGAAATAATGAATTTATAAATATGCATGATGAGCATAATGACCTTTTGCGTTTATGAAATGAATGCTATAATAAAATTATGAAGTATATGAAACTATGCTATAATGTTAACTTTGAAGTTTTATGCTTATTGTAAGGGGAAGCCTTTTAAAGGCTTACCTGTTTTTGCTCCTTATTTGTTATCATCAAAAAGGGAGAGATTGTTGGCCTAAACACAACTTACGACTCTTAATTTTGATGATAACAAAGGTTATTTAATTTGCTTCAAAGTTGTGGTGTTTCAGGAAAAACATATATTGAAGCCTAGCATACTTCACAAGGAACCATTTGAAAGCTCATATCAAATTCAGGTGATCAATATGAAAAGCTCAAGGATCAATGAAGTTCAGAATTTAAAACAATAAAGATTTGAAAGCTTATATCAAATTCAATATTGAAAGATCAAGGATCATTGAAGCACATAAACAAAGAGAACTCAAAGCAGCAATGAAAAGTCAAATGTGTCATTAGGAAATGCTTTGTAAGTACTTCAAGTATATTTCAAGTATGAAATTTTTGTTGAAGCTCATTAGGCAAAAAAGGCTTAGATACCTTATTGTAAACTTGGAAAATATTTTTTAAAGAAAAAAAAAATAACATTCTAAGAAATGAGGAGCAAAGAGAGTTAGTTCAAGTATATTTTGAAAACCAGAATTTTGTCTTGACAAGAGCCTGACTAAACTTGTCAGTCGGCTGCCAACTTAAGGGTGTTTAAAATATACAGATAGAAGGTCGTTAGGCTACTGCCTAGACCTTGAAGGGCGCCTGATGAGGTAATCTGAGAATCATGTTTGAGTTTCATCAGGCTACTGTCACCCTACTGCCTGTTTTTTTAAAACTGAGAATTTCAGTGACAGGCGCTTGACCACAAGGTGACAGGCAATTGCCACCCTACTTCTTGTGAAAAATACATGTGTATTTTATTGACAGGCGCCCATCCAAATTTCATTAGGCTACTGCCACGCGCAAGATTTCAAATTTTATGTACCATTGCCTATGAGCTTGTTTGAGACCATGCAAGCTCTTCTTCAATCTACACACAAGATTCTCTTTACCTTTTACTGAGAATCCTTCTAGCTGGTGCATGTAAATCTCCTCGTGCAACTAAAAATTAAGGAGTTGTCCCAAAATGGGGGGGGGGGGGGTGAATTAGGTTATTAAAATTTTCTTTTAATTATTTTTATGAATTCTTAATCTCTTGTTACTTTAACAAACACACAGCAAAGCTTTTTAATCACTTAATCAATCCACAAATCAACACTTAACACACCACAAGTAAACACAACTTAAACATTAAACCAACTAAACTTCAATTAAAGTAATCAATAAAAAAAAACCAAACCAAGATATAATATGCAACTTCTTGACAAGTTTTAGCTTTTATAGCCCTATGAATTTATGAGTTCGTTTCAACCCCTATATTGAATGAAATTGATTTCTCAATATGATGCACAAGATGAAATTTTAACACTCATTCCAAGAACTTGGACTTTAAATAAACTTTCGGTTAATGAGTTTTGGGTGTTAACCAATCAACGTACTCCCTTATGGTTTCTGCAATTTGTATTGATTAACTAACGTACTTCCTTTCGGTTTTTGTAAATCCCAAAATCAAATTAATCTTTAGTTTATTTAATATTCAATCCACACAGTGTATTAAATTCAACCACGCAGTTAATATATGATGGAATTTAAAGAGAGTAAGGAAGGAGAGTGACACCATATGGTTCGGCTTATCCCTAGCCTACGTCCTCACCTTAGGCCAATACCACCTAAGGATTCCACTATACCTTTCCTTTCTAGGCAGAACAAACCGTTACAAGTGATACCCCACACTTAAACACTCCTTCAATAGGCTAGAGCAACGCCTCTCCAAGTGATACCCCTCACTTGGTACAACGATCCAATAACCTGGAATCATCAATGAACTACAAGATACAAGAAACAAGATGGTGTACAAAGACACTCTCACACAAAGCTGATTAGTATAATTCAAAAGCACTAATATACTTCAATATTTAAATATCAAATTGAAATAAGATTGAAGCTCAAAAAAAATTTCACCAATATCCTTCTCTAGATGAGGATCAATAGTAGAAATCACAGTCGAATGGATCAACACTTCAATATTCTCAGCAAATCAGATTTTGCAATTTGTGAGCAAGAAGGAACTTTGAAAGAGCAAGTGTGCTTTCAACTTTGAAACATATTTTTCAATTCTTTGTATAATTTGATTTGCAAAACCATGTATTTATAGGCTTAGAAAAGTAATTTTGTGTTGCCCAAGATTACTTGGAGTATCCCCTAAGTTTTCATAAATTTTGGGGCACAAGAAACCTTTATTTAAAATTCAAAACATTTAAAATTTCTAACCATTAACAGTGTTTGGTAGACTGAAGTGTTGGGTTCAGTCTTCTGAAATACCTTAAAACATTGAAAATTTTAGTTTGGACACAGGGTCAGAGGACTGAACTAAGGGTTCAATATTCTAAGGGTGTATTGCCTCTTCTGTGTTCCTTCAAAAAAATCTTCAGTAAGCTGAACTTAAATTTTCAGTCTTCTAAAGAAATTCTTCAGTAGACTGAAGTTAAACTTCAGTCATTTGAGGTAACTCTTCAGTCTTCTGGCAGTGAACCTCAATCTTCTGGGCAGACCATTTTCTGTTTTTTTTTTTTTTTCCAATTTTAGTTTTCAAAATCTTTTTTTCCCTCTTGCTTTGATTTCTCAAAAAACATTTTCTGAGGTTTTAAATAAGGTCTATAAGTCAATGAATAACCCTAGAAAAGCTTTAAACCTATTTCAATAAGATATTTTAAACATGAAGTACTTACATCAATGTTGTTAAAGCCTACAACCCTAAGCTTTGAAGTCTTCCATGATATTTTTGCTTTGACTCCATCTTGTCTTCAAACTTCAATATACTTTAGCAAATTCTCATTCACGCTCTCATGATTTTCAAGTTTTATTAGATCATCTTTGAATCCATGATATTTTTTCTTTGACTCCATCTTGTCTTTAAGTTTCAATATACCTTAGCAAGTTCTCATTCATGCTTTCATGATCTTCAAGTTTTATTAGATCATCTTTGAATCCATGCCTTAATATTCTTTTAAGCTTCACTTGATCATCTTTCTTTGGAGTATAAGTTTTCATTGATCTTTGTGAGCACTTGACCTTGTATTCTCATTCTTGAGTCCTATCACGTCATCACTTAACCAAATATGTTAAGTTCCTTAGATTTGTTATCATCAAAACAAGATTTTAAGCCTTTTAAGGCCAACAATCTCTCCCTTTTTTAATAATGACAAATAAGGAGTAAAAAATGGAGTAAGTCTTAAAAAGACTCCCCTTTACAATAAGCATCAATTTAACAATATTTGCAATATCAAAATCAAGTTCAATATCATTATCATGCTTATATATCAAAATCACATCATTCAAGATCAAGATACCAATATATCAACTTAAGTATGCAATATTATGCTCAATTTTTGCCAAAAAATTTCTCCCACTTTTGACATAAATCAAAAAGAGTAAGATATCAAGAAAAATGTATAAATATTAAGGCAATAAGTAGCAATAAGTAAAAGTATAGATCTAGTGAAGGCTCAAAACAGAACTTTTGCATTGAACATGCATAATAAGATTAACAAAAAAATTTCCAAAGTAATATGAGAAAATACAAAAGATTTATCATAATTTTCAATGATTTTCAATAAGCAGCAATAAGTAAAAGTATAAATCTAGTGAAGGCTCAAAACAAAATTTTTGCATTCAACATGCATAATAAGATTAACAAATTAATTTCCAAAGTATTATGAGAAAATACAAAAGATTTATCATAATTTTCAATGATTTTCAGTAATGAACATAAATCATGATATCATTACTTATTAAGTCTAACTTCCCTTGAATGAAATGTATTTCATATTCAATAAATTCAGACTTTCATTTGAAATAAAAACTATATATTATGAAGATACCAATTATGCTTTTATGCCATTCCTCAAATATTAATTTAATTCATGTAAGTGCTCAAGGATACCAATATTGAGAATAATACCAATATCATATCAATATCATCACTATCATAACATGCTTATGAATACAAATATGTTGTCATGCTCAAGTATCAATTAACATACTTATGGATACCAATATATTTCATAGATACCGATACTAATATCATATCATACCAAGATTCATGCTTCATAATCATGCTCAATAAATTCAATGTATACGTTAAATCATTAGGACATCATATATGTCATCATTTTAGTATAGTTATAACTTAGTATTTAGTTCATCGTACCATTAGTATCTCACTACATATGCATATCAGAATATCAGCATTTAGCATGTAAGCATGTAGCATATCAGCATATCATATAAGCATGGAGCATATTATTATCATTTGGGCATTGTACTATAATTTTTCTCAAATTGTTCTCATGTTGCTCAAGTATCTTTCATTTTCAAATTTTTCTCATTTTGCTTAAATATCTTTTCTTAATCAAAATACTCATGCAATAAGCTCAATTTGCTTTAGATTTTCTTTCTTTTGATTTCATATGAATTCCCAAAATTTATATTACTTTCCAAATTTTAATACTTTGTAAGTTAAGCCTTGTATGAATCATCCTATGATTTTTGCCAACAATGTAATTTTTGTTTTTATTTGTTTCAATGTTATAGTCGTCAATAGTTCTTGTGACCTCAGAAGACTGTAGATTTATTTCAGCCTTCTAAAGATTTTCAGAATCAGGAAATTGAACAGGTAGTAGCACCTTAGTCGTCTGAAGTCTAGGCTCAGTCATCTACGCCTTCAGTGCTACAGTGTTCAGTCATCTGAGCTTGAGCTTACAAGCTCAGTCGTCTGAAGCTTGTAAATTTTCAACAACCTTTCTATTCTTATCCTGAAACCTTCCTAAATTACTTCCCTATTATGCTTTATCAAATTAATAGGCTTCAAGCATCTTTTTAGCATTGCCTTTGGAGACATATAGCTTCCTTGTTTATTGAAGAGAAGCCATGTACAATTATGGTTCTCTTGATTTGAAGCTACCAATGACATTGTGTGATTTGTCAATTATCTCATAAGTTTTTATTTCAACTAGTTCACTATCCTTGTCGAAAGTTGGATTAAGTGACTTTCTTAATTTTCTAATAAGGGAATGACTAATCCTACTATCTTTGGATTCTTTAGTTTGTGAACTAGGCTTTTATCTTGGTACCCATACTTTCTTGGGTACGGATGGTTTAACAAGAGATGTTTCTTTTACTTTGCAAACTTCTTTAATTTTCACATCTTTCCTCTTTAATGGACATTCAAACTTTTTATGTCCCTTCTTTTTACATAGAAAACATGTAGTGTGAGTATAAGCATTAAAGGAGGTGCTAGCATAGTTTTTGGAGGCTTTCGTGAAGTACCCCATATAGAGGTTCTTTTTCCTTATGTTTTCAACTCCATTAAACTTTATTCCTTCTTTATTGAAAGACATTCTTTGTGCACCAATCATTCTATCAAAATTTTCCTTTCTTTTAGTGAGGTTGTAGATGATTTTGTTTTGATCCTCAATTTTTCTCTTAAGATCATAGATTTCTGAATTTTGCATATTTTTACCTTTTTCTTGATTTTGAGACATTTTGCTGATTCTATTTTATAGTTCAAAAATATATAAGTCTTTTTCATCATCCATAGAAATTTTGGACTTTAAATCTTCTAGTTCTTTTATTATCTTCTCATTCTTGCTTTCTAGTCTATGAATTTTTAACTCTTTTTCACTTTCAACAAGTTTTAAAGATTCCAACTCTTTCATTACACATTCATTCTTATTTTTCAATGATGTATGTCTTTTAGTCACATTAACTAAGATCTTATGCACCTTGAATAGTTCATTTAGAAGTTCTTCATAAGAAGACATACTTCCATCATTGGATTCTTCTGTTGAGTCACTACTATAATCATTAAATGTTTTAGATAAGGAGCTTTGTCCTTCATCATCATCCCATGCCATATAGCAAGCAATCTTTTGGTCACTTGATTCATTATTTGAACTACTTGTACTCATATTATCATAAGTACTAGCTTTCATTGCCTTTTTTCTTTGCTTTTTGGAATCTTTCTTAAGTTATGGACAATCTAATTTTATATGTCCAACTTTCTTACAGTTATAGCGTGTTGGAGGTTCAACTTTTGCTTTCTTTTTACTGATTTCCTTTTCTTCTTCTTCATTTGATTTTGAGTTCTGAATTTTTCTTGTAAATTTATTCTTCCTTCTAAAAATTTTTGCAAGTTTCTTGGATATGAAGGCTATTTCATTTTCATCTATCTCTTCTTCATGTTCATCACTATAGTCAATTCCTTCCTTATGCTCAAACCCTTTGACTACCAACTAAGCCTTGTACCTCCTGGAGCCATCATGCTCCTCTTTGATCTTGTGCACCCACTTGTTGTGAAAAGTCTTCTTACCTTTGCGCAACTTAGCTAGTTCTCACATTTTGTTGGAGGTGACGGACTTCATCTCGTCCTTTATCGCATGCTCCCACTTGCTTGAATCTCCCGACTGTCATGCTTCATCATAGCATTTAGGTTCTCTTCCATCTGTAAGAAGTAAATAATCCATATACCTTTTATTTGCTACATGGGGCCAAAAAGATCTCTTAAGCTCTGGAGTTGGAGTAGGAGGTCGTGGCACGATGATATACTCCATAGGTACCTTCGTTTGAGGATTCTCGACATTTTGCTGTTGTGTCTTCTTCGCTTGAGGATTGTCGGCGTTTTTCTATTGTGTCCCGACACTTCTAGGACATCATCCAAGTCTACATAGGTTGTTTCATTCTAAATTGGTTCTGTGGGTTCTGTTGTGTGTCTGTCCTTGTACATCACTTTTTCATCAAAGATCATATCTCTACTTCTAATTACCTTCTTGTTTTCATCATCCCAAATGCGATACTCATTCTTCTCTTCACCGTAGCCGACGAAGGTGCATTTTCAGGACTTTGGATCAAACTTGTTTATGACATGATCACTAGTATGCACATATGCAACACAATCAAAAACTTTCAAATGTGAACGTCTCACCTCTTTTCTGCTCTGTGCTTCTTCTGGTAGTCTATGGTCCAATGGTACTGATGGAATTTAGTTGATCAAGTATGTTGGTGTGTTGACTGCCTCTACCCATAACTTCTTTGGGAGGCTTGACGGTATACACATGCTTCTGGCTCTTTCGGTCAACGATCGGTTCATCCGCTCGGCTACACCATTGTGCTGGGGCATACTTGACATAATTCTTTTCATTTTGATAACATGCCCATAGCATAATTTCTTGAACTGGTATCTTCATACTCACCACTGTTGTCGATTCTCAGCTTCTTGAATTTAAACTAGTTTCATTTTCAACCATTGCATTCCATATCTTGAAAGCATCAAAGACATTTGATTTATATTTCAGAAAGTAAACTCATACTTTTAGAGAATGATCATCGATAAATGTCATGAAGTAATTCCTTCTACCTATGGATGAGATGGTCGTCAGTCCCCATACATCTGAATGGACTAGTTCAAGTCTCTCCTTGTTTGGGGTACGGGTGTATGTCTAGAAATTGAACCTCTTCTATTTTTCGAGTATGCAATCCTTGCATATGTCAATCTCTACTGACTGCAGATCACTCAATTTTCCCTTTGAGTGCATTACCTTGAGTCCCTTCTTGCTCATGTGACCAAGTCGTTTGCGCGAAATGTTGCTATTGTCATTTCCTGTAGCAACTGAAATACACATGTAAACATTAGGGTTCACATAAAGTGCTCCACTTTTCTTATCTTGTGCAATCATCAGTACACCCTTTAATATCTTCCATTTATCGCCAATGAATGTTGTGGTGTATCCCTCATCTTCCAGTTGTCCAACTGAGATCAAGTTCTTTCTCAGGACTGGAATATATCTGACATTCTTCAGCTTCCATACGAACCCATTCATATTGATCTTTACAATTCCTTTGCCGACTATGTTGCAAGGTTGATCATTGTCAAGGTATACCTTATCGTAATCACCTAGTGTATACTCCTCTAGGAAATCTTTACTGCAAGTGGTGTGAAATGAGGCTTTAGAGTCTAAGATCCAAGACTCCTTGCTATCCAAAGAGCATATCAACATATCACCTTTTTTTTTAAGTGACATTTGCTTTTGTCTTCGCCTTATATTTTTTCCTTGGACCTTTGCATTGATTTATGTAGTGCCTGATCTTTCCATAATTCCAACACTACTTTGTGCCCTGGGAACCTTTGGGATTTCTAGATTTGGACCACCTAGTTTTAGATCTGCCATGGTTTTTTGATCGCCCATGCCTGCTTCCTTTCCCTGAATCTTTCCCTCGACTTTCCATGTTCAAGGCTGAACTTGAAGTGGAAGCATTGTTTGAATGCATTCTCATCTCTTCAATCAAAATCATGTTGATGACCTCATCATACTTCAGCTTTGATTTTCCTGCAAAGCTATTGATTGCAATAACGATACCTTTCTAACTCTCGAGCAACTAACTAAGAATCAATAAGACACGGATTTCACTGTCAAACATGATTTTAGCTGAGATGAGTTGATCTGACAGTGATTTGATATGATAGCGGCATTTGCATGGTCAACAATTTTTTTTATTAAGTGTACCTTATTGGTGGCTGATGACTGCTTGTGCATGTTGGAAAGCGCATCCATAAGTGATTTGGTGGTTGTCATGTGCTTGATGTTGAAGGCAACAGACTTTGCCAACATCATCCTGACAACTCCAAGAGCCTTCTAGTCAAGCAACTTCCACTCGTCCTTCTTCATGGATTCTAGCTTTCTCTTCAGTGGTAAGTGCAACTTCTTACCAAATAAGTAGTCATTGATTTGCATCTTCTAGAAACCGAAATTGGTGTCATCAAACATCATGATCTTTGAGTTCTTTTCGTTTGACATCTTGATTCGCCTATCTAGAGATGAAATCAGCTTAAACGGATAGCACAATTGGATTTGAAATGATTGAAAACCTTGGAAATGGTTTGACTAGTGTGAAAACTGGACCTAAAATGACTCTAACAAGCTCGATCAAACTCTCTGGTCAAACTCCATTAAACTGAACGAAATATCCTTTTTTTAACGAAATATATTGACGCTGTTACTGATGTTGTTACTAATGTCATTTTTTGACATGGTAAAGTGGGGTCCAGATGATGATGTGGCATCTGACATAGCAAAGTGGGTCCCAGTTGATGATGTGGCAGATGCCATGGCAAAGTGGGTCCTAGGTGATGACGTGGCATCTGACGTGGACTAGCGGTTGTTGACGGGGACACGCTAACGTCAGCTTTTTCTTCAAGCTGTAGCAATTACGTGAGTTACACGTTGTGGGCTAGTCGGCGCATGAGGGCGCGTAAGGTCATGTGCTAGTGACCTGGTGGCGAGTGAAGGCGTGTGGCGACAATGACGGATTGTTGGAATTGCGTGTGGGCTTCTGGAGCTTCCGTTCGAGCTCTGGTTTTCTTCGTTGGCTTAGTCTCATTGAGAGGAACACTCTAGTGTGCTCAAAACTTGATTTTGAGCTACTTGAATTTCTTGGTGGTGGCGGTTTTGCTTCGATCTGGCTCTGATACCACTTGTTGGGGATCGAAGAGAAACAGTCGCATCACAAATAAAATAAACAAGCAAAATAAACACCAAGATTTAACGTGGTTTGACCCAAATAGGCCTACATCCACGGAGCAAACCAATCTTTCCTAAAACTGGGAGAAAATACAAGAGGAGGAGGCAACTGCACTCCACTCAACTCAACTCACTCTTTCTCACACCTCTCTCTCTCTCTCTCTCTCTCTCTCTCTCTCTCTCTCTCTCTCTCTCTCTCACCTTCAACTCAATTACACTCACATATATTTTACATGTACACACATCTCCATTTATATAGATGGATGGGGATGGATAGAAATGGAAGGTGACAATGAGATTCAATGGAGATGAGCTAGGGCACCGACACTATAGCACAACAATACTAGCTGTCCATTACAACTCAACAATATTGGCACTGACTCCACTATAGCTCAACAAAGCTGACACCTTCTCCATTACAACTCATCAATTCTATCTTTACCTTATATATATATGTATGTATCTTAAAAGTCGCCAAGAAAGGCAACAACATGCCTCCCTTTATGTGCTAAACACTAGAGTTGCATCAGCAGAAGAACACTCGAGCCAGCGACCAAGTTTGGGTCTCGATGGACTTATCATAGAGTCACTGCCCATGTTCATCTATAAACCAACAAAAGCTTTAGATGGTAGTGAAGGTATTGAGTGCTCAATTTGCCTGGGTACCATAGTCGAACAAGCCAAGCTTAGGCTTCTATCAAATTGTAAGCATTTGTTCCATGCAGAGTGCATTGATATGTGGCTGTGCTCACACACAACTTGCCCCGTTTGTCGTGCTCTGGTTGCACCTGGGATCCAGCCAGTGCATAGTGAAAAGGGCACGGGGGCCAACAATGTATATCAAGTTTTAACAGGGCTCAGTCCACAATTCTTCCAATAGAAGAAAGTAGGCTAGATGATGCTGCATAAGTGGACAAGGTTAGAGAATCAAGCTCATAATCAAGCTATTCTCAGAATCCAAGGCATTGGAGATGTTGATGCATTGGTGAACAAGGACCTATTGAGGCAGTTCTATGCAATGAGAAAAGGACAGAAGCATGTAGGTTAACATATATATATTTATGTTTATTGGAAAGTTTAGTTGAGTTATACACATGGGGTTTGTAGGCTACATAAGATTGTAAATTGCATCTGCTGTTTATTTTGCTGTTTAGAATAATAGAGTGCATCAGAAAATAATCCAGAAATTTGATAGAAATGAAAGAAAACGAAATGAACATGGGCAAGAATCCATGAGAGGAGGAATTAGAGACAATTTGGAAGCCCTGGAAATAACCCAGAAGCCATTATAAAATTTGCTGCATTAGTATAATAAGGCACTGAATATATCTTCTTTGCTACACATATCATCGGTATGATTCCTGAAATTTTTGAAATTTCGGGGCACTATAACAGTACCACTGGGATTATAGCAGTTCAATCATTTGGCTCTGTTAAGCCAAGGCCTACCTAATTACGCAATACTTTTCCTGATGTGGGTGATGTGAAAATCACAAGGCAGGGACCATAGTTTACCACATGGTTCCTAGTTTCTTTTTCAGGGCTCAGGCTAGCTTGTCACATGGTTTCTATGTTGTCAGGTGTACCAGTTAACCTCATGTCTCTGAATTAATGAATGGTCAAGAACTGCACAAAATGCAAAGTCTAGCAATCAACCAGAGAATGAACTTTGAATATTAAGAGTGAGTATTGAAAGGCTAGGGCAGGTTGGGAACACCTGGTTAACAAGTTCACATGGGCCAGAAGACTGTTTTGAGTTTTCTTATGATGTTTACCTGCTCATTATCATTGATCTCAGCGGCTAACCACAGAAACCCATTTAAGGTCCTTTTCTAGGTTGAGGGTACTTTGCACCTATTTCCTTTTGTGGGTACCTTCATGGAAAATTTGTAGAAACATTAATTTCCTGGGATCTGAAAGTTATGAGAATCCCCAAATTCCTATATTTAGGATATATAGGCGAGTTACTGTTTGAAGTTGAAGCTTAAACTTGGCTATCTCCATGGTTCAAGACACGGGTATAGATGGCAATTATTCCCGCTGACTCAACTTTAATTTCATACAAAGGAATGACTATAGACTTGTTTTTGCCCTAGGCTATTCAAGGCAATACTTTTGTGGTCCAAAGGTAGGCCAAATTAATTGTGTGTTTGAAAGTGTGAAATTTAAATTTAAATTTATATAAATTTAGATAAAATATTATGTAAAATTATATTTAATTTCGTCCAAATCTAAATCTAAGACCCAAAACCTTACTTCCAAACACAATTTAAGAGATTAGCCTCCCTAACTTTGCTGGTGAAATCTCATTCTCAATCAGCAGGATTTGATCACAACTCTCTCACATCAACACATTATCAATATAGAATTTACAAGTAGATTATTTGACATCACCTCGTGATTAATTTATGGCTCGTTGTTTTCCATTGTCATCCATTGTCATTAGAGAACTGATCCTTACAGATAATGTAGTTGATATTATCTGATATCGATGAACCTTGAATATTTTGCAAGATAATCTCAAGCATTAAATTCAATATCCATATCTAAATATTACATATTTGTATGTATGTGTGTGTATATATATATATATATATATTGAGAGAGAGAGAGAGAGAGAGAGAGAGAGAGAGAGAGAGAGAGAGAGAGAGAGAGAGAGAGAGATAAGGAAACCATATCAGTTCCATGTCAAAAATTACAAGAGCATATAAATGATTATCAATGGGCAGAAACAGAGGCTATATATGGAATCGAGGATATGGCCCCTCTCAATGAAGAAGTCCTAAATTTGCATGCAATAGGGTGGCCTCGCTGGAGATATCATTAGTACAAACACTACCCAAATAAAACTTCCAGAGATTTCGAGAGATTTTGGGACAGAAAGCAGCAGATGGGTCATGTGTTACCCGCCCCCTGTTCTTGTCACCCCACCCACAGAGGCCTCTCGGAAGGGACAAGAACAAAAATTTATGTGATTTTTTTTCCTCCCCAGGGGATTCACACACGCAGGAAGAGATGGTTGAGAAATAAGAAGATTCTAATTAAGAGTAATTTGCCAACTAGCCATTGATGCGGTGGATTGATTTTCTTTCTAAGACAAACAACTAAGGGGTGAGAAAATTTCGGAACTCACAGATAGTTTCCCTCCTCTCCCATAATTTTCTCTCGGATCTTTCTCAGCAGAAAACATGGGTGGCCAGCTTTCTGTTCCTTCTTCTTCATCACTCTGAGGTGGCCTACTTCTCCTCCACAACCCCCGAGATCTTATTCCACATTTCAAGATTTCCGTTTCTAGAATGATTTCTGTTGCATTTGTTTTTGGGTTTGTGACCTTAAAGACCGGCGATAATTGCTAGTTGTTACTCTCTGTATTTTCGCATTTGGGTTTTTCACTACAATCTCGATATTCAAATTTAGCTCCAAGTGCACCTCCATGGCCTGATGGAACAACGATGACACAAGAACAGAACCCATATCAGCAAATTTCCAGCAACACTAGCAGCGGCGGCGGCGGAGGTTCTTCGAAAAACCAGAAGCGCTCAAAAATCCCACAGAGGGGGCCTGGTGTTGCAGAGCTTGAAAAGATCTTGAAAGAGCAGCACAAGAGAGAAGAGGCTAATAAAGCATCTGAAGTGTTTCATTCCCAATCACGTTCGGTCCCTCTTCTTGGCCGCCATTACCACCCTCAACCCTCTCCGATCCATCATCCTCCGCCGCCGGCTTCCGCAGGGACGCCGCCGCTTCCAATGACAGCAATAGATCTTCCTTCCTCGCATCCTATAGCTCAACTCATTCCGTCAATCCCGAATCCTCATGATCTTTTCAACCCAACTCATATCCCCCGGGGAACCCTCTATGGTGATGGCAGTAGTGATTCGCTCGGAGGTGGCGGTAGCAGCGGTGCGAGCGGCGGCGCTGGCAGCGGTGGAGGAGGAGGAGTAGGTGTGTCTGTAATTGGTGGGTTGGGCTCGACCATGGATTGTGCAGGACAAGGCTGTCTTCCGAAAACGCGGAGCTTTTGCCAATCTAATTTTAGCGGTGAATTTCCCAAATTGGACTCTCGGCTCAAATCTTCCGCCCAATTTTCCGACCAATATGATGCGTATAGGTATTCACGCTTTTTGCAGCAAAAAAACCATTATCAATTCCCACCTCACATGGTAAGAATGTTTGTTTATTATATTATATGTCTTCTTCTTGTTATTGTTGTTATTATTATTATTATTATTAGTTCACGAGGGAATGCTACTGGCAGGTAAATGTTTGGCCTTCAGCCAGACTTGATCTTCAAACAGAGCCCCCTTCAAACCAAAATAATTGTGACAGCATTTGCTTGTTGCCAGAGGAAGAAAATCCACAGCCAAGTGCCCAACTGGTATGTCTAATAATTTTGCAGCAGAGTTTTGGTGCATGGTTGATTATTTCTCCACTTTTAATCAATTAGAGAGCCCTTTTTACGCCTTTCATGCATCTTTGCACGGGACATTTGGTATATTTTGTTTGGTTAATGGCTATATTTGCTGCTAATTTCTCATGATTTCTTTCATTGATTTTGATGAAAATGGGCTGATTTGTTAAGAAACAGAGAGGGTGAAAATGGGTCACTTTTTTTTGTTTTTTGTCCTAATGGGAAATCTCGCTGCCATGGTTACAGATGGTTGGCGTGAAGCGGCCATGGCCATACGCTGTGACGGACAGCACGCGGGCACCTCCTCTCCACCGCAGTAGAGTTCCTCATTTTTCTCCTGACATGCAAAGACCAGAGCAGTCATCTTCATGTGGAAGTCACAGAGCCTTCGATTTTGAATCTGAACAAACCAAGACAATCTCAAGGTTGGGTTTAGTTATTATCTCTGTTGCCCCTTTACCTCCCTCTCTCTCTCTCTCTCTCTCTCTCTCTCTCTTAAGTTTCAAGCTTTTGTTTCCCATCAGAAACGCCAAGAGGAGAGACCTGCGTGAACTGAAATCCCAGAAGTGCATTGCAGATCATGCAGCTTTTGATGGAAATATCCTCTCATTGAGGCCGCCCATAAATCCTACTTCTAGTCCCGACAGCAGCAAATCTGATATTCTCCCATTTCAGGTTAAAAAATTAATAGAACAAAGACAGCATTTCCATTTCCCCCCGTTGTATTTTACTCTTGTTCTAATCAAATTGTTGTCTGTGTGGTGTTAACATTGCCTGCAATTGTTATAATTTGCAGATAAGCAGTCAGGATACATACCAAAGTTTAGGAACCAGTGGTTCATTTCAGCAGAAGCCCTTCTATAACTTCATACCACCCCGGGAACATACCGACGGGGGAGAAACCACCTTGAGCTTGAACAATAGAAGAGGAAAACCAGGAGAAGACGGTATAAATCTCGACCTAAAGCTCTAATTTGGTAGTTCCTGTGGACACAAAAGTGTTGCATTTCTAATGCACAGCTAATTAAGTATGTAGGAAGGCATTCCATATACTGTTTTTCCTTTCCAAACAGTTTGATGTAGAAAACGAGTGTCGTTTAGATGGTTCTGTTCAGAAGTTGGGTAATGTTTGCTGTGGTTTTTAGGGTTTGTGTGAATCCTCATAAGCTTTCTACAGACCCCAGAAAGCCAATTTAGCAGTTCTTTCACAGTTTTTAGAAACAAAACCATATTTTAATTGATTATCACATTAATACGAGTAGCAGAAAAGATGTAGTTGAAACTAAATCGTATCATACTTACATTTGCAACACCCAGTGCATAATGCTCATTCAATGATTGAAAAGACTCTTTCAGCAATTTAAACCTCTAACCTTTGAGTTTGGATGTAAAACCCTTATCATTGAGTTAAGGCTCGTCTTCTTATAGTCACTTGATTGGTTGATTAACATGATAAGTGACATGGGAAATGAGGTTCTATAATAATCAATGCAATAAAATGTCAGTTACGCACAAGTTACATAGCAAATGTGCCATTCCCCCATTTGAATTACCAATGTGACATTCCCGTGATCACTGACATTGTCGCTAAATTTGGATTCTCCAGAGTTAATCAGTTTGGTGGGGTGAGTTCAGTTGTTCACTTAGTGCTTCTGTCTGTTTCTCCTCATAAAAGGTTCTTCCATGTGAAGCTCCAATGGTCCAAGGTTGCTTTGTAGTTTGCTTCATCCTCTTGGTTGCTTTGCACCAGCTTTGCTTTAATCTGAGAGTGGGAACCCTTGGCTTGATCTCCCTTGTGTTGCTGCTGTTTCTTTGTTTCTGTTGTATTATCTTCATCTACGTTCTTACGGGTGGTGGTTTTTCGGATTATTATTATTATTATTAGGAGTCTCATGTCACATTTGATTTGTAGAGTAAAATGGAAATGACCGAATAGGGTGGAAATTGAATTGAATGAAAATTTGAATGGAAAATTTGATAATATTCAATTCAATTTCATCCGATTTCATTTCATTTCATTTCTTGGTTTTGTTGATAATTATTATTTCAAATAAATTCAGTCTTTCTTTTTTGTAAGAAAAATTAGCAAACTAATTTAGGAGGAACTCATGATAAGAAAATTATCAAGAACCTGCATTCACAACAAAAGAATATGGGATTACAAGAAGCCATCCCATGACTACATTCTAGATACTTCAATTTTGTTAATCTGCAAATAGTTCAAACAATTATTGATTTGTGAATATGGTGGGTGATGAATGGTGAATGGTCTCAATCCCACTCTATTGAGGTATCATGCACTTTGATTCTTTGAGCATCTTGATATTGTTTTTTTTATAAGAAGGACGGGACCTCCATTTATTTATTGATAAATCCTCACTTTTGGCGGAGGAATACTGTGGTTACAAGATATTTAAAAGGAGGGACAAAAGACAAATCTTTAAAGGCCTCTCAAATAATAACACCAACATCCAGACAAAATAAGATTACAAAACCAATCAAATCAAAACATAACAAGGACTTACAAACCAAATATTACACAACAAAACAAACAAAAGATAAATAAAAGTTTTACATAAAAAGTATCTCATAATGATGACGTCTATTTAATATATCCTTACATGGTCAAAGTTTTTTTAGTATTCCAATGCCCTTAACTGGCAAATAAATGTGGGACATGTTCTTAAGATAGCAATCGCATGACAACTCTTATGTGAGATATAATGATTTTAGCTTACTATAATGAGGTATGATTGTCATGGTTTTGCTACCTAACAGGTGCATCGCAAGAGAGTGTAAATAAAGTAATTTAAATGATAAATTTTCTTAATGCATACTATATTGTGATATCTAACATATTTAGATTCAGTCATATATATATATATATATATATATATATATATATATATATTAGTATTCAGTAAAGAAGATAAAACAAAAAATAAATAAATAAAATTTAAAAATAAAAAATGAAACCCAAGAAAAGAAATACCACATAAATCGGTAGAAAAAATCATGGTCAGGACTTTAGAGGTTGACCATAAAACTACTCTCTAAAATTATATATATATAATCACTAGTGAGTTTGATCCATGGTAGAAAATCGAATCTTGTCTAGTGATGTATATACATGGATTGGACTAAATTTAATGGCCTAATCATTTGGGTAGGTTAATGTTGACAATAATATATCAAGTTCACTCGTAAAGACTCCCTAAGTCCTAATAGGAGTATTAGATCCAATGATTTGACTTTGGCTAAAGTGCTTATGCATATGTCATCTTGCTTATATGAATCTCATGAAAGAGGAGTTGTGAATCTTGCTTATGTAAATCTTATAAAAGAGGAGTTTGTGAGTCCTACATGATCTATCCCTTTGTTGAGTGCACCATCATATTGGTTTTATCGTATTTGACTAATGACTTATAGTTTTTTTTTTTAAAACAAAATTGAAAATCTTTATTGATATGTCTTTACTTTTGACGGAGGAATACCATGGTTATAAGACAAGCAATAAGGAGATTATAGATAATGAAAATAAAATTCTCCCAAAAACAACACCAACAACCAACCAAACCAAGACAACAAATCCAAATAATGCTAACTAAGAAACAAGTCTAAACATGCATAGATAAAAAAAAAATTAAACAAATCTAAATCCACCAAACAAAATTCGAGAGTTGAACTAACGACGAAAAGAAGTGAGACCCAACCTATACATCCAAAGTATACCTTTCAGACTACGTGGTAAAAGATTTTGTTTTTCGTAATTGACATTATTTCCCATTTCTCTTTTTTTGCGAGAAAATCAGCCGCACTATTGTCTTCCTTATATTGATAGATCACCATGAAGTTTACTGCTTCTAGCTCCACCATGAGCTCCTCCCAAAAATCCCAAAGATACCACAAGGTACATCTACTTTTCCAAAGTCAATCAACAACTATTCGCGAGTCACTTTCAATAATCACATTAAAATAATTAAGTCGTTTGCAAAAACGAATTACTTCCATTATTCATTTTAATTCCGCACTATTTTTCGTACCATTGCCAAAATAGCTTGAAAAAACCGCTTTCGTTATGTCATGGCGGTCTCGAATAATTCCTCCACCTTTTGAAGTATCAAGATTGTTCCTACAACTCCCATTACAATTATGTTTTATCCACCCTGCTAGAAGTTTAACCCACGAAATAATTTTTCTAGGCCTGGCGCAAACTTCCTGATGCTTAATTTGAAACTCTTTTAAAATCTTAATGTCCGACATCTTCAATTTTCAAAAAGATTTAGTGCTCTCAGTTATAGAACTAACCCAGTATCGAACACTTCCACATCTGATCCGCACTTTGATATAATCCTTCCATTCTCACTTTGAAACTCCTTCTAGATGCACCACGTAATCAAACACGGAATCAACCCGATTAAAATATCTTTAATAGACGATTTTTTAACATAGTGGAACCAGTTTACAATTATGTTATTCCAGGGAAGGATTTATTGGAAAGGAATCCCCAACACACTAGCACACTAGCCCGACACCAAACCTTTGAAGCCACTTCACCTAAAGAAAGAATATGATCAATGTTTTCCTGACTTCTCTGCACGCAACAATCACATGTTAAAGCCATTGTTATTCCTTTGGGGTAAATTCTATCATCTACTGCCAAGCATCTGAACTAGGCTTTCCATAAACACATTGAGATTCTTCTGGGCAATAAAGAATGCCAAAACCAGTCATTCCACACAAAATTAGCACTTCTGCTCCACACTGCCTCCCATGCTGTTTTTGTAGAGAAATTATCGTCAGGGGCAGGCTTCCAGATGAATATATCTTGCCCACTTTTACCAGCCGACACATGATGCAAACTTTCCATTGTTCTATCGGCACAAACTATATCCAGTAATAAATTAAAGTTCTAGTTGTTATTCGGCTAGAAATCCTTAATACACAATGACTCACTCTAAAAATGAGCAGTGCTAATGCTATCCCAAGTATAGGATTTCAGTTGTGTAACAATTAGCTCAAGGGTCATATTGTCTCCTCAGGAAATGTAGTTTAATTCCAAACTTTGTGTAAACCCGAAAGAAAATAAGAAAAGAAAACTTTACTGAACATGGTTTAGATTCGGTTTCTTAGATTTGTGAGATTTTTGCAATGAAACTTAAACCCTAACTAAAAATTAAATGCATAAAAATAACTTCTTAAATACCAGATTCAATGCCAGATTAATGAAAGAAAGAAATCCTGCAATCATTCAACTAAATAAAAATACTAACTTTAAACATAAACCCAAACAAGAATAAATTCTAACTATATAAAAACACTAACTTTAATAATAAAAACACCCAAAGAAAATATCTAAATTCCTACAAAAACTTTAAATAAGAAAAAATACAACTGAAATTAACAATAATAATGCTCAAATAAGAATTTAAATGCAAGAGAAAGAGATTTAAATAGAAATTTATCTAATAAAAAGAAGATTCTTAAATTAAACAAACAAACTATTTTTAAACAAAAATTAATCCAAACTTTGAATAAATTAAAAACTTAGCGATAAAATTAATTCTAAAAAAATTGAATTCAAAGAAAGAGAGATATGAGAGAGAAGGAGAAAGTAGAGGAAAGAGAGTAGAAGAGTCGTGAGAGAGAGAGAGAGAGAGAGAGAGAGAGAGTAGAGCGTAGGTGAGTGTTGAGGAGGAGAGATGCAGCAGCTATTCTTCACGCTGCTACTGCTACTGCAAAAGCTGCCCCAAGGTTCCTCTGTTCTTCACGCTGCTTCCAAGTTCCCTTTGCGGCATTGGTTTCTAGGAACTCCCCAAAAGAAAACCCTACAGCCTCCTTTTTAAAAGCTTCCAGAGCCCTAAAAAAATATACCCTTAGGCCATCCTAGCATATACTTCATGTGGCCGAGACCCTCTAGTGCATGCTTCCCGTGGGCTTGTTGCATGGGTGGGTCACATCAGCCCACTAGGCCCAGCTTCACATTCATCCCGCTTCACGCACGGTCTTGGGTCTTTCTAAACCCAGCTGCCAACTCATGTCCAACTTTTGGCAGCCCCTTCACGTGCATGCACAATCTCATGGACGACCAGCTCTCTTTCACGGCTTCAGCCGTGCACGCACGTGCGCGCATGCGGGCACACACGCGCGTATGTATGGGTTGATCTTGTCACATGCCCAACCCTTGGCCTCATCCTTTAGTTCCACCACACGACCTCTTCATTTATGCAAACACCCCACGGTTCCCAAGCCATGGCACAACTCACGTTAAAAGTGTGCATGCCTATATGAATTTGCATGCAAGGCTTCATTAACATTTTTAATTTCAGATTTAATTTTCAAAAATTTCACAGCACATCTTTATGCTTACGACTTGCGTACATTCTAATTTCATATTTAATTTCCAAAAATTTTCCTTCAATAATAAAATACAAAAATCCATAAATTATTTAAAATAAGATTAAATATTACAAATTGGGCGTAATGCTAAAATATTGAACATATTTAGGCATTTTATTAAAAATATAATCTGTAATGTATAATTTTTAAATGCCTAAATACGCAACTTTGACGCGTAATCACACAGCTTCTTCTTCGAAATATCCTCAGTGCTCACAGGTAACGGGTATGATGTTAGCCACCTATTGAACCAAAAAGAAGAGTTCCCACCTCTCACCAAAATTTTAACATTATGCATAACTTCTTGAATGGTGGCCATCATTGATCTCTAGAATCGAGAGTCATTTGGTCTTCCCTTCCTTATTAATAAATGATCATTTCTGTAATATTTAGCCTTGAAAAACCTACCCATAGATTGTTAGAAGTGAGCAATTTGAAAGCAAATATGAACTTCTTTAAGATATCTTAAGCCCATACCCCCTTTCGAGGTAAGTTTACAAATTTTCCCCCAAGAGTGCCAATGAATCTTCCTTTTACCTTCCACCTCTTCCCATAAAAAATTAGCAAGAAGAAAGTTGATGTGCGAATATGTGACCTACGAAACATTAATAACAGACATCAAATGTATAGACATGCTAGAAAACACATGTCTTAATAAAATCAATCTTTCACCTTGTAAAAGCAACTTAGATTTCCACTTTACAATTTTCTTTCTAATCTTTTCCACAAGAGGCTCCAAGGTCCTGGAAGAATTTTCCAGAAACCAAAGGTGCACCCAAATACGTAACTGGAAATTTACCTTCCATGAAACCCGTGATCCTCAATAAACCACGTTTCCGAGTAGGAGTGATGTATTTCGAAAGGAATAATGCTGACTTTGTTTTACTAATTTTTTGACTTGACCACTTCTCATACATCTTCCCACCATTTGCAAAAATAAGAATATCATCCGCATATAACAAATGCGAAACCAAAGGGGCCCCAATCGAATGATTAAATTGTCCAATACAACATATCTCATAGTTTTTTCTAAGCAACCTTGTCAAAACCTCCTCCATTATGATGAATAAATAAAGAGAAAGTGGATCCCCTTGCCGCAAGCCTTTAACAGATTGAAAAAGCCCTTTAAAGGTTCTATTCATCATAATGGAAAACCACGGAGACTCCACACAATTTTTTATAAGCTTGTAAAACCTTTCAAAGAAATCAAAAGCCTTAAAAACCTCCAGAAGAAAATTCCAGTTTACTCTATCATAAGCCTTAGCCATATCAAGTTTTATCATCACATTGCTGCCAGCTATTTTTTTGTGCAAAGAATGAACCATTTCCTGTACAAGTGTAATATTCTCAAAAATACTACGCCCTAAAATAAAAGCACTTTGTTCATGCGAGACCAACTTATCAACAACCACAGTTAGTCTAAAAATAATAATTTTGAACAAAATTTTATAAGCCATAAAGCATAAACTAATAGGCCGAAACTTATCAAAGCTAGAAGGATTGTCCACCTTTTGAATTAAGACAATAAACGAAGAGGAAAAGAACCTAGAAAGAGGAATGCCCTGAAAGAAATTCTTTGCCGCATCCAAGACATATTTTTTTTACAATATCCCAGGAAGACATATAAAATTCAGAGCCAAATTCATTTGGTCCCGGACTGCTTTCTTTGAGAATAAAGAACATTGCTCTTTTAACTTCTTCTTTCGTCGGTTCAGTGCAAAGGAAATTATTATCAACAACTAAAATTTTTCTTTGAATACACTCGGAGAGATCACAAGGGTAAACCATTGAAGACTCTGAAAGAAAATTCTAAAAAAAGTAGCCACTTCATTATGTATTACTTCCGCACCATCCAATATCCTCCCGTCGTTCAAAACCATACAGTTTACACAACTCTTATTCCACCTCTGATTGATAACTGAATGGAAGAATTTAGAGTTATGATCCCCCTTAATCAACCATTTTTTTTTTTTGCAATTTGTTCTAGGCCAAATGCTTCCCTATTCTCTCGCACCTAGATCTCCAACTTAGTAGTCAAGTAATCGACTTCGACCTCCTCATAAAAACTTGCTTGCAGTTGATTTTATAGAGATTCCATCCTTTCCTAGGGAGCTTTTAGGTTTTCTCCCACTCTCCCAAAGACAGTTTTATTCCATGCACGTAAAGCAACTTTAGTTCTCTTAAGACGAATAGCAAGTTTCAAAAGATCTGAAGTCGAGTCATTCTTGATCTAGGTAACGCATGACAAAAAAAATTGTGTGAGCTCCGCATATTAAGGAACCAAAATGGAGTAGGGTCATATAAAGAGAATGACGTATTCGTATAAACCACCGTAGGACTGTGATATGAGGATTTCCTACTCATATATTTGAGTTGAGCCAAACCATATAGGTTGGAAAAAGCATTATTAATAAGAACTTGGTCAAGCTTAGCCCAACTACGAGCCACCCCTTCATGACATACATAGGCCTATGTTTGATAAATCAAAGAGACCACAATGATGTAAATAGTCATTAGACTCCATCATAGGTAAAAGAGGTCTTGGATTTCCACCAATTCTTTTAGTATCCGTTTGAATAACATCAAAATCACCTAGGACCAACCAAGGGAAATCCGATTGGCACTCCTCCAGTTGCCGCCATAATTCTCTTCTTTTAACATAAGAACATTTGACATAGACAAAACTGACTAAAATCTTTTGGCCGTCCTTGAAGAACCACTCAGAAATCATTTGAGTCGTAATTGAAATCACCTTAAAGGCATTCATATCCTTCCAAAACAACCACAATTTACGCCCTGATTTTCATTAGATATAAAATGGAGATAATTCAGAAAATTACCCAGCATTACCATCCGCTCCTTAGCCGCAAAAGGTTTTGAAATAGCAAACAAATCAACATTAAAATTATTAATTAGCTTCTTTAACCTGCCTCTAGACCTGCCCAACCGTCCAATATTAAAAAAAAAGTAAAATTGTGTCAGTCATAAATTTA
Source organism: Malania oleifera (assembly GCF_029873635.1). Lineage (NCBI taxonomy): Eukaryota > Viridiplantae > Streptophyta > Magnoliopsida > Santalales > Ximeniaceae > Malania > Malania oleifera. Next base: position 53,471,364 of record NC_080428.1, read on the forward strand.
ATTTATACGGTCAGATGTGAACCTCTGAGATTTCCCCACAGATTTTTCCTTTCTAGTTTTGGTGTTTCTAGAAGTCCATCTTTGCCTTCTATCAGACTCATACATTTTTTCTTTTCTATTCAACACTAAAATTTCACCTTCCTCCCTCTCTGACAAATAACCTGGAGCCAATTCCCCTTGATGTAAACCTTGGTTACCACCTTCAGTCAATTTAATATTTTTGCCATGATCCACTTTCTCTTGAGACATAGGTTCACCATATGAAACTCGAGCATCATCATCACACCCAATTTTTTCACACTCCTCTTCATTACACTATGTTGAACTTTCATTCATATTATTTTCCAAGCCTCTATGCAGTACATCAGACTTTTGCATTGCTTCATGCCCTTTTTCTTGAGCCATAGGAATTTTCGATAATACAGGGCATGTAATGACCCAGAAATTTAAACTAATTAAATAATTAGGAAATATCATAAATGAAATGGATTAAAGGATAGTAAGGAAAAAGAAAAGAAATTAGAGGAGGAATAGCAGGCCTCGTCGACGAATGTTCTGTCTTCGTCAATGTCCTTCTAGAGATCGTCGACGAAGTCTATTTCTCATCGACGAAGGAATCCCAAGAGAGTAAATTTAAAACTTTGAATTTCATCGGCGAATGTATCTTCTCGCTGATGAAGTCTTTTTATTGGTTCGTCAACGAACCCATATGTCTCGTCGACAAATCCATGTGGCAGCAATGTCTATGAAAAGATCCAAGGTTGCTTCCACGCGAAGAAAACAAGTTTTCCTCATTTCTCTCTCTAGTAAGTCATTTCCTCTCTATTCTCTCTTCAGATCCGGCCCGGATTCAACCTAAATAGCTGAGCAGAAGCCGCTATGGTGTTCTAGGGAAGATTCTCTACACATCTAGTGAATCAGTTTCTTAAACTAGGCTTTTTTGAGAATGCTCCTAAGTTAAGGTAAGGGCTAGGTTTCTTAGTTTTGGGGGTTTTAAATGCTTATTTGAGATTTAAAAGTTGATAATTGCTGAAATAATGGGTTATTTGGGGTATATCTGACTAAACTAGGGTTTTGATTTAGGGTCCAAGTGAACGTCGTGGGTATCGGTTCGGGGATCCTATAGGCGTAGTTCATTAGTCAGGTAAGGGGAAATTGTATATTAAAACATATTTTATGAAATGAAAGGTAATAAATTATGTTATATTTATGTTTATGTTTTGGTGTGGATTATTAAAATGCCAACCATGTAAACCATGTTTTCTGAGCCTAGGACCATTTATATAGCTATGTATATGTGAAAATGAACTGATGAAAATGAAAGGTATTTTCTGGGAAATTATGTAAGAAATGGAAATTATATTTTCAGAAATTAAATGATAAATGTGGGTTGGCTTATTTTACAAGGAATATGTATGAATTTTACTACTAAATTGTATGGCATGAGTAAATGTAAGTTCTGTGCAAATATATGTTAAATGTATGAGATGCAGGCTAAGTAAGTAATGCATAAGAATGAAATATGATATGAACCATGTTGTTTGTGTATGCTACTGCAACCATGTAAATGTAAGACAACTGAAAAGAGCTGTGTTAGCAGATTCTAGTGTATTTTTATATAGATTAATTAATGACAGCTAAAAGGAGCCGTGTTAGCATATTCTAGCGCATTTATATGTGGACTAACTGATGATGGCTAAAGACCAGCTGTAGTACGAATGAATGAAATGAAAATGGAATGAAATGAAATGACAATGGAATGAAATGTGAAATGTAAACGATATAAATGGGAAAGAGTCACTTAAAGTGAAATGCAATGCAATGTTTAAGCTATAAACATAAACAGATGTGAATGATTGAATAATGACAGAAATAATAATGTATTATGATATTAAAAGTATCTATGCACGTAAAAAATGTTATGATTGGGCGGCACGTACACTTCCCCTGAGGGCTTGCTGAGAAAGGCGAATGCGCTAGTAACTTCAGATGTGGCAGTAGCTGCATCACGTACTAGGGCAAAGGGAACCTACTTGTATAGGCAGGTAGATTTCCCTATTCTTGGGAGCCTTCGTTGGTAAACCTTTGTTGAACTGTGTTGGTATGAGATCAATTTAATACTTGAGGGCTTACTAAGTAAGGTGAGTGCCCTGGTATGCTTCAGCAACGACCCTAGGGTTGCCCAAGTATCATAGCAGAAGGGTGCTACTTGTATGAGTGGGTAATCACCCCTATCCTTGGGTAATCTCGTGGGTTAAATCATTTCATGTGATTGATTATGTTCAGAGAATGGTTTCAGTGTTATGATACTGTTTTGCAAATGTTATTAAAATGAGGTCTATAAATCTCATGTTAGCCACACACTATTTTTAATATATTGTCTCTTCCCTTACTGAAATGTGTCTCACCCGAATATGATTATTTCTTTTTTTCAGGACATCCTCAAGGTCAGGCTTAGAGAGCTTGAGCATTTTTAACATTTTTAGGATTATAAAAAGAAAGGGTATATTTTTGATAATATTTGGGGATGTAAATATTTTATGTTTTATGTTTTTATGTTTTAAGGCTGATGAGAAAGGAATGATTGTGAATATTGAAATGTTTTGGATATATGTGTATATATGGAAATGCAGGTGATGAATGGATAATATGGATTGTAGATAGGAAATAGTAGAGTTTGGTATTATATGCATGGAGATTATATATATGTTTTTTGTTGCATATGTATTGATTTATGGATTATTAGGATTTTATCAGGTATAACATACCGGACTAGGTTTAAGGGGTTGAGGCGTTACGTTTTGGTATCAGAGAAATGATTTTGGGGATTATACTTTGAGAACTTTGGAAATGATCTATACCAAAGTATAAGAATTAGTTAGGATAAGGATATTAGATGGAAAGGTTAGATTAGGTTTAGGGAAGTATAGGATTTTGTCTTATGGTTTGGAGGCAAAAATACCTTGCTGAACTTCTGTGATTTTCTGATTCAGTCAACGATCTCAGAAAACCATGATAAATCCAATGACGATAATGTTTCTTAACCGTGAGATTGGTCCTTATAAGAAGATTTTGGATTTTTATTGGATTTAATTTAATGATTATGTTGTTTGGGGTTATGATATGGAATTCTTGTCTTTTCTCTATCCTATTTTCAGGATGGATTCTGGAGATGAGAATGTAGAGGCTGAAGGAAGAGAGTATTCAGTGACTTCTAGTGAAGAATAAATAGATACCTCTAAGGTGCTATGGGGTATCACCCATCAGGTTAAGTCAGAGATGAAGAAGGATCCAAAAGAACAGAACTGTCCACCTATAGGACAGGACTGCAGCATTAAGGAATTTATAAGGATGAACCCTCCAACCTTTACATAAGGACCTGATCCAGTGGCTGCAGAGAATTTAGTATAGGAAATAGAAGAGATTATGGTTGTACTTGACTGCACGGACAAACAGAAGGTCCACTATGCTGCATTCAAGATGACTGGAGAGGCGAAGCACTAGTGGCTTTCTGCGAAGTAGCTAGAGGATCATAGGGTGGTAAAGATAGCTCTTACCTGGGAAAGATTCAAGGAGCTATTCTTCGACAGGTATTTTCCTTCATTTATCAGAGAGGAGAAGATTGATGAGTTTACTAATCTGGCCCAGGGGGATTTGATGGTTGCGGATTATGCGGCTAAATTTGTGGAATTGTCAAGTTTCGCTCTATTTTTTATTCCAAATGAGGTAAGGAAAGTCAGGAAATTTGAGAAAGGCCTGCAGCACAGATTCTATAAGCTGGTGGTCGGGTTTTAGGTCTAGAGTTTTTTAGAATTAGTTGATAAGGCATCGATGTTGGAGAAGATTATTCAGAGCAGCACTGAGTCTTTAGAGCATAGGAAGAGACCTGTACCATCTAGTTTTTAGTCTAAGGCCAGTCAGGGATCAGCAAAGAAAGGAAAAGAGATAGTGGACTTTGTATGTCCGAAGTGTAATAAAAGACATAGGGGCGAATGCTGGTTTGGCACTCTGAATTGTTACAGGTGCGGCAAGCTAGGACATATCAAGAAAAATTTTCGGGAATCGTTACCTATGGTATCTGTTCAAAACTAGGATTGGGGAAAACAGCAGGTACCACTTGGGAGAGGTGCTCCACCCTGAATGTACACACTTCAATTTGAGGAGGATTCCATCAGGGATGCAGGTATGATATTATATTTAAGATAGTGATGATTTAGTTTAATGAAGAATGATTGAATGATTTATATGATAATATATATGCTGAGTTCTAATAGCTATAGTTAGTAAATGAATTCAAGTAATGTGAAAGGATGATGAGTAAGTAAAATTTCAAGGACGGAATTTCTTAAGGAGGGGAGAATGTAATGACCCGAAAATTTAAACAAATTAAATAATTAGGAAATATCATAAATGAAATTGATTAAAGGATAGTAAGGAAAAAGAAAATAAATTAGAGGAGGAATAGTAGGCCTCGCCGACGAATGTTCTGTCTTCATTGACGAGTGTCCTTCTAGAGATCGTCAACGAAGTCTATTTCTCGTTGATGAAGGAATCCTAAGAGAGTAAATTTTAAACTCTGAATTTCGTTGACGAATGTATCTTCTCGTCGATGAAGTCTCGTCAGTGGTTCGTCGACGAACCCACGTGTCTCATTGACAAATCCACGTGGCAGTAGTGTCTATGAAAAGATCTGCAAAGAAAACAAGTTTTCTTCGTTTCTATCTCTAGGAAGTCATTTTCTCTCTCTTCTCTCTTTAGATCCGGCCTGAATTCTGCCTGAATCGCTGAACGGAAGCCGCTACGGTGTTCTAGGGAGGATTCTCTACACATCTAGCATATCAGTTTCTTAAACTGGGCTTTTTAGGGAATGCTCCTAAGTTAAGGTAAAGGCTAGGTTTCTTAGTTTTGGGGGTTTTAAATGCTTATTTGAGGTTTAAAAGTTGATAAACTGCTGAAATAATGGGTTGTTTGGGGTATATCTGACTAAACTAGGGTTTTGATTCAGGGTCCAAGTGAATGTTGTGGGTATCGTTTCAGGGATCCTATAGGCGTAGTTCAGAAGTCAGGTAAGGGGAAATTGTATATTAAATCATATTTTATGAAATGAAAGGTAATAAATTATGTTATATTTATCTTTATGTTTTGGTGTGGATTATTAAAATGTCAACCATGTAAACCATGTTTTCTGAGCCTAGGACCATTTATATAGCTATGTATATGTGCAAATGAACTAATGAAAGTGAACGATGTAAATGAGAAAGAGTCACTTAAAGTGAAATGCAATGTAATGTTTAAGCTATGAACATGAACATTGTGAATGATTGAATAATGACAGAAATAATAATGTATTATGATATTAGAAGTATCTATGCACATAGAACATGTTATGATTGGGCGAAGCGTACACTTCCCCCGAGGGCTTGTTGAGAAAGGTAAGTGTGCTAGTAACTTCAGATATGGCAGTAGTTGTGTAACATACTAGGGCAGAGGGAACCTACTTGTATGGGCGGGTAGATTTCCCTATTCTTGGAAGCCTTCAGTGGTAAACCTTTGTTGAACTATGTGAGTACGAGATCAATATAATACTTAAGGGTTTACTGAGTAAGGTGAGTGCCCTGGTATGCTTCAGCAGTGACCCTAGGGTTGCCTAAGTATCAGAGCAGAGGGGTGCTACTTGTATGGGCGGGTAATCACCCCTATCCTTAGGTAATCTAGTGGGTTAAATCTTTGCATGTGATTAATTAGGTTTAGAGAACTGTTTTAGTGTTATGATAACATTTTGCAAATGTTATTAAAATGATATCTATAAATCTCATGTTAGCCACACGCTGTTTTTAATATATTGTTTCTTCCCTTACTGAGATGTGTCTCACCCGAATATGATTATTTCTTTTTTAGGACATCCTCAAGGTCGAGCTTAGAGAGCTCAAGGGTTTTTAGCATTTTGAGGATTATAAAGAGAAATGGTATACTTTTGATAATATTTGGGGATGTTAATATTTTATATTTTATGTTTTTATGTTTTAAGGCTGCTGAGAAATGAATGATTGTGAATACTAAAATGTTTTAGAAATATGTGTATATATGGAAATGCAGGTGATGAATGGATAATATCGATTGTAGATAGGAAATAGTAGACTCTGGTATTATATGTATGGAGATTATGTTTATGTTTTCCACGTATGTATTGATTTATGGATTATCAGGATTTTATCATGTATAACACACCAGACCAGGTTTAAGGGTTTGGGGCGTTACAGTGCACCTATCTTTGGTCTTCTTCATCATCGGCACATTACTGGGTCCTACTTCCTGCTCCACCTTCTTTGCCCCTTTATCCATATCGGTATTGGTTTCCATTACACCGTCATTAGTCTTTGGTTTCCATATCTTTTTTCTTCATATTTTCCATCATCCCTTCGCTTCTCTTCCACCCTGCAAACAATCAAGGTATGTCCTTACCGGCAACATTTAGAAAAGAAAAAACCCATCTTTTCATATTTGGCCTCTTGCCAAATACATTGTTTAGGAGATAAAACAAGAGGAAATCCCTTAACTGGCTTTATCACCGGGTTGACTTCCACGTAAATACGTGCCCTTGAGGCTCTCATACGGTTGATTATTGCATTCGGTTCCAAGATAACGACCAAAACGAGTCGCTATTATTTCAAGAAAATTCATTTGGCAAAGATGCATTGGTAACCCCAATAAGAAAATCCATTGAGGAGCCAATGGAGATTCTTTTATGACATCAAAATCCTTCATCCACTTGAACAACCGAAATGAATTGCCTTCCATAGTTCTACCTTTCCTTGCCCAACCATGCAAAAAATCACGTTCATTTTTCATGTGAATTGGCACATGGTAATCATCCATAACACTGATCATTGGAACTTCCTTCAAGCCCCATGTTTTCACAATCGATAGCCGAATTTTATTAATAGATGGTCAATTCCTCAAAAATTTCATCACTAATGCAAAACGAAACCCTTCCTCAACCTTAACCATCTCTGCTTTTGAGAAAATAAATCCCAATTCACCATTGATATTAATTGGAAATCTTATAGGAATTTTGAACGCATATATCTCCATTTTTTTTATTCACAACTTGCGCATATGATTGCACTTTGGACCTAGCTTGGAAGGCATTCCCCGCTGTTGGTGAGGCCATTGGTAGGGGGACGACACCTTCCCAACCACCCTAGGCACCGGCAAGCCATCATCGACCAGAGTGGGCTGCAATATATGAAGATTAGAGTTAGAGTTTTCTAGATGGGAAAGTGACTGACCTACATTTGTAAGTGTTGTTTGGTCCTCCTTCTCCTTGTCCCTCTTTAGGTGAGAGCAGAAGTAAGGCCAAGCTATGGAGGGGCAACTAATCAAACTTCATTTTGAGCAACCCCTTCTGCGTCTCCCTAGAAAGGAATGAGCTTTGTGCAGGGAGTCAACAACGACTCCCTAAGTAGTGATGGCGTGCAGTTTTCGTGGTCTGTCCTCGATGGCGATGGCTTGTAGTTCCATCACAAATCGTTGTTCTGTGCTACCCCTCGTGCGTCTCCCCACGAAAAAAATAATGCTTTATCAACCTTTTGTTCTTGGAACAAACTTGAGGGTGGAATCTGTGGCGACCGTTAAAAATTTCCAGAGATGGCCTTCTTGACGGATGAGACCGCAGATGGCAAAGGTGGAGATCAACGTTCTAGCACGGCAAGTGGATGGACATGGCAGAGGCGTTGTTGTGGGTGGGTTGGTAGCATGAATCAAGAATATTGCTCCTTTTAAGACATGGATGGGTTGTAGTGATTCAAATAAATAATCAATTAATTAATTAATTAATATAATAATATATTAATATAATATAATAATAAAATATTATATATATATACTAGAATCATCAGGAAGCTCTTAATGATTCCACCAAATTGAAATCATTCTTTCAACTGAACCCCCCTTATGGCTATGAAGAACTCTCTTTCTCGGAGATTTCTCTCCATTTTCCAACCAAATCGAAAAACGAACACCATTTCATGATCCTAGCTCTACTCCTCAACACTTTAACCGGAGTGGATTCCTCGTTTGGACACCGTAGGCACCACTCCAGGGTTAAGGTAAGGGGAATGATTTTGTCAGGTTTTGTATAAAGAAAAATTTTCCTGATTAAATTTGAGTACATAAATTTAATTAGATTTGTGTATTTGAAATATACCCGATTTAAATTGAGTTATGGTTTATAAATGCCTTTTTCAGTTAAAGTTAAATTAATGGTTATGTTTTTCTTATGTAAAAACTCACTTGCCACACACTGATGATAATCTATTCCATCTTATTGAGAAGTGCTTCACTCCTATAATTCTAACATTTCAATAAATCCAAGGAACCAAGTCTAGAGAGCTCCAAAGTAGGACTTGATAGTGTAGTTCAGGGTAAGTATTTGTGAGACACAATTTTGTATATGGATATACTTTGTGTATCCACTAGGGATGTATAATGGATTTTGGGGATATGTGTATGTAATTATGGTGACATTTGAACTCTGGTATAATTATTGTTGTATTTATATTTTTCGCTGCATGTTAGGTAAGGAGTTATGGACAGGTATACCTGGTAGCCTACTTCGAGTTTGGGTCTTTATATATATGGTATCAGAGACATATGTTATGATGAATAGCACTCCAGGCCCCACCAAGTTCTAGGCGTTACAGTTTTGGTATTAGAGCATAGGGGACTAGGTTCTATAGACTTTAGCAAATAATAATACTAGAATATAGGTATGAATTTTGATGAGGATGGGAAATGGATAGGCTAGGTGTTGTTAGGTGAGTCGAGTATAGGATGCATAGCAGGAGTAAAATGCACTAAGAAAATTAGAATTTTTGGTTTTGTCTCGCAGTCTACAGGCAAAAATCCATTGATAGTCTTCTATGATTTTCCTAGGACGACGATTTCAGGAAAGCCACGGCAAACCATCGACGGTTTTGTTTCTGAGTAGTGCGACTAGAACATGAAAATGGGAAAGCCTAAGTATTTTAGTATAAGGATAGAGTGCATTTTATGATTTCTTAGTTAGATGAACGTATCGGTCGTGTTATGATATAGGATTCTAAGATTGTTTTCTATCCTATTTTTAGGATGGAGCTTTGGAATAATCATGCAATGTTGGAAGTAGTGGCAACGTGGGGGCTTCCAGCATGGGTGGTAGTGATTTTGATCAGGTACTACGTAGTGTAGCTCACCAGGTCATGGCGATGGTTGCACGGAATTCAAGGGAATAGGATTGTCCACCAGCTGATCAAGGCTGCACTATAGAATAGTTTACCCGAATGAATCCCCTAGCTTTCTCAAGAGGAGCCGGCCCAACTATTGCAGATAATTGGGTACAAAAGATTGAGAAGATACTGGCAGTGTTGCACTGCACTGATGGGCAAAAGTCCTCTATGCCACATTTAAGATGACAGGAGAGGTTGAGCGATGGTGGTTAGCTGTTAAATTACTTGAGGAGCATAGGCCAACACTAACTTGGAACCACTTCAAAGAGATCTTCTTTAATCGGTACTTCATTGCCTCCACTAGGGATGCTAAGGCAGAGGAGTTTCTAAACCTAACCCAGGGGCACTTGACTGTGTAGTAGTATGTAGCCAAGTTCGTTGAGCTATCTTGCTTCACCCCATATATGATTTTATATGAGTCCAAAAAGGTACAGAGGTTCGAGAAGGGCCTGAGATAGGAGATTTACGAGCAGGTGGTGGTCTTACAGGTGCGGGATTTCTTGGAGCTGGTGGATAAAGCCATTATAGTAGAGACGAGCCGGCAGAGAAGCGCAGGGTTGCAAAGCCAGTGGAAGAGGCACATGCCTCCTAGTTCTCATGCAAGTATGAGTTAGGGCCCTTGGAGGAGGCATGGGTGCAGTGGAGGCTAGAGATGGGAGATAGGAAATCAGGCATTTCAAGGTAACTCATCATACCCTATTTGCCCTAGATGTAACAAAAGGCATCCAGGGGAATGCGGGAGTGGATTAGGTACCTGTTTTTGGTGTGGTAAACCTAGCCAAATTTTACGATACTGTCGCATACCGTTGAACAATGCACCCCCACCTAATCAATACCGAGGAGGTAATCAAGCACCCCAAGGCTACCACTAGAGGAACACCGCCCAGACACGAGTTTATAGTCTTACACCAAGGGATGCAAGAATACAGGTGACATGGTGACAGGTACTATTTTCATGTTTTCAAATGAAGTTGTTGTGTTATTTGATTCTGGAGCAACACATTCTTTCATATCTCTGGGGTATATTAAACAATGTGGGATAGAAACTTAGTTATTGACGCCGAATTATCTGTGGCCACGCCGACAGGAACAGTAGTGGTATATAGAAAAGTGCTTAAAGACTATCCAATCTGTATTCAGGGGAAAATGCTACTCGCCAATCTAGTAGTATTTGACATGCACGAGTTTGATGTGATTCTAGGAATGGACTAGAAAGCTTCCAATCACACTAGTATTGACTGTTATAAGAAATAGGTAGTGTTTAGACCTCTTGGGGAGCATGAGTACAAATTTGTTGGGTCGTGTGTGCACTTCACACCACATATACTGTCGGCTATTCAAGCAAAGAGGAAACTTATGGAGAGATGTTAGGGGTACCTAGCTTGTGTGAAGGAAGCACCTGAGGGAGAATTAAAGTTGGAAGATATCCAAGTAGTGAGGGAATACCTTGATGTATTCTCAGAGGATTTACCCGGGGTGCCTCCCAACCGTGAAATCGAGTTTTCCATTGACTTACTTCCAGGAACGGCACCAATCTCTAAGGCTCCCTACAAAATGGCTCCGGGAGAGTTGAAGGAATTGAAGGAGCAATTGCAGGAATTACTGGACAAGGGATTCATCAGACCTAACGTGTCACCCTAGGGAGTATCAGTGCTTTCAGTGAAAAAGAAAGACAGGTCGATGAGGATGTGTATCGACTACCGGGAAATAAATAAAGTGATGATTAAGAATTAATACCCGCTACCTCGAATTGATGATTTGTTTGACTAACTTCAGGAAAGATAGGTCTATTCTAAGATCGATCTTCGATCCGAGTATCATCAGGTGAAAGTCAAATCAAAGGATGTTCCAAAGACAACTTTCTAAACCAGCTATGGTCACTATGAGTTTTTGGTTATGCCTTTCAGACTAACAAATGTTATTGCTGCATTTATGGATCTGATGAACACGGTCTTTCATGAATATCTAGCTCAGTTTGTGGTGGTGTTTATCAATGATATTTTGATCTATTCGAGGAGTCCCTAGGAGCTTGAGACTCATTTGAGGTTGGTACTCTAGGTGCTATGGGAAAAGAAATTTTATGCTAAATTTAGGAAATGTGAATTTTGGCTGGAGAAAGTTACATTCCTTGGACATGTGATATTCAGGGATGGTGTTTCTGTAGACTCAAGTAAGATATAGGCGGTAGTGGAGTGGGCAAGACCGAAGACTGTTTAGGAAGTTAGGAGTTTCTTGGGTTTTGTAGGGTACTATCACCAATTCGTGGAAGGATTTTCTAAACTATTGGGTCCTCTGACACGCTTGACAAGGAAAAATGTAAAGTATGAGTGGATTGATGATTGTGAGCAGAGTTTTCAAGAATTGAAGCAACGACTCGTCACTGCTCCGGTTTTGACTATCTCATAAGGGGATGATGTGTTTGTGATTTATAGTGATGCGTCTCACAAAGAGCTTGTGTGTGTTTTGATGCAACAAGGGAAGGTCATGGCATACGCTTCTTGGCAACTCAAGGAGTATAAGAAAAATTATACGATGCATGATTTGGACTTAGCAGCAGTGGTGTATGTGTTAAAAATATGGAGGCACTACATGTACGGTGGAAAGTGCGAGATCTTTACAAACCACAAAAGCCTTAAGTATTTCTTTATGCAGAAGGAACTGAATATGAGACAGAGGAGATGGCTGAAACTGATAAAGGATTACGATTGTACCATCAGTTACCACCCAGGAAAAGCTAATGTGGTAGCTGATGCGTTGAGTCAGAAGTCAGTGAGTGCATCAGTATCAGCAGTGGTAGCTCAAAACTAGATCAAGATGGATCTAGAAAGAACTTTTGTGGAATTAGTAGAGGGAAATCATCAAGCATACATTGCTAATCTGGTAATACAATCCACTTTGCTAGAGAGGATTAAGATCGCTCAAAAGAAAGATACAAAGCTAGTGGAAATTGCGAATAAAGTGCAAAGTGGACTAAGGGCAGATTTCAATATCTTAGATGATGGGGTTTTAAGGTTTCGTACTAGGTTATGTATACAAAATGATGCTGAGATTAAAAGAACCATTCTGGAAGAGGCACATCACTCTCTTTATACTGTGCATCCAAGAAGCACTAAGATGTATAAGGATCTGCGGGAATCTTTCTGGTGGAATAATATGAAGAGAGAAATTACCCAATTCTTGGAGCAGTGTCTGATATGTCAGTAAGTAAAGGCTAAGCATCAGAGACCAGTAAGACCGTTGCAACCACTTCACATTGCTGAGTGGAAGTAAGAGAACATTTCTATGGACTTGGTCACGTGGTTACCACCGGCACTTCATGGGAAAGATGCCATCTAGGTAGTCGTTGATCGACTGACAAAGACTGCCCATTTTGTTCTAATTAAAGTTAACTACTCCTTGAATAGGCTAGCATAGATTTATGTTTAGGAGATAGTCAAGTTGCATGGCGTACCGGTGTCTGTTGTATCTAATCGGGACCCATAGTTCACCTCCCGGTTCTGAAAGATTTTGTAGGAAGCATTGGGATCTTAGCTTACTTTCTATACAACATTTCACCCCCAGACTGATGGATAGTCAAAGAGGACTGTAGACACCCCATTTTTACCCCAGGCCCAATATGAATATTTTTCTTATTATTCATTATTATTATTATTATCATTATTATTATTAGTATTTTTATCATTATTATTATTATTATTATTATTATTATTATTATTATTAGTCTTCATTATTATTATTACTTTTATTTTTATTTTTATTTTTATTTTATTTATTATTATTATTATTTTGCTGTTATTATTTTTATTATTATTATTATGTTGCTATTATTATTTTATTATTATTATTTATTTATTTATTTTTGTTATTACTGTTATTAATATTATTATTATTATTATTATTATTATTATTTTGCTATCATTATTATTTTTCACATTATTATTATCATTATTGTTTTTATTATTATTATTATTATTATTATTATTATTATTATTATTATTATTATTATTATTAGTCTTCATTATTATTGCTTACTATTATTAACATTATTTCTATATACACTTTATTATTATTATTATTATTATTTTTACCTTATTATTATTATTATTATTATTATTTCCTTATTACCATAATAGTAGTTATATTCATATATATTATTTCCAAAAGAAAAAATACCATAAAATACAAAAAAACCAAAAAAGGAAAAGAAATGGGTTAGGGTTGCTAAAAGTTTTATACAAGGGGCCTCTTCTTCTCTTCAAGCCACAGCCGGGGGCGCTGCGCACAACAGCACGGCGGAGAGCCAAAGAAGAAAAAAGAAAAAAACCACGCACTCATTTCACGCCGCCTCCATACCAGCAAAACCACTCTCTCGCTCCCCCTCTCCCTCTGATTCTCTGCCATCACCAGACCTCTCTTCTCTCCATCTCTCCCTTCCCCCAATCTCCCTCAAACTCACCTCGCCTCCTCTTGCCGCCTCTTCCTGCTGCAACTCCGGCGAGCCACCAACCGCACCACGAACCAGCAAGCCCCAGCCAGCACGAGCACCAGCACAGGCAGTCCATAGCGGCTACCCTCTCCTGCCACACCACCGTCGCGGTCGACCCTCGGCCTCCTCCACACTGAACAGCCACAGCAACCCGAGAGGCTACTCCAAACCGCTGCTGGCTTGCTAGCTAACACCCGGCGGTCGCTCCAGTTGCCGAACTCGTGCTCTAGCCACCACTTTGCAGTCCCCCAGATCCCAGTAGCAGCGACTCCAGCCGCGAGTTCCGGCGGCGAAACCTCCCAGCTTCGTCACTCTCTACAACCTCCGGCGACACCACTCACGGCCACTGGTTCCTCCGGCCACTCCTGCTCCCGGCAAGACCCCCAGCAGCAGCGACTTCAGCTGCGAGTTCCGGCGGCGAAACCTCCCACCGTCGGCACTCCCTGCAACACGAGAACACCACTGTGAGTTTCCCTACCCTCTGCAAGCCGGCCACAACACACACACACCCAAGTCCCTTACCCAGATTCCTGCACACAGTATGCACTGCACACATAAATTATTTATTTATTTGCCATTATTATAGTAAGTTTTTTTATGTTGTAATGTTATTTATGTGTTTTAATGTTGTAATTCTTGCAGTAATAGGTATGTATTTATTTATGTTTTATTGTTAATATTTGAAACACAATTATTGTCTTGAACATTTATTTATTGTTTTTGTTGTGTTGATATTATAATATTTTAAGTGCAATGTATTTAGTTGTTTTGTATATTTATTCATGATTTCTTTGTTGATTTCGTAACATTTAATATATAATAGTTATTCCATTTGCTTGTATTGTATTTAGAATTTTTATCATTATTGTTAATTTTAATATGTAATATGTTAGTGTTTTAGGGTTTATTTTGTTGTCATTATAATATTTAGTGTGTAATATATTCATCTTATTGGCTTATATGTTTATTTATAGTTCTTTGTTTTTATTGTAATATTTAATGGGTAGTATATTTATCTTATTTGATTGTGTAATTATTTAGGGTTTTTTATTATTATTATTGTATTATTTAATGTGTAATGTGATTATTTCATTCACTTGCATAATTATTTAGGGTATTCTTAATCATTATTTTTATTATTGCTCCCATATTTATCATTTTATATTATTGCTTACTAATGTTAAAGCTTATTTGTTCCCATATTTATCCTTGCATATCTACATATTGATTTTAGAATTGATTGTTTCCATAATTCCATTATTTTGTTGTCATACTCATAATCGTGTAATTACATACTAACTTTAGAATTATTTGTTTCCATATTGTATAGTTTACATTTTAAATTGTAGGATTGATTTGTTTCTTTAATTATTTCCATATTGTAAATGTTATCATTAATTGTACGTTAATATTAAGACAAGTATTGTATTATTAAGATATACCTTTTTATTATTAATATTATTATGGCTACAACTATTATCTTTATCATTATATACATATACATACATATATTTTTAGAATTGTGTCATTAGTGTATATCCTACTGCGTGTTATTATTATTATTATCTTTCTTGTGCAGGTATATATATATATATATATATGTATATATATATATATATATATATATATATATATGTTAAAGTAGGTGTTATTATTACTATTACGTTATGTACATATATCTAAGTTAAGTCTTATTATTATTATTATCATGGTGTGCATTCTTCATAATTGCAGTATTTATTTTCTTTAAGTAATTTATATTATATTTTTATTTCTATATCATTGTACTTATTTTTTATAAGATATTTTCTCGATATTCCTATCCCTATGATTTTATTGCGGGGGTATGAGCCTTCGGGCATCACGTACCCTAAGCTCTGAGGGAATATATATATATGTATATATTTATTTATTTATTTATTTTACATGTATTTATAAATTCATAAAAGGGAGTAATTTAAAGAATTATTAGATTAACTTAAGGATAATTTCAAATTAATTAGGTACCGTTCATAAGAACGGGCGCGTAGGGGGTGCTCGTACCTTCCCCTCGCGTAACCGAACTCCCGGCCCCAACTCTGGTATTGTAGACTGATTCTACCCCTAACGGGGTAGTAATCATGTGTTCTAACGGCACTAAAGGTTAGTGGCGACTCCGATATCCATGTTTTTCCATGAAAATATTAAAATAATTTTAATTTCGCCGCCCGGGGCACACGCGCTCCAGGGATGCCGCGACAGCTTGGCGACTCCGCTGGGGACCTTAGAGAGTCGAGCCATTAATTAATTAGAAATTATCCCAAGTTTAAATTTATTAAATCTTTTAATTACTCCTTATTTTGTGAATGTTGTAATCTGTAAATAACTTTGATTAGTTGTAAATATTTTACTTCCATAATTTACAAATAACCTTAACTAAGTAAAAATATTTTGTTTCCTAATTTTGTTAATATTAATTGTAGATATTTTGTTTCCAAATATTCCGAATAAAGCATATTAATTGTAAGATATTTTGAATAAGCATCTTAATTACCGATATTTTATTTCCTTATTTTTTGTTTCCAAAATTTTTTGTGAATAAACATATTAATTGCATATATTGTGTTTCCTTATCTTTTGAATATATATATTGTAGATATCTTGTTTCCATATTGTTTATAGCATGTGAATAAATGTGGGGGTAGCGGGATTAGGTTAAAAATTAAATTCACACACTCTCATGCTCTATACCCGAGCTTTCCTTGTTAGGATTAAATAGGAGTGTAATAGCGTCAGTCCCTTCGTGGCAGAGCTTGATGGGACCCGCGAACCACTCCGCTCAGTGCGGGTTTTATCCGAACCCCTATGGGGGAGGATGAAATTCCAAACTGGGGACCTTTTATCAATAGGGTTAGAACCTACCCACACATGTTTGTACATAGTTTTCCTTAACTAGGATAGAGCCATGAAGAACACCGTATATAAGTACTCACCCTGGGTCGGGACAGGAGCCACATCCTTCTCTATGTATAGTATATTATATATTTTTTGTGAGATACCTCGTATTATACCATGCATTCTGCATCCACTTTAGACTTCCATACTACTTAGTCAGTATTCTGGAAAAGCCCAATAATGAGATCATGGCCCATCCTTTTCAAAAATGAAGCACTTGGCCCAAGCATTTTAAAATATGGATCGGCCCAACCCCTTTTCAAATAACTCAGGCCCAATTCTTCAAAATAAACTTGGACCCAACCTTTTCCTAAGTAAAACCTCGGCCTAGACTTGATTTTCAAAAAAGAGTCAAACCCAGATTTTGAAAATGGGCTTCGGCCCTATTACCTAAAAAAATTCGGCCAACATTTTCTAAGCAATCCAAGTCCAAGTCCTTTTAAAACTAGGGTCTCATCCCATTATGAAATATATTGAAGCCCATATTTTAATATACTTGAGGCCCAAGTGCACACTAAAGTTCATAATTCCGTATTGAACAAATCTAACGGGTTGACTACCTTGGGTCAACTCCAAGCTCAGATTATAATCTGACCCTTCATAGAACCTGAGGTACATGGACCGTTAATTAGGAAAAGAATGATTGAGGGAAGAATTGAATTGAAATTGTGGCCCATCAATGATTGTCTTAATCTTGAAAAATCTCATTAGTGGGACTTTTCCTAGAATGCTGACAAAGTAGTTAATTAGGTTACATTGCATCCATGCATTCATGCATAATTTCACACATAATCATGCACGATAGGTCACATGCATGGTCATATCTCTATCTGTATATGTAATTGCACTAGTTACATCAATGCACAAACATTCATTGCATCCATGCATTCATGCATAATTTCACACGTAATCATGCACGATAGGTCACATGCATGGTCATATCTCTATTTGTATGTGTAATTGCACTAGTTACATCCATGCACAAACATTCATTGCATCCATGCATTCATGTATAATTTCATACATAATCATGCACGATAGGTCACGTGCATGTTCATGAGTAATTGCACTAGTTACATCCATGCACAAACATTTATTGCATCCCATGGTCATGCATTAAATACTCACACATTCATGCCTTACATAATCATGCATTCAGTTCTAAAAAGGAAGTTTTGGTCCACAGCTCTCTCAAGGAAAGAAGTCGTTTGAGTAGCAAAAAGCAATAATTGAGACCACTACACATCAGTACAATACCCGAAAAAAGGCAAGAAAAATGAGCGAACAGTTAGAAAATAGGGTCCTGGGCATAGAACAAGGACAAGAAGAATTGATTGAAAAAATGAGCAAAATTATAGAATTGTTGATGAACAAAGGAAAAGCGGTACAGAATGATCCTGAGACAGATACGGACCCTATTCACCCTCTAGGGTTCACCCTAAATCATGGACAAACATCAGCTCCACCACCGGGCGTCATGGGGGATCCAATGCCAAATATACCTCCGTTCATCCCAACTGTGCCAGCACAGGGGTTTCCAGTGGTAGAGACTTCCCCCTTAGCAACTCCTGATATGGGGATAAATAGATTTGAGTCTGAGTCGTTGTGACGTATTGGAGGAGCGTTTGAAAGAAATTGAAGGGTATAATACATTTGACTCCGTTGATCCTAATGACCTTTGCCTGGTGCCAAAGGTCACTCTACTGCCAAAATTCAAGATGCCGGATTTTGAAAAATTTGATGGAACCCACTGTCCTCGAACCCATTTGCGCCTTTATTGCCAGAAAATGGCTGCACACATCGATGATGAGAGGTTGATGATGCATTGCTTTCAAGATAGTTTGAGTGGAGCAGCTATTAGATGGTACATTCAGCAGGATCGTGCTCGAATCCGTACTTGGAAAGATCTGGCAAATTCCTTCATAGCTCAGTACCGCCACGTGATAGAAATGGCACCTGATCGCATGACCCTACAAAGCATGCAAATGAAACCTAACGAAACATTCAGAGAATATGCATATAGATGAAGGGACATGTCCATCCAAGTGAGCCCTCTAGTGGAAGATAGGGAGGCTATCTCCCTATTCGTGAATACATTGAAAGATCCCTACTTCGGACATCTCCTAGGGGCAACCCCACATGACTTTATGGATATTGTTTCTACTAGAGAGAGAATTGAAACAGCCATCAAAGTCAGAAGAACCAAAAGTGATGATGCAGAAACTGACCCGAGTAAGAGGAAGAAAGACGAGGAAGCACAGATGATTCAGGGACATCATTACCAAGAGGGTAAAACCCGGTGGACAAATAAGAATTTTGCTTACAAGCCCACCGTCCATTAGATAGTGCATTCAGGTGCGCAACCCCAAGCAGTTTCCTTCGAACCTAAGCCTATTTCAAGGCAGCTGAATGTTCAGGACACGGGAGGGAGCCCCCTAATGGTAAGAAAGAGAAAAGAAGTTCAACCTATTCCGATGACTTATGCAGAATTGTTCCCGCAATTGGTGAAAATTCAAATGGTTGCACCAATACCAGGATTGTTGCTACAATCCCCTTTCCCAAGGTGGTACGACCCAAATGCTCAATGCGAGTATCATTCTGGGGCAATAGGTCATTCAATAGAGAAATGTTGGCATTTCAAGCATAAAGTACAAACCTTAAAAGATTTGGGTCTATTGGCAATTGACGTGGAGGAGCCTGTTGTGCAACATTAAAAAGAATATTTTGAAGTTCAGATCACTTAGAGAAGTACAACAAGTTTTGAACCTAAGATATTCCGTATATAGTCTGAATAAATGGGTTTACTTTTTGACCATGGAAACAGAGAAATACAAGTGGCAAGCTTTTGATTGTTCGCCCCCTTCAGGGATGCTTTTATTTTCTTTTGTTTTCTTCTTTCTTTTTTTGCAATTTATTAAAGGTTTTGTCTCCGAAATTTCCTTTCCTATTAAAGAAATGAAATTATGCATTTTCTTATATCACTTGCATCAAGAGTTCAATGTCCAAAATTTTGTTTACTCGTGTTTCTTGCTAAGATAAGGAAATTAAAATACCAGTATTCATGAACCAAAAGCAGGTGTTAGTTATGAAAAATTCAAGCTACGAGACGAAAATAAAGGAAGATGAAACAATGTTCGTCACTCGATGAGTTCAAATACTGCGAAGAAGTTCTGAAAGCCTCAGTAAAATATATGTTGGTTCCATGAATCTCATGTTAGTCCGCTAATCAAGTTTTGATCGAATGATAGATGGCCATCTTTGGCCGACCAGTTATCCCTAAAAAGAACCAAATATTGATTTACCAATTGTTAACCAAGTTGAGCCTGAATGTTAAACTAGTCTTTTCTTAAAAGCCAGTTCACCAAAAAGTTAACCTGGGTTGGGTCTCCTAACGTTTGACAAGTCATATGAGACAACAATGGGCTATCAAAATGATGGCAGACCCTTTTTCTGCTACCCAAAAGAAATTCAAAGAAGAAATCTCTTGCAAGCCCTTTTGAGCCTGAAAAATTTATTTATTGATTAACCCGTCAAAGGATCGCACCCCACACTGGGGCAGTTTAAAAAAAAAATCAGTCCCAAATGGAATTCAAATGAAAATGAAGTTAAGATTCCTTCATAAAAGGAAAAGCAAAAGTTGCGATAAAAGAGAAGGAAGAAGAAAGAAAAATAAGGGACATACTACACATGTGATCTTTGACCAAATTACCCTTGATAAACTCGACGATTTTAAGCCTTATTTAACTCTTTTCTTCTTTAACCCAAACCCTAGCCTGCATTACAGTCCAAATGAAAGTCCTGACCAGATTGGTATACATTGTTGTATCAAATGATTTGTCAGACGCAATATTGTGTCTGAACTACGTAATGACCTGATCCTGAAAAGGTACGTAGGCAGCTTGTTCACATGAAAAGTTCGGTCAATACCTTGCAGAAACCCCAAACTGGGGCAAACGTTATGAGGGGATGGGATTTTTGAGCCTTGGTTTCCCCTTTATTTTGAAAACCCATATTCCTAAGCTTACATTTTGTCCTGAGTCTTAAAGACCATCTTGAGATCAAAACATGGGTTGGACTTGGCTGAACTAGGGGCAACCATTAAACAAGAGGTTCCTAATGGTTTCACGGAAGAAAAAGGTAGAAGAATAGTTCCCCAATAAAACAGGGGCAATCGGTGAAAGAAGAAAATCAGCTATTCAGTTCGAAAAGGTAGCACCATCATCGTAGGGTTCTCGAATACTGGTATGAAATTTTCCGTTGAAATAGCATGTAAACACAGTAAAACATCTATTTTGTGCATATGGCCTTTTGATTTAGCAAGTTGATGTCCTAAATGCATGATCATTCATCATTCATTCCTCCATCAAAAAAAAAAAAAAAAAAGAAGGAAAAAATTTCATTCTTCAAAAGCTCCAAAAGGAGGACGGATGGTAAAAAAGGGCTTAATCACGGACACATTCGCCAAAAGATGATCCTTGTGAAAGACAGGTAAAATGGTCAAGAATAGTTACAGATGTACCAAAATGATGCAAACTCCGTGTTGAGTTCCAGTGACGCTGATTTGGGTGCCTTAGTGTCGAAGCCAAATTTGAAGCCAATATCAATAACAAACGATGGTAACTGGGGCAGATTCTGGGTTGAGTTTTGTTTGGACTAATTCCGATGCCGTCATATCAGAGTGCACGATGAAAACATAACCAAGATCAGTGGACGAGGATCGAAACTGGGGCAGTTTTTTCAGTTCCATTGGAGCAAATTCAGGAGCTTTCAAGACAGGAATCAAAGTCAAAAACACGGTCATGACCAGTGGCATGTAAACACTAGGGCAGATTTTGAGTGCCTTTTGGAATTTGAAACATGGCCAGAATCAGCAGGCACACCTGAGATCAGAGATTGGGTTGTTGATTACAAGCACGTTGGAAGGAGAAAAGATTCATGCATTACCATACATCCCATGCATTGCATAATAAAGGAAATACGAAGGGCATCTCATGCAACATGCATACATCTTTGCATTCATGCATCATTATGCACACATAACAACATATCACTGCATTTTTGCATCTTAGGTAGCAACATGCATACATATAGCAATAGAGCACCATTCACTCATACTTGCTTGGTTGAATAAACTTTTGAATAATTCTTTTGCATCATTGACTGAGCCATTCTTATCTAGACATATTTTGAAACTGGGGCAGCTGACCCCTATGCACAGATTGACATACTTTGAAACTGTGGCAGTTGACCCCAGGAAGCAATTGATGCATTGGTTGTTGAGTCTCAAAGAGGGTGATCTATGGATAGCCAAAGAAGCTCGGGTTTTTGTTCCCGATCGATAATCCCCGATAGAATAATTCTGAACCCTACACTTGAGGACATTTTCCAGAAGAATCTTATGATCTCGCACCCGATTGATCACCCTCACTAGAGTAACCATTTTCCAAAATACTGATCGTCCAAAAGATCTCAAGACTTAGCACCTAATTGATCATCCTTAGTGAAGAATTTTTCAAGACTTAAAACCCATATGAGCTTATTCTTCAAAGAGTCTCGGGATCTTGCACTCGATTAATCATCCTCAGTGGAGCAAATTTTTAGGACTTAGAACCTTATGCTTGAGGACACTTTCCAGAAAATCTCAAGACTTCGTACCCGATTCATCCTCACCCATACAGGGTAACCATTTCCTTGGTCCTAATTGAGCCATCTACATTAAAATTAAGGCATCGGTCCTTATATCCAAAAATGGTGTTGTTCATGATCACACCGAGGTGTTGGATCACCTCAAAGCTTTCTTGATTATCTCGTTCATGCGAGTAGTTTCATCCAAATTGTTTTGATCATCTTATCCACTCTTATTGACCCTTCGCAATCCCACTCTTATTGACCCATTGCGGTCCATTCTTATTGACCCATCACGGTCCCATTCTTATTGACTCTTCGCGGTCCCACCTTATTGACCCATCGCGGTCCCACCTTATTGACCTATCATGGTCCCATTCTTATTAACCCATCGCGGTCCCATTTTATTGACCCATCGCGGTCCCACCTTATTGACCCGTCACGGTCCCACCTTATTGACCTATCACGGTCCCATTCTTATTGACCCATCGCGGTCCCACCTTATTGACCCATCACGGTCCCATTCTTATTGACCCATCGCGGTCTCACTTTATTGACCCTTCGCGGTCCCACCTTATTGACCTATCACGGTCCCAATCTTATTGACCCTTCGTGGTCCCACCTTATTGACCCATCGCGGTCCCACCTTATTGACCTTTTGTGGTCCCACCTTATTGACCCATTGCGGTCCCACCTTGTTGACCCTTTGCGGTCCCACCTTATTGACCCTTCGCAGTTCCATTCTTATTGACCCTTTGCGGTCCCACCTTATTGACCCTTCGCGGTTCCACTTTTATTGACCCTTCGTGGTCCCACCTTATTGACCAATCGCGGTCCCACCTTATTGACCCTTCGCGGTCCCACCTTATTAACCCATCGCGGTCCCACCTTGTTGACCCTTTGCGGTCCCACCTTATTGACCCTTCGCGGTTCCATTCTTATTGACCCTTTGCGGTCCCACCTTATTGACCCTTCGCGGTTCCACTTTTATTGACCCTTCGTGGTCCCACCTTATTGACCCTTCGCGGTCCCACCTTATTGACCTATCATGGTCCCATTCTTATTAACCCATCGTTGTCCCATCTTATTGACCCATCGCGGTCCCACCTTATTGACCCATTGCGGTCTCACTCATTTTGACCCTTCGCGGTCCCACTCTATTGAACAATTGCGGTCCCGCTCTTATTGACCCTTTATGGTCCCACCTTATTGACCTATCATGGTCCCATTCTTATTAACCCATCGTTGTCCCACTTTTATTGACCCATTACGGTCCACTTTTATTAACCCATCGCAGTCCACTTTTATTGACCTATCGCGGTCCACTCTTATTGGCCCTTCATGGTCCCACTCTTATTGACCCATCACGGTCCACTCTTATTAACCCTTTTGCGGTCTCACTCATGTTGATCCTTCACTGGTCAGTTTTGAGAAGCCACACTTTGGTCACTTTTGATGCATTGGGTCCGGTCCAAAATCAGCGTTTTTTATCTTTGCAGGTTTGTTGCTACAAATAACGTAGGAGAGTTCCTACTTTTACTTTGCAGCAACGAAGCCTACAAAGAGGGGCAGCTGTAGACACCCCATTTTTACCCCAGGCCCAATATGAATATTTTTCTTATTATTCATTATTATTATTATTATTATTATTATTATTTTTCATCATTATTATTATTAGTACTTTTATCATTATTATTATTATTATTATTATTATTATTATTATTAGTCTTCATTATTATTATTACTTTTATTTTTATTTTTATTTTTATTTTATTTATTATTATTATTATTATTTTGCTGTTATTATTTTTATTATTATTATTATGTTGCTATTATTATTTTATTATTATTATTTATTTATTTATTTTTGTTATTACTGTTTTTATTATTATTATTATTATTATTATTATTATTATTTTGCTATCATTATTATTTTTCATATTATTATTATCATTATTGTTTTTATTATTATTATTATTATTATTATTATTATTATTATTAGTCTTCATTATTATTGCTTACTATTATTAACATTATTTCTATATACACTTTATTATTATTATTATTATTTTTACCTTATTATTATTATTATTATTATTATTATTATTTCCTTATTACCATAATAGTAGTTATATTCATATATATTATTTCCAAAAGAAAAAATACCATAAAATACAAAAAAACCAAAAAAGGAAAAGAAATGGGTTAGGGTTGCTAAAAGTTTTATATAAGGGGCCTCTTCTTCTCTTCAAGCCACAGCCGGGGGCGCTGCGCACAACAGCACGGCGGAGAGCCAAAGAAGAAAAAAGAAAAAAACCACGCACTCATTTCACGCCGCCTCCATACCAGCAAAACCACTCTCTCGCTCCCCCTCTCCCTCTGATTCTCTGCCATCACCAGACCTCTCTTCTCTCCATCTCTCCCTTCCCCCAATCTCCCTCAAACTCACCTCGCCTCCCCTTGCCGCCTCTTCCTGCTACAACTCTGGCGAGCCACCAACCGCACCATGAACCAGCGAGCCCCAGCCAGCACGAGCACCAGCACAGGCAGTCCACAGCGGCTACCCTCTCCTGCCACACCACCCTCGCGGTTGACCCTCGGCCTCCTCCACACTGAACAGCCACAGCAACCCGAGAGGCTACTCCAAACCGCTGCTGGCCTGCTAGCTAACACCCGGCGGTCGCTCCAGTTGTCGAACCCGTGCTCTAGCCACCACTTTGCAGTCCCCCAGATCCCAGTAGCAGCGACTCCAGCCGCGAGTTCTGGCGGCGAGACCTCCCAGCGTCGTCACTCTCTGCAACCTCCGGCGACACCACTCACGGCCACTGGTTCCTCCGGCCACTCCTGCTCCCGGCAAGACCCCCAGCAGCAGCGACTTCAGCTGCGAGTTCCGGCGGCGAAACCTCCCACCGTCGGCACTCCCTGCAACACGAGAACACCACTGTGAGTTTCCCTGCCCTCTGCAAGCCGGCCACAACACACACACACCCAAGTCCCTTACCCAGATTCCTGCACACAGTATGCACTGCACACATAAATTATTTATTTATTTGCCATTATTGTAGTAAGTTTTTTTATGTTGTAATGTTATTTATGTGTTTTAATGTTGTAATTCTTGCAGTAATAGGTATGTATTTATTTATGTTTTATTGTTAATATTTGAAACACAATTATTGTCTTGAACATTTATTTATTGTTTTTGTTGTGTTGATATTATAATATTTTAAGTGCAATGTATTTAGTTGTTTTGTATATTTATTCATGATTTCTTTGTTGATTTCGTAACATTTAATATATAATAGTTATTCCATTTGCTTGTATTGTATTTAGAATTTTTATCATTATTGTTAATTTTAATATGTAATATGTTAGTGTTTTAGGGTTTATTTTGTTGTCATTATAATATTTAATGTGTAATATATTCATCTTATTGGCTTATATGTTTATTTATAGTTCTTTGTTTTTATTGTAATATTTAATGGGTAATATATTTATCTTATTTGATTGTGTAATTATTTAGGGTTTTTTATTATTATTATTGTATTATTTAATGTGTAATGTGATTATTTCATTCACTTGCATAATTATTTAG
This sequence comes from Malania oleifera, assembly GCF_029873635.1. Taxonomy (NCBI): domain Eukaryota; kingdom Viridiplantae; phylum Streptophyta; class Magnoliopsida; order Santalales; family Ximeniaceae; genus Malania; species Malania oleifera. Next base: position 53,497,267 of record NC_080428.1, read on the forward strand.
GGTATTCTTAATCATTATTTTTATTATTGCTCCCATATTTATCATTTTATATTATTGCTTACTAATGTTAAAGCTTATTTGTTCCCATATTTATCCTTGCATATCTACATATTGATTTTAGAATTGATTGTTTCCATAATTCCATTATTTTGTTGTCATACTCATAATCGTGTAATTACATACTAACTTTAGAATTATTTGTTTCCATATTGTATAGTTTACATTTTAAATTGTAGGATTGATTTGTTTCTATAATTATTTCCATATTGTAAATGTTATCATTAATTGTACGTTAATATTAAGACAAGTATTGTATTATTAAGATATACCTTTTTATTATTAATATTATTATGGCTACAACTATTATCTTTATCATTATATACATATACATACATATATTTTTAGAATTGTGTCATTAGTGTATATCCTACTGCGTGTTATTATTATTATTATCTTTCTTGTGCAGGTATATATATATATATGTTAAAGTAGGTGTTATTATTACTATTACGTTATGTACATATATCTAAGTTAAGTCTTATTATTATTATTATCATGGTGTGCATTCTTCATAATTGTAGTATTTATTTTCTCTAAGTAATTTATATTATATTTTTATTTCTATATCATTATACTTATTTTTTATAAGATATTTTCTCGATATTCCTATCCCTATGATTTTATTGCGGGGGTATGAGCCTTCGGGCATCACGTACCCTAAGCTCTGAGGGAATATATATATGTATATATTTATTTATTTTACATGTATTTATAAATTCATAAAAGGGAGTAATTTAAAGAATTATTAGATTAACTTAGGGATAATTTCAAATTAATTAGGTACCGTTTGTAAGAACGGGCGCGTAGGGGGTGCTCGTACCTTCCCCTCACGTAACCGAACTCTCGGCCCCAACTCTGGTAATGTAGACCGATTCTACCCCTAATGGGGTAGTAATCATGTGTTCTAACCGCACTAAAGGTTAGTGGCGACTCCGATATCCATGTTTTTCCATGAAAATATTAAAATGATTTTAATTTCGCCGCCCGGGGCACACGCGCTCCAGGGATGCCGCGACAAGGACAATACAGATTTTAGAAGATATGCTGCGAGTGTGTGTGTAACGACCCAAAGAATAATGATATTTAAATAATAAAAAGGGAGGGAAATGGAAACACTAACAGAAGGAGGAAGCCGACTTCGTCAATGAATGTTGCACTTTGGGATGTAATAACCCAAGAATTTTCCTAGGGCCTCGTCGATGAACACAGGGGATTTGTCGACGAGGGTACATAAGGACCTCGTTGACGAGGAAGCATTTCGTTGATGAGAAAATACCGAGCGGTTGTTTTTCGAATTTTGAATTTCGTCGACGAGGAGATGGTATTCATCGACAAACCTCCTTCTGGACCTCGTTGATAAGATGACGTGGCTCATCGACGAAGGCCATAATATAAATAGCCCTAAACTGGGTTTAATCGTAGAACCTTCAGCGAAAATCTTCCCCTCTCTCTCTCCTATGGTTTTTATTTCCTCTCTCTTCAATTCCAGCCCCGTCAGTCACTGGATCGACGATCTGAGACCACCACGACGCTCCTGGCGAAGTTCTCTCAAAGTTTACCGGGCGGATCGTCGGTGGGATCGAGTTGAATCTTTATCCAAGTTTAGGGTAAGGTCTTTTATTCGAAATTAGGCTTTTTAGCGGTTGTAGGAAATGAAGTAGACAGAAAAATAATGATGTTTTGTTCTAGTGAATGTTGTTTCAAAGAGTTGAGTGGGAAACCCTGCAGATGTAGGACTGATATTTAGTAGGGGCATTCTAGTAGTTAGGTAAGGGAAACATACTATGCTAGGAAACTTTATTATGATTTCAATACAAAATATAGGTTGTTATTAAATTATTATTCAAATTATATATACAGTTTTTAGAGCCTGATTATAATAATATTTATTAGTGTGACTTGAGTTGATTAGAGTACAATACCATATTTATACAAACCATGAATACCATGTTTACAGTTTATGAACAAAAATACCATGATATTTACAGTATACAATATACTCAGAAAAATATATTTTTAGTAATTTCAGAATAATCAGTTTTTCAGTACCATAACACCCCAATATTTAGTTATACAGATAACAGTTCAGTTATACAAAAATCAGTTTTTCAATCAGTTAATTTAGAATTTCAGATAAATTCTATGGGGTTATGATTATTTTAGAAATCATGATAAAACAGTATGTTAAAGATATCAACTACCTACATAGTATCAGACCCTGATGGATCAGATTCAGTAGAGCATGGTACCGTAGCTACAGACATTCAGTTCAGAGTGCAACCACTTTACTCATATAGTAAGTAGTATGAGGTCGATCGTGCCCATGTCGGGACAGACTCTCTATCAGATATGGATTGAGGGGGCCGATCAGACTGTCGAAATTCAGTTGACTTAGCCTGGTTGGCCGGCTAGGATAGGTCCCGCCTTCAGGCTGCACAACCCTGTCATGAGGGGTTAAATCATGACATACAACCATCCAAGAAAATTTTCTCAAATATTACCAGTATATGTAGATTTCTAGAAATAGTAGTAGTATTATGATAAGTAAATTTATATAGTTTTAATATATGTTATTTATAACAGCATTTACAATTTTAGTTATCCATGATATTATTTTTAAATCAGATTATTTATATAGAAATATAACTCAGTAGCCACATACTAGTAATAGCATGTTTCGTCTTACTGAGCGTCATCTCACCCCAGTGTTGAATTATTTTTCAGGTGAACCAGCTAAGCGAGCGGATCAGGCTCGCAGGTAGAAAGGCTGTTAGTCCGCCCTGTTAAGGGTGAGTAGTATTTTGTATGCCCTAACTTTAGAAGGGAATATTTTTTAGGAGAACGGTGATATATGTATAATTTATGGGATATTTAGACGCTTTGGTATTGTAATTTATGTGGTTATGTTTATGTATATGACTTTCTGCTGTTTAGGTTAATGTTTGATATTAAAATAGGGGAAAATATTTTATTTTATTAGCAGGTCATTACAGTGTGTGGGATTTTGAGGGTAGCTGGATTTGATATCTACTGTTAGTGGAGTTCGCCTACAATAATAGTTATTAGGTTAGTATCGGGATGGCACCATATGAAGCATTATATAGTCAGAGGTGCTGATCTTCGTTATAATGGGATGAGGTTGGTGAATGGCGGATTTTGGGGCCATAAATTATACTGCAGACTTCTAAGAAAATCAAACTCATCAGGGAAAGGATTAAAATAGCTCAGAGTTGACAGAAAAGCTATGCTGATATATGCCGACGGGAGCTAGAGTTTGATGTGGGGGATATGATATTTTTTTAGGATTGCTCCGATGAAGGGAGTCGTTAGATTTGGGAAGAAGGGTAAATTAAGCCCTAGGTACATCAGACTAGTTGAGATACTGGAGGGAGTTGGTCCGGTTGCTTATAGGATAGAGTTACCCTTGGCACTGTCTAGGATCCATGACGTGTTTCATGTGTCTATGTTCAGAAAGTACGTCCCAGATTCTTCACATGTGAACAACTATGAGTCTTTGGAGATTAGAGACACCTTATCATATGATGAGGTGCCAGTTCAGATTCTAGACCGGAAAGAGCAGGAATTACATACCAAGAAAATTCCATTGGTGAAGGTACTCTAGCGTAATCACATAGTTAAGGAATTTTAATAGGAATTAGAGGAGGAAATACATCAAAAGTACCCACACTTATTCAGCGAAGTCCAGCGTTAGTCAGACAATTGTGATAGTTTAGGTAAATATTTGGTTGTTTTGGTTGTTGACATGGTCAGTGTAGATTGTATAGTAATTTGTTTAGTTAGAATTTTTTGGTTATTGTTTTACATTATGAATGGTTTTGAGAGAGTTTATATTTTGAATATTTGTAATCTCCCAAAGGCTGTATATGTAACCACGGTATTCCTCCGCCATAAGTGAGGGTTATTAATAAATTTGGGATGGAGCCGCTAAATGGGTGGCCACCCACTCTTTCTGGAGTTGGGTGATCTTTTCAGTAATTTGAGAGGTTAAAATAAGTGTGGGTTAGCAAATTTCGAGGACGAAATTTTTGTAAGGAGAGGAGGATGTAGTGATCTTAAAAATAAATAATTAATTAATTTAATTAAATAGATAAATAAATTAAATAATATAATATATTATAATATAATAGTATATTAATATAATATAATATAATAATATTATAATATATAATATATATATACTAGAATCATAAGGAAGCTCCCGATGATTTCACCCAAATTAAAATCAATCTTTCAATTGAAACCCCCTTATGGCTAAGAAAGACTCTCTCTCTCTCTCTCTCTCTCTCTCTCTCTCCTCTCTCTCTCTCTCTCTCTCTCTCTCTCTCTCTCTTTCTCTCTCTCTCTCTAAGATTTCTCTCCATTCTTCGGCCAAATCGAAAAACTAACACCATTTTTGGGTCCTAGCTCCACTTCTCAACACTTTAATCAGAGTGGATTCGTCGTTTGGACGTCGTAGGCACAACTCCAAGGTTAAGGTAAGGGGAATAGATTATGACAGGTTTTATATAAAAAATATTTCTGATTAAATTTGAGTACTTGAATTTAATTAGATTTGTATTATTTAAAATATGGCCGATTTAAATTGAGTATGTGAAATTAATTATATTTATGTTCAGATTTTATTTTAAGAATATGTCTAAGTTAAATTAAACTACAGGGATTTGATTATATCAAATTTTTGGGAATATTTTGGAATTAAATTAAACTGCAGGGATTTGGTTATATTAGATTTTTGGAAATATTTTGAAATTAAGTTAAACTGCATGGATTTGATTATATAATATTTTTTGGAATAATTTGGAGTTAAATTAAGTTATACGGATTAGAGTATATCAGGTTTTCTTGGAATATAATGAAATTAAATTAAATAGGTGAAATTAATCATACCTTTGTTTTCAGCAAAATATATTTTTTTCGGACAATTATTATATTATGATTTATTAGTCAAATCTTGTGGCATGAGGATAATTATTATTGTATGATTAAACATGATGGTTTTTATATAATTATGAAATGACAGTTTAGATGGCTTTATGCCGAGTTCAGACGACTTTATGTCGAGTTCAAAAGGCTTATGCCGAGTTATGAAATGATAGTTTTATATAAAGATATGCTATGGCAGATTTTATACATAATTGTGAATATGTCAGATTATATACGAACTTATGAAAATGAGATCATGTTATAGTTTTATTATATGAATTGTATTATATGGTAGCGAAGCCCTGATGGACTAGTTATGTTTCAGAGCACGGTACTGTAGTTAGTATTACATGCAGTGCAGCCACACTATCAGGAAAGTGTAGGCGGATGGTAGTCGATTGGTCCTTGAAGTGATGTAGTGCAGGAGCAAGTTACCCACTGGGTCCGGACTTGGTTGGGTGGGCAATTGTACTACAGATATAACAATTTTGACTTAGCCTAGTACGCCAGCCATGACTAATTCCAACCTTCGGGCCGCACAACCCAATTTTGGGAGATTATACATGATGTTATATGATTGTTCCATCAAGGAAATTCATATATATATATATATATATATATATATATATGATTTATGAAAACATGATTATTTATTAAGTTATAGTATGTTTAAGTAGAAAATATGTATTTAAAATTGTATGGGTGTGAGTTATGGTATATAAATGCCTTTTTTAGCTAAAGTTAAATTAATGGTTATGTTTTGCTTATGTAAAAACTCATCTACTATACACTGATGATAATCTATTCCATCTTACTAAGAAGTGTCTCACTCCTATAATTCTAACATTCCAGGATATCCAAGGAACCAAGCCTAGAGAGCTTGAGAGCAGGACTAGATAGTGTAGTTCAGGGTAAGTGCTCGTGAGACATAGTTATGTGTATGGATATACTTTGAGTATCCACTAGGGATGCATTATGGATCTTGGGGATATATGTATGTAATTATGGTGACATTAGAACTCTGGTATAGTTATTGTGGTATTTATGTTTTCCGCTGCATGTTAGGTAAGGAGTTATGGACATGTATATCCAGTACCCCACTTTGTGTTCGGGTCATTATATATATGGTATCAAAGACATATGTTATGAGGAATAGCACTCTGGGCCCCACCAAGTTTGGGGCGTTACATGGGCACCAGACCTTGAGGCTTAAACTTTTAAGTTAAATCGACACTCAATATATCCAGCCTATGGGTGTCATGGTTTGGGTAGCCATTGCTAAATATTGAACCAAATCAAAAGGTATTGGTGCAATGATTTTGTGAACCAGAATTGAACTAAATTTGTTGATTAACTAATAATTCGATTTATTCGTCATTACCAAAAAACTTACTTTTAGCGACCAAAGTATTAGTGACTGTTTGAATTTCGTCACTAAAAGCGTGTATTAGTGATAATTTTCAAAAACCACCACTAATAGTTTAAGTATTAATGACGGTTTTAACAATCGTGACTAATATGTTACTTTTAGTGAACAAACACAAACCGTCACCAATACTTTCATTGCTAAAAACTAGTTTTCCCGCTCTAACTATCATGGGAAACCACTTTTCACGCTAAAACTATCCCAGAGAAAGAGTAGTGATGTTTCTTAGGGTATTAGTGACGGTTTGAAGGCATCACTAAAAGGAATTTATTAGTAACGATTAATTAACCATCACTAATAATATCATATTAGTAACAATTTTATAAGTCGTTAATTATAATGCATTTTGACTAGGAAAAGTCAATAGTATTAGTGACGATTCCTGAAAAACGTCACTAATAATGCATTATTAGTAACGATTTCATCGCTTGGCCTCACCGTCAACATGAATATGGCATAAAGAACTTTTTGCTAATCAGTGCAATGCAGTATTGCAAAAATCTTCTCAATCTCCTGTACCCAATTCTTTACAATAATTGGGTTGGCACTTCCTGGAAAAGCTGGGGGAATTCATCCGGGTGAACTGCTCTATGGTGCAGCCCTGGTCAACTAGTGGGCAACCTTATTCCCTAGAATTCTGTGCTATTTTTGCCACAACCTACTGAGCAACGCTACGCAGCACTTGATCTGAATTGCTGCCACCCAAACTCGAAGCCCCCACATGGCTACTACCTCCAACATTCGTGTTATTATTTCCAGGTTCCATCATAAAAATATGACAGAATACAATCTTAAAATTCCAATATCTTAACGTGACTAATATGATTATCTAACTAAGAAACTATAAAATACACTCTATCTGCATACTAAAATACTTAGGCTTTCTCCTTAGGAACTTTGCTCACACCAACAAACAATTTAACGTCCAAGTTTCCCATTTCAAGTTCTAGTCTCAATGTTCAGAAACAAAATTGTCAAAGGTTTGCCATAATTTTCCTGAAACTGTCGTCTCAGGAAAATCATAGAAGACCGTCAGGATTTCCGCGCCCAAGCTGCGAAACCAAAACCCAAAATTCTATTTTTACTTCCAATAATGACTTGCTAGACTCCAAATCTACCCATTTTCAACTCTCATCAGAATTTATTCCTATACTTTGGTATTGTTATTCACTAAAGTCTGTAGAACCTTGCAACCTAAGCCCTGATACCAAAATTGTGATGACCCTAAAAATAATAACATTATAAATATTAGCTCTGATATCGTACCTATAATACCCTGAACCTGGTGGGGCCCGGAGTGCCATTCCCCATACATAATCTCTGATGCCACAACTAGAACATCCTGTTACCCGAGGTGGGTTCTAGGATCACCTGTCGATAACTCATATCATAAAACTCAGTGGAAGCATAACTATAAATAAATCCCAATCACAATACCAGAGTTCTAATGTCATCATACTTATATACACAAATCCCCATATAACATTCATAAAACATCCCTGAACACACGAAGTCTATCCATACACATATATGTGTCTCACAAATATTTACCCTAAATAAAACACTATCCAACCATGCCTCAGAGAATCTAAGCTTGGTCCCTCAGATTTCCTAAAAGTTTAGAAATTATAGGAGTGAGACACATCTCAGTAAGACAGAACAGATTATTATCAGTGTGTGGCAACATGAGTTTTATTATAGTAAAAACACAAACATTAATTAACTTTTCTATCACTGTGAAATCATATAAAATTGTACTTATACCTTTATATATATTTCAAAATACTTACTTTCTTCCTATAACATACTCTGGCATATAAATTTCTCTGTATACGTAAATACACATATATGCATAAAAGAACTCCCCTGGATGGTTAAACATACAATGTCATGAATTAACCCCGCATGATCGAGTTGCGCGATTCGAAGACTAGACTTAGCCAATGGCTGGCCTACCACCAAGCTAAGTCAAATTGTATTTGTATCTATATCTATAACTGTAAGTATGATTTGTCTACCCAACTGGTCTGGACTCCAGAGAGTAACTCTACTCTTCACTGGCCAAATCGACTATATACCACCAATACTCTCACAATAGTGTGGTTGCACTGGTATTTATGAAGCTATGGTACCGTGCTTAGCTCTGATCCATTAGGGTTCTAAAACCATATAATGCGATTTATAAAACAATACAATACTATGATTTTATTTTCACAATTCGGTATAAAACTGTCATACTATAGTTCTGTATATAAAATGTTGTAATATTGTAACTCTCTATAAACACTACTATACTGTACTTTAATACAGAACACTTTTCATTCTGTGACTCTGTATAAAATGTTGTCATACTGTAGTTCTATATAGAACACTATGATTCTGTAACTCTATATAAAATATTGTTGTACTGTAGTTCTGTATAGAACACTATCATACTATAACTGTGTACAAAAAATCTGTCATATCATAATTCTGTATAAAAAACATTGTCATACTATTAATCTGTATTAAACACTATCATATCATTATTCTATATTACTCTCTTGCCACACAATTTGAATTGCTAATTCATAATAAAATATTCTGCCTGGAACAACTATATTCCTCTGCTAAAAAATAATGATATAATCTTCTAATAATCTGCCTAGGATAACTATACTTTTCTGCTGAAAAAATAATGGTGTAATCATCTCTAGGGCTTTACTTAAACTCAAATACCCAATTTTTCCCAAAACATATATATATATATATATATATGTAATAAATTCAAAATTTTCATTTCCATATGCCTAAATACTCGTAGAAATGTACATATTATTCCTGTAATCACATGCAAAATTTAATCGGTTAAATTTTTGAAAATAACTGACATAATCTTTTCCTTTTACCTTTTCCTAAGAGTGGTGTCTATGATGCCCAAACCACAAAATCTCCCCGGTTAAAACGTTGGTGGCCGAAATTGGAACCCAAGGATATTTTTCGTTCTTCAATCAGCACATGTTTTGCTAAAAAATCGAAGAGAGAGAGAGAGAGACGATTTGGTGCAGGGAGGTCTCTCTGGAATCAGTTAACATTCCTGATTCTTCAAGAAAGTTAACTTTATATATATATATATATATATATATATATATATTAATTAATTTTTTTCATTTAATATTTTTATTTTTATTATTATTTTTTTTAATCACTACGCGCGCTCTCAAAGACCATATCTTACAAAAGCTAATGGTACTACTTCCCTATCTATTCCTAAAAGGGTAAAGCCCAAGTATAGGGCTTGTGAATGTGTGTGTGCTCATATAAATTTAAAAGCCTATACCCTCATTCCAACACATCGTTACACCCTGTATATACTTATCCGTTCATCGACAACATACATATAAGAGCTATATACATAAGTAAAATATTCACAAGTACACAATAATTATTCATATTTACAGGTAAAATATCATGAAGTAATCAAAATGACCATTAAATTCATATTTAGTATAATTCATAATTAATAAATGGCTTAACTCTTTAACTCCCTAGTGGAGTTGCCAAGCTATCGCAACATCCTAAAAAGGGTCTAGAATGGCAAGGGGCAACAATATTGAAGGTTTGAATGAGTCACCACTAACCTGTTATTTTCCAAAGTGCTATTAGTTCACCTAATTACAACTCAGTGATTAGTCTCTAGACTAATCTTAAGAACATGGAACTAGTAGTCTCGGTTTGTATTTAGTAGAGTTGGGATTGGGAGTTCAATTATGTGAGGGGAAGGTACTAGCACCCCCTTCATAGCAGAGTTGGGATCGGAAGTTCAATTATGCAAAGGGAAGGTACTAGCATCCCCTACACATCCGTTCTACAAAAGGTACATATTTAACCATGAATTATCCCTAAATTGAATCTAATGATCTTTAGTTAACTTCTTAGAAAACAAATAAATAATAAAACTTTGAAAGAAAATGTGAAATAAGGTGCAATTTAGGAACTAATAAAAACCTCCAAAAGAAGGGATCTTATTAGATAAACCCTCCTCAAAACTAATATAGGTGAGGTCTGAGACACCTCTTTACCCTTTGTTTGATCATTGGGGCGTTCACATACCAAAATAGAGTATATACAATAATAATAATAAAACAAATTCATCAAATTTTAGCAAAAAGAGTCTTTAAAGCATTCCCACGTTTCTTAAAAAAAATTTGAAAATTTTTCAACATTTTTCTGTAATTTTAGATTTTTAAAAGACTTTTCCTCCGTTTTATTTATTTTTGGTTTTTTAAATTTTTTTATTTTTTTGTTATCTGAGTCAAAATGACTCAAATATTTTATTTATTTATTTATTTTTTAATAATTTTTTAAATATTTTTTTTTTACTATTTTCCCCAATTTTTAAAATTTAAAAATCAAGTAAAAAATAATTTTAAAATTAAAGAAATGAATCAGGAGGTTTGGGATGGATCAGACCGAGTTAATCGGTTTGAATTGGGTCAACTCAGGTAGATCTGAGTCAAATCGAGTTGACTAGGTTACGGAAAGGGCTGCCACGTGGTAGCCATTAGTGGTGACACGTGGCGTTGATATTTTATTTTATTTATTTACTTTCTTTTTTAATTTACTACAGTAGGGTGATGTTAGCATGACTTCACTCGCCACGTAGCAAACTATGACTGGCACTAGGCTTTTGACAGAGATTGCTTACGTGGCAACAATATCTAGTTGTCCAAAGAAAACACACATTGGACGACCAACATCGCGCCACGTCACTCCCCAAACGCATGGTCCTGGGCATGTGTCACCATCGGTACGGTGACACATGCACTTTATTTATTTATATTTTTTTTTCAAAAATTTAATGTAAAAAATTTTTTTCCTTTCTTTTTCTTTTCTTTTCTTTCCTATCGATTTTTTTTTTTTGATTTCTCATAACTTTCTCTCTCTGAACCTCTGTCTCATCCTTCTTGGCTCTCTTTCATAGATCTTTCACCTTCTCCTTGTTTTTATCTTTTCTTTTTTATCTCCTCTTTTTTTACTCTTTTTTTTTTTTGGTGAAGTCTATAGAGAATGGGGAAGTCAGGAACAGGAAGCCCAAAGCTCTCTACTTTTAGATCCATATTTGGATCAATCATCCTGAAGGTAAGATCCTTATTTTTATATTATTTATTTTTTGTTCTATTTTCTTGCATTTTACTTCAGTTTCTTGAAATTAGTAAGTTGAGTCTGGGCTTAATTTTAAATAAGTTGAATCAGACTAGTCTTTTGGGCTTGGGTGAATTGAGTGAATGAAATTCAAGCTGGTTGAGCTATTGGGTTCAATGAGGGCCCATTTGAGTCTTGGACTAGAGGATTATGGATCAAGCCTAATTGGGTTCAACACTTACTAATTTTAAAATGAAACCAATTGGGCCTTAGTAAGATTAAATGGACCTAAAGTCAATGAGTCTATTGTGCACTAGGTTAAGGGTGATTGGGCTTTGATGGCTGGTTTTTAGGCTAAATTAGCTCAAATCCAATTGGGCAATGATCTTCTCCTATGTCAGATTTTGTGATCATATCATCCATGTAAACCTCAATTTCTTGGTGCATCATGTTGTGGAACAATGTGACCATAGCTCATTGGTATGTTGCTCCAACATTTTTAAGTCCAAAGGGCATTACTTAGTAGAAAAAGGTGCCCCACAGGGTGATGAAAGTTATATTTTCTCGACCTTCTGATGCCAACTTAACTTAGCTATACCTTGATCTTTTAAATATTGGATGAGTCCCTGCCATTGTAGGGGCTATCCTCACCTCGAGAATCCTAATAGGATGTCATTGCCCCACTTCTAGATTTCTTCGTCAGACTATTTAAATTATTATTTCAGTCAAGTGATACAAACAAAATGCATCTTTTAAAGGATGCCAAGGCACCCTCCCCTTAGGCATATAGGAGAGGCAAAATTTCTCCATCTCCTATTGACGTTTTCCAATCACCGAGGTATTACACATGCAACGACATGCATAAAAAATCATAAATAGAGGTTGCAGATTAAGGGCGATGCAGACAATGCAAAACAAATCCAAATTCCTAAGTGTATATAACAAATGAACACAGGTATGGTGAGATTTTAGCATAGTGATAATAAGAACTAGTTAGCATAATAGCAATGACAATTGCATAGCAAAATAATATGCCCAAGAATGAGGATGAGCATTTCAACAAATACAAGAATTTTATAATAATATAACAAGACATGGAATTGTAGAGATTTTAGTAATTTTATTACTCTAATTAATTTTTTTTTTAAACATTAGAATACACAGTTCTTTAAAATAATATAAAAATCTTCTTTTCTAGGAAGAACATATAAGTATTATTTTTTCAATAACTTTACAAACTTAATGAATATTACCATATGTGTATATTCTCCTAGACATGTCACAAGTTGAACTTGTTCAGGGCACTTGCTTACTGTAACACCCCGAACCCGTCAAGTGGGACTTGAGGTGTGATAAGACCATTCACCGTCTCTGATACCATTCTCACAGTGGAAATAATAAAACAATCATAAATAAAATACCAAAGTTCCATACTATTCAACCCAAAATGTATATCCATTCACTTATATTACATAACCATAAATATTAAACATAACTTTATAAATAACTGTTCCTACTACCACCCAAAATTTCCAAAGTTCTCAACCCTGCCCCAGAGCTTTCAAAGCTCGATCACCTGAAGGACCTGAAAATATAATAATTCACTAGGGTGAGACACCTCTCAGTAAGGAAGAAATAAACTATAACAGTGTGTGGCAGATGAGTTCTAGTGTATAAAATTATAGTTGTTTAATAATCAAGATTAACTGAAAGGATACACACAGACACAGTTCGTAATCACACATACACAACCAATATTTATAGTGAAAGTTCCCGAGGATTGGGGAGTTTACACGCTCATACATGTAACGTCCCTTTGCTCTGATATCGTTTGTAACCCTACCCTTTAATTTGGGTATGGCTACAACTGATACTGATCAGATCACTCACCTTACTCGGTAAGCCCTTGGACGGAGAGTTTTACTTTGTTATAAATATTTATGCATTTAAGTCCACATACCAGTATTCACACACATTCACATAAATCATCCTTGGTGGATACAATACATTCCATTGATCTCAGTACGTGGCCCACCTAGGGCAACTGGATGCCTCATAGTATGTGGCCCACATAAGGCTACTACGTACAACCCAGTACGTGGCCAAATTAGGGCTACACTGTACTATCTAGTACATAGCCCACAAAGGGCTACTATGTACTACCCAGTACGTGGCCCATATAGGGCTATTGCGTACTACCCAGTACGTGACCCACATAAGGCTATTGTGTATCGCTGCGTACTGAGCATCTCTCCTCATAGCTCTCAGTACGTGACCCACTCAGGGCAACTATGTACCTCTCAGTACGTGGCCCACATAGGGCTACTATGTACAACTCTGTACGTGGCCCACATAGGGCAGCTGCGTACTTCACTATGCGTGACCCACGTAGGGTAGCTACGTATTTCACTGTACATTTATATTCAAAACAGACAGTATTCACCCAGATAGACAGTATTTACAACTAAACAGGATTCACCACCAAACAGTGTTCACAACCAAGCAATATTCACAACCACACAATATTCACAACTAGATAGCACTAACAAGCAGAGAGTATTCACAGCTGAACAGTATTCACAGCTAGTTAATTAAGAAGGATTATTTTAATGTCACACGGTTTTTCCCAAATATAAATTACAATCAAAATCATTATTTTAAATTGCCTAAACCGTTTAGAAAATCATACTATTAATGTACGACTCATATACTCGAAATTGACCAGTTCAAATTTAAATAAAAAATTTGGTATAATTTTATTCCCCTTACCTGTTCCTCAAAATTCTACCTAAATCGAATGAAAAACGGAACCCTACAATCCATAAATACTAACTTAACTAGTTCAACCTCCAAAATATTTATCATTTAACATTTCCAAAGCCCAAACAACTCAAATAGCTAATAAATATTAAAACAACTCCCTTACCCTAATTTTGGGGTGGTGCCTAAGAACTCCAAATCAAGTTTCTGCTCTGATTAACTTGGATAGAATCTCCATAGGAACCTCGTGGTGGTTTCCGATCATCGAATCAGATTGAATCTGGGTAAAAATCGAAGAGAGAAGGTGGGAGGGCCGAAGCCCTAGGGAGAGAGTGAGAGAGGATAGAGATTTCATGGGAAAAAATGACCCAAGGCCTATTTATAGGCTAGCCTTCGTTATCAAATTTAAAAGGTTCTTTGATGAGTCAATTAAAACCTAAAATTTCTTGGCTCTCGGTAATTCCTCGCGCTCGTCGATGAGGCCCTGCTGTGTGCCCCCTTAAATTTATTTCCCCTTTTCTTTTATTTATTTTTTGGGTTCAGGTTATTACACCTATGGTCACTTGTCTCATGCACTTGGGATCGAATTCCATCATGTAAATGATAATGTAAGGTCATTTTTCAGAGATAGTTTTTCCCTAGGCTAAAAAAGGGAGTATGACTCCTCAATCATATTAATGTTTCCTAGTGCCAAAGTGAGAATAGCATAGAAAGCTTGTAATGACCCAAAGAATAATGGTATTTAAATAATAAAGAGGGAGGGAAATGGAAACAGAAACAGAAGGAGGCAGCAGGCTTTGTCGACGACGTTGTATTTTGGGTGTAATAACCTAGGAATTTAATCAATGACTCGTCGACGAATATAGAGGATTCATGGACGAGGATAACATAGGGTCTCGTCGACGAGGTTATGTTTCGTCGACGAGAAGATACCGAGAGGTTGTTTTCTAAAATCTGAAATTTATCGACGAGGAGATAGTGTTCGTCGACGAACCTTCTTCGTGACCTCGTCGACGAGCTGACGTGGCTCGTCGACGAAGGCCGCGGTATAAATAGTGTTAAACGAGGATTTTTACGTAGAAATTCAGTGGAACTTTCTCTTTTCTTTCTTCCTACGGTTCCTCCTTCATCGCTCTTCGATTTTGGCCCCATCGTTCACCGGATCGACGATTCGAGGCCACCACGATGCTTTTAAGGAAGTTCTCCCTAAGTCCGCCGGAGTAGATCGTCAGTGGGATGAAGTTGGATTTCATCCCAGATTTAGGGTAAGGTCTTTTCGTTGAAATTTGGCTTTCCAGCAGTTGTAGGAAATGCAGTAGATGTAGAAATTGTAACATTTTGTTTTGGGATATATGGTTTTTAGGGTGTGGAGTGGGAAGCCTTGCGGGTGTAGGACCCGTTACAGTAGGGGGTTTTAGCCAGAATCAGGTAAGGGAAATATGCTATGCTAGGCAAACCTGTTGTGATTCAGTATAAATTATATGTTTTTCATCAAATTATTATTCAGATTATTTATGTAGTTTCATAGCTTGATAATATTAATGTTTAATTATGTTGCATGAGTTTATTATTCCTAGTACATGGTTTCCATAATTTCTAGAATACCATGATTTTCAGTATACGTACAGAATATGAAATTTACAATATTTTTCAAAAATTATGATGTACCTATTTTGAAACCATAGCGTTCAGTTCATACAGTTAATCAGGAAATTCAATTATCCAGTTATGCAGACATTTCAGATATCCAATTATTACAGTTTATTTAGCTCAGAATATATAATGTTATGGTTGTTTCAGCTATTGCAAAATCATGATAAATATAGCATTTTATAAATATCAGTTATATATATGGTATCAGACCCTGATGGACCATATTCAGTAGCAGAACACGGTACCGTAGCTATATTCAGTTCATAGTGCAATCCCTATTCAGATAATAGGTGGTATTCAGAAGTCGATCGTGCCTATGTTGTGGATAGGCTCCCCATCATATATGGGTTGAGGGGGCCGATCTGATTGTCGGAGTTCACTTGACTTACCCTAGTCGGCTAGCCAAGTTAGGTCCCGCCTTCAGGCCGCACAACCCTATCATGAGGGGTTAATTCATGACTCCAGTTATCCATCCAGGGAATTTTCTCAATTTTATTATATATGTATGATCATATTTTTCAAAAAATTAGCCCTACTTAGATATTTAGAAGTATTATGAGCAGATTATTTAGAAAAACCAAATTATGTTAAACAATATAGGTGTATGATATACTGTAATAGAAATGTGGGTTTTCTTCAGATTTTATTAATTATGGTATTTTCTTAAATCAGAATTTCTAAGCATAGGACTCACTTGCTACACCCTAGTAATAGCATGTTTCTTCTTACTGAGTGTCGCCTCATCCCATTTAACTTATATTTTTCAGGTGATCCAGTGAGGTGAGCAGATCAGACTCGCAGATAAAAGGGTTTTCAGTGCTACCTATAGATAGAGTGAGTATTTTTGGGAAGGTTTTCTTTGTATAGTTCTAGTCTTTGAAGAGGGTTTTTGAGAAGTACAACTTTATATGTATATTTTGGGAGTACTTTAGCACTCTGGTATTGTATGACATTGTATTGTATATGCATATGGTTGTGATTATATGATTTCAGCTTCTCGCTGCTTAGGTTGATGTTTTATTCCATTAAGAGTTATCAGCGCAGTTTAATTTATTATATAAAAATATAGAATTTTAGCAGGTCGTTACAATTTGGTATCAGAGCCTAGGTTGTTAGGTTCTATAGACTTTAGAGTGCAGTGGAAGCAATACCAGAGTATAGGAAATGATTTGAGGTTTGTTATGTAGTCTGGATACATGATTTTCCATGGGGGTTTTTGTGTTTTTCTTGAGGTGATGATTTTAAGAAAACCATGGTAAACTATCATCGGGTCGTGTGTCTAGGTGTCAGAATTGGATTTTGAGTTAAGATTGGGGAGAGTAGTCAATTATAAATATAGGATTTGAGTATAATGAAATAGATAGGGTCGGTGCAAGAGATAAGGTTCTTAAGTGTGTTCTTATTTTTCAGGATGAACCCAGGAAGCAGTGGCACAAATGTTGGAGGAAACAGGCCAGTACCTTCCACCATAGGTGGTGGTGATATGGATGTAGTACTATGCAGCGTCACCCAGAAGGTGATGGCTGAGATGGCCAAGATCTCAGGGGAGCGCAGCTGTACAATCAAGTAGTTTACGCGGATGAAGCCCCCATCCTTTGCTGGATGAGATGACCCGATTGTAGCTGAGAATTGGGTCCAGGACATTGAAGAGACATTGGCGGTGCTTCCTTGTTCGAATGAACAGAAGGTGGTGTTTGTAGCATTTAAACTGACAGAGGAGGTGAAGCACTGGTGGAGAAGTAAAGGCCAGTTTTGGTGCTAGTGACTTGGGACCAATTCAAGGAGCTGTTCTTCAAGCGATATTTGCCCTTGGTCATTCAAAGCGTGAAGGCAGTAGAGTTTATGCATTTGGTACAGGAGCACATGACCATATCCCAGTATGCAGCTCGATTTATCGAGTTGTCATGTTTTGCTCCACATATAGCACCTGATGAAGAGAAAAAAGTAAGGAAGTTTGAAGAGGGACTGAGGCAGAATTTGTTTGTGCAGGTGATTGGTTTCAGGGCTCAGACATTTATGGAGGTTGTAGACAGAGCTGCTATCATTGAAAGTGGTATTTAGAGGGGTTTAGCAGCTCACAGTCAGAGGAAGAAGCTGACACCTCAAGGTTTTCAAGCTGGCTCCAGTAAGGGTCCATGGAGAGGAGGTCGAGATAGGGGAGATCAGTGGCAGACGACAGGACCTTGTGAGAATTAGGTTACGCTGACTTTCCCGGTATGTCAGACGTGCGGGAGACATCATTTGGGGGAGTGCCAGACAGGGAGAGATGTGTGCTATCGCTGTGGGAGACCGAACCACATGGCACGTGCATGCCCAGGTCAGCCAGACCAGGTCCTAGCTCCCAGGCCCTATCAGAGAGGTTATCAGGCGGCTCAGAGAGGTTATTAGGTGGCTAGGGGAGGTCAGCAGAGGAATGTGGCTCCGGCGAGAGTTTATGCATTGACGCTAGGTGATGCTTAGGCTGTCGTGGATATGGTGACAAGTACTTTTACTATTTTATCATATCCAATTATTGTTTTATTTGACTCAGGTGCTACACATTCATTTTTCTCTACGTCCTACATTAAATTATTTGGAAGTGAGACCCAATTATTAGATGTGGAATTGTCAGTAGCTACGCCATCAGGGTTAGTGATACGGTGTCAGAGGGTGCTCAGAGGTTATCCAATAGAAATTCAGGGGAGAGCGCTACCAGCAGATCTTATTTTGTTTGAGATATGTGGGTTTGATGTAATACTGGGTATGGATTGGTTGGCAATTAATCATGTCAGTATTGATTGCCATCAGAAGGAAGTAATTTTCAGACCCCCTGGTGAGCAAGAATTCAGGTTTGTTGGTTCATGTGTACATGCTCCGTTACAAATAGTATCAGCTATACTGGCAAGCAGACTACTCTAGGACGGAAGTTAGAGATTTGTGGCTTTTGTAAAGGAAGCGTCAGAGAATGAATTGAAGCTCAGCAGTAACCTAGTCGTATGAGAACTTCCATATGTTTTTCCAGAGGAGCTACCAAGGTTGCCTCCCGAACGCGAGGTGGATTTTCCCATAGATTTACCTCCAGGCACGACACCAATTTCTAAGGTTCCTTATCGTATGGCTCCAACTGAATTAGGAGAATTGAAAAATCAGTTGTAAGAATTGTTGAATAGAGGATTTATATGACCCAGTGTATCATCATAGGGAGCTCCAGTATTGTTTGTAAAGAAGAAAGACGGGTCTTTGAGGATGTGTATTGATTACAGAGAAATCAACAAGGTTACTATTAAGAATAAATATCCTCTACCCCGTATAGATGATTTATTTGATTAGCTCCAGGGTACACAGGTATATTCCAAGATCGACCTCAAATGAGGGTATCATCAAGTGAGAGTAAAAGCAGGGGATGTCGCGAAGACAACCTTCAAGACCAGGTACAGGCACTGTGAATTCTCGTTATTCCTTTTGGTCTGACGAATGCCCCTGCTGTGTTTATAACTTGATGAATAGAGTTTTTCACCAGTATCTAGATCAATTTGTGGTGGTTTTTATTGATGATATACTCGTATACTCGAAGAATTCTGAGGATTATGAGGTACATTTGAGGCAGGTACTGTAGACACTCAGGGAAGAGAAGCTATATGCTAAGTTTAGTAAGTGAGAGTTCTGGCTTAAGTAAGTTGCATTTTTAGGCCATGTGATCTTAGGGGATGGTGTTTTAGTAGATCCCAATAAGGTTAATGCGGTGGTGAATTGGGTCAGGTCGAAAAATGTGTAAGAAGTCAAAAGTCTCTTGCGACTGGCAGGTTATTACCGTCGGTTTGTTGAGGGGTTTTCAACTTTGTCAGGGCCTCTCACACATTTGACCAAGAAAAATGCCCCATGTTTGTGTGGGATGAAGAATGTGAGCAGAGTTTCTAGGAACTAAAGCAACGGCTCGTCAACGCACCAGTTCTGACAATTTCATCAGGAGGTGATGGGTTTTTAATTACAGTGATGCGTCTTTGAAAGGGCTTGGTTGCGTATTGAGACAGCACAGTAAGGTGGTGGCGTATGCTTCTAGATAATTGAAAGAATATGAAAAGAACTACCCTATTCATGATTTGGAATTGGCTGCGATTGTACACGCACTGAAGATCTGGGGACATTACTTATATGGTGAGAGATGTGAAATATTTTCCGATCATAAGAGCTTTAAGTACTTCTTTACTCAAAAAGAGTTGAATATGCGCCAGAGAAGGTGGTTAGAACTCATCAAGGATTATGACTGCACCATCAATTACCACCCAGGTAAAGCAAATATGGTAGCTGATGCTTTGAGCCGTAAATCAGAAGATACAGCGCAGTTAGTAGTAGTGGTTTAGCACCCAATTCAGATGGACTTGGAAAGGCTCGGCATGAAATTAGTAGCAGATGATCCTCAGGCATTCATAGCCAATTTGGTTGTACAACCTACACTTTATGAACAGATTAAAGCTACTTAGGGGAATGATCCAGAATTAGTAGAGGTGATAGCCAGAATATAAGATGATCAGGGAGAGGAATTCAGTATTTCTGATGATGGGGCTTTGAGATTTCGCACTAGATTGTGTGTGCTTGTAGATGGTAGTATTAGGAGAATGATTCTAGAGGAGGCTCATAGATCTCTATACACTGTTCATCCGAGCAGTACAAAAATGTATAGGGATCTACGAGAATATTTTTGATGGAGTGGCATAAAGAGGGAGATTGCAGAATTTGTACAACAATGTTTGACATGCCAGTAAGTTAAAGCTGAGCATCAGAGGCCGGCAAGTCAGTTGCAACCACTTTTCATTCCTGAATGGAAGTGGGACCACGTATCCATGGATTTTGTTACTGGGCTACCGTCGGCGCCGCATGGTCAGAATGCCATCTTGGTAATTATTGATAGGTTAACAAAGACAGCTCATTTCCTGCCCATTAGAGTTAGCTACCCTATGAACAGACTAATAGAGATTTACATACAGGAGATTGTTCTACCCCATAGAGTGCCAATATCAATAGTTTTGGACCGTGATCCATGTTTTACATCACGGTTTTGGAGAAGCTTGCAAGAAGCATTGGGGACTCAGTTGGCATTTAGCACCACTTTCCATCCTCAGATAGACGGTCAGACTGAGAGAACGATTCAGGTACTTGAGGATATGTTGCGAGCGTGTGTATTGGATTTTGGGGGTAGTTGGACTCAGTATATGCCATTGGTGGAATTTGCCTACAACAACAGCTACCAGGCTAGCATTTCCTTATGAAGCACTCTATGGTAGGAGGTGTCATTCCCCTTTATACTGGAGTGATATGGGCAAGAGGCGAGTTTTGGGGCTAGAAATAGTACAGCAAGCGTATGATAAATTTTGACTCATTCGAGATAGAATTAGTGCAGCACAGAGTCGGCATAAAAGCGACACGGATACTCGCTGCCGGGAACTGGAATTTGAAGTGGGTGATTATGCATTTTTGAAAATAGCACCATTGAAGGGGATTATGAGGTTTGGGAAGAAGGGTAAGTTGAGCCCTAGGTTCATTGGCCCATTTGACATACTCGAGAGGATTGGGTCAATGGCTTATCGGCTAGCTTTACCACCATCTTTATTCAGGATTCACAACATGTTTCATATCTCTATGTTAAGGAAATACGTCCCATATCCTTCCCATATCATCAGCTATGCAGAATTGGAACTCAGTGGTGATCTAGTATACAAAGAAGCTCTAGTGTGGATCCTAGACAGAAAAGAACAGGTATTGTGTAGCAAAAGGATATCATTAGTGAAAGTCTTGTGGATGAGTCACACGGTATAAGAAGCCTTGTGGGAGCTTGAAGATGAGATCAGATAGAAATATCCCCACTTATTTAGTGAACACAGTGGTGATGTATAGATTAGGGTAGTAGTAATTTTATTTTGTTTAGCATAGTGTAATTCTAATATAGTGTATAGGATAGGTAATATTTTAGTTTTGGGGGAATTTTCTTTTATTGTTGTAATCTCCCAGAACCACCCAAGTAACCATGGTATTCCTGCACCATAAGTGAGGGCGGGTAATAAAATAAATAGATCGTTTTGTCTTTAAGAGATGATGAGTTATATGAATAGTAAATTTTGAGGACAGAATTTTATAAGGAGAGGAGAATGTAATGACCCAAAGAATAATGATATTTAAACAATAAAGAAGGAGGGAAATGGAAACAGAAACAGAAGGAGGCAGTAGGCTTTGTTGACGAACGCTTTTCGTTCATCGACGACGTTGCACTTTGGGTGTAATAACCTAAGAATTTAATCAAGGACTCATCGACGAATACAGGGGATTCATCGACAAGGATAACAGAGGGTCTCGTCGATGAGGGTATGTTTCGTCGAGGAGAAGATACCGAGAGGCTATTTTCTAAATTATGAAATTCGTCAACAAGGAGATGGTGTTCGTCGGCGAACCTTCTTCGTGACCTCGTCAACGAGATGACGTGGCTCGTCGACGAAGGCCGTAGTATAAATAGTGTTAAATGAGGATTTTTACGCAAAAATTCAGCAGAACTTTCTCTCTTTTCTCTCCCTACGGCTCCTCCTCCATCTCTCTTCAATTTCAGCCTCGTCGTTCACCAGATCGACGATCCGAGGCCACCACGACGCTCCTGGGGAAGTTCTCCCTAAGTCTACAAAAGTGGATCGTCGGTGGGACAAAATTGGATTTCATCCCAGATTCAGGGTAAGGTCTTTTCATTGAAATTTGACTTTCCAGTAGTTGTAGGAAATGCAGTAGACGTAGAAATTGTAATATTTTGTTTTGGGGTATATGGTTTTCAGGGTGTTGAGTGGGAAGCCTTGCGGGTGTAGGACCCGTTACAGTAGGGGGTTTTAGCCAGAATCAAGTAAGGGAAATATGCTATGCTAGGCAAACCTTCTGTGATTCAGTATAAATTATATATTTTTCAGCAAATTATTATTCATATTATTTATGCAGTTTCATAGCCTGATAATATTAATGTTTATTTGTGTGGCATGAGTTTATTATTCCCAGTACATGGTTTCCAAAATTTTTAGAATACCATGATTTTCAGTATACGTACAAAATATGAAATTTACAATATTTTTCAGAATATTATGATGTACCTATTTCGAAACCATAACATTCAGTTCATACAGTTAATCAGGAAATTTAGTTATCCAGTTATGCAGACATTTCAGATATCCAATTATTACAATTTATTCAGCTCAGAATATATAATGTTATGGCTGTTTCAGCTATTGCAAAATCATGGTAAAAACATTATTTTAGAAATATTAGTTATGTATATGGTATCAGACCCTGATGGACCATATTCAGTAGCAAAGCACGGTATCGTAGCTATATTCAGTTCAGAGTGCAACCCCAATTCAGATAATAGGTGGTATTCAGAAGTTGATTGTGCCTATGTTGTGGAGAGGCTCCCCATCAAATATGGGTTGAAGGGGCCGATCTGACTGTCGAAGTTTAGTTAACTTACCTTGGTCGGCCAGCCAGGTTAGGTCCCGCCTTCGGGCCGCACAACCTTGTCATGAGGGTTTAATTCGTGACTTCAGTTATCCATCCAGGGAATTTTCTTAGTTTTATTATATATGTATGATCAGATTTTTCAGAAAATTAGTCCTACTTAGATATTTAGAAGTATTATGAGCACATTATTCAGAAAAACCAGATTATGTTAAACAATATAGGTGTATGATATACTGTAATAGACATGTGAGTTTTCTTCAGATTTTATTAATTATGGTATTTTCTTAAATCAAAATTTCTAAGCATAGGACTCACTTGCTACACCCTAGTAATAGCATGTTTCTTCTTACTGAGCGTCGCCTCGTCCCATTTAACTTATATTTTTCAGGTGATCCAGTGAGCCGAGCAGATCAGGCTTGCAGATAGAAGGGTTTTTAGTATTGCCTATTGATAGAGTGAGTATTTTTGGGAAGGTTTTCTTTGTATAGTTCTAGTCTTTGAAGAGGGTTTTTGAGAAGTACAGCTTTATATGTAAATTTTGGGAGTATTTTAGCACTCTAGTATTATACGACATTGTATTGTATATGCATATGGTTGTGATTATATGATTTCAGTTTCTCGCTACTTAGGTTGATGTTTTATTCCATCAAAAAGTTATCGGCGCAGTTTAATTTATTATCGGCGCAGTTTAATTTATTATATAAATATATAGAATTTTAGCAGGTCGTTACAAAGCTATTTAAGGGATTGTGATTGTTTATCAACTTATAAAACTCACTAGCTATTGTAAACGTGTTTAGCCTATTGGCCTCCCTCACTGGACACACATTATTAACGGATGTGTTAATAATGAATTACATTGCTTTAATGTTTACTGCTTGCGTGCCAATGGCTTTCATAAGTTTCTTATTGCTTCACTTATATTTTCATGATTGACAATGAAAGTTCTTTATTAGTGAATTGTGGTAAATGCTATGCTAACTAGTTAAACAATAGTTTTTTAGCTAGCACCAAACAGTCCTTTCACGAATGTGTGAAATATTCAGCCTATAATATCTGGTATCAGAGCTCAATTATTTTCTACGTGAGTTTAGTTGCCTCCATTATGGGTGTTAGCTTTACCGTGATCCCAAGAGGGGGGGTGAATTGGTATTTTTAAATTTTATCTCCTAGGTATTCCACCTAGCAGCAGTATGTTCACAAGCCTAGGGTCAATCTAGTGCAAATAATGTAAATATACCAGAAATAAAATAAAGCAGTTTAAACAACCATACAAGCACCAGAAAGCAGTAAAGAGAGGATGACACGCAGATATGTTATCGAGGTTCGGCCAACTGCCTACGTCCCCGCCTTGGCTAACCAGCACAAGGATTATCACAATACCTTGCTCACTTAAACGGGTGGAGCGACACCTATACAAACCAGGTCAAATTAACACAGGGCTGACCTCAACCTTTACACCAATCCTTACCGGGCTGGATTACCGCCCCCTCAGGCCACGCCTGGAATCTCTCAGATATACAATCAAAGGTACAATACAAGAGTGCTTTCACGTAAAGCAGATTTGTACCACAAGTGCGCACAAACACAAACACCACAGATGATTTAATAATGTAAGCTCTGTGTGGTCTAAATATGTCAACTCTCAACAATGTTTTCTATCTGTGTAGCAAGTACGTGAGAGTGTCAATAATAATCTGTGTACTTCAAAATATTCAGTCAAGAGTGTTCACACAGAATATCAAACAAGCCTCAATATTATCAATCAATAGAATGCGTATATGTTTGGATTGCAAAATAGATAATCTTTGTTTTCGGCAAATGATATATAAACTTGTATAAATAATACCACAAAGATTGATATATCACACACACGAATATCTTTTCACAAATATATCAATATGAACACCACAAGATATTCGGATATGTTTGAAAGTATTTTTGCAATCTCCAAATAAAAACGAACTTCCTAAGATATTGCAACGAGAATGCAATACTTGGGATGTCACAACAAGTCTTTCTTAGGGCAGGCTTATTGGCAAAGCCTCCTAAGAAAACTTAGGTTATGCTCTCAAAAATCGATTCAAATATGCAACAATATGGAGAGCTAACCTCTAAGTAAAAGTACTCAATACACTTACAAATGATTTAGATGGATGAAGAGTGTAAGCTTGAGTAGGTTTCAAAAGGAGTGTGAGTAATGAGAGGCAAAAATGAGTATTTTGGCTTGAGAGAAATTTTGTTAATCTTTTTGCTAATCCGTGCTTAAATCACCAAATGAAGGAGTATATATAGACATACTAAAAATTTTGACCGTTGGGGACTTATTAGGGATTTTTGGAAAAGATTAATGACACTTAAGATAATTTAACCCCGTTAAAAAATTATTAACTGCGGTAAAAAATGGGAGCAACCCGAGAGGTCCGATCGACCAGAAATGGTTCGGTCGACCAGGACTCAAGTAGCTCGGTCGACCAGGGCAATTTTGAACTGAGTGGCTCGGTCGACCAGAGAGGGCGATTTGCCAAATTTCTGAGATTCGGTCGACCGGGGCCTTTTTGAACTACAGGGCTCGGTCGACCAGGCAGTTGGGAATTCTCCCAAGACCCCTCGATCGACCAGGTGGCTGGAGTACAAATCTGGTCGGTCGACCGGGAGGTCAAAAAGTTGACTCCCAGGAGGTTCGGTCGACCGAGGTCAAATGACCTATAAGGGCTCGGTCGACCGGGCTTGGGTCAAACAGTTGACCCGGACCGGTTTCGGTCGACCAGGCCAGATTGAACTGAGTTAGCCGGTCGACCGAAAGTGCACCAAGTGTGCATTTCGGTCCTAAATTGACCCAAATAAGTCTATTTCAAGTGCCTAATAAACATATGTGCATATGTGCGTGTCCGGGTCCAATTTGGAAACACCGAAAAAGTCCGGTGTCTATTTCACCCTAAGGTCTTTCTATGGTTCGGTTTGAGCTTACAAATTAAATCATGCATGTGATGTGTGTGAGCTTATTACAAACCGAAAACCTTAATTACTATTACAGACAAATTTCATTTAAAAACTATTACAATTAAGAGTATGAAATTGTCTTCAAGTCTTTAAGCTTTTCACGTGCCACTGAAGATATGCTAATATGAACCTGCACATGAACTAGATATTTATTAAATACAATTGTATTTGTCATTATCAAAACCAGGGTGTGACCTATAAGGTCAACAATGGGATTGGTAAAACTTTGGTAAATGACCATGCCAACCAATGCCTAATGAATTGATGTGTTAGAAGCATAAGCTAAGATGGTAGCCAACAATGTGGCTGTAGAGATGGCCCGACTGACAGAACGTGTAGATGAATTAGAGGGATCAAAAAGACATCAACAAAGTTTAATGGTAAAAAAGTTAGAGGACTTTAACCACACTGAGGAGACCTTGCAAGATATAATTTGATTGCAAAGGTGAATATGCTCGTTCTTACTATCGGAAACTCTAACACTTCAGGCTTTAGCAAGCCAAGGTACCAAAACCCAGGACGTATAGGGTGCCTGTGATGCCAAGTAGTTGGAGAGTTTCTTGTTTAATATGGAGCAAGACTTTTGCGCTTTGAGGACAGACTCAAAATAGGAAAAAGTGCATACTGCCACTGTGTAGTTGATGGTTGGGCAGACTTGAAGAGAGAGCTTAAAGCCCAATTATTTCATTAGAATGTTGAGTTTAATCTACAAAAAAGCTTAGAGACCTCAAGCATACTAGGTCAATTAGGGAATACATGAAACAATTTTCTACTTTGATGTTGGATATTAGGGACATGTTAGAAAAGGACAAGCTATTTTATTTTCTAAAGTTCTTGAAACCGTGGGCAAAGGTGGAATTTAATAGGCAAAGAGTTCAAGACTTGTCTACTACACAAGCTTCTGCAGAAAACTTGACTGACTATACTGGTGATAATATCGCTTCGTCCAAAGAGAGTAGAGTAGGTGGAAAAAGTAAAAAGTATTTCAGGAAGGGCAAACTCAAAATTTAGGGAGGCGATAGTAAGACATCAACTTCGAAAGAAGCTTCATTGTCTCGTGAGTTCAACATACCTAATGGAAGGGTTAAATTTCATTCTATTTATGTTGAGGCCCTCATAGAGTTGTTGAATGCAAGTTATTATTCAATGCCTTACAAGCTTCTATTGCAGAGGAGGCATTAGAGAGTGATAAGGAAGAGAAGGATACCCCAAGGATGGGTGTAATGTGGCTAGTGAACACATTGTAGAAATAGGCAAAAGCATCAAAAGTTACACAAGTGAAAGGGTTGATGTTTGTGGACTTGAGGATAAATGGGAAGAGTACTTGTGCTAGGTGGATACCAGGGCTACCCATAATTTTTTTTTTCATAGGAAAAAGTAGGGACACTCAAGTTATCCTCGGAGAAGGATTCAAGACACATGAAAGTGGTGGATTCTATAGCCCAGTGAGAAAGTGACTATGAAACTTGGGCAGTGGAAAAGTCATGCGAGTTTCACAGTGGTGTCTTTGGATGACATCCAAATAATTTTAGGACTGGAATTCCTAAGGGAGACTAAGGCAATGCTAGTGTCTTTTCTAGTTCTCTATATCTGATGATGATCACCCTTGCATGGTCCAAGTCATTGCAAAGAAAGGAGATGATGAGAAGTTCCTTTCAGCCATGCAACTCAAAAAGGGATTGAGAAGGGGTGAACAGACATATCTCACCACAGTGGTGGTAGAGGAAGAAATAGGCCAAGAGCTTATGCCTATGGCCATCCAAGTTGTGTTAGATGAGTACAAGGAGGTGATTTCAGACAAGATACCTCACAACTTTCCTCCATGATGATGTTTGGAGCATGAGATCAAGTTTTTTCCAAGAGGGAAGCCACATGCTAAGGGGTCATATCATATGGTGCCTTTAAAACTAGCAGAGTTAAGAAAACAATGTCTTGATGATTTGTTGGAAGTGGGATATATTTTCCCTTACAAAACACCATTTAGAGCACCATTTTTGTTTCAAAGGAAACATAATAGGTGCATGCGGATGTGTGTAAACTACCACGCACTTAACAAGGTGACAATGTGCAACAAGTATCCTATCACGTTGATTGTCGATCTGTTTAATCAACTGAGTCATGCCAAGTACTTCACTAAACTTGACATGAGGTCAAACTACTCTCAAGTGAGGATAGTTTGTGGGGATGAGTCAAAACAACTTATGTGACGTGGTATAGGGCATATGAGTTATTGATGATGCCTTTCGGGTTGACAAATGCCCTGCCAAAATTTTGTACCTTAATGAATTAGTATTTTGCCAAAATTTTGTACCTTGATGAATTAAGTATTTTGTGAGTACCTCAACAAGTTTTTCAAAGTGTAATTGATGATATTATTATCTATAGTTCCACTCTAAAGGAATATAAAGAGTATCTATGGAAGGTGTTCGACAAGCTGAAGGAGAACAATTTGTATATGAAGAAAGAGAAATGCTTTTTTGCTCAGTGGACATCAAATTCCTTGGTCATGTAATTTAACAAGGTCATATTAGGATGGATATGGAGAAGGTGGGGCTGAGAGCTATTCAAGAATGGAAGATCCCAACAACAATGAAGGAGCTACATTCCTTTCTTGGTCATACCAACTATTATAGGAAGTTCGGTACTAAAGGAGAATTGCTCCTTTGACAGAACTACTGAAGAAGGGTCGATTAGGGGTGGAACTAGATAGAGAAATGTTATGGAGCCTTTTATGACTTGAAGGTTGCCATGATGAGAGATTCGGTACTTGCTCTTTCAAACATCATGAAACCTTTCGTGATACAAACAGATGCATCGAACTACGCCCTAGGAGGAGTCTTGTTACAAGAGGGACATCCTATTACGTACGAGAGTCGTAAGCTAAGTGAAGTGGAATAGAAGTACAAAACTTAGGAGAAGGAGATGCTAGTAATGATCCATTGTCTCCATATGTGGAGGCATTATCTACTTGGGTCAAGGGTTGTAGTTAAAACAGATAACTAGGGTTTAATTTTTAGCCACTTCTTCATATAGCCCAAGTTCACACCCAAGCCAAACTAGTGGCAAGAATTCTTGGCAGAATTTGAATTTTTTTTTTTCATTTAATTAAGCACAAGGCAGGGCGTTTGAACCAAGTTGCTGATGCATTAGGTAGGAAGGTCGAGCTAGCAGCCTTATAGATGGTAACACCCTTGACGCTAAGTACGATTGTCACAATGATGTGGGAGCACATCAAAGAGAATTTAGTCAATGATCTAGTTGTGCAGAACCTCATAAAGCTTATAAAAGAGGGGAAAACACGTCAGTATGGATAGAAGACGAATTGCTGATGACCCATGGTAACCAGCTCTTTATGCCATGATCTGGAGATTTGAGGAAGACACTGTTGATAGAGTGTCATGATACCATGTGGGTTAGACATCCAGGATGGTAGAGCGCACTTTGACATTACTGTAGCAAAGGTATTATTGGTCCCACATGCATGATGATGTGGTTGATAATGCTCAGACTTATCTCACCTGCCAATAAGACAAGGTGGAGTGGAAGAAGATTGCAGGGCTACTAGAGCTCCTACCAATACCATCCAGACCATGGGAGAGTGTCTCTATAACGACCTAATTTTTCAAACAATTTTTTTCCCTTATAAAAATATTTTGTGAAATTTCACTGTCCTGATACCTTTTATTATAAATCATACCACCATCATGGTCCTAAGCTACCTATGCAGCGTAAAGTAGAAATACATACAACCGTATGAATATATACAATACCAGAGTGTCAGAATTTTTCCCAAAATATACATACATAACCATTATCAAAATACCCTCATCTGAACCTAGGGACTACTCAAAAATGACTTCCCAAAATACTCACCCTACAAACAGGGTAGTATTGTAGTCCCTCTATCCGTGAGCCTGATCTGCTCGCCTAACAGGATCACCTGCAAAATGTTAAATCACTGGGATGAGACAACACTCAATAAGATGAAATACGCTATTACGAGTGTGGCAGGTGAGTTTACATATTTGTAAAAACTAATTTAGAAATACCATAAATAGTTGAGTCTAAGAAAACATGTATAAATAATGTGCAATATAGCTCATATCTATATTATTTAACATAAACTATTTTTCTGAATTTTCTATTCATAATACTTCTAATATTCATAGGCATGTCTACGGTTTCTATAAATCTAAATAAATATATAATAACTGAGAAAATTTCCCTAGATGGACTAAAATTCATGATTTAACCCCTCATGACAGGGTTGTGCGACTCGAAGGCGAGACCTATCCTAGCTGGCTGACTAGGATAAATCAACTGAACTCTGAAAGTCATATTAGCCTCCTCAACCCTAACTGACGGGGAGCCTGTCCACAACACAGGCACGATCGATTGCTAAATATCCACATACTATCTGAGTCATGTGATTGCACTTTGAACTGAAAATAGCTACGGTACCATGCTCTGCTGACTGAATCTGGTCCATCAGGGTCTGATACTATATATGTAACTGATATTTTTATATTACTGGTTTACCACGATTTTGAAATAACCATAACATTACAAAACTGATCTAAAAATCTGAGTAACTAACTGAATATTTAATGTCTGTATATCTGTGTATCTGTCTGTGTATCTGATAATATGGGTGTTATGGTTCTTGAAATCACGGTGTTTTGAAATTGTTAAAAATATATGTTTCTGTACATATATTGCAAATCATGTTTCTAAATATATTGTATAATTTCTGTCTGTATATGTACTGAAAATTCATCATTCTATAATATATATATATATATATATATATATATATCCCATGATATTTTTTGCTAATATACTATAAAACATGGTATTTGCAGCTGCATAAATACTGTGCTAGTTTACTATAAGCTCATGCCACACGATTTAAATAAATAAATTCACATGCTCTAAAATCTGTATTTTCTTCTATACAAATATTTTATAATCTGAATAATAATAATCTGGTAAAACTTGTAATTTTTGCTAATAATCATACTAAAATTCCTAACATAGCATATTTCCCTTACCTGACTATCTGAACACTAGCTGCTATCTACAGTCTCACACGTGCGGTATTTATAATTTCAACATCCTCAGATAATACACACATAATTTCCCAATCAAACAACTGAATTCACCTAAATAATTATCGCATACATATTTCCCCAAATCCATATATGCAAAATCCCTAAACTATAATCCATATATCATTTTACTTGGTTTCCTGAAATATCACCCACTGGGATCCTTAACCCTTGCCTGCAGGGTCCCTAAACACCCTATTCCTAAAAATATAATATCCTGATTTTATTTCACAAAACTCTAGTATATTCGCATATAATATAGAATCTAACCTCAAATGAACTGGGTAATACTGAAAATACACAAATAATCTACTTACCCTGATTTTGGGATGGTTCCCAAACTTCTCAAATCAACATTTCACTCTGGTTATGTTGTAGAGAATCTCCCCACGATCACTGTGGCAACTTCTGATTGTCGAACCAGGGAGAGACGAAGCCAAATTTCTAGAGAGAAGTCAAAGGAACCATGTAGAGAGAGAAAGAGAAACTGATAAAATGATTTTCCTTTATTAAAAATTCGTTTTAGGCTATATATAAAATGTTGTCCATGTGACCTCATCAACGAGCCACGTCACCTCGTTAACAAGCCCAAGTTGTAGTTTCATCGACGAATGCCTACTCTTCATCGATGAGATTCAGGCCTTGAAAACAGCCCTCTCGGTAACTTCTCATCAAAGTGATGAATGTCCCCGTCGACAAACCCAAGAAAGATGCTCGTCGACAAGTGCCCTGTGTTCGTCGACGAGACCTTGTAAATTCCCTTTAAAAATTTTCCTGTTTCTCTCTTTTCTATTATTATTTAACTACTACAATTATTCGAATCTCTACATTCTCCCCTCCTTATAAAATTTCCTCATCTAAATTTACTATCTATATTAAACACCATTCCTAGCATGAAACGACCTACTTATTTTATTACTAACCCTCACTTATGGCGGAGAAATATCGTGGTTACATAAGCAATTCTGGGAGATTACAAATATACTCATAAAAGAAAATTTCTTCCAAAATCAAAACATTACCTATCCTATATTCTTAAATTATAGTTACACATTTGTCACTCTATACTAAACAAAATAAATCAATCATTACTTAAACTTTACAAATCACTATTGTACCCCACTAAACAGGTGTGGGTATTTCTGTCTGATTTCCTCCTCAAGTTTCCAAAAAGCTTCTTCCACCGCATGATTCCTCCACGGGACTTTTATTAGTGGTATTTTCTTACTGAGCAATTCCTGTTCTTTTCTATCTAAGATCTCTACTGGAGCTTCTTCATATGTCAAAGCATCACTGAATTCCAATTCTGCATAACTGATGACATGGATAGGATGTCAAACGTATTTCTTTAACATAGAAATATGAAATACATCATGTATTCTGAACAGCATTGGTGGTAAAGCTAGTTGATAGGCAACTGAACCAATGTTCTCAAGTATCTCAAATGGACCAATAAACCTAGGGCTCAACTTCTCCTTTCTCCTAAACCTCATGACTCCCTTTAATGGTACTATTTTTAAAAACACATGGTCACCCACGTTATCCCAATATAAAGGAGAACGACACCTCCCACCATAAAATGCCTCGTAAGGTGTCATGCCGATATTAGCCTAATAGTTGTCATTGTAGGAAAATTCAACCAGTGACAAATACTGGGTCCAACTACCCCCAAAATCCAATACACACGCTTGCAGCATATCCTCAAGTACCTGAATTGTTCTCTTTGTCTGACCATCAGTATGAGGATGGAAAGCGGTGCTGAATGCTAACTGAGACCCCAAAGCCTCCTGCAAGCTCTTCCAAAACTGTGATGTAAAACGTGGGTCACGGTCCAAGACTATAGATACTGGCACTCCATGCTGTTAAATAATCTCTTGAATGTAGATCTCTGTCAATCTATTCATAGGGTAGCTAACTTTAATAGGTAGGAAGTGAGCTATTTTAATCAGTTGATCAACAACTACCCAAATAGCATTTTGACCATGCGGCACCGGCGATAGCCCAATGACGAAATCCATGGATAAGTGGTCACACTTCCACTCATGGATGTAAAGTGGCTGCAACTGCCCTACTGGTCTTTGGTGCTTAGTCTTAACCTGCTGGCATGTCAAGCACTGCTGCACAAATTCGGAAATCTCCCTCTTCATGCCACTCCACCAGAATTACTCTCCTAAATTCCTATACATTTTAGTACTATCAGTATGAACCGTGTATAGAGATCTGTGTGTCTCCTTTAGAATCGTTCTTTTGATATCCGTATCTGTAGGCATGCTCAACTTGGAACAGAACCTTAGAGCCCCATCATCAGAAATGCTAAATTCCTCTCCTTGACCATCCTGTACTCTGGCTATTACCTCTGCTAATTCTAGGTCCTCTTTCTGAGCAGGTTTAATCTTTTCATATAGCGTAGGCTGCATAACCAAGCTGGCAATAAATTCCTGGTGATCATCCTCCACTAACTCCACACCGAGCCTTTCCAAGTCCATCTGAATTGGGTGTTGAATTACTGCTGCTAACTGCGATGTACCCTCTGATTTACGGCTTAGTGCATTAGCCACAACATTTGCTTTACTTGGGAGGTAGCTGATGGTGCAATCCTAATCCTTGATGAGCTCTAACCATCTCCTTTACTACATATTCAACTCTTTTTGCGTGAAGAAGTACTCTAAACTTTTATTATCAGAGAATATCTTGCATCTCTCACCGTACAAGTAATGCCTCCAAATCTTTAACGCATATACTACTGTAACCAATTCCAGATTGTGGGTAGGGTAGTTCTTTTTATACTTTTTCAATTGTCGAGATGCATAAGTTACAACCCTACCATGCTGCATCAACACACGACCAAGCCCTTTCAAAGACGCGTCACTATAAATTACATTACCATCACCTCCAAATGGAATCGTCAGTACTGGTGCACTGATGAGCCACTAATTTAATTCCTAGAAGCTTTGTTCGCATTCATCATCTCATGTAAATTTGGAATTCTTCCTGGTCAATCGCATCAAAGGCCCTGATAGTCCTGAGAATCCCTCTACAAACCAACGGTAATATCCTGCCAATCCCAAGAAACTCCTAATCTATTCCTCAGTCTTTCCCAATTTACCACTACCTCTATCTTACTAGGATGCATTGAAATTCCATCCCCTGATATAACATGCCTCAGAAACGTAACTTTATCTAACCAAAATTCACATTTACCAAACTTGGCATACAACTTCTTTTCCCTGAGCGTCTGAAGTACCAGCCATAAGTGTGCCTCATGCTGCTAAAAACTCCTCGAATAGACTAGTATATCATTAATGAAAACCACAACGAACTGGTCTAGATATTGATGAAACACCTGATTCATTAAATCCATAAATACTGTTGGTGCATTAGTCAATCCGAACGGCATCACCAAAAACTTGTAGTGCCCATATCTGATTCGAAATACTGTCTTAGAGATATATTTTGCTTTAATCTTCACCTGATGATAGCCTGACCTGAGGTCGATCTTCGAATAGAATCGTGTACCCTGAATCTGATCAAATAAATCATCTATACGAGGTAGAGGATATTTTTTTTTTAATGGTTACGTTGTTTATCTCCCTATAATCTATATACTTCCTCATATACCCATCTTTCTTCTTTACAAACAGCACTGGTGCTCCCTAGAGCGATACGCTGGGTCTGATAAACCCTTTATTCAATAGATCCTGCAACTGGTCAATTAATTCTCTCAATTCAGCTAGAGTCATATGGTAAGGAGCCTTAGAGATTGGTGTTGTCCCTGAAGGTAAATCTATAGTAAAATCTATCTCACGATCAGGAGGCAACC
The DNA here is from genome assembly GCF_029873635.1 of Malania oleifera. Taxonomy (NCBI): domain Eukaryota; kingdom Viridiplantae; phylum Streptophyta; class Magnoliopsida; order Santalales; family Ximeniaceae; genus Malania; species Malania oleifera. The sequence continues at coordinate 53,532,626 of NC_080428.1, forward strand.
CAGGTAGCTCTTTTTAGAAACACATCTAGAAATTCCTTTAACACCAGTGTACTGTCAAGCTTTGATTCATTTTCTAACATCTCTTTTACAAAAGCCATAAACCCCTAACCTTTGTCCAAGAGCAGTCTGCTCGCCTGCATGGCTGACACTAGCTGTGGCGAGACACACACGCGTGAACCAACTAATCTATATTCTAGCTCACCAGGGGGTTTAAAAATTACATCTTTCTAGTGGCAATCAATACTAGCGTGATTAGCTGCCAGCCAATCCATACTCGGTATTACATCAAACCCCTACATGTCTAATATCACAAGATCAGCTGGTAATACTTTCCCTTGAATGGCCACTGGAAAATTCCTAAGTACCTTCCTACATCTCACAGTAGATCCAGTCGGCATGGCTACACCCAACTCAACATCTAACAACTGTGCTTCAATCCCTGCTAACTTAGCATACCCTGATGAGACAAAAGAATGGGTGGGACCTGTGTGAAATAAAACAACAACTTGATATGGAAAAGCAGTAAAGATATCTGTAACGACATCTCCAGCTGCCTCAGCATCTCCTAGTGTCAAAGCATATGCCCTTTCCGGGGCTACATTCCTCTACTAGCCTCCCCGAGGTGCCAGGTAACCACACTGGTAGGGTCTGGAAGCTAAGGCTTGGATCGGCGGTCCTGGGCATGCTGGTGCCAAGTGGCTGGGTCATCCACACTGATAATAGACATCTCTCCCAGCCTGGCACTCTCCCAGATGTCACCTCCCATATGTCTGAAACACAAGGTAGGTCTGCACACCCTGATTCTCACGGGGTCCCGTCATCTACCTCTGACCTCCCCTATAACGGTCTCCTCTCCATGGGCCTTGACTAGAACCCGCCTGAAAACCCTGAGGCGCAAGCCTCTTTCTCTGACTCTAAGTTGCGATGCCTTTCTGTATGCCATTCTCAATAACCGCAACCCTATCTATGACTTCCATGAATGTCTGAGCCCGGAAACAAATAACCTGCTCAAACAAGTTCTACCTCAGGCCTTCTTCAAACTTCCTCGCCTTCTTCTCTTCGTCTGGTGACAGATGTGGAGCAAACCGAGACAGCTCAATAAATCGAGCTGCGTACTATAATACTATCATCTGCCACTGAACTAAGCGCATAAAATCTGCTGCCTTTGCGCTTCGAACAATAGCAGGAAAATATCACTCAAAGAACAGCTCCTTCAATCGATTCCACATCACTGGCACTGGATTCGGCCTCTGCTCCTTAATCAATCGCGCTGATCACCATTAGCATTTAGCCTCTCCTATCAGTTTGAACATCGCAAAGACTACCTTATGTTCGTCTGTACATGGAAGCACTGCCAACGTCTCCTCAATGTCCTGGACCCAAATTTCAGCCATAACTGGGTCAGCTCCTTCAGTAAAAAAAGAGGGCTTCATTCGCGTAAACTGCTCGATCGTGCTGTTATTCTCCCCCGAGCTCCTGACCATCTCAACCATCACCTACTAGGTGACGCTGCGCAATACCGCATTAGTATCTCCACCTCCCATACTGGAAAGTCTTGCTTCATCACCCCCAACATTCATACCACTGCTCCCTAGGTCCATCCTAAAAAGACAAAGAACACAATTTAAGGACCCTATCTCCCACACAAGTCTAATTAATTTCATTCAACTAAAATCTCATATTCACTATTAACTATCCTCCTTGATCTAAATTCAAAATTCCAATCCTGTAACCTAGACACACGACTCAACAATAGTTTACTATGACTTTCCTAAAATTGTTACCCCATGAAAGACACAGAAACCACCACGGAAATCCTATACTCAGACCATAGAACAAAGCCTCAAATCCTTTCCTATACTCTGGTATTGCTTCCTCTGCACTCTAAAGTCTACAGAATCTAGCAACCTAGGCTCTGATACCAAACTATAATGACCTGATTTTTCATACCATTTTTTTCCCTTATAAATATATGCTACGAAATTTCATTGCCCTGATACCTTTAATTATAAATCATACCACCATCATGGTCCTAAACTACCTAGGTAGCGGAAAGTAGAAACACATACAACCATATCAATATATACAATACCAGAGTGTTAGAATTTTTCTCAAAATATACGTATATAACCATTCTCAAAATACCCTCATCTGAACCTAGGGACTACTCAAAAATGACTTCCCAAAATACTCGCCCTATAGACAGGGCAGTACTGTAGTCCCACTATCTGCGAGCCTGATCTGCTTACCTAACTGGATCGCTTGAAAAATATTAAATCACTAAGATGAGACAACACTCGGTAAGGCGAAATACGCTATTACTAGTGTGTGGCAGGTGAGTTTACATATTTTTAAAAACTGATTTAGAAATACCATAAATAGCTGAGTCTGAGAAAGCATGTATAATAAATAATGTGCAGTAGAGCTCATATCTATGTTATTTAGCATAAACTGTTTTTCTGAATTTTCTATTCATAATACTTCTAATATCCATAGGTATGTCTACGGTTTCCATAAATCTAAATAAATATATAATAACTGACAAAATTTACCTGGATGGATAACTGAAAGTCATTATTGTACCCCTTATGACAGGGTTGTGTGACCCTAAGGCAGGACCTCTCCTAGCTGGCTAACCAAGATAAGTCAACTGAACTCCGAAAGTCAGATCGGCCTCTGCAACCCGAACTGATGGGGAGCCTATCGACAACATAGGCACGATTGACTGCTGAATATTCACATACTGTCTGAGTTATGTGGTGGCACATTAAATTGAAAATAGCTACGGTACCGTACTTTGTTGACTGAATCTGGTCCATCAGGGTCTGATACAATATATGTAACTGATATTTTTATACTACCGGTTTACCATGTTTTTGAAATAACCATAACATTACAAAATTGATCTGAAAATCTAAGTAATTGACTGAATATTTAATGTCTATATATCTGTGCATCTGTCTGTGCATCTGATAATCTGGGTGTTATGGTTTTAGAAATCATGGTGTTCTGAAATTACTGAAAATATATGTTTCTGTACATGTACTGCAAATCATATTTCTAAATATACTGTATAATTTCTATCTGTATATGTACTGAAAATTCATCATTCTATAATATATATATATATATATATATATCCCATGATATTTTCTGCTAATATACTGTAAAATATGGTATTTGTATTTTCATAAATACTGTGCTAATATACTATAAAATCATGTCACACGATTTAAACAAATAAATTCACATGCTCTAAAATCTGTATTTTCTTCTATACAAATATTTTATAATCTGAATAATAATAATCTGGTAAAACATGTAATTTCTGCTGATAATCATACTAAAATTCCTGGCATAGCATATTTCCCTTAACTGACTATCTGAACACTAGCTGCTATTTATAGTCTCACACGTGCGGTATTTATAATTTAAACATCCTGATATATTACACACATAATTTCACAATCAAACAACTGAATTCACCTAAATAATTATCGCATACATATTTCCCCAAATCCACATATGCAAAATCCCTAAACTATAATTCATATATCATTTTACCTGAGTTCCTGAAATACCACCTACTGGGGTCCTCAACCCTTGCCTACAAGGTCCCAAAACACTCTATTCCTGAAAATATAATACCCTAATTTTACTTCACAAAACTCCAGTATATTCGTATATAATAAAGAATCTAGCCTCAAATGATATGGGTAATACTGAAAATATTCAAATAATCTACTTACCTTGGTTTTGGGATGGTTCCCAAATTTCTCAAACCAACATTTTGCTCTGGCTATGTTGTAGAGAATCTCCCCCGAATAACTATGGTAGCTTATGATCGTTGAACCGAGGAGAGACGAAGCCGGGTTTCTAGAGAGAAGTCAGAAGAATCGTGTAGAGAGAGAAAGAGAAAATGATAAAATGATTTTCCTTCATTAAAAATCCGTTTTAGGCTATATATAAAATGTTGTCCACATGGCCTCGTCTACGAGTTCAAGTTGTAGTCTCATTGACGAACGCGTACTCCTTGTCGACAAGATTCAGGCCCTGAAAATGGCCCTTTCGGCAACTTCTCATCGACGAGATGAATGTCCCGTCGACAAACCCAAGAAGGATGCTCGTCGACGAGACCCTGTAAATTCCTTTTAAAAATTTTCCTGTTTCTCTCTTTTCTTTTATTATTTAACTATTATAATTCTTCGGGTCTCTACAGTTTCATTAGAATTCATCACAAACCTGCCTAGAATGAGGGATACAGGGTCTATACATGTGGTTATAGACAAGTTTTTAAAATATGGTAGGTTTATACCCGCACCAAAGTACTATTCGACAGAAGAGATGACACAACTGTTCTTCAAGCATATCGTAAAGATGGATGACACAACCAACCTCTCTGTCTCTCGCTCTCTCTTTTTTTCGTAAACTTAAAAAATTTTGAAAGTAAATAAAGATGGAGAAAACCCATTAAAAGTTTCAAAAAATCATGAAAATTTTGAACACGACTTTAATAGAAAACCAATAGGTAAAAATGAAAATTTTGTTCAAAAAATCACCATCAATATGTTGTATGATCACTCATGTACGTGGCTCAAGCACAAGGGTGCTCACCCTAAACGAGGCCTACCTCATTCCACTTGGCATAAAGACTCCTGCCTAGAGCTTGAGCTCTTATCACTTTTCTTCATGGTTGCAAATTATCTCATCAGTCTTGGGACAACATGCATATTACCCTCATCCATAGAAACATTAATACAAAAATGTAAATAGTAAGATTTGAACTAAGGATTAATTTCCTTTTCTTTTTCGTCATTGTGGTTAACTTGTGAGGTCATGTACTACTATGATTAAAAACCCAGTGCATTGATTAGTGGTTTAGTACTATTTAATATTTAGCTACTGTGGAAGGATGAGCTCATGCATTCCCCGCCAAATTTGAAGCACCTCTGGCTACCAATCCTGCAAAAGAAAAAAATCTTTACTAGGAAATTTAATTAATGATGAAAGACTGTGTGATTTGGTTGCAATAAATTTGTAATCTTCTTAAAAAGTCACCATTATATTATAGTATCCATATTCATTTCTTGTTTTATGTTAGTGGCATATGCTTAGTTTTTAAAAATCAATTTTGAGATAAAGGGTAATCTATGCAGTTGATTTGTTTGGCAGATCGAGAAGGTAAGTTTCAAATTTTTTTAAAAAAAATTGTAATTGAAGAAAATAAATCCTAAATTTTTTAGGAAAACCAAGAAGAGCTGTAAAAATAAAAAATAAAAAATAAATAAAACTTTTCTTTACTCCCTTAGGACCCTATTTTGCTCTATTACATGTTTTCCTTATAACTTTTTTCTTTTTCTTTGGCATGATCCTTTTTTTCTGTCTTTCACTTCTCATATTTTCTCTTCTTTGCACCTCTCTCTCTCTCTCTCTCTCTCTCTCTCTCTTTGCCTCTCTATCACACACACCCACTCACACACACAAATAATTAAATAAATAACAAAGCAACAATTTGTTTTTTTCTTTTTTTTTTTTTCAGATTATTTCACCATTAACAACGTTTAAACCAAAGTTGCCTCGGTAAGGGAATAAAATTGCTGTGTAAACTATATATCCCACTTTTCACTTGGTTGTTTTCTATGTCTTCCCTCATACTCTTAATTTTTCAATGTCATTTCCTTGTATCTTATTAAATTTATTCTTTAATGGATAGAAGTATACTATGATTAGTGTTAAATCTTATTTATTCTTAGTATAATTGAATTACTATTTTCTATATTTATAGCCTTCCATTTATGTATCAGTTAATATTCTAATAAAATATACAATGTCTAATATTACCATTTCATTATTGTTCTAATTTCTAAATTTCACCACAAATCTTTATGCTAGTTTATGCAATATGAAAATCCTCTCTCTTGCTCACACAATGTTTGGGCTTAATTATCGTTGCTGCGTTTGCCACATTTCCTTAGCCACCTCGCGTGGCCGCTCTCCTACTCTTATATATTCTTCCTCAATTTTAATAGAGGTGATATATTGATTCAATTATTTTTATATTTATAAATTATTATGTATTGATTGAATGATCGATCTATGGTTATTTTAATTTTAATTATTTTAATCTAGTCCTTTGTATATATATTTAGGATCTTATTTAAAAAATAATGGACGAAATTAAACTGAACAATTAGCTATTGAGATAAATGGAAATGGCAAAAATTATCTTTATAATTTATTTTTATTATGTTTTAAGTTAAAAATTTTAAATAGTAAAGTCGTTAAACATGTAGCACAGTGCTTAAGTAATTAAATATCACATTGGTCTCTATTAGTGTGACTAAATATTAATAACGAAATTAAATATATATATATTTTATTTTATTTTTAGTTTTATTAATAATTAAATAATAAAAATAAAATTACTTTTTTACTAATGCTTTTCAAAGTCTAAAGAGGATTTGGATAGTTGGCCTAATTCTCAACTTGTCCACTGACATGTAACATGATAAACAAATAAAAAGGAAAAAAAATAAAAATAATTATTATTCCGCCCAGGCATGCGTGATAAGTTAGGTATGACCTACTTTATATGTCAATCCCTGATAGAGCCTATGTGGCATTTGATATTGGGGAGAAATTTCATTTTTCACAATATAATTAAGATCATCTCAAAGTATGGATACTTGATCAATATTTTTGAGAAGGTAAAAGATTTTATTAAAACGAAGAAAACAAACAAAACTTACAAACTCAAGTCAAAAGCTTAAGAAATGAAACAGAAAACTGTTAGCACGACAAAATTAATAATCCAAAGCAACACTCCACAATAACACCAACACATTGAAACGACCTACTTAAAAGAAAAATAAAAACCTAACCACAAAGCAGACAAGATTAGTCTCCTAAATCAGCAAAAATGTAATGAAACTTTCCGCAGTCCAAATTCAAGAATGGAATCTTGAATTTGTCATTTTAGATAATCTTGAATATCTACCTTTACCATTCATTGGTACAGGTATGAAATTGTAAGTCCCTTTTCTTCACTATTTATTATTATTATTATTATTATTATTATTATTATTACTAAGATAAAAGAAATTTATAAAATTATCTGTAAAAAGTAAATGAAAAAATAACCCTGCTAGTTTTCAAAAAGTACCACAAAAAGTAATTAACACTTTGCTTGTAAAATGGAGTTGTTGGTTTGAGGTGTTCTCAACTTGTTAGGTTAAAAATTATTATTAACAAACATTGGACATCTTTAAATTTTACTTTTTTCTAGTATAAAAGGGAGCAATTTCTCCAATTCTAAGTATAGATCAACAAAATGCAATGGTAGCTAACTAGCTTTTATTCGTCGGTCTAATTACCCTCATCTTTGGCTTTGAGTAAGTTTTTTATGAGCCATCTTTTCCTAGCAATTTACTATTATACATAATTAAATGTTTGTATATATGGAGCTTCTTTAATTTATTATTTGTGCATTATCTATAAATTTGTTAAGATTGCGTTTGATAGTGTGAATCTCCGATCTCAAATTTAAGGTTTTTGAGATTTGGACAAAATTCAATATGATTTTGTACTATATTTTATATCTAAATCAAAGACCTAGAATATAAGCTCCCGAGCATGGAGTAATTGTATGATTGTCTACATCAAAAATTCAATATTTTGTTAAGGAAAAAATTTACCATACACACAAACACATAAACTCACAAATTATGCATGTAAAGCTGCAAGGTCTCTATTATTTTCCACTTAAATGTGACAAGATTCAAAAATTAAAGGTTAAGGTTATGTTTGGAAGCATAACTTTGATTCTATGGAGCTATATTTCATACCTGTTCAAATCTAAAATCCAAATTCTCTTGTCTTCAAAACATGATCTAATTTCTCAATACTTTTTCGGCTTAACTAAATTACTAACCATGCTAAATGGCTTCTTTGTCAATATTAAATTTTAAAGTATAATTCTGACAGCAGTAGCAATGTTTCTTGTCTTTCTCTTCTTCTTTTTCCACTTGGCAGCATCAGATCACAAATGGCTTCAAAGCACAAACAGTGGACAGCTACCATGATCTGGTTGACAGTAGTACTGCTGCTTTCTTGCATGCGGGCGTGCCAGGCCTCGACTTCATATCCCAGTGTGTATGGGTACGAGCAGTACATGCACCAGAGGTACCAGGAGTGGTCCGCCAGGTACGGCCGGCTGCATGTGGACGCCGACGAGAGGGACCGCCGATTTGAGATATTCAAGAGCAACGTGAAACTCATAGATCTCCATAACCGCGCCGGGAACCATCCCTACAAATTATCCGTCAATCAGTTTGCAGACCTGACAGCGGAGGAGTTCATGGCCACCCGCACCGGCTACAGGAACTCGCCGGCCGGAAAGTTACTGTATTCCCCGGCAGGACCTGCTGCGGTCACGTTCAGGTATCATAATGTGACTACAGTGCCACCTTCGGTGAACTGGGTAACTAATGGTGCCGTGACTGAAGTCAAAGATCAAGGCAAATGCGGTAAGGTTTCCTCAGTCCATCCTTATTTATTTATTCATTTTATAATTCTTAGTGCATCTCTGTGTAGTTCAGTGGTAAGCTAGTGTAGACACGGGATCGAAAGAGGAATTGAAATTTGATTTCTTAGTGGGTCTTTGTCTGGTTTTGATTATGGCGGGCAGGGATACGTTACCCTGAACTTGGTAAGGAGATAAAGAGTCCAAAGGCCTCCACCATCTTAATTCTAAAATTTATTCCTAATAGAAAATTTCATGTAAATATAAGGACATGCAAAAAATATATATACATATGTATATACAATATGATATGAAAATAAGCTAAAATTATTAGAAATATTGAATTATAGTAAACAGTTTTAGTTTTCACTTAGTTGTTTCATTATTTCAACATCACCATTGAAATTTAATTACATTACTTTGAAATTACACATTAAAAATCAAAGTTATAATAAGGGTAAAAAGGATACATAATTTAATTATATATATATATATATATATATATATATATATATTTTAAAGGTACTTGTAACCTCCAACTTAATTCCTTAACCACCCAATTCTTTTTTCTCTATACTTTTGGCCCGTTCTTTATTATTTTATTAATTGTGTACGCTTAGTAATAAATTAATATGGATCGCATTCTTTGTAAAGGAAAAAAAATAGTTGAGATAAAACTAGGAAATGGAGAGGATTTGAACACTATTCCCCAACCTAAGTTAATTTATAGCTTTAAGGTACGAGTCATATATGAGTGCTAGATTGGAAAAGTCGAGTCTCGAATCAACATAATGTACTAACCTAAGTATCCCACCACGAGAGTACAAGAACAACAATCAAAGAATTAAATTAGCAATGCCTACTGGACCTGCCTACTATATGCCTATAAAGTTATTCAAACCTCTTGGAACAGAGTTTAATTTGGATAACAATGGAAAATAATATACATGAAGATGGTAAACTTGTGGAGAATTATGAGTAATTTTGAAATTTGTCTTATTTTTATGTTTATTTACATTTCCAACCTTTTCTTTCATCCTAGGTGGTATGCCAAATATGAATACCTAAGGGTAGTTTTATAAGTCCATATAGCAGGTTCGATCCCTCGAGAAAATATTAGGTATAATGAGTGTGTTCAGTGAATTTAACATGATTTTGCATGTATATAAAAAAATTTATTTAATTTAATTAAATATGTACACATAGCAAAATTAAGTTAGCTTTAGTGTATATACCTAATAATTTTCCCAATCCTTTACCCTTACATCTATTCAGGTATCAATTAAAATGGGTTTTGCTTGGATGTTATATATATAATGGATTTAACATGATTTCACCATGTATATATATATAATTGGGTTGGATCCTAATCATTTTCCTTCCATTAGTCATATATATCTAATTAAATACATACATATATATGACAAAATCAAGTTAGATCTAGTGTATATATCCAATATGTCTAATAATTTCTCTTGATCCTTTATCCTTATATCTAGTCGGGCCAGTTAAATGGATTTTGGGTTGGATGCTAATCATTTTCCTTCCAATAATCATATATAGGTTCTTGTTGGGCATTCTCTGCGGTAGCAGCCGTCGAAGGAATCACTCAAATAAAAACTGGCAACCTAATTTCTCTATCAGAACAAGAGTTAGTGGATTGTGACAGAAAGCTTAATATGGGCTGCTTGGGAGGACTAATGGTATATGCCTTCCAGTTCATTAAAGAAAATGGTCTTGCCCGTGAAACTGACTACCCATACAGTGGAAGCGATGGCGGACATTGCAACTTGAAGAAAATGACCAATAAAGCTGCAGCCACTATCAGTGCCTTCGAACGAGTCCCCGCCAATAACGAGAATGCGTTGTTGAAGGCGGTGGCTAACCAGCCAATCTCGATTGCCATCGACGCTAGAAGTAAGCAGTTTAGGTACTACAGCGGCGGGCTATATACAGGTTGGTGCAATAGTTTTTTGAACCATGCCATGACTCTGGTTGGTTATCAGACTGACAATGAAACTGGTGTGGAGTATTGGTTGCTGAAGAATTCTTGGGGTCCAGAATGGGGTGAAGATGGGTATATGAAGATTCCGCGAGGTCGGTGTCGACTCGCTAGGGATGCTTCCTATCCCGTAATCTAAACAACAATAACAACAACAATAATCAAGACCTAGCCTCACTAAGAGAGGTCCTCTAGGCATATAAATAAATTTCTCATACCATAAAAAAAATAATAATAATAATAATAATAATAATAATAATAAAACCTCCATATGTATCTTTTGGCATAATTATAATACCACAAATTACAAATGATGGATGGATGTTGTGTGTTCTTTACTTTCTTTTAATGACACAGAAATAGAAAATGATATGTAAAGTATTATATATTTATAATTTAGAAATCTAATTCTCTACCTCTCTTCTAGCTCATATGCCTCTAGATTAGTATATTAATATATGTAGACACACAAGTCATATATATACATACATTTACACACGCACACCTCTATACTTGTGCACTCCTAGAGACCCCTTATTAATGTTGAATCATTAAGTTTAAATTACACTACTGTGTATAGCTATCAAATTTTTTGCATGCATTTCCTTTATATTTTAGAATTTTCGCATACTTTTTAACTTCTAAAAATTTTAAATATTTTTATCTACAAAATTGAGCACTCAATTACAAGTTTAGTTAAGTCAATGGTGATTATGGAACAAGAGTACAAAATTTGAAAATAATTCTTCGAAATTACACACCTTTTACAAAGAGTCTTCTTTTTTATACATTGACATTGATTGTCATGCTAACCAAAAATGATATGTCAAATCAACACATTTAAAATCAATGTAGTTGGAGATGACCAATGTTGCGCATAGAGAGGCTTGCAAAAAATAGAGTGAAAGTAGACAAAATCACTTACAAAAAAAAAAAAATCCCTCAAAGAGCTTCAAAAGATATAAAGAATTCATAACATAAGAACAAACCTCTAGGTAGATGATCAATGATGACTAATATTGTGCATAGAGAACTTATATTATGTATGGGAGTTGTCGCAACGTCACCAAAGGGGTGAATCTCCTACACACTTCGATCCAATGGTTTTTGAAAGGGTAATAAGAATTTATTAATGAAGTCTGAGACAAGCCGAGGCTTGAGAAATAAGACAAACAGTCAACAAAAACATAGAAACAACCAATGGATCAAAAGAAAACCAAGTGAGGGACATAGCAGCTAAAACATAACCAGCAAAGACAACAAACATGATTGCTCAGTAGTTATTTGTTATCGTTGTGCATTGCTAAGCCAACTACTTCTCCCACTGCAATTGATAACCTCATTTCCAGCTGCTGCTCGCTAAAACCTGAGTGCCGAGATCTCTCTTTTCCAGACAATCATTCCACAACCTTCTAGACCTTTCACATACGAAGCGTCAAAGAAAGCGAAACCAGTCACTTTGACCCAATGTTGAACTTGAATAAAGTGTAAGTACATGGGGTTGAGAAATATTTTTAAATGTAGAATCCAATGGACTCGTTACTAACCAATTTCATCCTAAGTGATGTTAGAACACCATGTTTGCCTTGCTGTATTCCTTGGGTATTTAAAAATTAATCCCCTAGGTTCAACTAATCTAACAAGCAGTATTTCACAAATCTAGGGTCTTTCTATGTATTCACAATTTCAATCAAATATTTAAACAATAAACATAAACATACAGGTGCAGAAAGTAAATTGAGGAAAATAAAATCAACACCAGATATGTTATCGGAGTTCGGCCAACTATGCCTACGCCCCCGCCTCTAATTCGCAAACCCGAGGATTCCACTAATGCTCACTTAACGGGTGGAGCGGCACCGGTTACAACCAGGTCAATTCAAGGGGTTGACCTCAACCAACACGTCTTACCAAGATGGCGCACCTAACTTTCCTAACCGGGTCTAAACCAGTCCGAGACTATTCAACAGGGCTAGTCTCCCTCTTCAGGCCCGTGCTTGGAATACAAAAAATGTGTACAAAATTTTGCGTACACGGAAATATGCTTCTCACACTAAGCAGATATGTACTACAATATGCACAATTAATAATCAATCCACACCAAACATGTAAAAACTATAAGTTCAGTGGTGTATATGTGCAATCTACACTCAATATAATGATTATACTCAGTCAAACACAAGAGTGTTCAAACAAGCTAATCTTTGAAAGTAAAGTATATCAAATCTCAATATCATATTAGTGTTTTAAAGATGCTAGCAATATTATTCAAACGAACTCAAAAATATTTTCTCAAATTGTATCAAGCATAAGAGTTGTTTGAAAACAAGCTTTGTAAAATATTTTGCACAAAAAAATAATTACTTAAGGAATCTTGCAATGACAATGCAAAGATCTTCAAGCTAAAGAGTTTTCCCAGCACAAGATTTATCAAGTTAAATCCATGGGAAGAACCCTAGCCAAACTCTTAACAAAAATCAAATAATACAAATATCAATGAGAGTATAGGGCTATTTAGAATTGAGCACTAATAATCTAAACACTCTCTCTAGGCTTGGATGATCAAAGAAAATGAAGTAGAGGAATATTTGGGATAGTATTTGGCAAAATAGGCTTTTTAAATTTGAGAGGATTTTTCGTTAATGATCTTGTTAATCTCTTGCTAATTTGCACAAATGAACCTCTATATATAGAAGTTAGGCAAATTATGACCGTTTAGGATATGTAGGGTATTATTAGGATTCCTTTAAATCATTTTAGCACAATTAACCTTGTTTGAAAAATTTAATCGAGGTAAAAATAATTGTCCAACTCGAGAGCACCGGTCGACTGGACTTGAGGCTCGGTTGACCAAGTGACAAAGTTCGGTCGACCGGGAGATATTTGAACTGAAAGTTTGGTCAACAAGACTAAGGGTCCCAAAGGAGATTTTTCCATTTCCGCGTGGTTCGGTCAGTTAGGTGATTTTGCCCTATGAAGTTCGGTCGACCGGGAAGTTGGATTCTCCCACGTGGGGGTTCGGTCAACTAGGGCATTGCTCGTATATTTCTGGTTGGTCAACCGATGAGTCAAACATTGACTCGGTGGGAGTTCAGTCGACCAAGTAATATGAACTTGGCAAGGTACGATCGTCGACCAAGCTATGGTCAAAATGTTGACCGCTGATTGGTTCGGTCGACCGACATATTTACAGTACTTATGAAAGTACGCTCGATCGAACATGCATTTTTAATGCATTTCGGTTCTAATCGCTTTGTATATAAACTCTATTCATATGATGATTAAATTTAAGAAGATAGGATATATTTTTATAAATTATAAGGAGTCCTAAGGTCAGTCTAGGTCTTTTTTAGGACACCGAAAAAATACGGCGTTAGTCGACCTTCCCCTAAAGTCAAACCACGATCTTGAGCTTTAGTTCCTACATGCATGTCATGCATTAATTATTACAGACTGTTCCTATATTACTATTATAAACCCAATCTTAAATTTATAAAATTACAACAATGAATCTTCTAGGTCTTATTTTGCTTCAAGTTAACATGTATCATCAAATGATCTTTGCTAAAATGAACCTGCACACAAACTTAATTATCACAGACTGTTCCTATATTACTATTATAAACCCAATCTTAAATTTATAAAATTACAACAATGAATCTTCTAGATCTTATTTTGCTTCAAGTTAACATGTATCATCAAAAGATCTTTGCTAAAATGAACCTGCACACAAACTTGATAGACATTAAATACCTGAGTATTTGTCATAATCAAAATAGGGTATGACCCATAGGGTCAACACACCTAATTATAGTTACTATTTCATTATTGGTCTCTAAGCTATATCTTGGTCCAAGAAATTTTATAGTGATGATCTGTGCAACCAAGTAGGGTTTAGGAGTACAATTATGTGAAGGGAAAATATTAGCGCGCGCCCCAACACATCCCTCCAATAAATTGTACCTAATTGAAATCAATCAAACAAAACATAATTCTTTCATTTTATCAAGTACCTAGCTAGCCTTGAAATATTAGGAGCTACTGCATAAGAAAAAAACCCTCCTAACCGCCAAAATCCTAAAAGGCATATAAAGACATAACCCCAAGGTCAGAGGAAGAGTTATTATGGATACCAAATTATTTGAACAAAACACATACTTGCAAGCACATGCAAAATAGAGAGAAGATACGCATGCAACATGCTAAACCATCAAGCAACATGCCAGAATTACGAAAAGCAAACAAAGAAAATAAACATCATGCTAAAACATAGCCCTTTCACATCAGCAGACGAAGCATCAAAGAAAGCGAAACCAGTCACTTTGACCCAATGTTGAACTTGAATCAAGTGTAAGTACATGGGGTTAAGAAATATGTGTAAATGTAGAATGCAATGGACTTGCTACTAACCAATTTCATCCTAAATGATGTTAGAACACCTAATTATAGTCACTATTTGATCTACATAAGGCAAGTCATCCTCAACCGTTTCTGGCTCCTCCGCTAGTTCAATCATCAACAGTCGTCCCTTTTTGCAATGGTGCTCTTTATGCCACTTTTCATCACAATGCCAGCACACACCTTTTGTCATTCTCTCTATAAGTTCCTCTTGATTCAATTTTTTGGCAAGAAGGTTGCGAGGAGCAATTGATGTGATAGTGTTGCTAACATTCTACTTGCTAATGTTCTTATTGAAGTGACATTATTCTTCTCCAGACTTCTCTTCTTTTAACCATGCAAAGGAAATCATAGCATTCATAGTTCATAGCCGATGTACTTTGACCTCACACTGAATGTTAGGTAGGAACCTTCAATAAAAGTTCCAATGAGTTGGCTTTCATTCCAATCTTTAATCTTGTTTGAAAGTCACTCAAATTGTGTCTTATACTCTGAGACAGTACTAGTTTGGCATATTTTAGCAAGCTCTCTATTGATATTCTCATATCTAATGGGCCCTAATCAGACAAGCAATCCAGAAACAAATTCTACCTATGAAGGCATTCCATAATGAGCTTCAAACCAGTCATACCATTGAACAACTCTAGATGTTTCTAGAGTGCAATGAAAGCAAAAGTAATTTTTAGCCCTAAAAACCCAACAAGTAGGGTTATAACTATCCCACAGAGGAAATTCCGCCTTCATATAAGAAGGATCACCATCACGCTCTCCTTGGTAACCTCCTTCATACATGTGTGGCTGCTTCCTATGATTAGATGACGTAGAGGCATCACCTTCTCTCTCTTTTTGGGAAGATGTAATGAGTAGTTTAGTGAGCAATGCATGTAGCTCTTCAAATTGAAACTTAAAACATATTGTTAAGTTCAGCCTTTAGCCTAACTTCCATCTGGGACTCTACTGAATTTTTTAAGGCTAGGTGTCCCATTTGGGCATAGGAGGTCCAAACTGAGTGGGGTCAGTCCTGACACGTTTGTCACATTGAGTTGGATGTCCCAAAGCTAACAATGCCCAAAAACTCCTCCCTAGGAGTTTTTTCTCCACTCAGAAGTAAAGTTAGAATACAAACAAACTTAGAAAAATTAGTCCATTCTAAGCACCTAGGTGTCCAATTCAAGCATACGAGATCCAAACTGAGTGGGACTAGTCCCGACACATCCTTGACATTGAGCTCGACATGTTAGAGCTGACGGTGCCTAAAAATTCATCGTCGTTGAAACTTATACGCTTAGAGCCAAACTTAGTAAACTTAGTTCATTTTAAGCACCCAAGTGTCCAATTCGAGCATACGACGTCCAAACCGAGTGGGGTTAGTCTCGACTTGTCTGTCACATCGAACTGGATGTTTCAGATCTAACGGTGCCCAAAAAATCCTCCCCGATTCGAAATTATGTGCTCAAAGGAGAAATTAATAAACTTAGTTCATTTTAAGCACATAGGTGTCCAATTCAGGCATACGAGATCCAAACTAAGTGGGATCAGTCCCGACACATCCATCACATTGAGGTGGACGTGTTGGAGCTAACAGTGCCTAAAAACTCCTCCCTAATTGAAAATTATGCGCTTAGAGATTAACTTAGTAAATTTAGTTCATTTTAAGCACCCCGGTGTCCAATTTGGGCATACAAGGTTCAAACTGAATAGGGTTAGTCCTGACACGTCTGCCACATTGGCATGGACGTGTTAGAGCTGACGGTGCCCAAAAACTCCTCCTTGGGAGCTTTTTCACCACTTAGAAGCAAAGTTAGAATGCAAACAAACTTAATAAACTTAATTTATTTTAAACACTCAGGTGTCCAATTTGGGAATACGAAGTCCAAACTGAGTGGGGTCAGACCGCACAGGTTTGTCACGTTGAGCTGGACGTACTGGAGCTAACGGTGCCCAAAAACTTCTTCCCGGTTGAAAATTATACGCTTAGAGACGAACTTAGTGAACTTCATTTTAAGCACCCAAGCGTCCAATTCGGACATACGAGGTCCAAAATGAATGTGATCAGTCCCGACACGTCCGTCACATTGAGATTGATGTGCTAGAGCTGACGGTGCCCAAAAATTCATCCTTAATTGAAAATTATGCGCTTAGAGGTGAACTTAGTAAACTTAGTTCATTTTAAGTACTAAGGTATCCAATTTGAGCATACAAGGTTCAAACTGAGTAAGGTCAGTCTTGAAACGTTTGTCACATTGAACTGGATATGCCAGAGCTGACGATGGCCAAAAACTCCTCCCCGATTGAAAATTATGCGCTTAGAGGCAAACTTACTAAACTTAGTTCATTTTAAGTACCCAAGTGTCCAATTTGGGCATACGAGGTTCAAACTGAGCTGGATTAGTCCCGACACATCTGCCACATTGAAGGCTCGACTGCTGAGTTGATGGTGCCCAAAAATCCTTCCCTGATTGAAAAATTATGTCACGTAGAAAGGCGAACTTAGTAAAACTTAGCATCAACTTTTAACGCACTTCAGGTGGCCAATCAAGGTCATGCGAGATCGCAAACGAAGAGATCGGTCCTTACACTAGAAGAATTCCGTGACACTTGACCTTTAGCGTAACTGGGGTAGCTAACCAAAACTCCGCCGTGTCCAAGCTGGAGATCCACATAGAAGTGCAAAAGGGTGTTGGTAAGGAGATGCTAGCAGCGTTTGGTCAAACTTAATGAATTTTCACTCACGTTCCTAGAAATTCGGCATATGAGGTAGTAAACCAAGGGGTGTGGATTCCCGTACTGTGAGGAATGCGGGAGGTGAGGCTTAATGGCTATGTTACAAGGTAGGCAGGAGGGTTGTGGTTGTGGGGTAACTATGGGTTGATAGCCCACGCGAAAAATCATATAAAATGGTAATCAAATCATGTTTGTAAGTAATGGTGACATAATATTAGTTCAGCCGTGGGATACGGGGTTTGAAGTACGAATATTGGGGTGCGTCCACGTGGTGTCAGACTGGAGGGGTGGGTGTAGGGTTGCAAACGCTGAGCCCACAACAACAAAAAAAAAAAAACACGAATGACGGGCCAGGGGGTGGGGACGGCTATATCGGGTCGGAGTATGTGTGTGTGCCAGCGGCAGCTGTGGCTGACTTTTCTCTGTAGTTTTTTTGCTATCGGAACAAATTATTTTTTGGGTTGTATTTGAATTAAATTTATAATTGTCATTGTATTTGATTTTGTAATCCAATTTGGTAATTTTAATTTTGAAGTAATGTGGGGGTGGTGAATGTTCATATTAACAAATTGGTGCATAAATACAATTTATGTATGCAACAAAATGTAAATTAACACGATTTTTACAGAGCCATCAATGATGAACTAAAAAAAAACAATTAAGCAGTAAAAGTATTAGTGACGGTTTAAAACTTTTCACTAAATAACAACAGAAACACAAACGAACACGTATTAGTGACACAATTTGATAAACGCTGACATCATCGGGGGCGGATAGTCCATTCTTGAGTGACAGTTTGGGAACCCCAGATCATTCAAACTAAGGATGAGTAATGGTTTGTATAAAACCAATCACTAATAGTCCATTATTAGTGGACGGTTCTCAAACCGGTACGTAATAGCTGTCGGTGAGGCATTAAGTGACGATTTTAATAACGCGTCACTAAAATGGACTATTAGTGACGATTTGAAAACCATACTAATACTTGGGCTTTAGTGACGATTTCTCTGAACCAAAAAAAAAAGAGAAAAAAAAAGGAAGAACAATAAGAACTAGGGGGGGTGTAAGGTGTTGACGGGTGGTTAGGCTTTTAATGACTGACTGAAACCGGTCGCCGTGAAGGTCAGGCTGGGCATATTATGGAGAAAAGTTTTGGTAATTCTTCACGAATAAGTAGTAGGCACGCAGATTAAGCGATTAAGTCTGAAACGCACTAATATTCATGAAACCTTCGCTATAAGTATAGTAACGTTGGTATTATTAGTCGACGGTTTTAACCGCACTAGAACTTATTGTTTATTTTATTTTTTTGATGTTAACTACCCTGTATGACACAGCTAATTATTTTTTAGCTTCCTTCCATTACTTTGTAGAAATAAATAAGCATAAGGGCCTCTTTTATGGGATGCAAAACGTAGGAAGGACCATAGGGTGCTATTTGGCCGTAGAACATCAAGTTTTGTATTAGAATCCCTTCATTCTTCCATTCTCCATATTCCTCTCCTACCTTTCTCTCTCATTCTCTCACTTTATCTTATTTTTTTTGTTGTTTTTCCCCCCCCCCTTTCCCTCACCACCTTTTTGTTGGATTCTTCATATCTTCCCACTATCATACCTTTGGTCGAAAAATGATATAAGGACCCCTTCGCTCTTCACATTTTCTGTATGTCCTAAATTATACACTTATGAAAAATGGGTCCCCCTCTTCACATCTCTAATATTAATAATTTAAGACCAATTTCCACATGTCTAACATTTAAAATATGGGCACACAACCACGTGAAAGGAGGCCCCAACATAATTTCCCCTTGTAGTCGAATTACTTCCAAGTCAATCATTTTAAGTTTGCTTTTTCATTTTTAAGTTTAAGTCGATGTGCTAATCCATGTTGTAATAAATGTGTATATGCAATTCGTTTAGTGTGATCAACAATCATACATGTTTTTGTACGCAAGAAAAGAATGTTATACATGCAATGGTTAAATAGTGTATATATGTAATTAAGTTAAAAGCCATAATAACATTTGGCAAAGAATAAATTTGCATGTTTTTTTTTGCTACATGTGTTACATGTCCTAAAAATCAATTTCACATCATCCTTGGGTCTATTAGGGATGTATATTTGTCACATAGAAATAAGATCATGAAGAACATAACTTTTAATTTCTTTAATTTGGGTTAACAGCAATCAATTGCCCTTTATGGACTATCCACCAGCACAAATCAGAGATTGTTTTACAATGTTGTTTTTTTGTAATTCTTTTATAACTTCTAGGGTGATTTACTATTTGTTTTAAGAAGAGTCATGTTTCGTTGAATTAAAAGCTCTCTTGGATGTTGACTTATGCGTATAATTATGATTTTTACCTCCTAAAAACCCCCAATATTTTCTGTATTACTATTTTGTTTAGGAAAAAAAAAACAAGGTTCTTTTTTTTTTTTTTTCTAAAGTGGTTTTCAATCCCCAAATTGGGTTTTGAATTTAAATAAATTTTTTTAAAAAAGGAATTTTTATTACGGATGTTTTTTAAGACTGAAAGTTTTCACACCAAAGAATTAGAATTTTTAAATTTAGAAAAATACACGATATCAAATATTCTTAAATTTGGAACTTTAGAAAATCCTAACGACTTGATTTTGGTTTTCCCCTAATTAAATTTGTATTTTTAAGGGTGTTTTCTAGGCTGAATTTTGTATTAACTTCGAAAAAATTTAGTTTTTCTTTAGAAAACATCAAAAATACCTCAACAAATGCATAAATCCAAATCCGCAAGGTGGACTTTTATTCAAAAACATATTTTGAATTTGATTTACTCTAAATAAAATAACAAAATAAGTTTTTTCAAAGTCACAACTAAAAATGTTTTTAAATAATATTTTAATGGTACTACCCAAGAGATTTGATCCGAGAAATGGGTTGTAGGTCGCTTGTCTCTGAAAGACGAGTAAAAGAGAGTCCCTATCCAAATTTTTATATTTTGAAAAAAAATAACAATTTTTTTAAGTCTTTGGTTAGCTGTACGATTATTTAATAAGAATAAATTTTCTTTATATAACTGAAGACAAATAGACAATAAATATCGTTGTGGGGGTCTTCATAATGAGAGCCACAATAATATCATATCGTATAGTATTTCATGAAAGAATTTTTTCATGAAAATATTATACTATATATATACATATGAGGAGTTTTCCTAAATTGGATTCTTCGAAAGGAAACTTGAACTTTTGGATTTTCTAAATTCAATATTTTTTTCTAAATTTACCAAAATTATTTTTACTAAAATATTTTTGTAAACTATGAGAGACTTTTATCACATGAATGAGTTGTTAATCGGCCTATCTCTTCAAAAGAGATAGGTTCCAATCCAATTTTCTTTTAAAACAACATTATTTTTTAATCTTAAATTTTATACTCCTAAACTCAAAATATTTTCAAAAAAAATGTTTTTTTTTCCTTATTTTTACAAAAATAAATTTTAGGCACACAAAAATTAAGTACAGATGATTCCCTTCTACGACGACATATTAAAATATAAAAAATACAGGGGGATGTAGACGATTAGCTATCTCCTTTCCTTCTTTCAAAACCTCTCTTTAATTTGAGAATCTCCAAATTGACTATCCTCCATCATGAGCTTGGGGTTTCTTATCAACAAATGCATACAATTACTTACAATATTTTGAGAAGAAAATGATACGTTACCGAAAATTAGAAACCAACCAGACAAGTTTATTTCTCTCACTAAGTAATAAATCAGTTCTGTGATATCATAATAGTACAAAAATAATATATTTTTCAGTAGGCACAAAATCAGTCCAAAAAGTCACAAATATCACTAGAACACGATTTTAACAGGGGAAACCCCTTCAAATCAAAGGTAAGAACCATGGGGAACCTTTGAGAGTCTACTCCCAAACTTTACTATGATAAAAGGGTGGGATACCAGATCTTAACTTTTAGCTACCACAGTGAGTACATACTCCTAGTTTTTAGCTACCAACACAGAAATCTTAAAAGTGAAAAAGTTAAGAATTTCACGCCAAAAAAAAAAAAAACGCGTGATTACTTTCAATAGACCCGATATCTAACGCTAACAAAGCGCTTAGACGACCATCTCGGCCCTTCAAAATCAATTCTCATGATTCCTCTATCAATGAAACACCCCCAACTCATGGACCAACGGATTCCCCCTCTAATGTTAGCTTGATCAAAATGCATACTATTGCAAAAAACTAAATTTTCCAATGTCGGTTTACATCAAAAAGCGATATATGACGCTACGGTCTTGGATGACCAAATCTGACCGTTAAAATGCCGCGTCTATGATCCTATATCTGCTGAGAAAAAATACAGCTTGATCAAACTGCGATGACTATTCAATCATCGGTTGATCAAAATTGCATATATGCAACGACCAAATTTTTCCTCTTCTTGCTATCTCCCCTTTCTACTACTGCAACCACTTTTTCTCTCACATTTTTTTATGGAATTCTACAAAACTGTCAATCTTATTTGATTTTACTTTAAATGAGGTGTAAGAAGGTCTCTAAAAAAATAATCCAATAATAGGCCCAAAAAAATGGGGCTAGATCTGAATGGGTTTTCCCCACTAAGAGTGATAACCCAAGACCCAACACACAATCAATACATGTAGTAGCAATTATAATTTGAATATCTTATCAATTTGTTTTATTAAAAAGTTATAAATAGTTCTTCTTCTTTTTTTAAGATGGATGCCATAGATCGATGATTCTTCAACCTAATATCATAAGAAATACTTATTGTTAATCATACTCATATCAATATGCTTAAACCTAATCGCCATTTTATAATTCTATAAATGCAAAAACTTTGGATATCACATAGCACTTCATATCCACTACAAAATAAAAACAGGTATAAGATTCTGTAAACTCCCACTATTGATAAAACAATGATATTTTTTAATTGGCGAATCATATATGACATACTCGACCTAAAAGGCACGAATTCCTGAATTGATCTTATTATGAATGCTTGAATCCATAATATCATTCATAGACTTTGAGGTAAAACATTCAATAGTGGTGTGGATAACAGAAGAGGGTAAGGAAACTTCTTGACCGGCCACCAAACTGTGCAGTTGACAAGGGTCCAGATATTAATGGCATGTCATTCCATGACACAGCAGATAGATATTATCTATTTTCCCATAATGAGGCAGAGTTCTCGGGAACCACAACGTATTAGGCTGGAGTGTGAGGGACGCCAAACTGAAATGTTTGTCGGATTTGGGTTGGATGATGCGAAGAACTCTGCCACCACCGAGCCCTTCGACCCCCATAGTGAACGGGCAGCACCAAACACCTACGGATCAGGGTCCTACGCCCCGAGCTCTCGGGGGATATCAGGAGAAAGGCCAAAATGCAAACAACAACAATTCTATGCATCAATTTTGACATTTTCGTCCACACCCAACCCCAGAACTCATCCCATTTCCATCCAAAACGATCTCCGCGGGCTCACAAGAAAACTCTCACCATCCACGGTCCCCACTGGTTCACTGGCGAACTCTCACCACCTCCCACTGCGTCCCCCGCCTGGCTCACAGTAAACTTCTCACCATCCATGGTACCGCAGCTCCATGAGTGTGTTACCTGGAAATTGACGCTCCGATGCTCTTCTTACTTACTGATGCCTTTCACTGCACATGCTCGTGGGGCGGATTTTTGGTATTCGTGATCATACATAAATTGTATAACGCTGCATAATATCTACCTAAGATATATCCTCGAATTATTATTCGATTTTTTCACTCTTGGAGAAGCAAATTGATATGTACAAATAAGGCAATGCGTGGAGTAATAATACGATGGACGGACCCACTAACGTCCAAACCACAACATTACATCAAGAAATTAAAGTATCTTAATTGTAAACACGCTTGATAGTGACTTATGTGTTACATTATCCAAAATGGCTATTAAACACATGATATGAAATATTTTGTCTTTGGTTAGTTTATATTTACAGACTAATCAACAACTAATCAATATCCAAATTGAGTTATTATTGAAAAGTGCCCAGAAAAGTGGGAAGTTATTTATTATCTATTTAATCAAATTAATGACAAATTAATGAATTGTGAGATAAATTTTTGAAATAGGAACCCTGTTAAACTATGGATTAACTAATACTATTAAGAAAATGCATCTGATAGGAATGGGACTTAGCCCAATTGCTGAATCACTTTGTAGTAGCAACCAAAGCTAGGGAGAATGGAGACTTTAGGGTCTAGGTTAATGGGGAAACAAGTTGTTGAGTGGCGATGACAACACCTATCATTATCTCTTCTAGCAGGTGCAATGCTCAATACACATGTTGAGGTTGAGTTGAAGCTTCTAATAGATCCCATAGCCTTAATGTGGCGGTGTACTTATTGTCATGGCGGGTACAACCACTTGACTGATTGGCCTATATAGTGTGAAGGTGAGACCCGCCTTTTTATAGACTTTGGTAAAGTCTCTAGATGTGGGGCGCCATATAAATTATCTAGCAATATGCTGTTGAGATATTTTCTAAAATAATCGATTTTTTGGGTTTTCAAGTCTTTTTCCTTTATAAATTCTCTAAACAATTCTAAGGAGCCTTTACTGCTATTTGGGTTTGTCCCACATTGAAAAGTGAAAAAGAAAAGAAGGAAAATTCTTAATAAATGAAGTTAGCTATCTCTAAAAGTTTTTAATAATGATAGTGCTAGTGTGTATTCTAGTGCACCTTAGGACAGTGCTTCAAAACCGTCGCAATTTAATGACCCATCTCCCATACAAGTCTAATTAATTTCATGCAACTAAAGTCCCATATTCACTATTAACTAATCGCTCCTTGATCTAAATTCAAATTCGCGATCCTACAACCTAGACACACGACTCAACAATTTTACTATGACTGTCCTAAATGTCAACCCCCATGAAAGGCAACAGAACCACCCACGGAAATCCTGTACTTCGAACCGTAAACATAGGCCTAATCCTTTCCTATACTCTGGTAGTGCTTCCTCTCCACTCTAAAGTCTACAGAATCTAGCAACCTAGGCCTCTGATACCAAACTAAAGACCTTATTTTTCATACCTATTTTTTCCCTTATAAATATATGCTGTGAATTTCCTGCCCTGATACATTTTATTATAATCATACAATCACATGGTCCTACACACCTAGGCAGCTAAAGTAGAACACATACAACCATTGCAATTTACAATACCAGAGTGTTAGAATTTTTCCTCACAATATACGTATATACCATTCTCAAAATACCCTCTTTGAACTTAGGACTACTCAAAATGACTTCCCAAAATACTCATCCTAGAGACAGGGCAGTACGTAAGGCGCACTATCTGCGAGCCTGATCTGCTTACCTAACTGGATCGCTTGAAAAATATTAAATCAACTAAGTGAGACACACTTCGGTAAGAGGCGAATAAGCTTTACTAGTGTGTGGCAGTGAGTTTGCATTTTTTAAACTAATTTAGAAATACCATAAATAGCTTTGAGTCTGAGAAAGCAATGTATAATAATAATGTTTCAGTAGAGCTCAATCTCTATGTTATTTAGCCATAAACATTTTTTCTAAATTTCGATCAGAATACTTCTAATATCCATAGGTATGTCTAAACGGTTGTCCATAAATCTAAATAATATATAATACTTACAAAATTTCCCTGATGGATAACTGAAGTCATGAATGTACCCCTTAATGACAAGGTGTGTGACCCTAAGGCAGGACCTATCCTAGCTGGCTAACAGATAAGTCAACTGCACTCCGAAAGTCAGATCGTCCTCCGCAACCCTAACTGATAATGGTGAGCCTGTCGCCAACACAGGCACTTAATTATTATGTACTGAATTACTATGGTATTATTACTACCATTATATTATTGATGTGCTATTATTGTTAATCTAGGATTAAATTATTATTAAGGCAGTAATTATGTGTTCTAACCACACTAAAGGTTAGTGGCGACTCCGACATTCCATGATTTTTCCTTAAAAATAAAAAATTGATCTTTATTTCGCCGTCCAGGGCACACGCGCTCCCGGGACAACCGTTTCTGGCTCCTCCGCTAGTTCAATCATCAACAGTCGTCCCTTTTTGCAATGGTGCTCTTTATGCCACTTTTCATCACAAGGCCAACACACACCTTTTGTCATTCTCTCAATAAGTTCCTCTTGATTCAATTTTTTGGCAAGAAGGTTGCGAGGAGCAATTGATGTGATAGTGTTGCTAACATTCTACTTGGTAATGTTCTTATTGAAGTGCATTCTTCTGCTCCAAACTCTCTCTTCTTTAACCATGCACAGCAATCGTAGCATTCATAGTTCATCATCCGATGTACTTTTACCCTCACACTGATGTAGGTATGGAGGAACCTCAATAAAAGTTCCAATAGTCTGGCTTTCATCCAATCTTTAATTTGTTTGATAGTCCACTCAATTGTGGTCTTATACTCTGAGATAATACTAGTTTGGCATATTTTAGCAAGCTCTCTATTGATATTCTCATATCTAATGGGCCCTAATCAGACAAGCAATCCAGAAACAAATTCTACCTATGAAGGCATTCCATAATGAGCTTCAAACCAGTCATACCATTGAACAACTCTAGATGTTTCTAGAGTGCAATGAAAGCAAAAGTAATTTTTAGCCCTAAAAACCCAACAAGTAGGGTTATAACTATCCCACAGAGGAAATTCCGCCTTCATATAAGAAGGATCACCATCACGCTCTCCTTGGTAACCTCCTTCATACATGTGTGGCTGCTTCCTATGATTAGATGACGTAGAGGCATCACCTTCTCTCTCTTTTTGGGAAGATGTAATGAGTAGTTTAGTGAGCAATGCATGTAGCTCTTCAAATTGAAACTTAAAACATATTGTTAAGTTCAGCCTTTAGCCTAACTTCCATCTGGGACTCTACTGAATTTTTTAAGGCTAGGTGTCCCATTTGGGCATAGGAGGTCCAAACTGAGTGGGGTCAGTCCTGACACGTTTGTCACATTGAGTTGGATGTCCCAAAGCTAACAATGCCCAAAAACTCCTCCCTAGGAGTTTTTTCTCCACTCAGAAGTAAAGTTAGAATACAAACAAACTTAGAAAAATTAGTCCATTCTAAGCACCTAGGTGTCCAATTCAAGCATACGAGATCCAAACTGAGTGGGACTAGTCCCGACACATCCTTGACATTGAGCTCGACATGTTAGAGCTGACGGTGCCTAAAAATTCATCGTCGTTGAAACTTATACGCTTAGAGCCAAACTTAGTAAACTTAGTTCATTTTAAGCACCCAAGTGTCCAATTCGAGCAT
The DNA here is from genome assembly GCF_029873635.1 of Malania oleifera. Lineage (NCBI taxonomy): Eukaryota > Viridiplantae > Streptophyta > Magnoliopsida > Santalales > Ximeniaceae > Malania > Malania oleifera. Next base: position 53,559,617 of record NC_080428.1, read on the forward strand.
ACGACGTCCAAACCGAGTGGGGTTAGTCTCGACTTGTCTGTCACATCGAACTGGATGTTTCAGATCTAACGGTGCCCAAAAAATCCTCCCCGATTCGAAATTATGTGCTCAAAGGAGAAATTAATAAACTTAGTTCATTTTAAGCACATAGGTGTCCAATTCAGGCATACGAGATCCAAACTAAGTGGGATCAGTCCCGACACATCCATCACATTGAGCTGGACGTGTTGGAGCTAACAGTGCCTAAAAACTCCTCCCTAATTGAAAATTATGCGCTTAGAGATTAACTTAGTAAATTTAGTTCATTTTAAGCACCCCGGTGTCCAATTTGGGCATACAAGGTTCAAACTGAATAGGGTTAGTCCTGACACGTCTGCCACATTGGCATGGACGTGTTAGAGCTGACGGTGCCCAAAAACTCCTCCTTGGGAGCTTTTTCACCACTTAGAAGCAAAGTTAGAATGCAAACAAACTTAATAAACTTAATTTATTTTAAACACTCAGGTGTCCAATTTGGGAATACGAAGTCCAAACTGAGTGGGGTCAGACCGCACAGGTTTGTCACGTTGAGCTGGACGTACTGGAGCTAACGGTGCCCAAAAACTTCTTCCCGGTTGAAAATTATACGCTTAGAGACGAACTTAGTGAACTTAGTTCATTTTAAGCACCCAAGCGTCCAATTCGGACATACGAGGTCCAAAATGAATGTGATCAGTCCCGACACGTCCGTCACATTGAGATTGATGTGCTAGAGCTGACGGTGCCCAAAAATTCATCCTTAATTGAAAATTATGCGCTTAGAGGTGAACTTAGTAAACTTAGTTCATTTTAAGTACTAAGGTATCCAATTTGAGCATACAAGGTTCAAACTGAGTAAGGTCAGTCTTGAAACGTTTGTCACATTGAACTGGATATGCTAGAGCTGACGATGGTCAAAAACTCCTCCCCGATTGAAAATTATACGCTTAGAGGCAAACTTACTAAACTTAGTTCATTTTAAGTACCCAAGTGTCCAATTTGGGCATACGAGGTTCAAACTGAGCTGGATTAGTCCCGACACATCTGCCACATTGAGCTAGACGTGCTGGGTTGATGGTGCCCAAAAAATCCTCCCTGATTGAAAATTATGTACTTAGAGGCGAACTTAGTAAACTTAGATCATTTTAACCACTCAGGTGTCCAATTCAGGCATGCGAGATCCAAACTAAATGAGATCGGTCCTGACACATCCGTGACATTGACCTTGAGCTTACGGTGCTCCAAAACTCCTCCTCCGAAGCTTTTTATCCACATAGAAGCAAAGTTAGAATATAAACAAATTTAGCAAACTTAATGAATTTTAGCACTCACGTGTCTAAGTCGGGCATATGAGGTAGAAACCAAGTGGGTTGGATTCCGACTGATCAAACTTAACTATTTACAATTGTATCATTTTTTTTAACTATGTTTGAATGCCCGATCATTTTGCTATCAAATCATTTTTAATTAAGTGTACATATATATTGAAAATTTGTATACTAATTTTTTGTATAATTATTACTTTGTAGGGTTTGCGGCTGTCACAACACTATGACGATGCCAGGCACTACAGTCGGATGCACGCAGCTTCTGACTTTTTCTGTAGTTTTTGCTATCTGAACAGAATTATTTTTTTTTGTATTTTAATTTGAATTTATAATTGTATGTATTTGAATTTTGATCAATTTGTATTTTAATTTTGAATAATTTATGAATGTTTTAGCAATTGTGGTTTAATTTTATGTATGCTAAAATGTAATTACAAGTTTTTACAGGAATCAATGAATGAAATGAAAAAAAATTAATCAGTTAAAAGTATTAGTGACGGTTTGAAAACTGTCACTAATAACACCACGACGAAGTATTAGTGACGATTTTAAAATCATCACTGATAGTCCATTTTTAGTGACAGTTTGGGAACCGTCATTAAAAACTAAGTATTAGTAATGGTTTTTAAACCATCACTAATAGTCCATTATTAGTGACGGTTCTCAAACCGTTACTAATAGCTGGTCCGGTGAGCATTAGTGACGATTTAATAACCGTCACTAATAATGGACTATTAGTGACGATTTGAAAACCATTACTAATACTTGGGCTTTAGTGACGATTTTGAACCGAGAAAATGTAGAATTTATAGTTACGGTGTTAGGCTTTTAATGACGGAATGAAACCGTTACTAATACTCCATTATTAGTGACGATTTTTGTAATTCTTCACTAATAAGTATTAGTCACAGCAGATTAGCGATTAATTCTGAACCGTCACTAATATTCATGAAACCTTCGCTAATAAGTATTAGTAACGGTTTTGTATTATTAGTGACGGTTTTAAACCGTCACTAATAACCTTATTTTTTATTTTATTTTTTTGTAGTGTTAACTACCATGTATGACACAAGCTAATTATTTTTAGCTTCCTTCACATTACTTATGTATAAATAAATAAGGCATAAGGCTCTTTTAGGGGATGCAAAACAGTAAGGAAGGACCATTAGGGTGCTATTTTGGCCGTAGAAATCAAGTTTTTTATTAGAATCCCTTTTCATTCTTCCATTCATCCCATATTCCTCCTCCTACCTTTCTCTCTCACTTTATCTTATTTTCTCTCACCACCTTTTGTTGGATTCTTCATATCTTCCCACTATCATACCTTGTGGTCGAAAAATTATATAAGGGACCTCCCTCTTCACATGTCTGTATGTCCTAAATTATACACTTATGAAAAATGGGTCCCCCTCTTCACATCTCTAATATTAATAAATTTAAGACCAATTTACCACATGTCTAACATTTAAAATATGGGCACACAAACACGTGAAAGGGGAGGCCCCATACATAATTTCCCCTTGTAGTCGAATTAATTCCAAGTCATCATTTTATTTTGCTTTTTCATTTTTATAGTTTAAGTACGATGTGCTAATCCATGTTTGTATTATGTGTATATGCATATTAGTTAGTGTGATCAACAATCATACATGTTTTTGTACGCAAAGAAATGAATGTTATAACATGCAATGGTTAAAATAAGTGTATATATGTAATTTAAGCCATAATAAATTTGCAAAGAATAAATTTGCATGTTTTTTTTCTACATGTGTTACATGTCCTAAAAATCAATTTACACATCATCTATGGGTCTATTAGGATGTATATTTGCACATAGAAATTAAGATCATGGAACAAAACTTTTAATTTCTTAATTTGGTTAACAAGCAATCAATTGCCATTTATTGACTAGTCCACCAGCCAAATCAGAGATTGTTTTACATGTTAGTTTTTTGTAATTCTTTTATACTTCTAGGGTGATTTACTATTTTGTTAAGTCATGTTTATTTGAATTAAATCTCTTGGATGTTGAGATTTGCTATAATTTATGATTTTTCCTAAAAAACCCCAATATTTTCTTTTTTTTTTTTAGGAAAAAAAAAACAAGGTTCTTTTTTTTTTTTTTTCTAAAGTTGGTTTTCCCAAATTGGGTTTTGAAATTAATTTTTTCTAAAAAAGGAAGTTTTTACGGTGTTTTTAAGACTGAAATGTGTTTCAAAATTAGAATTTTTAATTTAGAAATCAAAATATCAAAATATTCTTAAAATTTGGACTTTTATAAAAAATACTTGAATTTTGTTTTTCTAAATTAAATTTGTATTTTTAAGGGTGTTTTTAGGCTGATTTTGTATTTGAAAATTAGAGTTTTTAATTTAGAAATCAAAATATCAAAAGGCTTTCCTAAGCTTTGGACTTTTTCAAAAATAATTTGAATTTTGATTTTCTAAATTAAATATTTTTTTCAAAATTCACAAAAATATTTTTTAAAATAATATTTTTATGTACTACAAGAGAATTGATCCGAGAAATGGGTTGTAGGTAGCTTGTCTCTTGAAAGAGAGAGAGAGGTCTAGTCCAAATTTTTTTTTAAAAAAATAAAAATTTTTTTAAAGTCTTTGTTGTGTATTTTTAATTTTTTTCTTTATATAAATAAAGAAAAAATAGACAAATAATAGAGTTGTGGGGTCTTCTTGAGGCCAATTTCTTCGTATAGATTTCATGAAATATTTTTTCATGAAATATATATATATATATATATATATATATATGAGGAGTTTTCCTAAAATTGGATTCTTCGAAAGGAACTTGAACTTTGATTTTCTAAATTAAATATTTTTTTCTAAATTTTACCAAAATATTTTTTACTAAAATATTTTTGTAAACTATGAGAGACTTTTATCACAGGAATGAGTATGTGAGCGGCCTATCTCTTCAAATAGAGATAGGTCCACTCCAAATTTTCTTTTAAAAAAATTATTTTTTAAGTCTTAAAAATTATACTCCTAAACTCAAAATATTTTCAAAAAAATTTTTTTTTTCCTTATTTTTACTTTTTAGGAAAAAAAATTAAGTAGTGATTCCATTCTACACCTTTAAATTAATACAAGTGGGTTAGTAGACTGATTAGCTAGTCTCCTTTCTTTCACCTCTCTTTAAATTTGGTCTCCAAATTGTTAGCTATGAGCTTTGGGGTTCTGTATCAACAAATGGCAATACAAATTAATTACAATATGTTGAGAAGAAATGAGACTTACCGAAAAATTACGGAAACACAACCAGAAGTTTTTTCTCTCCTAATTAATAAAATCAGTTCTTGTGATATGATAATAGTACAAAAATATATATTTTCAGTAGCACAAAATCAGTCCAAAAATAATCACAAATATCAATCATATGAGACACAGGATTTTACAGGGGAAACCCCTTCAAATCAAAGGGTAAGAACCATGGGACTTGAGAGTCTACTCACAAACTTTACTATGATAAAAGGGTGGGTACAAGATCTTAACTTTTAGCTACCACAGTGAGTACATAACTCTATTTTTAGCTAACAACAAGAAATCTTAAAGTGAAAAAGTTAAGAATTTCACCCAAAAAAAAAAAAAAAACGTGATTACTGTTCAAACCCGATATCTAACGCTACAGCGCTTAGACGACCAATCTGGCCATTCAAAATCATATTCCATGATTCCTCTATCAATTGAAAAACAACCAACTCAATTGGACCACGGATGCCCCTCTAATGGTTGATTGATCAAAATTGCATACTATTGCAAAAAACTAGATTTTCTCAATGTCGTTACTATCAAAAAGCTGATATATGACGCTACAGAGCTTGGATGACCAATCTGACCGTTAAAATGCAGCGTCTATGAGTCCTATATATGCTGAAAAAATATCAGCTTGATCAAACTGCGGATGACTATTCAATCATCGGTTGATCAAAATTGCATATTATAGCAAAGACCCAAATTTTCTCTTCTGCTTCTCCCTCTTTCTACTGCACACTTTCTCTCACATTTTTTTATGGAATTCTACACTGTCAATCTTAATTTTATTTACTTTAAATGAGGTGTAAGAAGGTCTCTAAAAAAAACCCAATAAAGAGGCCAAAAAAAATGGGCTAGAGATCTGAATGGGTTTCTCCACATAAGAGTGATACCCAAACCCAACACAATCAATACATGTAGTAGCAAATTATAAATTTGAATATCATTATAAATTTGTTTAATTAAAAAGTTATAAATAGTTCTTCTTCTTTTTTTAAGAAATGGAATGCACATAGGATATGACTGATTCCTTCACCTAATATCATAAGAAATACATTATTGTTATCATCACTCATATCAAGATGCTTAAACCTAAAGTCCCATTTTTTATTTCTATAATTGAAATTTGGGTTCACATAGCACTTCATATCATAAAATAGGTATAGATTTTTTAAACTCCCCACTATTGTTATTGAATTATTTTTTTAATTGGCGAATGCATATATGCATAATAGACTAAGGCACGTTACTGAATTGATCTTATTATGAATGCTTGATCCATATGGATGAGATTTGGTAAAAGTAATTTATTTAGTTGATACATAAGAGTTTGTAAACTTACATTTACATTCCACCATTTGCAGTTGACAATGTCAATATATTATGTCATTTCATTCCATTACACATAAGATAGAATATTATCTATTTTTCCCATAATGAGGCAGATTTTCGTGAACCACACAAACTTATTATCTTTATTTGTTAGGGACTCCAACGTGATTTTTCGTATTTTTTTTTTATTATTGCATAAGAACTCTAGCCACCAACGAGCCCTTCGAACCCCCTAGTGCGGCACCAAACCTACGGATCAGTGTCCTCCGCCCCTAGCTCTCGTTGATCAGGATAAAGTCCAAAATGCAAACACAACTTCTATGCATCATTTGGACATTCGGCCAACCCGAACCCCAGGACTCATCTCCATTACCATCCACGATCTCCGCTGGCTCACAGAGAACTCTCACCATCCACGGTCCCCACTGGTTCACTGAGCGAACTCTCACCATCCACTGTCCCCGCTGGCTCACAGAGTAAACTCTCACCATCCATAGGTACCGCAGGCTCCATGAGTGTGTCTACCTGGAATTGAACCTCCGATGCTCCTTCTTACTTGCTGATGCCTTTCCACTGCACCATGCTCGTGGGGGCGTGATTTTTGGTATTCTTGATCATACATGAAATTGTATAACGATGCATAAATATCTACATAAAGATATATCCTCGAAATTATTATTAACGATTTTTCAATCTTTGAGAAGCAAATTGATATGTACAAATAAGGCAAGTGCGTGGAAGTAATAATACGATGGCGGATCCAACTAACTTCACAAACCACAACATGACATCAAGAAATTAAAGTATATTAATTGTAAACATATTGATGAGTGACTTATGTGTTACATTATCCAAATGGCTATTAAACACATGATTATGAATATTTTGTCTTTGGTTAGTTTATATTTACAGACTAATCACAACTAATCAAATAGCCAAATTGAGTTATTATTGAAAAGTGACCAAGAAAATGTGGGAAGTATTTATTATCTATTTAATCAAATTAATGAAAAGTAATGAATTGTGAGATAAATTTTTGAAATAGGAACCTTTTAACTAATGGATTAAATAGATACTAAGTAGAAATGCATTGATAGGAATGGGACTTAAGCCAATTGGATGAATCACTTGTAGTAGCAACCAAAGCTATGAGAATGGAGAATTTAGGGTCTAGGTTCAATGGGGAAACAAGTTGTGTGAGTGGTCGATGACAACACTATCATTATCTCTTCTAATGGCATGTGCAATGCTCAATACAACATGTGAGGTTGAGTGAAGGCTTCTAATAGATCCATAGCCTTAATTGGCGGTGTACTTAGTTGCAGGGCGGGTACACTTGACTGAATTTGCCTATATGAGTGTGAAGGTGAGACCGCCTTTTTATAAGACTTTGGTAAAGTCTCTAGATGCATATAAATTATCTAGGCAAGATGCTGTTGAGATATTTTCTAAAATAATCGATTTTTTGGGTTTTCAAAGTCTTCCATTTATAAATTCTCTAAAACATTCATAAGGAGCATTTAATGCTATGTGGGTTTGTCCCACATTGAAAAGAGTGAAAAAAGGAAAATTCATTAATAAATGATAAGGTAGAATAATCTCTAAAAGTTGTTTAAGTGATAGTGCTAGTGTGTATTCTAGTGCACCTTAGGACAGTGCTTCACACCGTTCGCAATTTAAGGACCCTATCTCCCATACAAGTCTAATTAATTTCATTCAACTAAAATCCCATATTCACTATTAACTATCCTCCTTGATCTAAATTCAAAATTCCAATCCTACAACCTAGACACACGACTCAACAATAGTTTACTATGACTTTCCTAAAATTGTCACCCCATGAAAGGCACAGAAACCACCACGGAAATCCTGTACTCAGACCGTTAAACAAAGCCTCAAATCCTTTCCTATACTCTGGTATTGCTTCCTCTCCACTCTAAAGTCTACAGAATCTAGCAACCTAGGCTCTGATACCAAACTATAATGACCTGATTTTTCATACCATTTTTTTCCCTTATAAATATATGCTGTGAAATTTCACTGCCCTGATACATTTTATTATAAATCATACCATCATCATGGTCCTAAACTACCTAGGCAGCGGAAAGTAGAAACACATACAACCATATCAATATATACAATACCAGAGTGTTAGAATTTTTCTCAAAATATACGTATATAACCATTCTCAAAATACCCTCATTTGAACTTAGGGACTACTCAAAAATGACTTCCCAAAATACTCATCCTATAGACAGGGCAGTACTGTAGGCCCACTATCTGCGAGCCTGATCTGCTTACCTAACTGGATCGCTTGAAAAATATTAAATCACTAAGATGAGACAACACTCGGTAAGGCGAAATACGCTATTACTAGTGTGTGGCAGGTGAGTTTGCATATTTTTAAAAACTAATTTAGAAATACCATAAATAGCTGAGTCTGAGAAAGCATGTATAATAAATAATGTGCAGTAGAGCTCATATCTATGTTATTTAGCATAAACTATTTTTCTAAATTTTCTATTCATAATACTTCTAATATCCATAGGTATGTCTACGGTTTCCATAAATCTAAATAAATATATAATAACTGACAAAATTTCCCTGGATGGATAACTGAAAGTCATGAATGTACCCCTTATGACAGGGTTGTGTGACCCTAAGGCAGGACCTATCCTAGCTGGCTAACCAAGATAAGTCAACTGAACTCCGAAAGTCAGATCGTCCTCCGCAACCCTAACTGATGGGGAGCCTGTCGACAACATAGGCACGATTGACTGCTGAATATTCACATACTGTCTGAGTTATGTGGTGGCACATTGAATTGAAAATAGCTACGGTACCGTACTTTGTTAACTGAATCTGGTCCATCAGTGTCTGATACTATATATGTAACTGATATTTTTATACAACCGGTTTACCATGTTTTTGAAATAACCATAACATTACAAAATTGATCTGAAAATCTAAGTAATAGACTGAATATTTAATGTCTATATATCTGTGCATCTGTCTGTGCATCTGATAATCTGGGTGTTATGGTTTTAGAAATCATGGTGTTCTGAAATTACTGAAAATATATGTTTCTGTACATGTACTGCAAATCATGTTTTTAAATATACTGTATAATTTCTATCTGTATATGTACTAAAAATTCATCATTCTATAATATATATATATATATATATATATATATCCCATGATATTTTCTGCTAATATACTGTAAAATATGGTATTTGTATTTTCATAAATACTGTGCTAATATACTATAAAATCATGTCACACGATTTAAACAAATAAATTCACATGCTCTAAAATCTGTATTTTCTTCTATACAAATATTTTATAATCTGAATAATAATAATCTGGTAAAACATGTAATTTCTGCTGATAATCATACTAAAATTCCTAGCATAGCATATTTCCCTTAACTGACTATCTGAACACTAGCTGCTATTTACAGTCTCACACGTGCGGTATTTATAATTTAAACATCCTGATATATTACACACATAATTTCACAATCAAACAACTGAATTCACCTAAATAATTATCGCATACATATTTCCCCAAATCCACATATGCAAAATCCCTAAACTATAATTCATATATCATTTTACCTGAGTTCCTGAAATACCACCTACTGGGGTCCTCAACCCTTGCCTACAAGGTCCCAAAACACTCTATTCCTGAAAATATAATACCCTAATTTTACTTCACAAAACTCCAGTATATTCGTATATAATAAAGAATCTAGCCTCAAATGATATGGGTAATACTGAAAATATTCAAATAATCTACTTACCTTGGTTTTGGGATGGTTCCCAAATTTCTCAAACCAACATTTTGCTCTGGCTATGTTGTAGAGAATCTCCCCCGAATAACTATGGTAGCTTATGATCGTTGAACCGAGGAGAGACGAAGCCGGATTTCTAGAGAGAAGTCAAAAGAATTGTGTAGAGAGAGAAAGAGAAAATGATAAAATGATTTTCCTTCATTAAAAATCCGTTTTAGGCTATATATAAAATGTTGTCCACATGGCCTCGTCGACGAGCCACGTCACCTCGTTGACGAGTTCAAGTTGTAGTCTCGTTGACGAACGCGTACTCCTCGTCGACGAGATTCAGGCCCTGAAAATGGCCTTCGGCAACTTCTCATCGACGAGATGAATGTCCCGTCGACAAACCCAAGAAGGATGCTCGTCGACGAGCGCCCTGTGTTCGTCGACGAGACACTGTAAATTCCTTTTAAAAATTTTCCTGTTTCTCTCTTTTCTTTTATTATTTAACTACTATAATTCTTCGGGTCTCTACAGTTTCGTTAGAATTCATCACAAACTTGCCTAGAATGAGGGATACAGGGTCTATACATGTGGTTATAGACAAGTTTTTAAAATATGGTAGGTTTATACCCGCACCAAAGTACTATTCGACAGAAGAGATGACACAACTGTTCTTCAAGCATATCGTAAAGATGGATGACACAACCAACCTCTCTGTCTCTCGCTCTCTCTTTTTTTCGTAAACTTAAAAAATTTTGAAAGTAAATAAAGATGGAGAAAACCCATTAAAAGTTTCAAAAAATCATGAAAATTTTGAACACGACTTTAATAGAAAACCAATAGGTAAAAATGAAAATTTTGTTCAAAAAATCACCATCAATATGTTGTATGATCACTCATGTACGTGGCTCAAGCACAAGGGTGCTCACCCTAAACGAGGCCTACCTCATTCCACTTGGCATAAAGACTCCTGCCTAGAGCTTGAGCTCTTATCACTTTTCTTCATGGTTGCAAATTATCTCATCAGTCTTGGGACAACATGCATATTACCCTCATCCATAGAAACATTAATACAAAAATGTAAATAGTAAGATTTGAACTAAGGATTAATTTCCTTTTCTTTTTCGTCATTGTGGTTAACTTGTGAGGTCATGATTAAAAACCCAGTGCATTGATTAGTGGTTTAGTACTATTTAATATTTAGCTACTGTGGAAGGATGAGCTCATGCATTCCCCGCCAAATTTGAAGCACCTCTGGCTACCAATCCTGCAAAAGAAAAAAATCTTTACTAGGAAATTTAATTAATGATGAAAGACTGTGTGATTTGGTTGCAATAAATTTGTAATCTTCTTAAAAAGTCACCATTATATTATAGTATCCATATTCATTTCTTGTTTTATGTTAGTGGCATATGCTTAGTTTTTAAAAATCAATTTTGAGATAAAGGGTAATCTATGCAGTTGATTTGTTTGGCAGATCGAGAAGGTAAGTTTCAAATTTTTTTAAAAAAAATTGTAATTGAAGAAAATAAATCCTAAATTTTTTAGGAAAACCAAGAAGAGCTGTAAAAATAAAAAATAAAAAATAAATAAAACTTTTCTTTACTCCCTTAGGACCCTATTTTGCTTTATTACGTGTTTTCCATATAACTTTTCTTTTTCTTTGGCATGATCCTTTTTTTCTGTCTTTCACTTCTCATATTTTCTCTTCTTTGCACCTCTCTCTCTCTCTCTCTCTCTCTCTCTCTCTCTCTCTCTCTCTCTTTGCCTCTCTATCACACACACCCACACACACACACAAATAATTAAATAAATAACAAAGCAACAATTTGTTTCTTTTTTTTTTTTTCAGATTATTTCATCATTAACAACGTTTCAACCAAAGTTACCTCGGTAAGAGAATAAAATTGCTATGTAAACTTTATATCCCACTTTTCACCTGGTTGTTTTCTATGTCTTCCCTCATACTCTTAATTTTTCAATGTCATTTCCTTGTATCTTATTAAATTTATTCTTTAATGGATAGAAGTATACTATGATCGATCTATGGTTATTTTAATTTTAATTATTTTAATCAAGTCCTTTGTATATATATTTAGGATCTTATTTAAAAAATAATGGACGAAATTAAACTGAACAATTAGCTATTGAGATAAATGGAAATGGCAAAAATTATCTTTATAATTTATTTTTATTATGTTTTAAGTTAAAAATTTTAAATAGTAAAGTCGTTAAACATGTAGCACAGTGCTTAAGTAATTAAATATCACATTGGTCTCTATTAGTGTGACTAAATATTAATAACGAAATTAAATATATATATATTTTATTTTATTTTTAGTTTTATTAATAATTAAATAATAAAAATAAAATTACTTTTTTACTAATGCTTTTCAAAGTCTAAAGAGGATTTGGATAGTTGGCCTAATTCTCAACTTGTCCACTGACATGTAACATGATAAACAAATAAAAAGGAAAAAAAATAAAAATAATTATTATTCCGCCCAGGCATGCGTGATAAGTTAGGTATGACCTACTTTATATGTCAATCCCTGATAGAGCCTATGTGGCATTTGATATTGGGGAGAAATTTCATTTTTCACAATATAATTAAGATTCATCTCAAAGTATGGATACTTGATCAATATTTTTGAGAAGGTAAAAGATTTTATTAGAACGAAAAAAGCAAACAAAACTTACAAACTCAAGTCAAAAGCTTGAGAAATGAAACAGAAAACTGTTAGCACGATAAAATTAACAATCCAAAGCAACACTCCACAATAACATCAACACATTGAAATGACCTAATGAAAAAAAAAAACCCTAACCATAAAGCAGACAAGATTAGTCTCCTAAATTAGCTAGAATGTAATGAAACTTTCCGCAGTTTAAATTCAAGAATGGAATCTTGAATTTGTCTTTTTAGATAATCTTGAATATCTACCTTTACCATTCACCGGTACAGGTATGAAATTGTAAGTCCCTTTCCTTCACTATTTATTATTATTATTATTATTATTATTATTATTATTATTATTAAGATAAAAGAAATTTATAAAATTATCTATAAAAAGTAAATGAAAAAATAACCCTGCTAGTTTTCAAAAAGTACGACAAAAAGTAATTAACACTTTAAATTTTACTTTTTTCTAGTATAAAAGGGAGCAATTTCTCCAATTCTAAGTATAGATCAACAAAATGCAATGATAGCTAACTAGCTTTTATTCGTCGGTCTAATTGCCCTCATCTTTTGCTTTGAGTAAAATTTTTATGTGCCGTCTTTTTCCTAGCAATTTACTATTATACATAATTAAATGTTTGTATATATGGAGCTTCTTTAATTTATTATTTTTGCATTGTTATCTATAAATTTGTTAAGATTGTGTTTAATAGTATGAATCTCCGATCTCAAATTTAAGGTTTTTGAGATTTGGACAAAACTCAATATGATGATGTACTATATTTTATATCTAAATCAAAGACCTAGAATATAAGCTCCCAAACATGGAGTAATTGTATGATTGTCTACATAAAAAATTCAATATTTTGTTAAGGAAAAAATTTACCATACACACAAACACATAAACTAACAAATTATGTATGTAAAGCTGCAAGATCTCTATTGTTTTCCACTTAAATGCGACAAGATTCAAAAATTAAAGGTTAAGGTTATGTTTGGAAGCATAACTTTGATTCTATGGAGCTATATTTCATACCTGTTCAAATCTAAAATCCAAATTCTCGTCTTCTAAACATGATCTAATTTCTGAGTACTTTCTCGGCTTAACTAAATTACTAACCATGCTAAATGGCTTCTTTGTCAATATTAAATTTTAAAGTATAATTCTGATAGCAGTAGCAATGTTTCTTACCTTTTTCTTCTTCTTTCCACTTGGCAGCCTCAGATCACAAATGACTTCAAAGCACAAACAGTGGACAGCTACCATGATCTGGTTGACAGTTGTACTGCTGCTTTCTTGCATGCGGGCATGCAAGGCCTCGACTTCATATCCCAGTGTGTATGGGTACGAGCAGTACATGCACCAGAGGTACCAGGAGTGGTCCGCCAAGTACGGCCGGCTGCATGTGGACGCCGACGAGAGGGACCGCCGATTTGAGATATTCAAGAGCAACGTGAAACTCATAGATCTCCATAACCGCGCCGGGAACCATCCCTACAAATTATCCGTCAATCAGTTTGCAGACCTGACAGCGGCGGAGTTCATGGCCACCCGCACCGGCTACAGGAACTCGCCGGCCGGAAAGTTACTGTATTCCCCGGCAGGACCTGCTGCGGTCACGTTCAGGTATCATAATGTGACTACAGTGCCACCTTCGGTGAACTGGGTAACTAATGGTGCCGTGACTGAAGTCAAAGATCAAGGCAAATGCGGTAAGGTTTCCTCAGTCCATCCTTATTTATTTATTTATTTTATAATTCTTAGTGCATCTCTGTGTAGTTCAGTGGTAAGCTAGTGTAGACACGGGATCGAAAGAGGAATTGAAATTTGATTTCTTAGTGGGTCTTTGTCTGGTTTTGATTATGGCGGGCAGGGATACGTTACCCTGAACTTGGTAAGGAGATAAAGAGTCCAAAGGCCTCCACCATCTTAATTCTAAAATTTATTCCTAATAGAAAATTTCATGTAAATATAAGGACATGCAAAAAATATATATACATATGTATATACAATATGATATGAAAATAAGCTAAAATTATTAGAAATATTGAATTATAGTAAACAGTTTTAGTTTTCACTTAGTTGTTTCATTATTTCAACATCACCATTGAAATTTAATTACATTACTTTGAAATTACACATTAAAAATCAAAGTTATAATAAGGGTAAAAAGGATACATAATTTAATTAAATATATATATATATATATATATATATTTTAAAGGTACTTGTAACCTCCAACTTAATTCCTTAACCACCCAATTCTTTTTTCTCTATACTTTTGGCCCGTTCTTTATTATTTTATTAATTGTGTACGCTTAGTAATAAATTAATATGGATCGCATTCTTTGTAAAGGAAAAAAAATAGTTGAGATAAAAGTGGGAAATGGAGAGGATTTGAACACTATTCCCAAACCTAAGTTAATTTATAGCTTTAAGGTACGAGTCATATATGAGTGCTAGATTGGAAAAGTCGAGTCTCGATCAACATAATGCACTAACCTAAGTATCCCACCACGAGAGTACAAGAATAATAATCAAAGAATTAAACTAGCAATGCCTACTGGACCTGCCTACTATATGCCTATAAAGTTATTCAAACCTCTTGGAACAGAGTTTAATTTTGATAACAATGGAAAATAATATACATGAAGATGGTAAACTTGTGGAGAATTATGAGTAATTTTGAAATTTGTCTTATTTTTATGTTTATTTACATTTCCAACCTTTTCTTTCATCCTAGGTGGTATGCCAAATATGAATACCCTAAGGGTAGTTTTATAAGTCCATATAGCAGGTTCGATCCCTCGAGAAAATATTAGGTATAATGAGTGTGTTCAATGAATTTAACATGATTTTGCATGTATATAAAAAAATTTATTTAATTTAATTAAATATGTACACATAGCAAAATTAAGTTAGCTTTAGTGTATATACCTAATAATTTTCCCAATCCTTTACCCTTACATCTATTCAGGTATCAATTAAAATGGGTTTTGCTTGGATGTTATATATATAATGGATTTAACATGGGTTGGATGCTAATCATTTTCCTTCCATTAATCATATATAATCTAATTAAATACATACATATATATATGACGAAATCAAGTTAGATCTAGTGTATATATCCAATATATCTAATAATTTCTCTTAATCCTTTATCCTTATATCTAGTCGGGCCAGTAAAATGGATTTTGGGTTGGATGCTAATCATTTTCCTTCCAATAATCATATATAGGTTCTTGTTGGGCATTCTTTGCGGTAGCAGCCGTCGAAGGAATCACTCAAATAAAAACTGGCAACCTAATTTCTCTATCAGAACAAGAGTTAGTGGATTGTGACAGAAAGCTTAATATGGGCTGCTTGGGAGGACTAGTGGTATATGCCTTCCAGTTCATCAAAGAAAATGGTCTTGCCCGTGAAACGGACTACCCATACAGTGGAAGCGATGGCGGACATTGCAACTTGAAGAAAATGACCAATAAAGCTGCAGCCGCTATTAGTGCCTTCGAACGAGTCCCCGCCAATAGCGAGAATGCGTTGTTGAAGGCGGTGGCTAACCGGCCAATCTCGATTGCCATCGACGCTGGAAGTAGGCAGTTCAAGTACTACCGTGGCGGGCTATATACAGGTTGGTGCGATAGTAGATTGAACCATGCCATGACTCTAGTTGGTTATCAGACTTACAAGGAAACTGGTGTGGAGTATTGGTTGCTGAAGAATTCTTGGGGTCCAGAATGGGGTGAAGATGGGTAAAGGAAGATTCCGCGAGGTCGGTGTTGACTCGCTAGGGATGCTTCCTATCCTGTAATCTAAACAACAATAATCAAGACTTAGCCTCACTAAGAGAGGTCCTCTAGCCATATAAATAAATTTCTCATACCATAAAAAATAAAAATAAAAATAATAATAATAATAAAACCTCCATATGTATCTTTTGGCATAATTATAATACCACAAATTACAAATGATGGATGGATGTTGTGTGTTCTTTACTTTCTTTTAATGACACAGAAATAGAAAATGATACGTAAAGTATTATATATTTATAATTTAGAAATCTAGATCTCTACCTCTCTTCAAGCTCATATGCCTCTAGATTAGTATATTAATATATGTAGACACACAAGTCATATATATACATACATTTACACACGCACACCTCTATACTTGTGCACTCCTAGAGACCCCTTATTAATGTTGAATCATTAAGTTTAAATTACACTACTGTGTATAGCTATCAAATTTTTTGCATGCATTTCCTTTATATTTTAGAATTTTCGCATACTTTTTAACTTCTAAAAATTCTAAATATTTTTATCTAAAAAATTGAGCACTCAATTACAAGTTTAGTTAAGTCAATGGTGATTATGGAACAAGAGTACAAAATTTGAAAATAATTCTTCGAAATTACACAACTTTTACAAAGAGTCTTCTTTTTTATACATTGACATTGATTGTCATGTTAACCAAATATGATATGTCAAATCAACACATTTAAAATCAATGTAGTTGGAGATGACCAATGTTGCGCATAGAGAGGCTTACAAAAAATAGAGTGAAAGTAGATAAAATCACCTACAAAAAAAAAAAAAAAATCCCTCAAAGAGCTTCAAAAGATATTAAGAATTCATTACATAAGAACAAACCTCTAGGTAGATGATCAATGATGACTAATATTGTGTATAGAGAACTTATATTATGTATGGGAGTTGTCGCAACGTCACGAAAGGGGTGAATCTCCTACACACTTCGATCCAATGGTTTTTGAAAGGGTAATAAGAATTTATTAATGAAATCTGAGACAAGCTGAGGCTTGAGAAATAAGACAAACAGTCAACAAAAACACAGAAACAACCAATGGATCAAAAGAAAACCAAGTGAGGGACATAGCAGCTAAAACATAACCAGCAAAGGCAACAAACATGATTGTTCAGTCGTTATTTGTTATCCTTGTGCATTGCTAAGCCAACTACTTCCCCCACTACAATTGATAACCTCATTTCCGAATGCTGCTCGCTGAAACCTGAGTGCCAAGATTTCACTTTTCCAGATAATCATTCCGGAATAAAGACCCACAACCTTCTAGACCTTCCACATCAGCCGACGAAGTGTCAAAGAAAGCGAAACCAGTCACTTGGACCCAATGTTGAACTTGAATCAAGTGTAAGTACATGGGGTTGAGAAATATTTTTAAATGTAGAATCCAATGGACTCGTTACTAACCAATTTCATCCTAAGTGATGTTAGAACACCTTGTTTGCCTTGCTGTATTCCCAAGAGGGGGGTGACTTGGGTACTTAAAAATTAATCCCCTAGGTTCAACTAATATAACAAGCAGTATTTCACAAATCTAGGTTCTTTCTATGTATTCACAATCTCAATCAAATATTTAAACGATAAACATAAACATATAGGTACAGAAAGTAAATTGAAGAAAATAAAATCAACACCTTATTGGGATTCGGCCAACTGTGCCTACGTCCCCGCCTCTAATTCGCAAACCCAAGGATTCTACTAATGCTCACTTAACGGGTGGAGCGGCACCGGTTACAACTAGGTCAATTCTAGGGGTTGACCTCAACTAACACGACTTACCAGGATGGCGCACCTAGCTTTCCTAACCGGGTCTAAGCTAGTCCGAGACTATTCAACAGGGCTAGTCTCCCTCTTGAGGCCCGTGCCTGTAATACAACAAATGTGTATAAAATTTTGCATACACGGAAATATGCTTCTCACACTAAGCAGATATGTACTACAATATGCACAAGTAACAATCAATCCACACCAAACATGTAATTAGGGTCAACACGCCTAATTATAGTTACTATTTGATTATTGGTCTCTAAGCTATATCTTGGTCCAAGAAATTTTATAGTGATGATCTGTGCAACCAAGTAGGGTTTAGGAGTACAATTATGTGAAGGGAAAATATTAGCGCACGCCCCAACACATCCCTCCAATAAATTGTACCTAATTGAAATCATTCAAACAAAACTTAAATTATTTTCATTTTATCAAGTACCTAGCTAGCCTTGAAATATTAGGAGCTGCTGCATTAGACAAAAACCCTCCTAACCTCAAAAATCCTGAAAGGCATATAAAGACATAACCCCAAAAATCAAAGGAAGAGTTATTATGGATACCAAGTTATTTGAACAAAACACATACTTGCAAGCACATGCAAAATAGACAGAAGATACGCATGCAACATGCTAAACTATCAAGCAACATGCCAGAATTACGAAAAACAAACAAAGAAAATAAACATCATGTTAAAACATAGCCCTTTCACATCAGCAGACGAAGCATCAAAGAAAGCAAAACCAGTCACTTTGACCTAATGTTGAACTTGAATCAAGTGTAAATATGTGTAAATGTAGAATCCAATGGACTTTCTACTAACCAATTTCATCCTAAGTGATGTTAGAACACCTAATTATAGTTACTATTTGACCTAAGAAATATGTGTAAATGTAGAATCCAACGGACTTTCTACTAACCAATTTCGTCCTAAGTGATGTTAGAACACCTAATTATAGTTACTATTTGATGTACATAAGGCAAGTCATCCTCAACCGTTTCTAGCTCCTCCGCTAGTTCAATCATCAACAGTCGTCCCTTTTTGCAATGGTGCTCTTTATGCCACTTTTCATCACAATGCCAGCACACACCTTTTGTCATTCTCTCTATAAGTTCCTCTTGATTCAATTTTTTGGCAAGAAGGTTGCGAGGAGCAATTGATGTGATAGTGTTGCTAACATTCTACTTGCTAATGTTCTTATTGAAGTGACATTATTCTTCTCCAAACTTCTCTTCTTTTAACCATACCAAGGAAATCATAGTATTCATAGTTCATAGCCGATGTACTTTGACCTCACACTGAATGTTAGGTAGGAACCTTCAATAAAAGTACCAATGAGTTGGCTTTCGTTCCAATCTTTAATCTTGTTTGATAGTCACTCAAATTGTGTCTTATACTCTGAGACAGTACTAGTTTGGCATATTTTAGCAAGCTCTCTATTGATACTCTCATATCTAATGGGCCTTAATCAAACAAGCAATCCAGAAACAAATTCTGCCTATGAAGGCATTCCATAATGAGCTTCAAACCAGTCATAGCATTGAACAACTCTAGATGTTTCTAGAGTGCAATGAAAGAAAAAGTAATTTTTAGCGCTCGAAACCCAACAAGTGGGGTTATAACTATCCCACCAAGGAAATTCCACCTTCATATAAGAAGGATCACCATCACGCTCTCCTTGGTAACCTCCTTCACACATATATGGCTGCTTCCTATGATTAGATGACGTAGAGGCATCACCTTCTCTCTCTTTGTGGGAAGATGTAATGAGTAGTTTAATAGCTCTTCAAATTGAAACTTAAAACATATTGCTAAGTTCAGCCCTTAGCCTAACTTCCATATGGGACTCTACTGAATTTTTTAAGGCTAGGTGTCCAATTTGGGCATACGAGGTCCAAACAGAGTGGGGTCAGTCCCAACACGTTTGTCACATTGAGTTGGACGTGCCAAAGCTAACAATGCCCAAAAACTCCTCCCTAGGAGTTTTTTCTCCACTTAGAAGTAAAGTTAGAATACAAACAAACATAGAAAAATTAGTCCATTCTAAGCACCTAGGTGTCCAATTCAAGCATACGAGATCCAAACTGAGTGGGACCAGTCCCGACACATCCTTGACATTGAGCTCGACATGTCGGAGCTGATGGTGCCTAAAAATTCATCCTCGTTGAAACTTATACGCTTAGAGCCAAACTTAGTAAACTTAATTCATTTTAAGCACCCAAGTGTCCAATTCGAGCATACGAGGTCCAAACTGAGTAGGGTGAGTCTCGACTTGTCTGTCACATCAAGCTGGATGTTTCAGATCTAACGGTGCCCAAAAACTCCTCCCCGATTCAAAATTATGTGCTCAAAGGAGAAATTAATAAACTTAGTTCATTTTAAGCACCCAGGTGTCCAATTTGGGCATACAAGGTTCAAACTGAATAGGGTTAGTCTTGACACTTCTGTCACATTGAAATGGATGTGTTAGAGCTGAAGGTGCCGAAAAACTCCTCCTTGGGAGCTTTTTCCCCACTTAGAAGCAAAGTTAGAATACAAACAAACTTAGTAAACTTAATTCATTTTAAACACTCAGGTGTCCAATTTGGGAATACGAAGTCCAAACTGAGTGGGGTAAGACCGCACAGGTTTGTACATTGAGCTGGACGTACTGGAGTTAACGGTGCCAAAAAACTTCTTCCCGGTTGAAAATTATACGCTTAGAGACGAACTTAGTGAACTTAGTTCATTTTAAGCACCCAAGTGTCCAATTCGGACATACGAGGTCCAAACTGAATGGGATCAGTCCTGACACGTCCGTCACATTAAGATTGATGTGCTAGTGCTGACGGTGCCAAAAAATTCATCCCCAATTGAAAATTATACGCTTAGAGGTGAACTTAGTAAACTTAGCTCATTTTAAGTACTATGGTATCCAATTTGAGCATACAAGGTTCAAACTGAGTAAGGTCAGTCTTGAAACGTTTTTCACATTGAACTGGATATGCCAGAGCTAACGATGGCCAAAAACTCCTCCCCGATTGAAAATTATGCGCTTAGAGACAAACTTAGTAAACTTAGTTCATTTTAAGTACCCAAGTGTCCAATTTGGGCATACGAGGTTCAAACTAAGCTGGGTTAGTCCCGACACATATGTCACATTGAGCTAGACGTGCTGGGCTGACGGTGTCCAAAAAATCCTCCCTGATTGAAAATTATGTACTTAGAGGCGAACTTAGTAAACTTAGATCATTTTAACCACTCTGGTGTCTAATTCAGGCATACGAGATCCAAACTAAATGAGATCGGTCCTGACACATCCGTGACATTGACCTTGAGCTTACGGTGCTCCAAAACTCCTCCTCTAAAGCTTTTTATCCACGTAGAAGCAAAGTTAGAATATAAACAAATTTAGCAAACTTAATGAATTTTAGCACTCACGTGTCCAAGTCAGGCATATGAGATACAAACCAAGTGGGTTGGATTCCGACTGATCAAACTTAACTATTTACAATTGTATCATTTTTTTTAACTATGTTTGAATGCCCGATCATTTTGCTATCAAATCATTTTTAATTAAGTATACATATATATTGAAAATTTGTATACTAATTTTTTGTATAATTATTACTTTGTAGGGTTTGCTGCTGTCACAACACTATGATGATGCCAGGCACTACAGTCGGATGCGCGCAGCTTTTGACTTTTTCTGTAGTTTTTGCTATCTGAACAGAATTATTTTTTTTGTATTTTAATTTGAATTTATAATTGTATGTATTTGAATTTTGATCAATTTCTATTTTAATTTTGAATAATTATGAATGTTTTAGTAATTGTGGTTTAATTTTATGTATGCTAAAATGTAATTACAAGTTTTTACAGGAATCAATGAATGAAATGAAAAAAAATTAATCAGTTAAAAGTATTAGTGGCGGTTTGAAAACTGTCACTAATAACACCACGACAAAGTATTAGTGACGATTTTAAAATCATCACTGATAGTCCATTTTTAGTGACAGTTTGGGAACCATCATTAAAAACTAAGTATTAGTAATGGTTTTTAAACCATCACTAATAGTCCATTATTAGTGACGGTTCTCAAACCGCTACTAATAGCTGGTCCGAAGAGCATTAGTGACAATTTAATAACCGTCACTAATAATGGACTATTAGTGACGATTTGAAAATCATTACTAATACTTGGGCTTTAGTGACGATTTTGAACCGAGAAAATGTAGAATTTATAGTTACGGTCTTAGGCTTTTAATAACGGAATGAAACCGTTACTAATACTCCATTATTAGTGACGATTTTTGTAATTCTTCACTAATAAGTATTAGTCACAGCAGATTTAGCGATTAATTCTGAACCGTCACTAATATTCAAGAAACCTTCTCTAATAAGTATTAGTAACGGTTTTGTATTATTAGTGACGGTTTTAAACCGTCACTAATAACCTTATTTTTTATTTTATTTTTTTGTAGTGTTAACTACCATGTATGACACAAGCTAATTATTTTTAGCTTCCTTCACATTACGTATCTATAAATAAATAAGGCATAAGGTTCTTTTACGGGATGCACAACAGTCAGGAAGGACCATTAGGGTGCTATTTTGGCCGTAAAAATCAAGTTTTTTATTAGAATCCCTTTTCATTCTTCCATTCATCCCATATTCCTCCTCCTACCTTTCTCTCTCACTTTATCTTATTTTCTCTCACCACCTTTTGTTGGATTCTTCATATCTTCCCACTATCATACCTTGTGGTCGAAAAATTATATAGGGGACCTCCCTCTTCACATGTCTGTGTGCCTATGTCCTAAATTATATACTTATGAAAAATGGGTCCCCCTCTTCACATCTCTAATATTAATAAATTTAAGACCAATTTACCACATGTCAAACATTTAAAATATGGGCACACAAACACGTGAAAGGGGAGGCCCCATATATAATTTCCCCTTGTAGTCGAATTAATTCCAAGTCATCATTTTATTTTGCTTTTTCATTTGTATAGTTTAAGTACGATGTGCTAATGCTTGTTTGTATTATGTGTATATGCATATTAGTTAGTGTGATCAACAATCATACATGTTTTTGTACGCAAAGAAATGAATGTTATAACATGCAATGGTTAAAATAAGTGTATATATCTAATTTAAGCCATAATAAATTTGCAAAGAATAAATTTGCATGTTTTTTTTCTACATGTGTTACATGTCCTAAAAATCAATTTACACATCATCTAGGGGTCTATTAGGATGTATATTTGCACATAGAAATTAAGATCATGGAACAAAACTTTTAATTTCTTAATTTGGTCAACAAGCAATCAATTGCCAGAGATTGTTTTACATGTTAGCTTTTTGTAATTCTTTTATACTTCTAGCGCGATTTACTATTTTGTTAAGTCATGTTTATTTGAATTAAATCTCTTGGATGTTGAGATTTTCTATAATTTATGATTTTTCCTTAAAAACCCCAATATTTTCTTCTTTTTTTTTTTCTAAAGTTGGTTTTCCCTCTCTCTCTCTCTCTCTCTCTCTCTCTCTCTCTCTCTCTCTCTCTCTCTCTCTCTCTCTCTTTGCCTCTCTATCACACACACCCCCACACACACACAAATAATTAAATAAATAACAAAGCAACAATTTGTTTTTTTTTTTTTTTTCAGATTATTTCATCATTAACAACGTTTAAACCAAAGTTGCCTCGGTAAGAGAATAAAATTGCTATGTAAACTATATATCCCACTTTTCACCTGGTTGTTTTCTATGTCTTCCCTCATACTCTTAATTTTTCAATGTCATTTCCTTGTATCTTATTAAATTTATTCTTTAATGGATAGAAGTATACTATGATTCGTGTTAAATCTTATTTATTCTTAGTATAATTGAATTACTATTTTCTATATTTATAGCCTTCCATTTATGTATCAGTTAATATTCTAATAAAATATACAATGTCTAATATTACCATTTCATTATTGTTCTACTTTCTAAATTTCACCACAAATCTTTATGCTAGTTTATGCACTATGAAAATCCTCTCTCTTGCTCACACAATGTTTGGGCTTAATTATCGATGCTGCGTTTGCCACATTTCCTTCGCCACCTCGCATGGCCGCTCTCCTACTCTTATATATTCTTCCTCAATTTTAATAGAGGTGATATATTGATTCAATTATTTTTATATTTATAAATTATTATGTATTGATTGAATGATCGATCTATGGTTATTTTAATTTTAATTATTTTAATCAAGTCCTTTGTATATATATTTAGGATCATATTTAAAAAATAATGCACGAAATTAAATTGAACAATTAGCTATTGAAATAAATGGAAATGGCAAAAATTATCTTTATAATTTATTTTTATTATGTTTTAAGTTAAAAAATTTAAATAGTAAAGTCGTTAAACATGTAGCACAGTGCTTAAGTAATTAAATATCACATTGGTCTCTATTAGTGTGACTAAATATTAATAACGAAATTAAATTTATATATTTTATTTTATTTTTACTTTTATTAATAATTAAATAATAAAAATAAAATTTTACTAATGCTTTTCAAAGTCTAAAGAGGATTTGGATAGTTGGCCTAATTCTCAACTTGTCCATTGACATGTAAATGATAAACAAATAAAAAGGAAAAAAAATAAAAATAATTATTATTCCGCCCTGGGATGCGTGATAAGTTAGGTATGACCTACTTTATATGTCAAACCCTCATAGAGCCTATGTGGCATTTGATATTGGGGAGAAATTCCATTTTTCACAATATAATTAAGATTATCTCAAAGTATGGATACTTGATCAATATTTTTGAGAAGGTAAAAGATTTTACTAAAACGAAGAAAACAAACAAAACTTACAAACTCAAGTCAAAAGCTTAAGAAATGAAACAGAAAATTGTTAGCACGATAAAATTAACAATCCCAAGCAACACTCCACAATAACACCAACACATTGAAACGACCTACTTAAAAAAAAAAAAAAAACCTAACCACAAAGCAGACAAGATTAGTCTCCTAAATCAACTAAAATGTAATGAAACTTGAATTTGTCATTTTAGATAATCTTGAATATCTACCTTTACCATTCATCGGTACATGTATGAAATTGTAAGTCCCTTTCCTTCACAATTTATTATTATTATTATTATTAAGATAAAAGAAATTTATAAAATTATCTATAAAAGGTAAATGAAAAATAACCCTGCTAGTTTTCAAAAAGTACCACAAAAAGTAATTAACACTTTGCTTGTAAAATGGAGTTGTTGGTTTGAGGTGTTCTCAACTTGTTAGGTTAAAAATTATTATTAACAAACATTGGACATCTTTAAATTTTACTTTTTTTCTAGTATAAAAGGGAGCAATTTATCCAATTCTAAGTATAGATCAACAAAATGCAATGGTAGCTAACTAGCTTTTATTCGTCGGTCTAATTACCCTCATCTTTGGCTTTGAGTAAGTTTTTTATGAGCCATCTTTTCCTAGCAATTTACTATTATACATAATTAAATGTTTGTATTATGGAGCTTCTTTAATTTATTATTTGTGCATTATCTATAAATTTGTTAAGATTGCGTTTCATAGTATGAATCTCCGATCTCAAATTTAAGGTTTTTGAGATTTGGACAAAATTCAATATGATTTTGTACTATATTTTATATCTAAATCAAAGACCTAGAATATAAGCTCCCAAACATGGAGTAATTGTATGATTGTCTACATCAAAAATTCAATATTTTGTTAAGGAAAAAATTTACCATACACACAAATACATAAACTCACAAATTATGCATGTAAAGCTGCAAGGTCTCTATTATTTTCCACTTAAATGTGACAAGATTCAAAAATTAAAGGTTAAGGTTATGTTTGGAAGCATAACTTTGATTCTATGGAGCTATATTTCATACCTGTTCAAATCTAAAATCCAAATTCTCTTTTTCTTCTTCTTTTTCCACTTGGCAGCATCAGATCACAAATGGTTTCAAAGCACAAACAGTGGACACCTACCATGATCTGGTTGACAGTAGTACTGCTGCTTTCTTGCATGCGGGCGTGCCAGGCCTCGACTTCATATCCCAGTGTGTATGGGTACGAGCAGTACATGCACCAGAGGTACCAGGAGTGGTCCGCCAAGTACGGCCGGCTGCATGTGGACGCCGACGAGAGGGACCGCCGATTTGAGATATTCAAGAGCAACGTGAAACTCATAGATCTCCATAGCCGCGCCGGGAACCATCCCTACAAATTATCCGTCAATCAGTTTGCAGACCTGACAGCGGAGGAGTTCATGGCCACCCGCACCGGCTACAGGAACTCGCCGGCCGGAAGGTTACTGTATTCCCCGGCAGGACCTGCTGCGGTCACGTTCAGGTATCATAATGTGACTACAGTGCCACCTTCGGTGAACTGGGTAACTAATGGTGCCGTGACTGAAGTCAAAGATCAAGGCAAATGCGGTAAGGTTTCCTCAGTCCATCCTTATTTATTTATTCATTTTATAATTCTTAGTGCATCTCTGTGTAGTTCAGTGGTAAGCTAGTGTAGACACGGGATCGAAAGAGGAATTGAATTTGATTTCTTAGTGGGTCTTTGTCTGGTTTTGATTATGGCGGGCAGGGATACGTTACCCTGAACTTGGTAAGGAGATAAAGAGTCCAAAGGCCTCCACCATCTTAATTCTAAAATTTATTCCTAATAGAAAATTTCATGTAAATATAAGGACATGCAAAAAATATATATACATATGTATATACAATATGATATGAAAATAAGCTAAAATTACTAGAAATATTGAATTCTAGTAAACAGTTTTAGTTTTCACTTAGTTGTTTCATTATTTCAACATCACCATTGAAATTTAATTACATTACTTTGAAATTACACATTAAAAATCAAAGTTATAATAAGGGTAATAAGGATACATAATTTAATTAAAAATATATATATTTTAAAGGTACTTGTAACCTCCAACTTAATTCCTTAACCACCCAATTCTTTTTTCTCTATACTTTTGGCCCGTTCTTTATTATTTTATTAATTGTGTACGCTTAGTAATAAATTAATATGGATCGCATTCTTTGTAAAGGAAAAAAAATAGTTGAGATAAAAGTGGGAAATGGAGAGGTTTTGAACACTATTCCCAAACCTAAGTTAATTTATAGCTTTAAGGTACGAGTCATATATGAGTGCTATATTGGAAAAGTCGAGTCTCGAATCAACATAATGTACTAACCTAAGTATCCCACCACGAGAGTACAAGAACAACAATCAAAGAATTAAACTAGCAATGCCTACTGGACCTGCCTACTATACGCCTATAAAGTTATTCAAACCTCTTGGAACAGAGTTTAATTTGGATAACAATGGAAAATAATATACATGAAGATGGTAAACTTGTGGAGAATTATGAGTAATTTTGAAATTTGTCTTATTTTTATGTTTATTTACATTTCCAACCTTTTCTTTCATCCTAGGTGGTATGCCAAATATGAATACCCTAAGGGTAGTTTTATAAGTCCATATAGCAGGTTCGATCCCTCGAGAAAATATTAGGTATAATGAGTGTGTTCAGTGAATTTAACATGATTTTGCATGTATATAAAAAAATTTATTTAATTTAATTAAATATGTACACATAGCAAAATTAAGTTAGCTTTAGTGTATATACCTAATAATTTTCCCAATCCTTTACCCTTACATCTATTCAGGTATCAATTAAAATGGGTTTTTCTTGGATGTTATATATATGATGGATTTAACATGATTTCACCATGTATATATATATAATTGGGTTGGATGCTAATCATTTTCCTTCCATTAATCATATATAATCTAATTAAATACATACATATATATGACAAAATCAAGTTAGATCTAGTGTATATATCCAATATATCTAATAATTTCTCTTGATCCTTTATCCTTATATCTAGTCGGGCAATAAAATGGATTTTGGGTTGGATGCTAATCATTTTCCTTCCAACAATCATATATAGGTTCTTGTTGGGCATTCTCTGCGGTAGCAGCCGTTGAAGGAATCACTCAAATAAAAACTGGCAACCTAATTTCTCTATCAGAACAAGAGTTAGTGGATTGTGACAGAAAGCTTAATATGGGCTGCTTGGGAGGACTAATGGTATATGCCTTCCAGTTCATCAAAGAAAATGGTCTTGCCCGTGAAACTGACTACCCATACAGTGGAAGCGATGGCGTACATTGCAACTTGAAGAAAATGACCAATAAAGCTGCAGCCACTATCAGTGCCTTCGAACGAGTCCCCGCCAATAACGAGAATGCGTTGTTGAAGGCGGTGGCTAACCAGCCAATCTCGATTGCCATCGACGCTAGAAGTAAGCAGTTTAGGTACTACAGCGGCGGGCTATATACAGGTTGGTGCAATAGTTTTTTGAACCATGCCATGACTCTGGTTGGTTATCAGACTGACGAGGAAACTGGTGTGGAGTATTGGTTGCTGAAGAATTCTTGGGATCTAGAATGGGGTGAAGATGGGTATATGAAGATTCCGCGAGGTCGGTGTCGACTCGCTAGGGATGCTTCCTATCCTGTAATCTAAACAACAATAACGACAACAATAATCAAGACCTAGCCTCACTAAGAGAGGTCCTCTAGGCATATAAATAAATTTCTCATACCATAAAAAAAAAATAAAGAAAATAATAATAATACCTCCATATGTATCTTTTGGCATAATTATAATACCACAAATTACAAATGATGGATGGATGTTGTGTGTTCTTTACTTTCTTTTAATGACACAAAAATAGAAAATGATATGTAAAGTATTATATATTTATAATTTAGAAATCTAGTTCTCTACCTCTCTTCTAGCTCATATGCCTCTAGATTAGTATATTAATATATGAAGACACACAAGTCATATATATACATACATTTACACATGCACACCTCTATACTTGTGCACTCCTAGAGACCCCTTATTAATGTTGAATCATTAAGTTTAAATTACACTACTGTGTATAGCTATCAAATTTTTTGCATGCATTTCCTTTATATTTTAGAATTTTCGCATACTTTTTAACTTCTAAATATTTTTATCTACAAAATTGAGCACTCAATTACAAGTTTAGTTAAGTCAATGGTGATTATGGAACAAGAGTACAAAATTTGAACATAATTCTTCGAAATTACACACCTTTTACAAAGAGTCTTCTTTTTTATACATTGACATTGATTGTCATGCTAACCAAAAATGATATGTCAAATCAACACATTTAAAATCAATGTAGTTGGAGATGACCAATGTTACGCATAGAGAGGCTTGCAAAAAATAGAGTGAAAGTAGACAAAATCACTTACAAAAAAAAAAAAAAAAATCCCTCAAAGAGCTTCAAAAGATATTAAGAATTTATAACATAAGAACAAACCTCTAGGTAGATGATCAATGATGACTAATATTGTGCATAGAGAACTTATATTATGTATGGGAGTTGTCGCAACGTCACGAAAGGGGTGAATTTCCTACACACTTTGATCCAATGGTTTTTGAAAGGGTAATAAGAATTTATTATTGAACTCTGAGACAAGGCGAGGCTTGAGAAATAAGACAAACAGTCAACAAAAACACAGAAACAACCAATGGATCAAAAGAAAACCAAGTGAGCGACATAGCAGCTAAAACATAACCAGCAAAGACAACAAACATGATTGCTCGGTCATTATTTGTTATCGTTGTGCATTGCTAAGCCAACTACTTCCCCCACTGCAATTGATAACCTCATTTCCAACTGCTGCTCGCTGAAACCTGAGTGCCGAGATCTCTCTTTTCCAGACAATCATTCGGGAACAAAGACCCACAACCTTCTAGACCTTTCACATACGAAGCGTCAAAGAAAGCGAAACCAATCACTTTGACCCAATGTTGAACTTGAATCAAGTGTAAGCACATGGGGTTGAGAAATATTTTTAAATGTAGAATCCAATGGACTCGTTACTAACCAATTTCATCCTAAGTGATGTTAGAACACCATGTTTGCCTTGCTGTATTCCTTGGGTATTTAAAAATTAATCGCCTAGGTTCAACTAATCTAACAAGCAATATTTCACAAATCTAGGGTCTTTCTATGTATTCACAATTTCAATCAAATATTTAAACAATAAACATAAACATACAGGTGCAGAAAGTAAATTGAGGAAAATAATATCAATACCAGATATGTTATCGGAGTTCGACCAACTATGCCTACGCCCCCGCCTCTAATTCGCAAACCCAAGGATTCCATTAATGCTCACTTAACGGGTGGAGTGGCACCGGTTACAACCAGGTCAATTCAAGGGGTTGACCTCAACCAACACGTCTTACCAGGATGGCGTACCTAACTTTCCTAACCGGGTCTAAACCAGTCCGAGACTATTCAACAGGGCTAGTCTCCCTCTTCAGGCCCGTGCTTGGAATACAACAAATGTGTATAAAATTTTGCGTACACGGAAATATGCTCCTCACACTAAGTAGATATGCACTACAATATGCACAAGTAACAATCAATCCACACCAAACATGTAAAAACTATAAGTTCAGTGGTGTATATGTGCAATCTACACTCAATATAATGATTATACTCAGTCAAACACAAGAGTGTTCAAACAAGCTAATCTTTGAAAGTAAAGTATATCAAATCTCAATATCATTTTAATGCATTTTGGTTCTAATCGCTTTGTATATAAACTCTATTCATATGATGATTAAATTTAAGAAGATAGGACGTATTTTTATATATTATAGGGAGTCCTAAGGTCAGTCTAGGTCTTCTTTAGGATACCGAAAAAATACGGCGTTAGTCGACCTTCCCCTAAAGTCAAACCACGATCTTGAGCTTTAGTTCCTACATGCATGCCATGCATTAATTATTACAGACTGTTCCTATATTACTATTATAAACCCAATCTTAAATTTATAAAATTACAACAATGAATCTTCTAGGTCTTATTTTGCTTCAAGTTAACATGTATCATCAAATGATCTTTGCTAAAATGAACCTGCACACAAACTTAATTATTACAGACTGTTCCTATATTACTATTATAAACCCAATCTTAAATTTATAAAATTACAACAATGAATCTTCTAGGTCTTATTTTGCTTCAAGTTAACATGTATCATCAAATGATCTTTGCTAAAATGAACCTGCACACAGACTTGATAGACATTAAATACCTAAGTATTTGTCATAATCAAAATAGGGTATGACCCATAGGGTCAACACACCTAATTATAGTTACTATTTGATTATTGGTCTCTAAGCTATATCTTGGTCCAAGAAATTTTATAGTGATGATCTATGCAACCAAGTAGGGTTTAGGAGTACAATTATGTGAAGGGAAAATATTAGCGCGCGCCCCAACACATCCCTCCAATAAATTGTACCTAATTGAAATAATTCAAACAAAACTTAAATTCTTTTCATTTTATCAAGTACCTAGCTAGCCTTGAAATATTAGGAGCTACTGCATAAGACAAAGACCCTCCTAACCTCAAAAATCCTAAAAGGCATATAAAGACATAACCCCAAGGTCAGAGGAAGAGTTATTATGGATGCCACGTTATTTGAACAAAACACATACTTGCAAGCACATGCAAAATAGAGAGAAGATACGCATGCAACATGCTAAACTATCAAGCAACATGCCAGAATTACGGAAAGCAAACAAAGAAAATAAACATCATGCTAAAACATAGCCCTTTCACATCAGCACACGAAGCATCAAAGAAAGCAAAACCAGTCACTTTGACCCAATGTTGAACTTGAATCAAGTGTAAGTACATGGGGTTAAGAAATATGTGTAAATGTAGAATCCAATGGACTTGCTACTAACCAATTTCATCCTAAGTGATGTTAGAACACCTAATTATAGTTACTATTTGATCTACATAAGGCAAGTCAACCTCAACCGTTTCTGGCTCCTCCGCTAGTTCAATCATCAACAGTCGTCCCTTTTTGCAATGGTGCTCTTTATGCCACTTTTCATCACAATGCCAGTGTAGACACCCTATTTTTACCCTAGCCAAATAGCACAAGGGGTTCCCTTTTATTATTTTATCATTATTTTTATTTTTATTATCATTATTATTGCTTTCTTATAATTATTTTTATTATTTACTATTATTATTATTAATTTATTATAATTATTCTGGATTATTATTACTATTATTTTTATTTTTACTACCTTATTATTATTATTACTATTATTATTTTATTATTAGCATTAGTATCTTATTTTGGCTATTATTATTTTTATTATTTTTAGTAATGTTATCATTATTATTATTATGTATTACTTTTAATATTAGTATTATTACTTTATTTTTATTAATACTATTATTATTGTTATTTTACTGATAGTATCTTTATTATTTTTATTTTTACTATAATTATTTATTATTATTTATTATTATTATTACCTTGTTGATGTTATTATTATTATTGTCTTTATATTATTACTATAATAATAATTATTATTATTATTTCTATTTTCATTATTACCATAAGAATAAAAGCAAAAAAAATAAAATAAAATAAAATCAAAAAAGGAAGTTTTTTTAGGGTTTTAGAATTTTTCTTATAAAAGGAGGGGGTGGAGACCAAAGGAGAAAAACCAAGTCTCCTCATTGCCTTCACGGGGCGCAGACACAATAGCCACAGAAACCAAAAAAAAAAAAATCTTCTTCTGCTTCTTCTTCTCCCCTATTCCAGCCACGCTCCACTTTTCCCCTCGGAGATCATCACACCCACGAGCCCAGATCCCGTCTCTCTCTCTTTCATTCTCCCAGATTCCCACACCCAGCTCCTCACAGTCCCCCCTTTTCTCTGTGACTCTCGGTTCCTACACACAGCAACCTCCAGTTGCTGCAAGCCGCCTCAGCCTCCCACGGCCAACACCGGTGGCCTCCCCAGCTGCACCGACCACCCCCACAGCAGACTCCTACAGACGCACCCGTTGCTGCACGGCCACCCCCTGCAAACTCCGACGGCCACACCCGCCTCCGGCCAGCACCTAGCCTCCCACGGTCACTGCTCCTTCAGTCACACGCAGCAGTAGCAGTTGCCGCCGCCACTCCCTGCCTCCTGTGATGGTTTCTTTGCTGCTCCGGCTTAGCCACGAATCAGTCTCCCCGAAGCAACACTCCGGCCACCTGCTTCCTCTCCGTCAGCCCAGGTAATCCTCTGCCCTCCAGCCAGCATCTCACAGAAAATGCACACACACACACACAGTGAACTCAGCACTCACAACACTCACACATATACATAATTATTTTATTGATTAGTGTTAATATATATATATATATATATATGCATGTATGTACATATATATTTTATATTGACTATATTATTATTGTTATCTGTATTTTATTAGTAATATTGTTATATTGTTAGCTATGAGCTTCGGGGTTCTGTATCAACAAATGGCAATACAAATTAATTACAATATGTTGAGAAGAAATGAGACTTACCGAAAAATTACGGAAACACAACCAGAAGTTTTTTCTCTCCTAATTAATAAAATCAGTTCTTGTGATATGATAATAGTACAAAAATATATATTTTCAGTAGCACAAAATCAGTCCAAAAATAATCATAAATATCAATCATATGAGACACACGATTTTACAGGGAAAACCCCTTCAAATCAAAGGGTAAGAACCATGGGACTTGAGAGTCTACTCACAAACTTTACTATGATAAAAGTGTGGGTACAAGATCTTAACTTTTAGCTATCACAGTGAGTACATAACTCTATTTTTAGCTATAAAAAAAAAAAAGAAATCTTAAAAAATTAAAGAAAAAAAGTTAAGAATTTCACCCAAAAAAAAAAAAACGTGATTACTATTCAAACCCGATATCTAACGCTACAGCGCTTGGACGACCAATCTGGCCATTCAAAATCATATTCTATGATTCCTCTATCAATTGACAAACAACCAACTCAATTGGACCACGGATGCCCCTCTAATGGTTGATTGATCAAAATTGCATACTATTGCAAAAAAACTAGATTTTCTCAATGTCGTTACTGTCAAAAAGCTGATATCTGACGCTAGACAGCTTGGATGGCCAATCTGACCGTTAAAACGCAGCGTCTATGAGTCCTATATATACTGAAAAAATATCAGCTTGATCAAACTACGGATGACTATTCAATCATCGGTTGATCAAAATTGCATATTATACCAAAAACCCAAATTTTCTCTTCTGCTTCTCCCTCTTTCTACCGCACACTTTCTCTCACATTTTTTATGGAATTCTACACTGTCAATCCTAATTTTATTTACTTTAAATGAGGTGTAAGAAGTTGCCTAAAAAAAACCCAATAAAGAGCCCAAAAAAAATGGGCTAGAGATCTGAATGGGTTTCTCCACATAAGAAGGATACCCAAACCCAACACAATCAATACATGTAGTAGCAAATTATAAATTTGAATATCATTATAAATTTGTTTAATTCAAAAGTTATAAATAGTTCTTCTTCTTTTTTTAAGAAATAGAATGCACATAGGATACGACTGATTCCTTCACCAAATATCATAAGAAATACATTATTGTTATCATCACTCATATCAAGATGCTTAAACCTAAAGTCCCATTTTTTATTTCTATAATTGAAATTTGGGTTCACATAGCACTTCATATCATAAAATAGGTATAGAATTTTTAAACTCCCCACTATTGTTATTGAATTATATTTTGAATTGGCGAATGCATATATGCATAATAGACTAAGGTACGTTACTGAATTGATCTTATTATGAATGCTTGATCCATATGGATGAGATTTGGTAAAAGTAATTTATTTAGTTGATACATAAGAGTTTGTAAACTTACATTTACATTCCACCATTTGCAGTTGACAATGTCAATATATTATGTCATTCCATTCCATTACACATAAGATAGAATATTATCTATTTTTCCCATAATGAGCCAGATTTTTGTGAACCACACAAACTTATTATCTTTATTTCTTAGGGATTCCAACGTGATTTTTGGTATTTTTTTTATATTATTGCATAGGAACTCCAGCCACCAACGAGCCCTTCAAACCCCCTAGTGCGGCACCAAACCTACGGATCAGCGTCCTCCTCCCCTAGGTCTCGTTGATCAGGATAAAGTCCAAAATGCAGACACAGCTTCTATGCATCAGTTGGACATTCGGCCAACCCGAACCCCAGGACTCTTCTACATTACCATCCACGATCTCCGCTGGCTCACAGAGAACTCTCACCATTCACAGTTCCCACTAGTTCACCGAGCGAACTCTCACCATCCACTGTCCCCGCTGGCTCACAGAGTAAACTCTCACCATCCATAGGTACCGCTGGCTCCATGAGTGTATCTACCTGGAATTGAACCTCCGATACTCCTTCTTACTTGCTGATGCCTTTCCACCACACCATGCTTGTAGGGGCGTGATTTTTGGTATTCTTGATCATACATGAAAATGTATGGCGATGCATAAATATCTACATAAAGATATATCCTCGAAATTATTATTAACGATTTTTCTATCTTTGAGAAGCAAATTGATATGTACAAATAAGGCAAGTGCGTGGAAGTAATAATACGATGATGGATCCAACTAACTTCACAAACCACAATATGACATCAAGAAATTAAAGTATACTAATTGTAAACATATTGATGAGTGACTTATGTGTTACATTATCCAAATGGATATTAAACACATGATTATGAATATTTTGTCTTTGGTTAGTGTATATTTATAGACTAATCACAACTAATCAAATAGGCAAATTGAGTTATTATTGAAAAGTGACCAAGAAAATGGGGGAAGTATTTATTATCTATTTAATCAAATTAATGAAAAGTAATGAATTGTGAGATAAATGTTTGAAATAGGAACCTTTTAACTAATGGATTAAATAGATACTAAGTAGAAATGCATTGATAGGAATGGGACTTAAGTCAATTGGATGAATCACTTGTAGTAGCAACCAAAGCTATGAGAATGGAGAATTTAGGGTCTAGGTTCAATGGGGAAACAAGTTGTGTGAGTGGTCTATGACAACACTATCATTATGGCTTCTAATGGCATGTGCAATGCTCAATACAACATGTGAGGTTGAGTGAAGGCTTCTAATAGATCCATAGCCTTAATTGGCTGTGTACTTAGTTGCAGGGCGGGGTACACTTGACTGAATTTGACTATATGAGTGTGAAGGTGAGACCGCCTTTTTATAAGACTTTGGTAAAGTCTCTAGACGCATATAAATTATCCAGGCAAGATGCTGTTGAAATATTTTCTAAAATAATCGATTTTTTTGGTTTTGAGAGTCTTCCATTTATAAATTCTCTAAAGCATTCATAAGGAGCATTTAATGCTATGTGGGTTTGTCCCACATTGAAAAGAGTGAAAAAAGGAAAATTCATTAATAAATGATAAGGTAAAATAATCTCTTAAAGTTGTTTAAGAGATAGTGCTAGTGTGTATTCTAGTGCACCTTAGGACAGTGCTTCACACCGTTCGCAATTTAAGGACCCTTTCTCCCATACAAGTCTAATTAATTTCATTCAACTAAAATCTCATATTCATTATTAACTATCCTCCTTGATCTAAATTCAAAATTCCAATCCTGTAACCTAGACACACGACTCAACAATAGTTTACTATGGCTTTCCTAAAATTGTCACCCCATGAAAGACACAAAAACCACCACGGAAATCCTGTACTCAGACCATAGAACAAAACCTCAAATCCTTTCCTATACTCTAGTATTGCTTCCTCTGCACTGTAAAGTCTACAGAATCTAGCAACCTAAGCTCTAATACCAAACTATAATGACCTGATTTTTCATACCATTTTTTTCCCTTATAAATATATGCTATGAAATTTCACTGCCCTGATACCTTTTATTATAAATCATACCACCATCATGGTCCTAAACTACCTAGGCAGCGGAAAGTAGAAACACATACAACCATATCAATATATACAATACCAGAGTGTTAGAATTTTTCCCAAAAATATACGTATATAACCATTCTCAAAATACCCTCATCTGAACCTAGGGACTACTCAAAAATGACTTCCCAAAATACTCACCCTATAGACAGGGCAGTACTGTAGTCCCACTATCTGCGAGCCTGATCTGCTTACCTAACTGGATCGCTTGAAAAATATTAAATCACTAAGATGAGACAACATCAGTAAGGCGAAATACGCTATTACTAGTGTGTGGCAGGTGAGTTTACATATTTTTAAAAACTAATTTAGAAATACCATAAATAGCTGAGTCTGAGAAATCATGTATAATAAATAATGTGCAGTAGAACTCATATCTATGTTATTTAGTATAAACTGTTTTTCTGAATTTTCTATTCATAATACTTCTAATATCCATAGGTATGTCTATGGTTTCCATAAATCTAAATAAATATATAATAACTGACAAAATTTCCCTAGATGGATAACTGAAAGTCATGAATGTACCCCTTATGACAGGGTTGTGTGACCCTAAGGCAGGACCTATCCTAGCTGGCTAACCAAGATAAGTCAACTGAACTCCGAAAGTCAGATCAGCCTCCGCAACCCTAAGTGATGGGGAGCCTGTCGACAACATAGGCACGATTGACTGCTGAATATCCACATACTATCTGAGTTATGTGGTTGCACATTGAATTGAAAATAGCTACGGTACCGTACTTTGTTGACTGAATCTGGTCTATCAAGGTCTGATACTATATATGTAACTGATATTTTTATACTACCGGTTTACCATGTTTTTGAAATAACCATAACATTAAAAAATTGATCTTAAAATCTAAGTAATTGACTGAATATTTAATGTGTATATATCTGTGCATCTGTCTGTGTATCTGATAATCTGGGTGTTATGGTTCTTGAAATCATGGTATTCTGAAATTGCTGAAAATATATGTTTCTGTACATGTATTGCAAATCATGTTTCTAAATATACTGTATAATTTCTATCTGTATATGTACTAAAATTTCATCATTCTATAATATATATATATATATATATATATATATATCCCATGATATTTTCTGCTAATATACTGTAAAACATGGTATTTGTATTTTCATAAATACTGTGCTAATTTACTATAAAATCATGTCGCACGATTTAAACAAATAAATTCACATGCTCTAAAATCTGTATTTTCTACTGTACAAATATTTTATAATTTGAATAATAATAATCTGGTAAAACATGTAATTTCTGCTGATAATCATACTAAAATTCCTGGCATACCATATTTCCCTTAACTGACTATCTGAACACTAGCTGCTATTTACAGTCTCACACGTGCGGTATTTATAATTTAAACATCCTGATATATTACACACATAATTTCACAATCAAACAACTGAATTCACGTAAATAATTATCGCATACATATTTCCCCAAATCCACATATTCAAAATCCCTAAACTATAATTCATATATCATTTTACTTGAGTTCCTGAAATACCACCCACTGAAGTCCTCAACCCTTGCCTACAAGGTCCCAAAACACTCTATTCCTGAAAATATAATACCCTGATTTTACTTCACAAAACTCCAGTATATTCGTATATAATAAAGAATCTAGCCTCAAATGATATGGGTAATACTAAAAATATTCAAATAATCTACTTACCCTGGTTTTGGGATGGTTCCCAAACTTCTCAAACCAACATTTTGCTCTGACTATGCTGTAAAGAATCTCCCCCGAATAACTATGGTAGCTTATGATCGTTGAACCGAGGAGAGACGAAGCCGGATTTCTAGAGAGAAGTCAAAAGAATCGTGTAGAGAGAGAAAGAGAAAATGATAAAATGATTTTCCTTCATTAAAAATCCGTTTTAGGCTATATATAAAATGTTGTCCACATGGCCTCGTCGACGAGCCACGTCACCTCGTTGACGAGTTCAAGTTGTAGTCTCGTTGACGAACGCGTACTCCTCGTCGACGAGATTCAGGCCCTGAAAATGGCTTTCGGCAACTTCTCATCGACGAGATGAATGTCCCGTCGACAAACCCAAGAAGGATGCTCGTCGATGAGCGCCCTGTGTTCGTCGACGAGACCCTGTAAATTCCTTTTAAAAATTTTCCTGTTTCTTCTTTTCTTTTATTATTTAACTACTATAATTCTTCGAGTCTCTACAATTTCGTTAGAATTCATCACAAACCTTCCTAGAATGAGGGATACAGGGTCTATACATGTGGTTATAGACAAGTTTTTAAAATACGGTAGGTTTATACCCGCACCAAAGTACTATTCGACATAAGAGATGACACAACTGTTCTTCAAGCATATCGTAAAGATGGATGACACAACCAACCTCTCTGTCTCTCGCTCTCTCTTTTTTTCATAAACTTAAAAAATTTTGAAAGTAAATATAGATGGAGAAAACCCATTAAAAGTTTCAAAAAATCATGAAAATTTTGAACACGACTTTAATAGAAAACCAATAGGTAAAAATGAAAATTTTGTTCAAAAAATCACCATCAATATGTTGTATGATCACTCATGTACGTGGCTCAAGCACAAGGGTGCTCACCCTAAACGAGGCCTACCTCATTCCACTTGGCATAAAGACTCCTGCCTAAACCACTTTTGCCTAGAGCTTGAGCTCTCATCACTTTTCCTCATGGTTGCAAATTATCTCATCAGTCTAGGGACAACATGCATATTACCCTCATCCATGGAAACATTAATACAAAAATGTAAATAGTAAGATTTGAACTAAGGATTAATTTCTTTTTCTTTTTCGTCATTGTGGTTAACTTGTGAGGTCATGTACTACTATGATTAAAAACCCAGTGCATTGATTAGTGGTTTAGTACTATTTAATATTTAGCTACCATGGAAGGATGAGCTCATGCATTCCCCACCAAATTTGAAGCACCTCTGGCTACCAATCCTGCAAAAGAAAAAAATCTTTACTAGGAAATTTAATTAATGATGAAAGACTGTGTGATTTGGTTGCAATAAATTTGTAATCTTCTTAAAAAGTCACGATTATATTATAGTATCCATATTCATTTCTTGTTTTATGTTAGTGGCATATGCTTAGTTTTTAAAAATCAATTTTGAGATAAAGGGTAATCTATGCAGTTGATTTGTTTGGCAGATCGAGTAGGTAAGTTTCAAATTTTTTTTAAAAAAATTGAAATTGTAGAAAATAAATCCTAAATTTTTTAGGAAAACCAAGAAGAGCTGTAAAAAATAAAAATAAAAAAAATAAAACTTTTCTTTACTCCCTTAGGACCCTATTTTGCTCTATTACGTGCTTTCCATATAACTTTTCTTTTTCTTTCGCATGATCCTTTTTTTCTGTCTTTCACTTCTCATATTTTCTCTTCTTTGCACCTCTCTCTCTCTCTCTCTCTCTCTCTCTCTCTCTCTCTCTCTCTCTCTCTCTCTCTCTCTCTCTCTCTCTTTGCCTCTCTATCATACACACCCACACACACACACAAATAATTAAATAAATAACAAAGCAACAATTTGTTTCTTTTTTTTTTTTTTCAGATTATTTCATCATTAACAACGTTTCAACCAAAGTTACCTCGGTAAGAGAATAAAATTGCTATGTAAACTTTATATCCCACTTTTCACCTGGTTGTTTTCTATGTCTTCCCTCATACTCTTAATTTTTCAATGTCATTTCCTTGTATCTTATTAAATTTATTCTTTAATGGATAGAAGTATACTATGATCGATCTATGGTTATTTTAATTTTAATTATTTTAATCAAGTCCTTTGTATATATATTTAGGATCTTATTTAAAAAATAATGGACGAAATTAAACTGAACATTTAGCTATTGAGATAAATGGAAATGGCAAAAATTATCTTTATAATTTATTTTTATTATGTTTTAAGTTAAAAATTTTAAATAGTAAAGTCGTTAAACATGTAGCACAGTGCTTAAGTAATTAAATATCACATTGGTCTCTATTAGTGTGACTAAATATTAATAACGAAATTAAATTTATATATTTTATTTTATTTTTACTTTTATTAATAATTAAATAATAAAAATAAAATTACTTTTTTACTAATGCTTTTCAAAGCCTAAAGAGGATTTGGATAGTTGGCCTAATTCTCAACTTGTCCACTGACATGTAACATGATAAACAAATAAAAAGGAAAAAAAATAAAAATAATTATTTTTCCGCCCTGGCATGCGTGATAAGTTAGGTATGACCTACTTTATATGTCAAACCCTCATAGAGCCAATGTGGCATTTGATTTTGGGGAGAAATTTCATTTTTCACAATATAATTAAGATTATCTCAAAGTATGGATACTTGATCAATATTTTTGAGAAGGTAAAAGATTTTATTAGAACGAAAAAAGCAAACAAAACTTACAAACTCAAGTCAAAAGCTTGAGAAATGAAACAGAAAACTGTTAGCACGATAAAATTAACAATCCAAAGCAACACTCCACAATAACATCAACACATTGAAATGACCTAATGAAAAAAAAACCCTAACCATAAAGCAGACAAGATTAGTCTCCTAAATTAGCTAGAATGTAATGAAACTTTCCGCAGTTTAAATTCAAGAATGGAATCTTGAATTTGTCTTTTTAGATAATCTTGAATATCTACCTTTACCATTCACCGGTACAGGTATGAAATTGTAAGTCCCTTTCCTTCACTATTTATTATTATTATTATTATTATTATTATTATTATTATTATTATTATTATTAAGATAAAAGAAATTTATAAAATTATCTATAAAAAGTAAAGGAAAAAATAACCCTGCTAGTTTTCAAAAAGTACTACAAAAAGTAATTAACACTTTAAATTTTACTTTTTTCTAGTATAAAAGGGAGCAATTTCTCCAATTCTAAGTATAGATCAACAAAATGCAATGATAGCTAACTAGCTTTTATTCGTCGGTCTAATTGCCCTCATCTTTTGCGTTGAGTAAATTTTTTATGAGCCATCTTTTTCCTAGCAATTTACTATTATACATAATTAAATGTTTGTATATATGGAGCTTCTTTAATTTATTATTTTTGCATTGTTATCTATAAATTTGTTAAGATTGTGTTTAATAGTATGAATCTCCGATCTCAAATTTAAGGTTTTTGAGATTTGGACAAAACTCAATATGATGATGTACTATATTTTATATCTAAATCAAAGACCTAGAATATAAGCTCCCAAACATGGAGTAATTGTATGATTGTCTACATCAAAAATTCAATATTTTGTTAAGGAAAAAATTTACCATACACACAAACACATAAACTAACAAATTATGTATGTAAAGCTACAAGGTCTCTATTGTTTTCCACTTAAATGCGACAAGATTCAAAAATTAAAGGTTAAGGTTATGTTTGGAAGCATAACTTTGATTCTATGGAGCTATATTTCATACCTGTTCAAAAACCCAGTGCATTGATTAGTGGTTTAGTACTATTTAATATTTAGCTACCATGGAAGGATGAGCTCATGCATTCCCCACCAAATTTGAAGCACCTCTGGCTACCAATCCTGCAAAAGAAAAAAATCTTTACTAGGAAATTTAATTAATGATGAAAGACTGTGTGATTTGGTTGCAATAAATTTGTAATCTTCTTAAAAAGTCACCATTATATTATAGTATCCATATTCATTTCTTGTTTTATGTTAGTGGCATATGCTTAGTTTTTAAAAATCAATTTTGAGATAAAGGGTAATCTATGCAGTTGATTTGTTTGGCAGATCGAGTAGGTAAGTTTCAAATTTTTTTTAAAAAAATTGAAATTGTAGAAAATAAATCCTAAATTTTTTAGGAAAACCAAGAAGAGCTATAAAAATAAAAAATAAAAAAAAATAAAACTTTTCTTTACTCCCTTAGGACCCTATTTTGCTCTATTACATGTTTTCCTTATAACTTTTTTTTTTCTTTGGCATGATCCTTTTTTTCTGTCTTTCACTTCTCATATTTTCTCTTCTTTGCACCTCTCTCTCTCTCTCTCTCTCTCTCTCTCTCTCTCTCTCTCTCTCTCTCTCTCTCTCTCTCTCTCTCTCTCTCTTTGCCTCTCTATCACACACACC
Source organism: Malania oleifera (assembly GCF_029873635.1). Taxonomy (NCBI): domain Eukaryota; kingdom Viridiplantae; phylum Streptophyta; class Magnoliopsida; order Santalales; family Ximeniaceae; genus Malania; species Malania oleifera. The sequence continues at coordinate 53,602,661 of NC_080428.1, forward strand.
CACACACACACACAAATAATTAAATAAATAACAAAGCAACAGTTTGTTTCTTTTTTTTCACATTATTTCATCATTAACAACGTTTAAACCAAAGTTACCTCGGTAAGAGAATAAAATTGCTATGTAAACTCTATATCCCACATTTCACCTTGTTGTTTTCTATGTCTTCCCTCATACTCTTAATTTTTCAATGTCATTTCCTTGTATCTTATTAAATTTATTCTTTAATGGATAGAAGTATACTATGATTAGTGTTAAATCTTATTTATTCTTAGTATAATTGAATTACTATTTTCTATATTTATAGCCTTCCATTTATGTAACAGTTAATATTCTAATAAAATATACAATGTCTAATATTACCGTTTCATTATTGTTCTACTTTCTAAATTTCACCACAAATCTTTATGCTTGTTTATGCAATATGAAAATCCTCTCTCTTGCTCACACAATGTTTGGGCTTAATTATCGTTGCTGCGTTTGCCACATTTCCTTAGCCACCTCGCGTGCCTGGTCTCCTACTCTTATATATTCTTCCTCAATTTTAATAGAGGTGATATATTGATTCAATTATTTTTATATTTATAAATTATTATGTATTGATTGAATGATCGATCTATGGTTATTTTAATTTTAATTATTTTAATCAAGTCCTTTGTATATATATTTAGGATCTTATTTAAAAAATAATGGACGAAATTAAATTGAACAATTAGCTATTGAGATAAATGGAAATGGCAAAAATTATCTTTATAATTTATTTTTATTATGTTTTAAGTTAAAAATTTTAAATAGTAAAGTCGTTAAACATGTAGCACAGTGCTTAAGTAATTAAATATCACATTGCTCTCTATTAGTGTGACTAAATATTAATAACGAAATTAAATTTATATATTTTATTTTATTTTTACTTTTATTAATAATTAAATAATAAAAATAAAATTACTTTTTTACTAATGCTTTTCAAAGTCTAAAGAGGATTTGGATAGTTGGCCTAATTCTCAACTTGTCCACTGACATGTAACATGATAAACAAATAAAAAGGAAAAAAAATAAAAATAATTATTATTCCACCCTGGCATGCGTGATAAGTTAGGTATGACCTACTTTATATGTCAAACCCTCATAGAGCCTATGTGGCATTTGATATTGGGGAGAAATTTCATTTTTCACAATATAATTAAGATTATCTCAAAGTATGGATACTTGATCAATATTTTTGAGAAGATAAAAGATTTTATTAAAATGAAGAAAACAAACAAAACTTACAAATTCAAGTCAAAAGCTTAAGAAATGAAACAAAAAACTGTTAGCATGATAAAATTAACAATCCAAAGCAACACTCCACAATAACACCAACACATTGAAACGACCTACTTAAAAAAAAAAAAAACCTAACCACAAGCAGACAAGATTAGTCTCCTAAATCAGCTAAAATGTAATGAAACTTTCCGCAGTCCAAATTCAAGAATGGAATCTTGAATTTGTCATTTTAGATAATCTTGAATATCTACCTTTACCATTCATCGGTACAGGTATGAAATTGTAAGTCCCTTTCCTTCACTATTTATTATTATTATTATTATTATTATTATTAAGATAAAAGAAATTTATAAAATTATCTATAAAAAGTAAATGAAAAAATAACCCTGCTAGTTTTCAAAAATTACCACAAAAAGTAATTAACACTTTGCTTGTAAAATGGAGCTGTTGGTTTGAGGTGTTCTCAACTTGTTAGGTTAAAAATTATTATTAACAAACATTGGACATCTTTAAATTTTACTTTTTTCTAGTATAAAAGGGGGTAATTTCCCCAATTCTAAGTATAGATCAACAAAATGCAATGGTAGCTAACTAGCTTTTATTCGTCGGTCTAATTACCCTCATCTTTGGCTTTGAGTAAGTTTTTTATGAGCCATCTTTTCCTAGCAATTTACTATTATACATAATTAAATGTTTGTATATATGGAGCTTCTTTAATTTATTATTTGTGCATTATCTATAAATTTGTTAAGATTGCGTTTGATAGTATGAATCTCCGATCTCAAATTTAAGGTTTTTGAGATTTGGACAAAATTCAATATGATTTTGTACTATATTTTATATCTAAATCAAAGACCTAGAATATAGCTCCCAAACATGGAGTAATTGTATGATTGTCTACATAAAAAATTCAATATATTGTTAAGGAAAAAATTTACCATACACACAAACACATAAACTCACAAATTATGCATGTAAAGCTGCAAGGTCTCTATTATTTTCCACTTAAATGTGACAAGATTCAAAAATTAAAGGTTAAGGTTATGTTTGGAAGCATAACTTTGATTATATGGTGCTATATTTCATACCTGTTCAAATCTAAAATCCAAATTCTCTTGTCTTCTAAACATGATCTAATTTCTCAATACTTTCTCGGCTTAACTTAATTACTAACCATGCTAAATGGCTTCTTTGTCAATATTAAATTTTAAAGTATAATTCTGATAGCAGTAGCAATGTTTCTTCTCTTTTTCTTCTTCTTTTTCCAATTGGCAGCGTCAGATCACAAATGGCTTCAAAGCACAAACAGTGGACAGCTACCATGATCTGGTTGACAGTTGTACTGCTGCTTTCTTGCATGCGGGCGTGCCAGGCCTCGACTTCATATCCCAGTGTGTATGGGTACGAGCAGTACATGCACCAAAGGTACCAGGAGTGGTCCGCCAAGTACGGCCGGCTGCATGTGGACGCCGACGAGAGGGACCGCCGATTTGAGATATTCAAGAGCAACGTGAAACTCATAGATCTCCATAACCGCGCCGGGAACCATCCCTACAAATTATCCGTCAATCAGTTTGCAGACCTGACACTGGCGGAGTTCATGGCCACCCTGAACTTGGTAAGGAGATAAAGAGTCCAAAGGCCTCCACCATCTTAATTCTAAGTCCCAGAAAAAAAACTTTATTCCTAATAGAAAATTTCATGTAAATATAAGGACATGCAAAAAATATATATACATATGTATATACAATATGATATGAAAATAAGCTAAAATTACTAGAAATATTGAATTCTAGTAAACAGTTTTAGTTTTCACTTAGTTGTTTCATTATTTCAACATCACCATTGAAATTTAATTACATTACTTTGAAATTACACATTAAAAATCAAAGCTATAATAAGGGTAAAAAGGATACATAATTTAATTAAAAATATATATATTTTAAAGGTACTTGTAACCTCCAACTTAATTCCTTAACCACCCAATTCTTTTTTCTCTATACTTTTGGCCCGTTCTTTATTATTTTATTAATTGTGTACGCTTAGTAATAAATTAATATGGATCGCATTCTTTGTAAAGGAAAAAAAATAGTTGAGATAAAAGTGGGAAATGGAGAGGATTTGAACACTATTCCCAAACCTAATTTAATTTATAGCTTTAAGGTACGAGTCATATATGAGTGCTAGATTGGAAAAGTCGAGTCTCGATCAACATAATGTACTAACCTAAGTATCCCACCTCGAGAGTACAAGAATAACAATCAAAGAATTAAATTAGCAATGCCTACTGGATCTGCCTACTATATGCCTATAAAGTTATTCAAACCTCTTGGAATAGAGTTTAATTTGGATAACAATGGAAAATAATATACATGAAGATGGTAAACTTGTGGAGAATTATGAGTAATTTTGAAATTTGTCTTATTTTTATGTTTATTTACATTTCCAACCTTTTCTTTCATCCTAGGTGGTATGCCAAATATGAATACCCTAAGGGTAGTTTTATAAGTCCATATAGCAGGTTCGATCCCTCGAGAAAATATTAGGTATAATGAGTGTGTTCAGTGAATTTAACATGATTTTGCATGTATATAAAAAAATTTATTTAATTTAATTAAACATGTACACATAGCAAAATTAAGTTAGCTTTAGTGTATATACCTAATAATTTTCCCAATCATTTACCCTTACATCTATTCAGGTATCAATTAAAATGGGTTTTTCTTGGATATTATATATATAATGGATTTAACATGATTTCACCATGTATATATATGTATATATAATTGGGTTGGATGCTAATCATTTTCCTTCCATTAATCGTATATAATCTAATTAAATAACGAAATCAAGTTAGATCTAGTGTATATATCCAATATATCTAATAATTTCTCTTGATCCTTTATCCTTATATCTAGTCGGGCCAGTAAAATGGATTTTGGGTTGGATGCTAATCATTTTCCTTCCAATAATCATATATAGGTTCTTGTTGGGCATTCTCTGTGGTAGCAGCCGTCAAAGGAATCACTCAAATAAAAACTGGCAACCTAATTTCTCTATCAGAACAAGAGTTAGTGGATTGTGACAGAAAGCTTAATATGGGCTGCTTGGGAGGACTAATGGTATATGTCTTCCAGTTCATTAAAAAAAATGGTCTTGCCCGTGAAACTAACTACCCATACAGTGGAAGCGATGGCGGACATTGCAACTTGAAGAAAATGACCAATAAAGCTGCAGCCGCTATCAGTGCCTTCGAACGAGTCCCCGCCAATAGCGAGAATGCGTTGTTGAAGGCGGTGGCTAACCAGCCAATCTCGATTGCCATCAACGCTAGAAGTAGGCAATTCAGGTACTACCGCGGCAGGCTATATACAGGTTGGTGCGATAGTAGATTGAACCATGCCATGACTCTGGTTGGTTATCAGACTGACGATGAAACTGGTGTGGAGTATTGGTTGCTGAAGAATTCTTGGGGTCTAGAATGGGGTGAAGATGGGTATATGAAGATTCTGCGAGGTCGGTGTCGACTCGCTAGGGATGCTTCCTATCCCGTAATCTAAACAACAATAATCAAGACTTAGCCTCACTAAGAGAGGTCCTCTAGCCATATAAATAAATTTCTCATACCATAAAAAATAAAAAAAAATAAAAATAATAATAAAACCTCCATATGTATCTTTTGGCATAATTATAATACCACAAATTACAAATGATGGATGGATGTTGTGTGTTCTCTAACTCTCTTCTAGCTCATATGCCTCTAGATTTGTATATTAATATATGTAGACACACAAGTCATATATATACATACATTTACACACGCACACCTCTATACTTGTGCACTCCTAGAGACCCCTTATTAATGTTGAATCATTAAGTTTAAATTACACTACTGTGTATAGCTATCAAATTTTTTGCATGCATTTCCTTTATATTTTAGAATTTTCGCATACTTTTTAACTTCTAAAAATTTTAAATATTTTTATCTACAAAATTGAGCACTCAATTACTAGTTTAGTTAAGTCAATGGTGATTATGGAACAAGAGTACAAAATTTGAAAATAATTCTTCGAAATTACACACCTTTTACAAAGAGTCTTCTTTTTTATACATTGACATTGATTGTCATGCTAACCAAAAATGATATGTCAAATCAACACATTTAAAATCAATGTAGTTGGAGATGACCAATGTTGCGCATAGAGAGCCTTGCAAAAAATAGAGTGAAAGTAAACAAAATCACTTACAAAAAAAAAAATCCCTCAAAGAGCTTCAAAAGATATTAAGAATTCATAACATAAGAACAAACCTCTAGGTAGATGATCAATGATGACTAATATTGTGCATAGAGAACTTATATTATGTATGGGAGTTGTCGCAACGTCACGAAAGGGGTGAATCTCCTACACACTTCGATCCAATGGTTTTTTAAAGGGTAATAAGAATTTATTAATGAAATCTGAGACAAGCGGAGGCTTGAGAAATAAGACAAACAGTCAACAAAAACACAGAAACAACCAATGGATCAAAAGAAAACCAAGTGAGGGACATAGCAGCTAAAACATAACCAGCAAAGGCAACAAACATGATTGTTCAGTCGTTATTTGTTATCGTTGTGCATTGCTAAGCCAACTACTTCCCCCACTGCAATTGATAACCTCATTTCCAACTGCTGCTCGCTGAAACCTGAGTGCCAAGATTTCTCTTTTCCAGATAATCATTTCGGAATAAAGACCCACAACCTTCTAGACCTTCCACATTAGCCGACGAAGTGTCAAAGAAAGCGAAACCAGTCACTTTGTCCCAATGTTGAACTTGAATCAAGTGTAAGTACATGGGGTTGAGAAATATTTTTAAACGTAGAATCCAATGGACTCGTTACTAACCAATTTCATCCTAAGTGATGTTAGAACACCTTGTTTGCCTTGCTGTATTCCCAAGAGGGGGGTGAATTGGGTACTCAAAAATTAATCCCCTAGGTTCAACTAATATAACAAGCAGTATTTCACAAATCTAGGTTCTTTCTATGTATTCACAATCTCAATCAAATATTTAAACGATAAACATAAACATACAGGTACAGAAAGTAAATTGAAGAAAATAAAATCAACACCTTATCGGGGTTCGGCCAACTGTGCCTACGTCCCCGCCTCTAATTCACAAACCCAAGGATTCTACTAATGCTCACTTACGGGTGGAGTGACACCGGTTACAACCAGGTCAATTCTAGGGGTTGACCTCAACCAACACGACTTACCAGGATGGCGCACTTAACTTTCCTAACCGGGTCTAAGCTAGTCCGAGACTATTCAACAGGGCTAGTCTCCCTCTTCAGGCCCGTGCCTGGAATACAACAAATGTGTATAAAATTTTGCGTACATGGAAATATGCTTCTCACACTAAGCAGATATGTACTACAATATGCACAAGTAACAATCAATCCACACCAAACATGTAATTAGGGTCAACACACCTAATTATAGTTACTATTTGATTATTGGTCTCTAAGCTATATCTTGGTCCAAGAAATTTTATAGTGATGATCTGTGCAACCAAGTAGGGTTTAGGAGTACAATTATGTGAAGGGAAAATATTAGCGCGCGCCCCAACACATCCCTCCAATAAATTGTACCTAATTGAAATAATTCAAACAAAACTTAAATTCTTTTCATTTTATCAAGTACCTAGCTAGCCTTGAAATATTAGGAGCTACTGCATAAGACAAAGACCCTCCTAACCTCAAAAATCCTAAAAGGCATATAAAGACATAACCCCAAGGTCAGAGGAAGAGTTATTATGGATGCCACGTTATTTGAACAAAACACATACTTGCAAGCACATGCAAAATAGAGAGAAGATACGCATGCAACATGCTAAACTATCAAGCAACATGCCAGAATTACGAAAAGCAAACAAAGAAAATAAACATCATGCTAAGACATAGCCCTTTCACATCAGCAGACGAAGCATCAAAGAAAGCAAAACCAGTCACTTTGACCCAATGTTGAACTTGAATCAAGTGTAAGTACATGGGGTTAAGAAATATGTGTAAATGTAGAATCCAATGGACTTGCTACTAACCAATTTCATCCTAAGTGATGTTAGAACACCTAATTATAGTTACTATTTGATCTACATAAGGCAAGTGATCCTCAACCGTTTCTAGCTCCTCCGCTAGTTCAATCATCAACAGTCGTCCCTTTTTGCAATGGTGCTCTTTATGCCACTTTTCATCATAATGCTAGCACACACCTTTTGCCATTCTCTCTATAAGTTCCTCTTGATTCAATTTTTTGGCAAGAAGGTTGTGAGGAGCAATAGATGTGATAGTGTTGCTAACATTCTACTTGCTAATGTTCTTATTGAAGTGACATTATTCTTCTCCAAACTTCTCTTCTTTTAACCATGCCAAGGAAATCGTAGTATTCATAGTTCATAGCCGATGTACTTTGACCTCACACTGAATGTTATGTAGGAACCTTCAATAAAAGTACCAATGAGTTGGCTTTCGTTCCAATCTTTAGTCTTGTTTGATAGTCACTCAAATTGTGTCTTATACTCTGAGACAGTACTAGTTTGGCATATTTTAGCAAGCTCTCTATTGATATTCTCATATCTATTGGGCCCTAATCAGACAAGCAATCCAGAAACAAATTCTACCTATAAAGGCATTCCATAATGACCTTCAAACCAGTCATACCATTGAACAACTCTAGATGTTTCTAGAGTGCAATGAAAGCAAAAGTAATTTTTAGCCCTAGAAACCCAACAAGTAGGGTTATAACTATCCCACCGAGGAAATACCACCTTCATATAAGAAGGATCACCATCACGCTCTCCTTGGTAACCTCCTTCACATATATATGGCTGCTTCCTATGATTAGATGACGTAGAGGCATCACCTTCTCTCTCTTCGTGGGAAGATGTAATGAGTAGTTTAATAGCTCTTCAAATTGAAACTTAAGACATATTGCTAAGTTCAGCCTTTAGCCTAACTTCCATATGGGACTCTACTGAATTTTTTAAGGCTAGGTGTCCCATTTGGGCATACGAGGTCCAAACTAAGTCGGGTCAGTCCCCACACGTTTGTCACATTGAGTTGGATGTGCCAAAGCTAACAATGCCCAAAAACTCCTCCCTAGGAGTTTTTTCTCCACCTAGAAGTAAAGTCAGAATACAAACAAACTTAGAAAAATTAGTCCATTCTAAGCACTTAGGTGTCCAATTCAAGCATACGAGATCCAAACTGAGTGGGACCAATCCCGACACATCCTTGACATTGAGCTCAACATGTCGGAGCTGACGGTGCCTAAAGATTCATCCTCGTTGAAACTTATACGCTTAGAGCCAAACTTAGTAAACTTAGTTCATTTTAAGCACCAAAGTGTCCAATTCAAGCATACGAGGTCCAAACTGAGTAGGGTGAGTCTCGACTTGTCTGTCACATCAAGGTGGAAGTTTTAGATCTAACGGTGCCCAAAAACTTCCTCCCCGATTCAAAATTATATGCTCAAAGGAGAAATTAATAAACTTAGTTCATTTTAAGCACCTAGGTGTCCAATTCAGGCATACGAGATCCAAACTAAGTGGGATCAGTCCCAACACATCCATCACATTGAGTTGGACGTGTCAGAGCTAACAGTGCCTAAAAACTCCTCCCTAATTGAAAATTATGCGCTTAGAGATTAACTTAGTAAACTTAGTTCATTTTAAGCACCCAAGTGTCCAATTTGGGTATACAAGGTTCAAACTGAATAGGGTTAGTCCTGACACGTTTGTCACATTGACATGGACGTGTTAGAGGTGACGGTGCCCAAAAAATCTTCCTTGGGAGCTTTTTCCCCACTTAGAAGTAAAGTTAGAATACAAACAAATTTAGTAAACTTAATTCATTTTAAACACTCAGGTGTCCAATTTGGGAATACGAAGTCCAAACTGAGTGGGGTCAAACCGCACAGGTTTGTCACATTGAGCTCGACGTACTGGAGCTAACAGTGCCCAAAAACTTCATCCCGATTGAAAATTATACGCTTAGAGACGAACTTAGTGAACTTAGTTCATTTTAAGCACCCAAGTGTCCAACTCGGACATACGAGGTCCAAACTGAATAGGATCAATCCCGACACGTCCTTCACATTGAGATTGATGTGCTAGAGCTGACGGTGCCCAAAAATTCATCCCCAATTGAAAATTATGCTATTCGAGGTGAACTTAGTAAACTTAGTTCATTTTAAGTACTAAGGTATCCAATTTGAGCATACAAGGTTCAAACTGAGTAAGTTCAGTCTCGAAACGTTTGTCACATTGAACTGGATATGCCAGAGCTGACGATGGCCAAAAACTCCTCCCCGATTGAAAATTATGCGCTTAGAGGCAAACTTAGTAAACTTAGTTCATTTTAAGTTCCCAAGTGTCCAATTTGGGCATACGAGGTTCAAACCGAGCTGGATTAGTCCCGACACATCTATCACATTGAGTTGGACGTGCTGGGCTGACGGTGCCCAAAAAATCCTCCCTGATTGAAAATTAGGTACTTAGAGGCAAATTTAGTAAACTTAGATCATTTTAACCACCCACGTGTCCAATTCAGGCATGCGAGATCCAAACTAAATGAGATCGGTCTTGACACATCCGTGACATTGACCTTGAGCTTACGGTGCTCCAAAACTCCTCCTCTGAAGCTTTTTATCCACATAGAAGCAAAGTTAGAATATAAACAAATTTAGTAAACTTATTGAATTTTAGCACTCACATGTCCAAGTCGGGCATATGAGGTACAAACCAAGTGGGTTGGATTCCGACTGATCAAACTTAACTATTTACAATTGTATCATTTTTTTTTAACTATGTTTGAATGCCCGATCATTTTGCCATCAAATCATTTTTAATTAAGTATAAATATATATTGAAAATTTCTATATTAATTTTTCGTATAATTATTACTTTGTAGGGTTTGCGGCTGTCACAACACTATGATGATGTCAGGCACTACAGTCGGATGCGCGCAGCTTTTGACTTTTTCTGTAGTTTTTGCTACCTGAACAAAATTATTTTTTTGTATTTTAATTTGAATTTATAATTGTATGTATTTGAATTTTGATCAATTTGTATTTTAATTTTGAATAATTTATGAATGTTTTAGTAATTGTGGTTTAATTTTATGTATGCTAAAATGTAATTACAAGTTTTTACCGGAATCAATGAATGAAATAAAAAAAAATTAATCAGTTAAAAGTATTAGTGATGGTTTGAAAACTGTCACTAATAACACCATGACAAAGTATTAATGACGATTTTAAAATCATCACTGATAGTCCCTTTTTAGTGACAATTTGGGAACCGTCATTAAAAACTAAGTATTAGTAATGGTTTTTAAACCATCACTAATAGTCCATTATTAGTGACGGTTCTCAAACCATTACTAATAGCTGGTCCGGTGAGCATTAGTGACGATTTAATAACCGTCACTAATAATGGACTATTAGTGACGATTTGAAAACCATTACTAATACTTGGGCTTTAGTGACGATTTTGAACCGAGAAAATGTTGAATTTATAGTTACGGTCTTAGGCTTTTAATGACGTAATGAAACCGTTACTAATACTCCATTATTAGTAACAATTTTTGTAATTCTTCACGAATAAGTATTAGTCACAGCAGATTTAGAGATTAATTCTGAACCGTCATTAATATTCATGAAACCTTCGCTAAAAAGTATTAGTAACGATTTTGTATTATTAGTGACGGTTTTAAACCGTCACTAATAATCTTATTTTTTATTTTATTTTTTTGTAGTGTTAACTACCATGTAGGACACAAGCTAATTATTTTTAGCTTCCTTCACATTACTTATCTATAAATAAATAAGGCATAAGGCTCTTTTAAGGGATGCACAATAGTAAGGAATGACCATTAGGGTGCTATTTTGGCTGTAGAAATCAAGTTTTTTATTAGAATCCCTTTTCATTCTTCCATTCATCCCATATTCCTCCTCCTACCTTTCTCTCTCACTTTATCTTATTTTCTCTCACCACCTTTTGTTGGATTCTTCATATCTTCCCACTATCATACCTTGTGGTCGAAAAATTATATAAGGGACCTCCCTCTTCACATGTCTGTGTGCCTATGTCCTAAATTATACACTTATGAAAAATGGGTCCCCCTCTTCACATCTCTAATATTAATAAATTTAAGACCGATTTACCACATGTCTAACATTTAAAATATGGGCACACAAACATGTGAAAGGGGAGGCCCCATATATAATTTCCCCTTGTAGTCAAATTAATTCCAAGTCATCATTTTATTTTGCTTTTTCATTTTTATAGTTTAAGTATGAGGAGTTTTCCTAAAATTGGATTTTTCGAAAGGAACTTGAACTTTGATTTTCTAAATTAAATATTTTTTACTAAAATATTTTTGTGAACTATAAGAGACTTTTATCACAGAAATGAGTATGTGAGCGGCCTTTCTCTTGAAATAGAGATCGGTCCACTCCAAATTTTCTTTTAAAAAAATTATTTTTTAAGTCTTAAAAATTATACTCCTAAACTCAAAATATTTTCAAAAAAAAAATTTTTTTTCCTTATTTTTACTTGTTAGGAAAAAAAATAAAGTAGTGATTCCATTCTATACCTTTAAATTAATACAGGTGGGTTAGTAGGGTGATTAGCTAGTCTCCTTTCTTTCACCTCTCTTTAAATTTGGTCTCCTAATTGTTAGCTATGAGCTTCGGGCTTCTGTATCAACAAATGGCAATACAAATTAATTACAATATGTTGAGAAGAAATGAGACTTACCGAAAAATTACGGAAACACAACCAAAAGTTTTTTCTCTCCTAATTAATAAAATCAGTTCTTGTGATATGATAATAGTACAAAAATGTATATTTTCAGTAGCACAAAATCAGTCCAAAAATAATCACAAATATCAATCATATTAGACACACGATTTTACAGGGAAAACCCCTTCAAATCAAAGGGTAAGAACCATGGGACTTGAGAGTCTACTCACAAACTTTACTATGATAAAAGTGTGGGTACAAGATCTTAACTTTTAGCTATCACAGTGAGTACATAACTCTATTTTTAGCTAACAACAAGAAATCTTAAAAAATTAAAGCGAAAAAGTTAAGAATTTCACCCAAAAAAAAAAAACATGATTACTGTTCAAACCCGATATCTAACGCTACAGCGCTTGGACGACCAATCTAGCCATTCAAAATCATATTCTATGATTCCTCTATCAATTGACAAACAACCAACTCAATTGGACCACGGATGCCCCTCTAATGGCTGTTTGATCAAAATTGCATATTATTGCAAAAAACTAGATTTTCTCAATGTCGTTACTGTCAAAAAGCTGATATCTGACGCTACAGAGCTTGGATGACCAATCTGACCGTTAAAACGCAGCGTCTATGAGTCCTATATATACTGAAAAAATATCAGCTTGATCAAATTGCGGATGGCTATTCAATCATCGGTTGATCAAAATTGCATATTATAGCAAAAACCCAAAATTTTCTCTTCTGCTTCTCCCTCTTTCTACCGCACACTTTCTCTCACATTTTTTATGGAATTCTACACTGTCAATCCTAATTTTATTTACTTTAAATGAGGTGTAAGAAGGTCTCTAAAAAAAGCCCAATAAAGAGCCCAAAAAAAATGGGCTAGAGATCTAAATGGGTTTCTCCACATAAGGCGGATACCCAAACCCAACACAATCAATACATGTAGTAGCAAATTATAAATTTGAATATCATTATAAATTTGTTTAATTCAAAAGTTATAAATAGTTCTTCTCTTTTTAAGAAATAGAATGCACATAGGATATGACTGATTCCTTCACCTAATATCATAAGAAATACATTATTGTTATCATCACTCATATCAAGATGCTTAAACCTAAAGTCCCATTTTTTATTTCTATAATTGAAATTTGGGTTCATAGGGAACTTCATATCATAAAATAGGTATAGATTTTTTAAACTACGCACTATTGTTATTGAATTTTTTTTTTAATTGGCGAATGCATATATGCATAATAGACTAAGGTACGTTACTGAATTGATCTTATTATGAATGCTTGATCCATATGGATGAAATTTGGTAAAAGTAATTTATTTAGTTGATATATAAGAGTTTGTAAACTTACATTTACATTCCACCATTTGCAGTTGACAATGTCAATATTTTATGTCATTCCATTCCATTACACATAAGATAGAATATTATCTATTTTTCCCATAATGAGGCAAATTTTCGTGAACCACACAAACTTATTATCTTTATTTGTTAGGGATTCCAATGTGATTTTTGGTATTTTTTTTATTATTATTGCATAGGAACTCCAACCACTAACGAGCCCTTCGAACCCCCTAGTGCGGCACCAAACCTACGGATCAGCGTCCTCCGCCCCTAGGTCTCGTTGATCAGGATAAAGTCCAAAATGCAGACACAGCTTCTATGCATCAGTTGGACATTCGGCCAACCCGAACCCCAGGACTCATCTCCATTACCATCCACGATCTCCGCTGGCTCAAAGAGAACTCTCACCATCCACGGTCCCCACTGGTTTAGAGAACGAACTCTCACCATCCACTGTCCCCGCTGGCTCACAGAGTAACTCTCACCCTCCATAGGTACCGCTAGCTCCATCAGTGTATCTACCTGGAATTGAACCTCCGATACTCCTTCTTACTTGCTGATGCCTTTCCACCGCACCATGCTCGTGGGCATGATTTTTGGTATTCTTGATCATACATGAAACTGTATGGCAATGCATAAATATCTACATAAAGATATATCCTCGAAATTATTATTAACGATTTTTCTATCTTTGAGAAGCAAATTGATATGTACAAATAAGGCAAGTTCGTGGAAGTAATAATATGATGATGGATCCAACTAACTTCACAAACCACAATATGACATCAAGAAATTAAAGTATATTAATTGTAAACAAATTGATGAGTGACTTATGTGTTACAGTATCCAAATGGATATTAAACACATGATTATGAATATTTTGTCTTTGGTTAGTGTATATTTACAGACTAATCACAATTAATCAAATAGCCAAATTGAGTTATTATTGAAAAGTGACCAAGAAAATGTGGGAAGTATTTATTATCTATTTAATCAAATTAATGAAAAGTAATGAATTGTGAGATAAATGTTTGAAATAGGAACCTTTTAACTAATGGATTAAATAGATACTAAGTAGAAATGCATTGATAGGAATGGGACTTAAGCCAATTGGATGAATCACTTGTAGTAGCAACCAAAGCTATGAGAATGGAGAATTTAGGGTCTAGGTTCAATGGGGAAACAAGTTGTGTGAGTGGTCGATGACAACACTATCATTATCGCTTCTAATGGCATGTGCAATGCTCATTACAACATGTGAGGTTGAGTGAAGGCTTCTAATAGATCCATAGCCTTAATTGGCGGTGAACTTAGTTGCAGGGCGGGGTACACTTGACTGAATTTGCCTATATGAGTGTGAAGGTGAGACCGCCTTTTTATAAGACTTTGGTAAAGTCTCTTGATGCATATAAATTATCCAGGCAAGATGCTGTTGAAATATTTTCTAAAATAATCGTTTTTTTGGGTTTTCAAACGCTTCCATTTATAAATTCTCTAAAGCATTCATAAGGAGCATTTAATGCTATGTGGGTTTGTCCCACATTGAAAAGAGTGAAAAAAGGAAAATTCATTAATAAATGATAAGGTAGAATAATCTCTTAAAGTTGTTTAAGAGATAGTGTTAGTGTGTATTCTAGTGCACCTTAGGACAGTGCTTCACACCGTTCGCAATTTAAGGACCCTATCTCCCATACAAGTCTAATTAATTTCATTCAACTAAAATCTCATATTCACTATTAACTATCCTCCTTGATCTAAATTCAAAATTCCAATCCTGTAACCTAGACACACGACTCAACAATAGTTTACTATGACTTTCCTAAAATTGTCACCCCATGAAAGACACAGAAACCACCACGGAAATCCTGTACTCAGACCATAGAACAAAGCCTCAAATCCTTTCCTATACTCTGGTATTGCTTCCTCTGCACTCTAAAGTCTACAGAATCTAGCGACCTAGGCTCTGATACCAAACTATAATGACCTGATTTTTCATACCATTTTTTTCCCTTATAAATATATGCTGTGAAATTTCACTGCCCTGATACCTTTTATTATAAATCATACCACCATCATGGTCCTAAACTACCTTGGCAGCGGAAAGTAGAAACACATACAACCATATCAATATATACAATACCAGAGTGTTAGAATTTTTCCCAAAGTATACGTATATAACCATTCTCAAAATACCCTCATCTGAACCTAGGGACTACTCAAAAATGACTTCCCAAAATACTCACCCTATAGACAGGGCAGTACTGTAGTCCCACTATCTGCGAGCCTGATCTGCTTACCTAACTGGATCGCTTGAAAAATATTAAATCACTAACATGAGACAACACTCAGTAAGGCAAAGTATGCTATTACTAGTGTGTGGCAGGTGAGTTTACATATTTTTAAAAACTAATTTAGAAATACCATAAATAGCTGAGTTTGAGAAAGCATGTATAATAAATAATGTGCAGTAGAGCTCATATCTATGTTATTTAGCATAAACTGTTTTTCCAAATTTTCTATTTATAATACTTCTAATATCCGTAGGTATGTCTACGGTTTCCATAAATCTAAATAAATATATAATAACTGACAAAATTTCCCTGGATGGATAACTGAAAGTCATAAATGTACCCCTTATGACAGGGTTGTGTGACCCTAAGGCAAGACCTATCCTAGCTGGCTAACCAAGATAAGTCAACTGAACTCCGAAAGTCAGATCGACCTCCACAACCCTAACTGATGGGGAGCCTGTCGACAACATAGGCACGATTGACTGCTGAATATCCACATACTATCTGAGTTATGTGGTTGCACATTGAATTGAAAATAGCTACGGTACCGTACTTTGTTGACTGAATCTGGTCCATTAGGGTCTGATACTATATATGTAACTGATATTTTTATACTACCGGTTTACCATGTTTTTGAAATAACCATAACATTACAACATTGATCTGAAAATTAAGCACTTGACTGAATATTTAATGTCTATATATCTGTGCATCTGTCTGTGTATCTAATAATCTGGGTGTTATGGTTCTTGAAATCATGGTGTTCTGAAATTGCTGAAAATATATGTTTCTGTACATGTACTGCAAATCATGTTTCTAAATATACTGTATAATTTCTGTTTGTATATGTACTAAAAATTCATTATTCTATAATATATATATATATATATATATCCCATGATATTTTCTGCTAATATACTATAAAACATGGTATTTGTATTTTCATGCTTTTGAAATAACCATAACATTACAAAATTAAGCACCCAAGTGTCCAATTCCAGCATACGAGGTCCAAACTGAGTGGGGTTAGTCTCCACTTATCCGTCACATCGATCTGGACATTTCAGATCTAACAGTGCCCAAAAACTCCTCCCCAATTCAAAATTATGCGCTCAAAGGCGAAATTAATCAACTTTGTTCATTTTAAGCACCTAGGTGTCCAATTCAGGCATACGAGATCCAAACTGAGTGGGATCAGTCCCCACACATCCATCACATTGAGTTGGATGTGTTGGAGCTGACAGTGTCTAAAAACTCCTCCCTAATTGAAAATTATGCTCTTAGAGATGAATTTAGTAAACTTAGTTCGTTTTAAGCACCCTGGTGTCCAATTCGGGCGTACGAAGTCCAAACTGAATAGGGTTAGTCCCGACATGTCTGTCACATTGACATGGACGTGTCAGAGCTGATGGTGCCCAAAAAATCCTCCTTGGGAGCTTTTTCCCTACTTAGAAGTAAAGTTAGAATACAAACAAACTTAGTAAACTTAATTCATTTTAAACACTCAGATGTCCAATTTAAGAATACGAACTCCAAACTAAGTGGGGTCAGACCGCACAGGTTTGTCACATTAAGATGGATGTACTGCAGCTAACGGTGCCCAAAAACTTCTTCCCGGTTGAAAAGTATACGCTTAGAGACGAACTTAGTGAACTTAGTTCATTTTAAGCACCCAAGTGTCCAATTCGGACATACAAGGTCCAAACTGAATGGGATCAGTCCCGACACGTCCATCGCATTGAGATCGATGTGCTAGAGCTGACGGTGCCCAAAAATTCATCCTCAATTGAAAATTATGCGCTTAGAGATGAACTTAATAAACTTAGTTCATTTTAAGTACTCAGGTATCCAATTTGAGCATACAAGGTTCAAACTGAGTGGGGTCAGTCTCGAAACGTTTGTCACATTGAACTGGATATGTCAAAGCTAACGATGCCCAAAAACTCCTCCCCGATTGAAAATTATGCGCTTAGAGGCAAACTTAGTAAACTTAGTTCATTTTAAGTACCCAAGTGTCCAATTTGGGCATACGAGGTTCAAACTGAGCTGGATTAGTCCCTACACATCTGTCACATTGAGCAAGACGTGCTGGGCTGACGGTGCCCAAAAAATCCTCCCTAATTGAAAATTATGTACTTAGAGGTGAACTTAATAAACTTAGATCATTTTAACCACCCAGATGTCCAATTCAAGCATGTGAGATCCAAACTAAATGAGATCAGTCCTAACACATCCGTGACATTGACCTTGAGTTTACGGTGCTCCAAAACTCCTCCTCAGAAGCTTTTTATCCACGTAGAAGCAAAGTTAGAATATAAACAAATTTAGCAAACTTAATGAATTTTAGCACTCACGTGTCCAAGTCGGGCATATGAGGTACAAACCAAGTAGGTTGAATTCTGACTGATCAAACTTAACTATTTACAATTGTATCATTTTTTTTAACTATGTTTGAATGTCCGATCATTTTTCTATCAAATCATTTTTAATTAAGTATACATATATATTGAAAAATTGTATACTAATTTTTTGTACAATTATTACTTTGTAGGGTTTGCGGCTGTCACAGGCACTATAGTCGGACGTGCATAGCTTTTGACTTTTTCTGTAGTTTTTGCTATCTGAACAGAATTATTTTTTGTATTTTAATTTGAATTTATAATTGTATGTATTTGAATTTTGATCAATTTGTATTTTAATTTTGAATAATTTATGAATGTTTTAGTAATTTAGGTTTAATTTTATGTATGCTAAAATGTAATTACAAGTTTTTACAGGAATCAATAAATGAAATAATAAAAAAATGAACGAGTTAAAAGTATTAGTTACGGTTTGAAAACTGTCACTAATAACACCACGACAAAGTATTAGTGACGATTTTAAAATCATCACTGATAGTCCATTTTTAGTGACAGTTTGGGAACCGTCATTAAAAACTAAGTATTAGTAATGGTTTTTAAACCATCACTAATAGTCCATTATTAGTGACAGTTCTCAAACCGCCACTAATAGCTGGTCCGGTGAGCATTAGTGACGATATAATAACCATCACTAATAATGGACTATTAGTGACCGTTTGAAAATCATTACTAATACTTGGGTTTTAGTGACGATTTTGAACCGAGAAAATGTAGAATTTATAGTTACGGTCTTAGGCTTTTAATGACGGAATGAAACCGTTACTAATACTCCATTATTAGTGATGATTTTTGTAATTCTTCACTAATAAGTATTAGTCACAGCAGAATTACCGATTAATTTCGAACCGTCACTAATACTCATGAAACCGTCACTAATAAGTATTAGTAACGATTTTGTATTATTAGTGACAGTTTTAAACCGTCACTTAGAACCTTTTTTTTTTTTTTTTTGTAGTGTTAACTACCATGTATGACACAAGCTAATTATTTTTAGCTTCCTTCACATTACTTATCTATAAATAAATAAGTCATAAGGCTCTTTTAGGGGATGCACAACAGTAAGGAAGGACCATTAGGGAGCAATCTTGGCTGTAGAAATCAAGTTTTTTATTGAATCCCTTTTCATTCTTCCATTCATCCCATATTCCTCCTCCTACCTTTCTCTCTCACTTTATCTTATTTTCTCTCACCACCTTTTGTTGGATTCTTCATATCTTCCCACTGTCATACCTTGTGGTCGAAAAATTATATAGGGGACCTCCCTCTTCACATGTCTGTGTGCCTATATCCTAAATTATACACTTATGAAAAATGGGTCCCCCTCTTCACATCTCGAATATTAATAAATTTAAGACCAATTTACCACATGTCTAACATTTAAAATATGGGCACACGAACACGTGAAAGGGGTATTAATAAAGTAATCAGATACACGCCCTTAGGAGAAAATGACCCAAAAAAAAAAAAAAAAACAAATCGGTCAAAAATGGATTAATCCAATATCAGGTTGAGCAAAACAACAGTGACCATACATAGGTACAATATTCTAAGAAACAAAAAACAAAATTTTGTTGGCTTTTTGGAAGATTATAAATTAGAAAAGAAAATCTTTCTTGACCCACAAACAAAATCAGCAATTTAAACAAAAATCTCCATGCCCAGAACAGAAACATATGCAAATATGAAATACCCAGAGCTAAAATCGAGAAGAAAGGGCAAAAATGAACGCCCTGAACCACCAAAGCCATAAAAAAGACCACACATGCAATCCACTCTAACCCAATCTTCAAGCCAAAATAATTATCGAACTCACCATTTCAGGCTCCCAAGGGTCATAAAAATTACCAAGCACCCACTGCTACAGCAGAATACTTAAAATATTAAAAACAAATATAAAAACCAGATGGAGGGCACACCCCCAAGAAAAAAGGGAAGGAAAAGGAGCAGTCGAACAGATAAGAGAGGACCTTTGGGATTTGGTCATGAAGTACTACCGTTTGGGTGGAGTTTGAGTGTTCTGCCTCCTGTTTTGAAACTTTCCTCTCTCTCTCTCTCTCTCTCTCTCTCTCTCTCTCTCTCTCTCTCTCTCTCCTTCTCTCTCTCTCTCTCTCTCTCCTCCTTATTGTAATTATAAAATGAATCTATGTATGTATATCTTTTGCTTTGTCTTTAATGCATGGATGGAGTCTATTAAATTCACGTTGAACATCATACATGGTAGTTAACACTACAAGAGGTTTGGGCACACAAACACCTATCCTGGTTGGCCGACCAAGATAAGTCAACTGAACTCCGAAAGTCAGATTAGCCTCCTTAACCCTAACTGACGGGGAGTCTGTCCACAACATAGGCACGATCGACTGCTGAGTATCCACATACTATCTGAGTCATGTGGTTGCACTTTGAACTGAAAATAGCTACGGTACCGTGCTCTGCTAACTAAATCTGGTCCATCAAGGTCTAATACTATATATATAACTGATATTTTTATATTACCGGTTTACCATGATTTTGAAATAACCATAACATTACAAAACTTATCTGAAAATCTGAGTAATTGACTGAATATTTAATGTCTGTATATCTGTGTATCTCTCTGTGTATCTGATAATCTGGGTGTTATGGTTCTTGAAATCATGGTGTTCTGAAATTGTTAAAAATATATGTTTCTGTACATATACAACAAATCATGTTTCTAAATATACTATATAATTTTTGTCTGTATATGTACTGAAAATTCATCATTCTATAATATATATATATATATATATATATATATATATATATATATATACATATATCCCATGATATGTTTTGCAAATATACTATAAAACATGGTATTTGTAGCTGCATAAATACTGTGCTAATTTATTATAACCTCATGCCACACAATTTAAATAAATAAATTCACATGCTCTAAAATATGTATTTTCTTCTATACAAATATTTTATAATCTGAATAATAATAATCTGGTAAAACTTGTAATTTCTGCTAATAATCATACTAAAATTCCTAACATAGCATATTTCCCGTACCTGACTATCTGAACACTAGCTGCTATCTACAGTCTCACACGTGCGGTATTTATAATTTCAACATCCTGAGATAATACACACATAATTTCCCAATCAAACAATTGAATTCACCTAAATAATTATCGCATACATATTTCCCCAAATCCATATATGCAAAATCCCTAAACTATAATTCATATATCATTTTACCTGGTTTCCTGAAATATCACTCACTGGGATCCTCAACCCTTGCCTACGGGGTCCCTAAACACCCTATTCCTGAAAATATAATATCCTGATTTTATTTCACAAAACTCCAGTATATTCGCATATAATATAGAATCTAACCTCAAATGAACTAAGTAATACTGAAAATACTCAAATAATCTACTTACCCTATTTTTGGGATGGTTCCCAAACTTCTCAAATCAACATTTCACTTCGGCTATGTTGTAGAGAATCTCTCCAGGATCACTGTGGCAACTTCTGATCGTCGAACCGAGGAGAGACGAAGCGAGATTTCTAGAGAGAAGTCAGAGGAACCGTGTAGAGAGAGAAAGAGAAACTGATAAAATGATTTTCCTTCATTAAAAATCTGTTTTAGGCTATATATAAAATGTTATCCATGTGGCCTCGTCGACGAGCCACATCACCCCATTGACGAGCCCAAGTTGTAGTCTCATCGACGAACGCCTACACCTCATTGATGAGATTCAGGCCTTGAAAATGGCCCTCTCGGTAACTTCTCGTCAACGAGATGAATGTCCCCATCGACGAACCCAAGAAAGATGCTCGTCAACAAGTGCCCTGTGTTCGTCAACGAGACCTTGTAAATTCCCTTTAAAAATTTTCCTGTTTCTCTCTTTTCTTTTATTATTTAACAATTATAATTCTTCGGGTCTCTACATTCTCCCCTCCTTATAAAATTTCATCCTCTAAATTTACTATCTATATTAAACACCATTCCTAGCATGAAATGACCTATTTATTTTATTACTAACCCTCACTTATGGCGGAGGAATATCGTGGTTACATAAGTAGTTCTGGTAGATTACAAATATACTCATAAAAGAAAAATTCTCCCAAAACCAAAACATTACCTATCCTATATTCTTAAATTATAGTTACACATTTGTCACTCTATACTAAACAAAATAAATCAATCGTTACTTGAACTTTACAAATCACTATTGTACCCCACTAAACAGGTGTGGGTATTTATGTCTGATTTCCTCCTCAAGTTCCCAAGAAACTTCTTCCACCGCATGATTCCTCCACGGGACTTTTATTAGTGGTATTTTCTTACTGTGCAATTCCTATTCTTTTATGTCTAAGATCTGTACTGGAACTTCTTCATATGCCAGAGCATCACTGAATTCCAATTCTGTATAACTGATGACATGGATAGGATCTCAGACATATTTCCTTAACATAGAAACATGAAATACATCATGTTTTCTAAACAGCATCCGTGGTAAAGTTAGCCGATAGGCAATTGACCCAACGATCTCAAGTATTTCAAATGGGCCAATAAACCTAGGGCTCAACTTCCCCTTTCTCCTAAACCTCATGACTCCCTTTAATGGCACTATTTTCAAAAACACATGGTCACCCACTTTAAATATTAATCCCCAATGGTGAGTATCTGCGTAGCTTTTCTGTCAACTCTGAGCTGCACTGATTCTATCTCGAATAAGCCAGACTTTATCGTACGTCTGCTGCACTATTTTTGGCCTTAAAACTCACCTTTCACCCAGCTCATCCTAGTATAAAGGAGAACAACACCTCCCACCATAAAGAGCCTCGTGAGGTGTCATGCTGATTCTAGCCTGATAATTGTTATTGTAGGCAAATTCAACTAGTGACAAATATTGGGTCCAATTAACCCCAAAATCCAATACACACGCTCGCAGCATATCCTCAAGTACCTGAATTGTTCTCTCTGTCTGACCATCTATCTAAGGATGGAAAGTGGTGCTAAATGCTAACTAAGACTCCAAAGCCTCTTGCAAGCTCTTCCAAAACTGTGATGTAAAACGTGGGTCACGATCCGAGACTATAGATACTGGCACTCCATGCGGTTGAACAATCTCTTGAATGTAGATCTCTGCCAATCTATTCATAGGGTAGATAACTTTAATAGGTAGGGAGTGAGTTATTTTCATCAGTTGATCGACGACTACACAGATAGCATTTTGACCATGCGATGCCGGCGATAGCCCAGTGACAAAATCCATGGATAAGTGGTCCCACTTCCACTCATGGATGTAAAGTGGCTGCAACTGCCCTGCTAGCCTTTGGTACTCAGTCTTAACCTGCTGGCACGTCAAGCACTGCTGCACAAATTCGGCAATCTCCCTCTTCATGCCACTCCACTAGAAATACTCTCTTAAATCCATGTATATTTTAGTACTATCAGTATAAACCGTGTATAGAGATTTGTGAGCCTCCTTTAGAATCGTTCTTTGGATCACAACTTGGAACAGAACCTTAGAGCCCCATCATCAGAAATGCTAAATTCCTCTCCTTGACCATCCTATACTCTGGCTATTACATCTGCTAATTCTAGGTCCTCTTTCTGAGCAGGTTTAATCTTTTCATATAGCATAGGCTGCATAACCAAGCTGGCAATAAATTCCTGGTGATCATCTTCCACTAACTCCACGTTGAGCCTTTCCAAGTCCATCTGAATTGGGTGCTGAATTACTGTTGCTAACTGCGATGTACCCTCTGATTTACGGCTCAATGCATTAGCCACAACATTTGTTTTACTAGGGTGGTAGCTGATGGTGCAATCCTAATCCTTGGTGAGCTCTAACAATCTCCTGTACCGCATATTCAACTCTTTTTGGGTGAAGAAATTCTTTAAACTTTTATTGTCATAGAATATCTTACATCTCTCACCGCACAAGTAATGCCTCCAAATCTTTAACGTGTGTACCACTACAGCCAATTCCAAATCGTGGGTAGGGTAGTTCTTTTCATACTCTTTCAATTGTCGAGATGCATAAGCTACAACCCTACCATGCTGCATCAACACACAACCAAGCCCTTTCAAAGACACGTCACTGTAAATTACATAACTATCACCTCCAGATGGAATCGTCAGTACTGGTGCACTGACGAGCCACTATTTTAATTCCTAGAAGCTTTGTTCGCATTCATCATCTCATGTAAATCAGGAATTCTTCCTGGTCAATAGCATCAAAGGCCCTGATAGTCCTGAGAATCCCTCTACAAACCAACGGTGATATCCCGCCAGTCCCAAGAAACTCCTAATCTCCTGAACATTCCTCACCCTTTCCCAATTTACCACTACCTCTATCTTACTGGGATGCATTGAAATTCCATCCCCTGATATAACATGCCCCAGAAAACGTAACTTTCTCTAACCAAATTCACATTTACTAAACTTGGCATCCAACTTCTTTTCCCTAAGCGTCTGAAGTACCAGTCGTAAGTGTGCCTCATGCTGCTCAAAACTCCTCGAATAAATTAGTATATCATCAATGAAAACCACAACGAACTGGTCTAGATATTGATGAAACACCTAATTCATTAAATCCGTAAATACTGCTGGTGCATTAGTCAATCTGAACGGCATCAGCAAAAACTCGTAGTGCCCATATCTGGTTCGAAATACTGTCCTAGAGATATATTTTTCTTTAACCTTCACCTGATGATAGCCTGACCTGAGGTCGATCTTCGAATAGACTCGCCTACCCTGAAGCTGATCAAATAAATCATCTATACTGGGTAGAGGATATTTGTTCTTTATGGTTACCTTGTTTATCTCCCTATAATCTATGCACATCCTCATAGACCCGTCTTTCTTCTTTACGAATGGCACTAGTGCTCCCTAGGGCGATACGTTGGGCCTGATAAACCCTTTATTCAATAGATCTTGCAACTGGTCCATTAATTCTCCCAATTTAGCTGGAGTCATACGGAAAGGAGCCTTAGAGATCGGCATTGTCCCTGAAGGTAAATCTATAGTAAAATCTACCTCACGATCCGGAGGCAACCCAGGTAGCTCTTTTAGAAACACATCTGGAAATTCCCTTTAACACCAGTGTACTGTCAAGCTTTGATTCATTTTCTAACATCTCTTTTACAAAAGCCATAAACTCCTGACCTCCGTCCAAGAGCAATCTGCTCTCCTGCATGGCTAACATTAGCTGTGGCGAGGCACGCACACGTGAACCAACAAATCTGTATTCTAGCTCACCAGGGCGTCTAAAAATTACTTCTTTCTAGTGGCAATCAATACTGGCGTGATTAGCTGCCAGCCAATCCATACCAAGTATTACATCAAACCCCTACATATCTAATATCACAAGATCAGCCGGTAATACTTTCCCTTGAATGGCCACTGTAAAATTCCTGAATTCCTTCCTACATCTCACAGTAGATCCAATCAACATGGCTACAACCCACTCAACATCTAACAACTGTGCTTCAATCTCCACTAACTTAGCATAACCTGATGAGACAAAAGAATGGGTGGGACCTGTGTGAAATAAAACAACAGCTTGATATTGAAAAATAGTAAATATGCCTGTAACGACGTCTCCAGCTACTTCGGCGCCTCCTGGTGTAAAAGCATATACCCTCGCCGGGGCTACATTCCTCTGCTAGCCTCCCCGAGGTGCCAAGTAACCACCTTGGTAAGGTCTAGAAGCTGGGGCCTAGATCGGCAGTTCTAGGCATGCTCGTGCCAAGTGGTTGGGTCTTCCACACTGATAATAGACGTCTCTCCCAGCTCGGCACTCTCCCAGATGTCACCTCCCACACGTCTGACACACAGGGTAGGTCGCACACCTTGATTCTTATGAGGTCCCGTCATCTGCCTCTAACCTCCCCTATAACGGTCTCCTCTACATGGGCCCTGACTAGAACCCGCCTGAAAACCCTGAGGCGCAAGCCTCTTTCTCTGACTCTGAGTTACGATGCCTCTTTGCATGCCACTCTCAATAACCGCAGCCCTATCTATGACTTCCGTGAATGTCTGAACCCGGAAACAAATAACCTGCTCAAGCAAGTTCTACCTCAGGCCTTCTTCAAACTTCCTCGCCTTCTTCTCTTCATCTGGTGCCAGATGTGGGGCAAACAAAGACAGCTCAATAAATCGAGCCACGTACTATAATACTGTCTTCTGCCCCTGAACTAAGTGCATAAAATTTGTTGTCTTTGCGCTCCGAACGATAGCAGAGAAATATTGCTCGAAGAATAGCTCTTTGAATCAACTCCATGTCATTGGAATTGGATTCGGCCTCTGCTCCTCCATCAATTGTGCTAATCTCCACCAGTGTTTTACCTCTCCTATCAGTTTGAACATCGCAAATACTACCTTCTGTTCGTCTGTACATGGAAGCATTGCCAACGTCTCCTCAATGTCCTGGACCCAATTTTCAGCAATAGTTGGGTCAGATCCTTCATCAAAAAATGAGGGCTTCATCTGTGTAAACTGCTCAATCATGCACTTATGCTCCCCCGAGCTTCTGGCCATCTCAGCCATTACCTATTGGGTGATGTTGCGCAATACCGTATCAGTATCTCCACCTACCATACTGGAAAGTCCTGCTTGATCACTCCCAACATTCATACCATTGCTCCCTGGGTCCATCCTATAAAGACAAAGAACACAATTTAAGGACCCAATCTCTCATACAAGTCTAACTAATTTCATTCAACTAAAATCTCATATTCACTATTAACTATCCTCCTTGATCTAAATTCAAAATTTCAATCCTATAACCTAGACACATGACTCGATAATAGTTTACTATGACTTTCTTGAAATTGTCACCCCATGAAAGACACAGAAATCACCACGGAAATCCTGTACTCAGACCACAGAACAAAGCCTCAAATCCTTTCCTATACTCTGGTATTCCCATCCATATATCATTTTATTTTAGTTCCTGAAATACCACCCACTAGGGTCCTCAACCTTTGCCTGCAAGGTCCCAAATCACTCTATTCCGGAAAATATAATACCCTGATTTTACTCTCAAAACTCTAGTATATTCCCATATAATCTGGCCTCAAATGATATGGGTAATATTGAAAATATTCAAATAATCCACTTACCCCGATTTTGGGATGGTTCCCAAACTTCTCAAACCAACATTTTGCTTCGATTATGTCATAAAGAATCTCCCCCGAATCATTGTGGTAGCTTCTGATCGTCGAACCGGGGAGAGACGAAGCCAGATTTCTAAAGAGAAGTCAGAAGAATCGTGTAGAGAGAGAAAGAGAAACTGATAAAAGGATTTTCCTTCATTAAAAATCCGTTTTAGGCTATATATAAAATGTTGTCCACATGGCCTCGTTGACGAGCCACGTCACCTCGTCGATGAGTCCAAGTTGTAGTCTCGTTGACGAACACCTACTCCTCGTCGACGAGATTCAGGCCCTGAAAACGGCCCTTTCGGTAACTTCTCGTCGACGAGATGAATGTCCTGTCAACGAATTCAAGAAGGATGCTCGTCAATGAGCGCCTTATGTTCGTCGACGATACCCTGTAAATTCTTTTTAAAAATTTTCTTGTTTCTCTCTTTTCTTTTATTATTTATGTGGCAACCTGCTTAATTAACATGATTTTTTTTTCCACTGTAATAATTATCATACTCTGATACCATAACATTATCCTAAGCAACGAGAAACATAATAAAAATAAACATTTCCATACATAATGATATACCATACTGTACAATACCAGAGTGCTATTATGTTTCCCAAAAGAATATATACATGTGTTACTAAATCCCCAAAATTGCCCTCAGCTAGATAGGGAAAATACAAAAACCCTCCACTGTACTCACTTTGCTGTCAGGGCACTACAGACGCCCCTCTACCTGCGAGCCTGATCTGCTCGCCTACCTAGATCACCTGAAAAAAAGTTTCAACACTAGGATGAGTCAATGCTCAGTAAGACGATATATGCTATTACTAGTGTGTGGCAAATGAGTCATCATATCATAAAAATCTGTTTCCATATAATCATGTATATCTGGATCTATAAATACAGTACAAATCATAATATTCATTACCATTTTCATGTCATTAAACACATCTGTATTTAAGTTACTATTCAAAATACTTCTAACATACATAAGTAATTCCATTGTCTCTGTAAATCAGAATATACATAATAATAACTGTAAACTTTCCCCTGTGGATATCTGTATGTCATGATTTAACCCCTCATGACAGGGTTATGCAGCCCGTAGGCAGGATCTACACTAGCTGGCCGACCAAGTAAATCACTATACTCCCTCGGTTGATCTGCCCACCTCTACCCATATCTGATAGGGAAACTGTCCATGTCAAGGGCACTATACGATCAACCTACAGCCTATTATCTGAATAGGCGGTTGCACTCTGTAAACTGTATACTGCATGTAGCTACGATACCGTGCTCTGTAAATTGTATGGTCCAACAGGGTCTGATACTATATACATATTCATATATATACTCTTTCACTGTTTTCATCATGTTTTCAAAATTACCATAACGCTATCTTTCTGTTCTATACATACTATAACTGTAGCATCTCGATGTTATCTCTGTATAACTGTCTATACATTCTGTAAATGCTCTATCTGTATACTTTCAATGTTATGGTAATAGAAAACATGGCGTGCTTTAAACTTTGTAAATCATAATACTGGAACTACATAATCATAATACTGTATCCGTAATTCGTATAATCATGGTGTTAAAATCCGTAAAATCATGGTACTGTAATTCACATAATCATAGCACTGAAATACATAAAATCATGAAACTACAATTCATAAAACATACTCCCATACTACATACATATTCTCAAGCCACACCATACTTGAGTACATAATTTTCATAAATAAATACATTGCATAATATTTAGAAATTTCCTAGCATAGCATATATCCCTTACCTTATCTCTGAAAAACACCTACTGTACTCTAGCCCGATACCCACAGGGCCTCCTACAAAACACCCTGAAATCAATATTGTCAGAACTAAACATCAGTATTTTTCTTCCTGTATCATTTCCTATAACTACCACAAGGCCAAAAGGAGACTAAAAAGTCTTACCCTAAATTTCGGATGATTTCCAACTTCGATTTCCCGACGATCCGCTCTGGCAGATGCGCAGAGAACTCCGCCAAGAGCGTCGTGGTAGCTTTGGATCGTCGATCCAGCGACTCGTGGGGCCGAAAACGAAGAGAGAAGGGAGAGAGAGTCGTAGGAGAGAGAGAGGAGAGAGAAAGCGGCAAGAGAAATGACCAAAAATCCCGGTTTTCCCATTTTTATACTGTCGAATTCGTCAACGAGCCACGTCACTTCGTTGACGAATCCTTCAATAAATTCATCGATGAAGCCCTGTATTCGTCGACGGAATTCTTGAAGACCTTCGTCGACGAAACCCTATGTTTGTCAACGTAGCCTGGCAAATTTCTTAAAATTAAATTAAATTATTTTATTCTCCAAAATGCAATGTCGTCAACGAAGTCTACGGCCTCCTTCTGTTTCTGTTTCTATTTACTCTCCCTCTTATTATTAAAATATTATTACTCTTCAAGTCACTACATTCTCCCCTCATAAAATTTCATCCTCGAAATTTACTATCTGAATCTCTATCTATACTTCCATCATTCTGTAAAGAAAAAGGGGCTACTTATTTTATTTCCTGCCCTCACTTATGGCGGATGAATACCGTGGTTATATGGGTGGTTCTAGGAGAATACAACCATAAAAGAAAATCTCTCCCAAAAAAAAATACTATCTACTAACCATAATCAATACATGTACCTATAAAAGAAATTCATCTAACTACTATACTTTATCTAAGTACCTCTATACCTCTCAGAATAACTATGGGTATCTCTGTTTCGAGCTCCCAAGAGGCTTCCTCTATGTCGTGATTTCTCCACAAAACTTTAACTAATGGTATCTCTTTAGTACGTAAAATATGAGCCTTTCTGTCTAAAATATGTACTGGAGCTTCTTCATATGCCAATGAATCCTTGAGCTCTATCTCTGCATAGCTAATGACGTGAGAGGGGTCTGGGACATATTTCCATAACATGGTAACATGAAACACATCATGAATACAAGCCAAAGCTGGCGGCAAAGCTAACCTGTAGCCAACTGACTTAATTCTCTCAAGTATCTCAAAAGGGCCAATATACCTAGGGCTCAACTTGCCCTTCTTTCCAAATCTCATAACTCCTTAGAGGAGCTATCTTCAGAAAAACATAATTACCTACTCCAAATTCTAGTTCCCGGTGGCGAGTATCTGCATAACTTTTCTGCCGACTCTGCGCTGCACTGATCCTGTCACGAATAAGTAAGACCTTATCACATGTCTGCTGAATTATCTCTGGACCCAAAACTCGCCTTTCGCCCACTTCATCCCAGAAAAGAGGAGATCTACATCTCCTACCATATAATGCCTCATAGGGTGCCATGCCGATGCTAGCCTGATAACTGTTATTATAAGAAAATTCAACTAGCAGCAAAAACTGAATCCAGCTACCTCCAAAGTTTAGCACACAAGCACGAAGCATATCTTCCAATACCTGGATGGTTCTCTCAGTCTGACTATCGGTCTGAGGGTGGAAAGCCGTGCTAAATGCTAACTGAGTCCTTAGTGCCTCCTACAAACTCCTCTAGAACCGTGATGTAAAACGTGGATCACGGTTCGAGACTATGGATACCGGCACTCCATGGGATCGAACAATCTCCTGCTGCTAACCTATTCATAGGGTAGCTGACCTTAATAGGTAGAAAATGCATTGTCTTTGTCAATCTATCAACTATCACCTAGATGGCATTCTGACCATGCAACGCCGGCGGTATCCCAGTAAAAAAATCCATAAATACGTGGTCCCACTTCCACTCGAGAATGAAAAGTGGCTACAACTGACCAGCCGGCCTCTGGTGCTCAGCCTTAACTTGCTGGCACATCAAACACTACTACACAAACTCTACTATCTCACTCTTCATGCCACTCCACCAGAAAGAATCTCACAAATCCCTTTACATTTTCATATTTCCAGGATGAACAGTGTATAGAGATCTGTGTGCCTCCTCTAGAATCGTCCTCCTGATGCTATCATCTGCAGGCACACACAACCTGGTGCGAAATCTCAGAGCCCCATCATCAGAAATACTAAACTCCGCCCCCTGACCGTCCTGAACTCTGGCTATCACCTCCACTAACTCTAGATCATCTCTCTGAGCAACTTTAATCTTTTCATATTGTATGGGTTGTACAACCAAACTGGTCATAAATGTCTGAGGATCATCCTCCACTAACTCTACACCAAGTCACTCTAAGTCCATCTGAGTCGGATGCTGAATTACTACTACTAACTGTGTTATGTCTCCTGACTTACGACTCAGTGCATCGGCTACCACATTTGCTTTACTTGGGTGGTAACTAATGGTGCAGTCGTAATCCTTGATGAGCTCCAACCACCTCCTCTGCCGCATATTCAATTCTTTCTGTGTAAAAATGTATTTCAGGCTTTTATGATCAGAAAATATCTCGCACCTCTCACCATAAAGGTAATGCCTCCAGATCTTCAATGCATGTACCACCGCAGCCAATTCTAGATCGTGAGTAGGGTAGTTCTTCTCATATTCTTTCAGTTGTCTGGACGCATACGCCACCACCCTACCATGCTACATCAACACACAACCGAGCCCTTTCAAGGACGCGTCATTATAGATAACATAACCATCACCACCCGATGGAATCGTAAGAACTGGTGCAGTGACGAGCTGCTGCTTTAATTCCTGGAAGCTCTGCTCACATTTCTCATCCCATACAAATTTGAAATTTTTTCAAGTCAACCGCGTGAGAGGACCTGACAAGGCTGAAAACCCCTCCACAAAACGACGGTAGTATCCCGCCAGCCTTAAGAAACTCCTGACTTCTTGCATATTCCTCGGCCTAGCCCAATTTACGACTGCGTCAATCTTGCCGAGATCCACTGCAATACCGTCCCCTGAGATCACGTGGCCTAAAAATGCCACCTTTTCTAGCCAGAATTCACACTTGCTAAACTTAGCATAAATCTTCTCCTCCCTGAGAGTTTGCAGCACCTGCCTCAAATGCACCTCCCGATCCTAAAAACTCCTCGAGTACACCAGTATATCATCAATGAAGACTACTACAAACTGATTTAGATACTGGTGAAAAACTATATTCATTAAGTCCATGAACACGGCTGGGGCATTCGTCAGCCCAAACGGCATAACGAGGGACTCGTAGTGTCTATACCTGGTCCTAAAGACCGTCTTCGCGACGTCCTCCGCTTTTACTCTCACTTGATGATACCCAGATCTGAGGTCAATCTTGGAATATACCCACGCACCCTGGAGCTGATCAAACAAATCGTCTATATGGGATAGAGGATATTTATTCTTGATAGTAACTTTGTTTATCTCCCTGTAGTCAATGCACATCCTCATAGACTCGTCTTTCTTCTTTACGAACAACACTGGAGCTCCCCATGGCGATACACTGGGTCATATAAACCCTTTGTTCAGCAAATCCTGCAACTGCTCCTTCAATTCTCCCAGTTCTGCTGGAGCCATACGATACGGGACCTTAGAGATCGGCGCTGTACCTAGAGGTAAATCTATAGGGAAATCTACCTTACGTATAGGAGGCAACCCTGGTAGCTCCTCTAGAAAAACATCTAGAAACTCTCGTACCATGGGAGTACTGTCAATCTTCGATTCATTTTCGGATGCTTCTTTCACAAATGCTATAAATCCCTGACCTCCGTCCAGGAGTAATCTGCCTGCCCGCATTGCGAATACTAGCTGTGTCGGAGCACGTACCCGTGAACCAACGAATCTGAATTCCTGCTCTCCAAGTGGTCTGAAAACAATCAATGCTGGCATGATTGACAGCCATTCAGTCCATACCCAGTATTATGTCGAACCCACACATATCAAACACAATCAGATCTGCCGGTAGCACTTTCCCCTGAATTTCTATCGGATAACCCCTAAGTACTCTCTGATATCTGATCACTGACCCTAATGGTGTAACTACCGATAGTGCTATATCTAATAATTGGGTCTCACTCTCACATAATTTAACATAAGATGCGGACATAAAAGAATGAGTAGCACCTGAGTCAAAAAGAATAATGACTGGCTATGATGAAATAGTAAATGTACCTGTCACCACATCCGTAGCAGTCTCTGCATCTCCTGGCGTCATAGCATATACTCGTGTTGGGGCCACATTCCTCTGCTGGCCACCCCGAGGCGCCTAGTATCCTCCCCGAGCTGCCTGATGTCCTCCCTAATAAGGTCTGGGTGCTGGAACCTGATCTTGCTGACCTGGGCATTCACGTATCTTGTGGCCAGGTCTCCCACAACGATAACATACATTGCTTCCCACTCGGCACTCCCTCGGGTGACGTCTCCCGCACATCTGACATACCGGAACCATCGGTATATTTTGATTTCCCCGAGGTCCTGCCATCTGTCTCTGATCCCCCCTATCACAACCTCCTCTCCATGGACCCTTATTTGAGCCAGCCTGAAACCCCTGAGGCACAGGCCTCTTCCCATGACTCTCAGCTGCTACACCCCTCCGTATACCACTCTCAATGATCGCAGCTCTGTCTACAACCTCTGTAAATGTCTGAGCCCTGTAACCAATCACCTACTCAAACAGATTTTGCCTCAGCCCCTCCTCAAACTTTCTCGCCTTCTTCTCTTCATCAGGCGCTAAATGTGGAGCAAAACGTGACAACTCAACAAACTGAGCTGTGTATTGGGATACCGACATTTGCCCCTGTACCAAATGCAGGAACTCTGCTGCCTTCGCACTCCGAACGATAGCAGGGAAATACCGTTCGAAGAATAACTCCTTGAATCAGTCCCACGTCACTGGAACTGGAACTGACCTCTGCTCCTCTATTAGATGCGCTACCCTCCACCAACGCTTCGCCTCCCCTATCAGTTTAAAAGTGGCAAATGGTACCTTCTGCTCATCCGTACATGGAAGCACAGCCAATATTTCCTCGATATCCTGGACCCAATTCTCAACTACAGTCGGGTCATCTCCTCCAACAAAGGATGGGGGCTTCATACGTGTAAACTGCTCAATCAAACAACCATGCTCCCTAGAACTCCTGGCCATCTCAGCCATCACCTGCTGAGTGACACTGCGCAACACAGCATCAGTATCTCCTCCACCTATGCTGGAAGGTATTAGCCTGTCCTCCCCAGCATTCGTGCCGCTGCTTCCTGGATCCATCCTGAAAAAAATAAACACACTTAAACACTTTATCTCCTATACGAACCTATCCTGTACCAACTCACAATTAATTACCCTCCCTTACTTTAACCCAATATCTAGGTCTGTCACCTAGACACACGACCCGACAATAGTTTACTATGGTTTTTCTGAAATCGTCACCCCAGGAAAAGCACAGAAACCACTACGGTAATCTTATACCCAGACATTGAACAACCTCAAATCCTTTTCCTATACTCTGGTATTGCTTCTGTTGCATTCTAAAGTCTATAGAACCTAGCAAACCTAAGCTCTGATACCAAACTGTAGCGACCTACTTAATTAACATGATTTTTTTTCCATTATAATAATTATCATACTCTGATACCATAACATTATCCTAAGAAATGAGAATCATAATACAAATAAACATTTCCATATATAATGATATACCATACTATACAATACCAGAGTGCTATCATGTTTCCCAAAAGAATATATACATGTTTTACTAAATCCCTAAAATTGCCCTCAGCTAGCTAGGGCAAATACAAAAACCCTCCACTGTACTCACTTTGCTGTCAAGGCACTACAGACGCCCCTCTACCTGCGAGCCTGATCTGCTCGCCTACCTAGATCACCTGAAAAAAAGTTTCAACACTGGGATGAGCCAACGCTCAGTAAGACGATATATGCTATTACTAGTGTGTGGCAAATGAGTCATCATATCATAAAAATCCGTTTCCATATAATCATGTATATCTGGATCTATAAATACAGTACAAATCATAATATTCATTACCATTTTCACGTCATTTAACACATCTGTATTTAAGTTACTATTCAAAATACTTCTAATATACATAAGTAATTCCCTTGTCTCTGTAAATCAGAATATACATAATAATAACTGTAAACTTTCCCCTGTGGATATCTGCATGTCATGATTTAACCCCTCCTGACAGGGTTATGCGGCCCGTAGGCGGGATCTACACTAGCTGGCTGACCAAGTAAATCACTATACTCCCTCGGTCGATCTGCCCACCTCTACCCATATCTGACGGGGAGCCTGTCCACGTCAAGGGCACTATACGATCGACCTACAGCCTATTATCTGAATAGGCGGTTGCACTCTGTAAGCTGTATACTACATGTAGCTACGGTACTGTGCTCTGTAAACGGTATGGTCCAACAGGTTCTGATACTATATACATATTCATATATATACTCTTTCACTGTTTTCATCATGTTTTCAAAATTACGATAATGCTATCTTTCTGTTCTGTACATACTATAACTGTAGCATCTCGATGTTATCTCTGTATAACTGTCTATATATTCTGTAAATGCTCTATATGTATACTTTCAATGTTATGGTAATAGAAAACATGGCGTGCTTTAAACTTTGTAAATCATAATACTAGAACTACGTAATCATAATACTGTATCCGTAATTCGTATAATTATGGTGTTAAAATCCGTAAAATCATGGTACTGTAATTCACATAATCATAGCACTGAAATACATAAAATCATGAAACTACAATTCATAAAACATACTCCCATACTACATACATATTCTCAAGCCACACCATACTTGAGTACATAATTTTCATAAATAAATACACAGCATAATATTTAGAAATTTCCTAGCATAGCATATATCCTTTACCTTATCTCTGAAACACCCCTACTGTACTCTAGCTCGATACCCGCAGGGCCTCCTACAAAACACCCTGAAACCAATATTTGCCAGAACTTAACATCAGTATTTTTTTGCCTGTATCATTTCCTATAACTACCACAAGACCAAAAGAAGACTAAAAGGCCTTACCTTGAATTTGGGATGATTTCCAACTCCGATTTCCCGACGATCCGCTACGGTAGATACATAGAGAACTCCGCCAGGAGCATGGTGGTAGCTTTGGATCGTCGATCCGGCGACTGGTGGGGCCAAAAACGAAGAGATAAGGGAGAGAGAGTCGTAGGAGAGAGAGAGAGAGGAGTGAGAGAGAGCGGCGAGAGAAATGACCACAAATCCCGATTTTCCTATTTTTATACTGCTGGATTCGTCGACGAGCCACGTCACTTCGTCGACGAATCCTTCAATAAATTCGTAGACAAAACCCTGTATTCGTCGACGAAATTCAGACTGCCCCAGAACCTCTCTCGATATTTTCTCGTCAACGAAGCCCTGTATTCGTCGACGAAATTCTAAAGACCTTCGTCGACGAAACCCTGTGTTTGTCGACGAAGTTTGGCAAATTTCTTAAAATTAAATTAAATTATTTTATTCTCCAAAATGCAATGTCGTCGACAAAGTTTACGGCCTCCTTCTGTTTCTGTTTATATTTTCTCTCCCTCTTATTATTAAAATATTATTATTCTTCGGGTTACTACAATTTAAATACTATAATTCTTCGAGTCTCTACAATTTCGCTAGAATTCATCTCAAACCTGCCTAGAATGAGGGATACAGGGTCTATACATGTGGTTGTAGACAAGTTTTTAAAATATGGTAGGTTTATACCCGCACCAAAGTACTATTCGACAGAAGAGATGACACCACTGTTCTTCAAGCATATCGTAAAGATGGATGACACAACCAACCTCTCTGTCTCTCGCTCTCTCTTTTTTTTTAATAAACTTAAAAAATTTTGAAAGTAAATAAAGATGGAGAAAAACCATTAAAAGTTTCAAAAAATCTTGAAAATTTTGAACACGACTTTAATAGAAAACCAATAGGTAAAAATGAAAATTTTGTTCAAAAAATCACCATCAATATGTTGTATGATCACTCATGTACATGGCTCAAGCACAAGGGTGCTCACCCTAAACGAGGCCTACCTCATTCCACTTGGCATAAAGACTCCTGCCAAAACCACTTCTGCCTAGAGTTTGAGCTCTTATCACTTTTCTTCATGATTGCAAATTATCTCATCAGTCTAGGGACAACATGCATATTACCCTCATCCATAGAAACATTAATAAAAAAATGTAAATAGTAAGATTTGAACTAAGGATTAATTTCTTTTTCTTAATTTTTTTTTGTCTTTTTCATCATTGTGGTTAACTTGTGAGGTCATGTACTACTATGATTAAAAACCCAGTGCATTGATTAGTGCTTTAGTACTATTTAATATTTAGCTAGTGTGGAAGGATGAGCTCATGCATTCCCCACCAAATTTGAAAACAAATAGATGAACCTCTGGCTACCAACCATCCTGCAAAAGAAAAAAATCTTTACTATGAAATTTAATTAATGATGAAAGACTTTGTGATTTGGTTGCAATAGATTTGTAATCTTCTTAAAAAGTCACCATTATATTATAGTCTCCATATTTTATCTGTTAAAGGTCATTTCTTGTTTTATGTTAGTGGCATATGCTTAGTTTTTAAAAATCAATTTTGGGATAAAGGGTAATCTATGCAGTTGATTTGTTTGGCAGATCGAGTAGGTAAGCTTCAAATTTTTTTTAAAAAAAAATTGAAATTGTAGAAAATAAATCCTAAATTTTTTAGGAAAACCAAGAAGAGCTGTAAAAAAAAAAATTAAAACTTTTCTTTACTCCCTTAGGATCCTATTTTGCTCTATTACATGTTTTCCTTATAACTTCTTTTTTTTCTTTGGCATGATCATTTTTTTTCTGTGTCTTTCACTTCTTATATTTTCTCTTCTTTGCACCTCTACCTCTCTCTCTCTCTCTCTCTCTCTCCCTCTCTCTCTCTCCCTCTCTATCTCACACACCCACACACACACATATAATTAAATAATAACAAAGTAACAATTTTTTTTTTTTCAGATTATTTCATCATTAACAAAGTTTAAACCAAAGTTGCCTCGGTAAGAGAATAAAATTGCTATGTAAACTATATATCCTACTTTTCACTTGGTTGTATTCTACGTTTTCCCTCATACTCTTAATTTTTCAATGTCATTTCCTTGTATCTTATTAAATTTATTCTTATATGGATAGAAGTATACTATGATTAGTGTTATCGAACTGGGGAGAGACGAAACCGGATTTCTAACGAGAAGTCAGAAGAATCGTGCAGAGAGAGAAAGAGAAACTGATAAAATGATTTTCCTTCATTAAAAATCCGTTTTAGGCTATATATAAAATGTTGTCCGCATGGCCTTATCGACGAACCACATCACCTCGTCGACGAGTCCAAGTTGTAGTCTCGTTGACGAACGCCTACTCCTCGTCTGTAACAACCTATAATAATAATAATAATAATAATAATAATAATAATAATAATTAAAAAATTATTATTATTAATAAATTATTATTATTAAGAAAATTAATTAAATTAGGAAATTTGAGGATTTTGGGTATATATATATATATATGTATATATATATGTATATATAAAAGTATATATAAAGTTATTATATAATAAAGTTTAAAGTATGGATAAAGGAAAGAAAGAAAAAAAAAAGGGAGGAAAACTTAATTCTTAAGTTTCATGGAGCAGAGGAAATCAGAAAAAAGAAAACTCCTTCTCATGCGCAGAACAGTGGGGAAAGAAAGAAAGAGAAAAAAAAAAAATTTTTAGCTCACGTTCTCCATTTTTCTTCTTTCTACGATTTTGCGGTGGATTCTCGCCCAATTGAAAATCCAAAAATACCACTAGACTCCATTCTCCGCCACTGATATATCTATCGAAGTGGATTTGTCGTAAGAGCAACATGGGCATATCTCCTGGAGTAAAGCAAATTCTCATTCTTACCTCAATTTTTTTTAAATTTTAAGCCAAATTGACGATCGAGTACCACCACGAGAATCTAGGGATGATTCTCTATAAGTCTAGAGGAGTGAATTTCTCGTGGGGTCGTTGTAGCCAACTGGAATAAATGGGTTATTTAGAAATGAATTGGTATTTAATTATTGTAATCGAGGAAAGGTTAAAATAATATTTTATTGGGGTTGATTTAATTGAATCAGGGTTCGGGTGAGCGCTGCGGGTATAATCTTAGGAGCTCTACAGGCGTGATTCAGGAAATCAGGTAAGGGGGAATAAAATTATATCAGCATTTTATTAAGGTAAACCACTTATTTACAAGCATATGAAATTTATTATTTATCTATATGATTTTCAGAATAGCCTGATTACTAGAAAAATGATGATTTTGGTTTAAGGTTATATTTGGGCTTGCATGAGGGGTTATTTAAAATGATTATGACATAATGAATGAATTTTTATGTTTGAATCCTGTGTGGGAATGTATTGATATGTTGGATACCTGTGTGGTAATGCATTGATGCATCTGTGTGAACTAACTAGTTTGGTTATTCGTATACATCTCAATATAACGTTGGCAGGTCGAGGAGCTTGTCATATTGTCATTTATATGGGGTAGGACATTGGCAGGTCGAGAAGCTTGTTCTACTGATGTATGACAGGTAGGTCATGGGGATTGGATACTGGTGAATAGTGGTGCCTGTGTGGGCCACGTGTTGCGGAAGCTGGAGTGGTGCCTGTGTGGGCCACGTTATATCCTGTGTGGATAATGGCGTCTGTGTCGACCATGTTATGTACCCTGTGTGGGTAGTGGTGCTTATGTGGGTCACGTTATATCCTGTGTGGATAATGGTGCCTGTGTGGGCCACGTGTAGATAAGAAGTATGTAGGTGCCTATGTGGGCCACGTACTGATATGTACGCAGTTGCTCTGTGTAGGCCACATACTGAGGGCATTGGAAGACGAAGTATAAGTTGCGTGATTCTTACATGGATGTGTTGTGCATGTGAATTTAATTAAAACATAACAGCAATGGTATATCATATTGTGAATGCATGTGTGTGCATGCGGCGAGGTAAACATACCACCGGGGGCTTGCTGAGAAAGGCAAGTGCTCTGTTAGGTAGTTTCTTGATATCAATGCAAAGGGATGCTACTTGTATGGGCGGGTAGACATCCCGATTCCTAGAAACCTTCGCCTTTAAAATAATAAAGATATGTATACTGGCGGTGAGGTAATTCTTCACCTGAGGGCTTACTGAGTAAGGTGAGTGCTCTAGTAGGTAGTTTGTAGTACCAGAGCAGAGGGAAGCTACTTGTATGGGCAGGTAATCTTCCCTATCCTTGAGAACTTTCGTCTGCATAAAAAAGTATGTACTTGTGCATATTGGATGTGTGTGTGATATTAGATGTCAGTGATGACGATACATTTTCTCAGTTGTTGTTGATGTTATATGAGAAACAGTTTATTTTGATATATAAATATTAAAATTCATTTGTCACACTCTGTTATAATTTATTCCACCCTTACTGAGAAGTGTCTCACCATAGTAGATTAACAATTTTTTAGGTTCTTCTAGAGATCGAGTTTGAGGCCTAGGCTGGGACTATTTTTGCTGGTTTCTTTTTAGGGTATTGTGAGACACTGATATATATATATATATATATATACAAATATATATTTGTGCTGTGTTATGTTTTAAATGCTGGTTGTGGATACGAATATTTGGATGTTGTAGTATTCGTTTTTGGGTTGTTATATAGAACTCTAGTATTTATTTGAAGTTATTTATTTATGTGCCGCTGCGTGCATGTTAATTATGATATCAGATACAGGTGATTAGAACACATGGCACCTGGGCCCCACTGGCGGGTTTCGGGGAGTCAAGAAGAGCTGTAAAAACAAAAAAACAAAAAATTAAAACTTTTCTTTACTCCCTTAGGACCCTATTTTGCTCTATTACATGTTTTCCTTTTAACTTTTTTTTTTCTTTAGCATGATCCTTTTTTTCTGCGTCTTTCACTTCTCATATTTTCTCTTCTTTGCACCTCTCTCTCTCTCTCTCTCTCTCTCTCTCTCTCTCTCTCTCTCTCTCTCTCTCTCTCTCTCTCTCTCTATCACACACACACAAATAATTAAATAATAACAAAGCAACAATTTTTTTTTTTTCAGATTATTTCATCATTAACAAAGTTTAAACCAAAGTTGCCTCGGTAAGAGAATAAAATTGCTATGTAAACTATATATCCTACTTTTCACCTAGTTGTATTCAACATTCTCCCTCATACTCTTAA
Source organism: Malania oleifera (assembly GCF_029873635.1). NCBI lineage: Eukaryota > Viridiplantae > Streptophyta > Magnoliopsida > Santalales > Ximeniaceae > Malania > Malania oleifera. The sequence goes on from NC_080428.1 coordinate 53,644,104, forward strand.
TTTTTCAATGTCATTTCCTTGTATCTTATTAAATTTATTCTTATATGGATAGAAGTATACTATGATTAGTGTTAAATCTTATTTATTCCTAGTATTAATGAATTACTATTTTCTATATTTATAGCCCTCTATTTATGTATCAGTTAATATTCTAATAAAATATACAATGTCTAATATTACCATTTCATTATTGTTCTACTTTCTAAATTTCACTGCAAATCTTTATACTAGTTTATGCAATATGAAAATCCTCTCTCTTGCTCACACAATGTTTGGTTGCTTAATTATCGTTGCTGCGTGGCCACATTTCCTTAGCCACCTCGCATGGCCGCTCTCCTACTCTTGTATATTCTTCCTCAATTTTAATAGAGGTGATATATTGATTCAATTATTTTTATATTTATGAATTATTATGTATTGATTGAATGATCTATGGTTATTTTAATTTTAACTATTTTAATCAAGTCCTTTGTATATATATTTAGGATCTTATTTAAAAATTAATGGGCGAAATTAAACTGGGCAATTAACTATATAGCAAAAATTATCTTTATAATTTATTTTTATTATGTTTTAAGTTAAAAATTTTAAATAGTAAAGTCGTTAAACATGTAGCACAGTGCTTAAGTAATTAAATATCACATTGGTGACTAAATATTAATAACGAAATTAAATTTATATATTTTATTTTATTTTTACTTATATTAATAATTAAATAATAAAAATAAAATTATTTTTTTCCTAATGCTTTTCAAAATCGGTTTGGATAGTTGGCCTAATTCTCAACTCGTCCACTGACATGTAACATGATAAATAAATAAAAAAGAAAAAAATAAAAATAATTATTATTGCCCACTGCATGCGTGATAAGTTAGGTATGACCTACTTTATATGTCAAACCCTCATAGAGCCTAAGTGGCATTTGAAATCTTAGTGGGTCTTTGTCTGGTTTTGATTATGGCGGGCAGGGATACTTTACCCTGAACTTGGTAAGGAGATAACAGTCCAAAGGCCTCCACCATCTTAATTCTAAGTGCCAGAAAAAAAAAAATATTCCTAATAGAAAATTTCATGTCAATATAAGGACACGCAATATATATATATATATATATATATATATATATATATGTATATACAATATGATATGACAATAAGCTAAAATTATTAGAAATGTTGAATTCTAGTAAACAGTTTTAGTTTTCACTTAGTTGTTTCATTATTTCAACATTACCATTGAAATTTAATTACTTTAATTTGAAATTACACATTAAGAATCAAAGTTATAATAAGGGTAAAAAGGATACATAATTTAATTAAATATATATACATATATATATATATATATATATATATTTTAAAGGTACTTGTAACTTCCAACTTAATTCCTTGACCACCCAATTCTTTTTTCTCTATACTTTTGACCCGTTCTTTATTATTTTATTAATTGTGTACGCTTTTTCACTTTAGGTAGTAATAAATTAATATGGAGCACATTCTTTGTAAAGGAAAAATAAATAAATAGCTGAGATAAAAGTGGGAAATGGAGTGGTTTTGAACATTATTCCCAAACCTAAGTTAATTTATAGCTTTAAGGTACGGGTCAGATATGAGTGCTAGATTGGAAAGGTCGAGTCTCGATCAACATGATGTACTAACCTAAATTTCCCACCTTGAGAGTACAAGAATAACAATCAAAGAATTAAATTAGCAATGCCTACTGGACCTGCCTACTATATGCCTATAAAGTCATTCAAACCTCTTGGAATAGAGTTTAATTTGGATAATAATGGAAAATAATATACATGAAGATGGAAAACTTGTGGAGAATTATGAGTAATTTTGAAATTTGTCTTATTTTTATGTTTATTTACATTTCCAACCTTTTCTTTTCATCCTAGGTGGTATGCCAAATATGAATACCTAGGGGTAGTTTTATAAGTCCATATAGCAAGTTCAATCCCTCGAGAAAATATTAGGTATAATGAGTGTGTTCAGTGAATTTAACATGATTTTGCATGTATATAAAAAAAAAATTATTTAATTTAATTAAATATGTACACATAGCAAAATTAAGTTACCTTTAATGTATATAATTAATAATTTTCCCAATCCTTTACCCTTACATCTATTCAGGTATCAATTAAAATGGGTTTTGCTTGGATGCTATATATATAATGGATTTAACATGATCTCACCATGTATATATATGTATACATAATTGGGTTGGATGCTAATAATTTTCCTTCCATTAATCATATATAATCTAATTATGACGAAATCAAGTTAGATCTAGTGTATATATCTAATATATCTAATAATTTCTCTTGATCCTTTATCCTTATATCTAGTTGGGCCAGTAAAATGGATTTTGGGTTGGATGCTAATAATTTTCCTTCCATTAATCATATATATACATATATAGGTTGTTGTTGGGCATTCTCTGCGGTAGCAACCGTCGAAGGAATCACTCAAATAAAAACTGGCAACCTAATTTCTCTATCAGAACAAGAGTTAGTAAATTGTGACAAAAAGCTTAATATGGGCTGCTTGGGAGGACTAATGGTATATGCCTTCCAGTTCATTCAAAAAAATGGTCTTGCTAGTGAAACTGAGTACCCATATAGTGGAAGGGGTGGTAAATATTGCAACTTCACGAAAATGACCAATAAAGCTGCAGCCGCTATCAGTGCCTTCGAACGAGTCCCCACCAATAGCGAGAATGCATTGTTGAAGGCGGTGGCTTTCCAGCCAATCTCGATTGACATGGACGCTAGAAGTAGGCAGTTCAGGTACTACAGCAGCGGGCTATATACAGGTCGGTGCAGTGGTAGAATGAACCATGGCATAACTCTGGTTGGCTATCAGATTGACGATGAAACTGGTGTGGAGTATTGCTTGCTGAAGAATTCTTGGGGTCTAGAATGGGGTGAAGATGGGTATATAAAGATTCCGCGAGGTGGGTGTCAACTCGCTAGGGATGCTTCCTATCCCGTAATCTAAACAACAATAACAACAACAATAATCAAGACTTAGCCTCACTAAGAGAGGTCCTCTAGCCATATAAATAAATTTCTCATACCATAAAAAATAAAAATAATGAAAAATAACAAAAAAAAAAAAATCTCCACATGTATCTTTTGGCATAATTATAATACCACAAATTACAAATGATGGATGGATGTTGTGTGTTCTTTACTTTCTTTTAATGACACAGAAATTGAAAATGATATGTAAAGTATTATATATTTATAATTTAGAAATCTAGTTCTCTACCTCTCTTCTAGCTCATATGCCTCTAGTTTAGTATATTAATATATGTAGACACACAAGTCATATATATACATACATTTACACACGCACACCTCTATACTTGTGCACTCCTAGAGACCCCTTATTAATGTTGAATTAAGTTTAAATTACACTACTGTGTATAGATATCAAATTTTTTGCATGCATTTCCTTTATATTTTAGAATTTTCGCATACTTTTTAACTTCTAAAAATTTTTAATATTTTTATCTACAAAATTGAGCACTCAATTACAAGTTTAGTTAAGTCAATGGTGATTATGGAACAAGAGTGCAAAATTTGAAAATAATTCTTCAAAATTACACAGCTTTTACAAAGAGTCTTCTTTTTTATACATTGACATTGATTGTCATGTTAACCAAAAATGATATGTCAAATCAACACATTTAAAATCAATGTAGTTGGAGATGACCAATGTTGCGCATAGAGAGGCTTGCAAAAAATAGAGTGAAAGTAGACAAAATCACTTACAAAAAAAAAAAAAAAATATCCCTCAAAGAGCTTCAAAAGATATTAAGAATTCATAACATAAGAACAAACCTCTAGGTAGATGATATATGATGACTAATATTGTGCATAGAGAACTTATATTATGTATGGGAGTTGTCGCAACATCACGAAAGGGGTGAATCTCCTACACACTTTGATCCAATGGTTTTTGAAAGGGTAATAAGAATTTATTAATGAAATCTGAGACAAGCCAAGGCTTGAGAAATAAGACAAACAGTCAACAAAAACACAGAAACAACCAACGGATCAAAAGAAAACCAAGTGAGGGACATAGCAGCTAAAACATAACCAGCAAAGACAACAAACATGATTCCTCAGTCGTTATTTGTTATCATTGTGCATTGCTAAGCCAACTACTTCCCCCACTGCAATTGATAACCTCATTTCCAGCTGTTGCTCGCTGAAACTTGAGTGTCGAGATCTCTCTTTTCCAGACAATCATTCTAGAATAAAGACCCACAACCTTCTAGACCTTTCACATACGAAGCGTCAAAGAAAGCGAAACCAGTCACTTTGACCCAATGTTGAACTTGAATCAAGTGTAAGTACATGGGGTTGAGAAATATTTTTAAATGTAGAATCCAATGGACTCGTTACTAACCAATTTCATCCTAAGTGATGTTAGAACACCATGTTTGCCTTGCTGTATTCCTTGGGTATTTAAGAATTAATCCCCTAGGTTCAACTAATCTAACAAGCAGTATTTCACAAATCTAGGGTCTTTCTATATATTCAAAATTTCAATCAAATATTTAAACAATAAACATAAACATACAGGTGCAGAATGTAAATTAAAGAAAATAAAATCAACACCAGATATGTTATCGGGGTTCGGCCAACTATGCCTGCGCCCCCGCCTCTAATTCTCAAACCCGAGGATTCCACTAATGCTCACTTAACGGGTGGAGCAGCACCGGTTACAACCAAGTCAATTCAAGGGGTTGACCTCAACCAACACGTCTTACCAGGATGGCGCACCTAACTTTCCTAACTGGGTCTAAGCCAGTCTGAGACTATTCAACAGGGCTAGTCTCCCTCTTTAAGCCCGTGCCTGGAATACAACAAATGTGTATAAAATTTTGCGTACACGGAAATATGCTTCTCACACTAAGCAGATATGTACTACAATATGCACAAGTAACAATCAATCCACACCAAACATGTAAAAACTGTAAGTTCAGTGGTGTATACGTGCAATCTACACTCAATATAATAATTATACTCAGTCAAACACAAGAGTGTTCAAACAAGCTAATCTTTGAAAGTAAAGTATATCAAATCTCAATATCATATTAGTGTTTCAAAGATGCTAGCAATATTATTCAAACGAACTCAAAAATATTTTCTCAAATTGTATCAAGCATAAAAGTTGTTTGAAAACAAGCTTTGTAAAATATTTTGCACACAAAAATAATTACTTAAGTAATCTTGCAATGACAATGCAAAGATCCTCAAGCTAAAGAGTTTTCCCAGCACAAGATTTATCAAGTTAAATCCATAGGAAGAACCCTAGCCAAACTCTTAACAAAAATCAAATAATACAAATATCAATGAGAGTATAGGGCTATTTAGAATGGAGCACTAATAATCTAAACATTCTCTCTAGGCTTGGATGATCAAAGAAAATGAAGTAGAGAAATATTTGGGATAGTATTTGGCAAAATAGGTTTTTTAAATTTGAGAGGATTTTTCGTTAATGATCTTGTTAATCTCTTGCTAATTTGCACAAACGAGCCTCTATATATAGAAGTTAGGCAAATTATGACCGTTTAGGATATGTAGGGTATTATTAGGATTGTTTTAAATCATTTTAGCATAATTAACCTTGTTTGAAAAATTTAACCACGGTAAAAATAATTGTCCAACTCGAGAGCACCGGTCGACCGGACTTAAGGCTCGGTTGACAGAGTGACAAAGTTCGGTCGACCGGGAGAAATTTGAACTGAAAGTTTGGTCAATAAGACTAAGGGTCCCAAAGGAGATTTTTCCATTTCTGCGTGGTTCGGTTGACTAGGTGATTTTGACCTATGAAGTTCGGTCGACCGGGAAGTTGGATTCTCCCACATGGGGGTTCGGTCAACTAGGGCATTACTCCTATATTTCTAGTCGGCCAACCGATGAGTCAAACATTGACTCAGTGGGAGTTCAGTCGACCAAATAATATGAACTTGGCAAGGTACGGTTGACCAAGCTATGGTCAAAATGTTGACCATTGACTGGTTCGGTCGACCGACATAATTACACTACTTATGAAAGTACGGTCGATCGAACATGCATTTTTAATGCATTTCGGTTCTAATCGCTTTGTATATAAACTCTATTCATATGATGATTAAATTTAAGAAGATAGGACATATTTTTATATATTATAGGGAGTCCTAAGGTCAGTCTAGGTCTTCTTTAGGACACCGAAAAAATACGGCGTTAGTCGACCTTCCCCTAAAGTCAAACCACGATCTTGAGCTTCAGTTCCTACATGCATGTCATGCATTAATTATTACAGACTGTTCCTATATTACTATTACAAACCCAATCTTAAATTTATAAAATTACAACAATGAATCTTCTAGGTCTTATTTTGCTTCAAGTTAACATGTATCATCAAATGATCTTTGCTAAAATGAACCTGCACACAAACTTGATAGACATTAAATACCTGAGTATTTGTCATAATCAAAATAGGGTATGACTCATAGGGTCAACACACCTAATTATAGTTACTATTTGATTATTGGTCTCTAAGCTATATCTTGGTCCAAGAAATTTTATAGTGATGATCTGTGCAACCAAGTAGGGTTTAGGAGTACAATTATGTGAAGGGAAAATATTAGCGCGCGCCCTAACACATCCCTCCAATAAATTGTACCTAATTGAAATCAATCAAACAAAACTTAAATTCTTTTCATTTTATCAAGTACCTAGCTAGCCTTGAAATATTAGGAGCTACTGCATAAGACAAAAACCCTCCTAACCTCAAAAATCCTAAAAGGCATATAAAGACTTAACCCCAAGGTCAGAGGAAGAGTTATTATGGATACCAAGTTATTTGAACAAAACACATACTTGCAAGCACATGCAAAATAGAGAGAAGATACTCATGCAACATGCTAAACTATCAAGCAACATGCCATAATTACGAAAAGCAAACAAAGAAAATAAACATCATGCTAAAATATAGCCCTTTCACATCAGCAGACGAAGCATCAAAGAAAGCAAAACCAGTCACTTTGACCCAATGTTGAACTTGAATCAAGTGTAAGTACATGGGGTTAAGAAATATGTGTAAATGTAGAATCCAATGGACTATCTACTAACCAATTTCATCCTAAGTGATGTTAGAACACCTAATTATAGTTACTATTTGCTCTACATAAGGCAAGTCATCCTCAACTGTTTCTGGCTCCTCCGCAAGTTCAATCATCAATAGTCGTCCCTTTTTGCAATGGTGCTCTTTATGCCACTTTTCATCACAATGCCAGCACACACCTTTTGTCATTCTATCTATAAGTTCCTCTTGATTCAATTTTTTGGCAAGAAGGTTGCGAGGAGCAATTGATGTGATAGTGTTGCTAACATTCTACTTGCTAATGTTCTTATTGAAGTGACATTATTCTTCTCCAAACTTCTATCTTTTAACCATGCAAATGAAATCATAGCATTCATAGTTCATAGCCGATGTTCCTTGACCTCACACTGAATGTTAGGTAGGAACCTTCAATAAAAGTACCAATGAGTTGGCTTTCATTCCAATCTTTAATCTTGTTTGATAGTCACTCAAATTGTGTCTTATACTCTGAGACAGTACTAGTTTGGCATATTTTAGCAAGCTCTCTATTGATATTCGCATATCTAATGGGCCCTAATCAGACAAGCAATCCAGAAACAAATTCTGCCTATGAAGGCATTCCATAATGAGCTTCAAACCAGTCCTACCATTGAACAACTCTAGATGTTTCTAGAGTGCAATGAAAGCAAAAGTAATTTTTAGCCCTAAAAACCCAACAAGTAGGGTTATAACTATCCCACCGAGGAAATTCCACCTTCATATAAGAAGGATCACCATCACGCTCTCCTTGGTAACCTCCTTCACACATATATGGTTGCTTCCTATGATTAGATGACATAGAGGCATCACCTTCTCTCTCTTTGTAGGAAGATGTAATGATTAGTTTAGTCAGCAATGCATGTAGCTCTTCAAATTGAAACTTAAAACATATTTCTAAGTTCAGCCTTTAGCCTAACTTCCATCTGGGACTCTACTGAATTTTTTAAGGCTAGGTGTCCCATTTGGGCATACGAGGTCCAAACTGAGTGGGGTCAGTCCCGACACGTTTATCACATTGAGTTGGACGTGCCAAAGCTAACAATACCCAAAAACTCCTCCCTAAGAGTTTTTTCTCCACTTAGAAGTAAGGTTAGAATATAAACAAACTTAGAAAAATTAGTCCATTCTAAGCACTTAGGTGTCCAATTCAAGCATACAAGATCCAAACTGAGTGGGACCAATCCCGACACATCCTTGACATTAAGCTCGACATGTTGAAGCTGACGGTGCCTAAAAATTCATCCTCGTTGAAACTTATACGCTTAGAGCCAAACTTAGTAAACTTAGTTCATTTTAAGCACCCAAGTGTCCAATTCGAGCATATGAGGTCCAACCTAAGTGGGGTTAGTCTCGACTTGTCTGTCACATCGACCTAGATGTTTCAGATCTAACGGTGCCTAAAAAATCCTCCCTGATTCAAAATTATGTGCTCAAAGGAGAAATTAATAAACTTAGTTCATTTTAAGCACCTAGGTGTCCAATTCAGGCATACGAGATCCAAACTAAGTGGGATCAGTCCTGACACATCCATCAGATTGAGTTGGATGTGTTGGAGCTAACAGTGCCTAAAAACTCCTTCCTAATTGAAAATTATGCGCTTAGAGATTAATTTAGTAAACTTAGTTCATTTTAAGCACCCAGGTGTCCAATTTGGGCATACAAGGTTCAAACTGAATAGGGTTAGTCCTGACACGTCTTTCACATTGACATGGACATGTTAGAGCTAATGGTGCCCAAAAACTCCTCCTTGGGAGCTTTTTCCCTACTTAGAAGCAAAGTTAGAATACAAACAAACTTAGTAAACTTAATTCATTTTAAACACTCAGGTGTCCAATTTGGGAATACGAAGTCCAAACTGAGTGGGGTCAGATCGCACAGGTTTGTCACATTGAGCTGGATGTACTGGAGCTAACGGTATCCAAAAACTTATTCCCGGTTGAAAATTATACGCTTAGAGACGAACTTAGTGAACTTAGTTCATTTTAAGCACCCAAGTGTCCAATTCGAACATACGAGGTCCAAACTGAATGGGATCAGTCCCGACACGTCCGTCACATTGAGATTGATGTGCTAGAGCTGACGGTGCCCAAAAATTCATCCCTAATTGAAAATTATGCGCTTAGAGGTGAACTTAGTAAACTTAGTTCATTTTAAGTACTAAGGTATCCAATTTGAGCATACAAGGTTCAAACTAAGTAAGGTCAGTCTCGAAACGTTTGTCACATTGAACTGGATATGCCAGAGATGACGATGGCCAAAAACTCCTCCCCGTTGAAAATTATGTACTTAGAGGCAAACTTAGTAAACTTAGTTCATTTTAAGTACCCAAGTGTCCAATTTGGGCATACGAGGTTCAAACTGAGCTGGATTAGTCCTGACACATTTATCACATTGAGCTAGATATGCTGGGCTGACGGTGCCCAAAAAATCCTCCCTGATTGAAAATTATGTACTTAGAGGCAAACTTAGTAAACTTAGATCATTTTAACCACCCAGGTGTCCAATTCAGGCATGCGAGATCCAAACTAAATGAGATCGGTCCTGACACATCCGTGACATTGACCTTGAGCTTACGGTGCTCCAAAACTCCTCCTCTGAAGCTTTTTATCCACATAGAAGCAAAGTTAGAATATAAACAAATTTAGCAAACTTAATGAATTTTAGCACTCACGTGTCCAAGTCGGGCACATGAGGTACAAACCAAGTGGGTTGGATTCCGACTGATCAAACCTAAATATTTACAATTGTATCATTTTTTTTAACTATGTTTGAATGCCCAATCATTTTGCTATCAAATCTTTTTTAATTAAGTATACATATATATTGAAAATTTGTATACTAATTTTTTGTATAATTATTACTTTGTAGGGTTTGCGGCTATCACAACACTATGACGATGCCAGGCACTACAGTCATATGTGCGCAGCTTTTGACTTTTTCTGTAGTTTTTGCTATCTGAACAAAATTATTTTTTTGTATTTTAATTTGAATTTATAATTGTATGTATTTGAATTTTGATCAATTTTTATTTTAATTTTGAATAATTTATGAATGTTTTAGTAATTGTGGTTTAATTTTATGTATGCTAAAATGTAATTACAAGTTTTTATAGGAATCAATGAATGAAATAAAAAAAATTAATCAGTTAAAAGTATTAGTAACGATTTGAAAACTGTCACTAATAACACCACGACAAAGTATTAGTGACGATTTTAAAATCATCACTGATAGTCCATTTTTAGTGACAGTTTGGGAACCGTCATTAAAAACTAAGTATTAGTAATGGTTTTTAAACCGTCACTAATAGTCCATTATTAGTGACGGTTCTCAAACCGTTACTAATAGCTGGTCAGGTGAGCATTAGTGACGATTTAATAACCGTCACTAATAATGGACTATAAGTGACGATTTGAAAACCATTACTAATACTTGGGCTTTAGTGACGATTTTGAAGTGAGAAAATATAGAATTTATAGTTACGGTATTAGGCTTTTAATGACGGAATGAAACCGTTACTAATACTCCATTATTAGTGACGATTTTTGTAATTCTTCACTAATAAGTATTAGTCACAGCAAATTTAGCAATTAATTCTGAACTGTCACTAATATTCATGAAACCTTCACTAATAAGTATTAGTAACGGTTTTGTATTATTAGTGACGGTTTTAAACTGTCACTAATAACCTTATTTTTTATTTTATTTTTTTGTAGTGTTAACTACCATGTATGACACAAGCTAATTATTTTTAGCTTCCTTCACATTACTTATCTATAAATAAATAAGGCATAAGGCTCTTTTAGGGGATGCAAAACAGTAAGGAAGGACCATTAGGGTGCTATTTTGGCTGTAGAAATCAAGTTTTTTATTATAATCCCTTTTCATTCTTCCATTCATCCCATATTCCTCCTCCTACCTTTCTCTCTCACTTTATCTTATTTTCTCTCACCACCTTTTGTTGGATTCTTCATATCTTCCCACTATCATACCTTGTGGTCGAAAAATTATATAGGGGACCTCCCTCTTCACATGTCTGTGTGCCTATGTCCTAAATTATACACTTATGAAAAATGGGTCCCCCTCTTCACATCTCTAATATGAATAAATTTAAGACCGATTTACCACATGTCTAACATTTAAAATATGGGCACACAAACACGTGAAAGGGGAGGCCCCATATATAATTTCCCCTTGCAGTCGAATTAATTCCAAGTCATCATTTTATTTTGCTTTTTGATTTTTATAGTTTAAGTACGATGTGCTAATGCATATTTGTATTATGTGTATATGCATATTAGTTAGCGTGATCAACAATCATACGTGTTTTCGTACACAAATAAATGAATGTTATAACATGCAATGGTTAAAATAAGTGTATATATGTAATTTAAGCCATAATAAAGTAGGATTTATAAAGAATAAATTTGCATGTTTTTTTTTCTACATGTGTTACATCTAAAAATCAATTTACACGTCATCTAGGGGTCTAGTAGGATGTATATTTGCACATAGAAATTAAGATCATGAACAAAACTTTTAATTTCTTAATTTGGTCAACAAGCAATCAATTGCCATTTATTGACTAGTCCACCAGCCAAATCAGAGATTGTTTTACATGTAAATTTTTTGTATTTCTTTTATACTTCTAGGGTGATTTACTATTTTGTTAAGTCATGTTTATTTGAATAAAATCTCTTGGATGTTGAGATTTGCTATAATTTATGATTTTTCCTTAAAAAACCAAATATTTTCTTTTTTTTTTCTAAAGTTGGTTTTCCCAAATTGGGTTTTGAAATTAATTTTTTCTAAGAAAATAAGAGTTTTTATGTTGTTTTTAAGACTGAAATGTGTTTCGAAATTAGAATTTTTAGTTTAGAAATCAAAATATCAAAATATTCTTAAAATTTGGACTTTTATAAAAGATACTTGAATTTTGTTTTTCTAAATTAAAATTTTATTTTTAAGGGTGTTTTTAGGCTGATTTTGTATTTCAAAACTAGAGTTTTTAATTTAGAAATCAAAATATCAAAAGACTTTCCCAAGCTTTGGACATTTTCAAAAATAACTTGAATTTTTTTTTTAAACTAAATTTGTGTTTTCCCAATATTTTCTAGGCTAATTGTGTATTTCAAAATTAGAGTTTTTAATTTAGAAATCAAAATCTTAAAGAGTTTCCTTAAATTAAAATTTTCAAAAGGAACTTGAATTTTGATTTTCTAAATTAAATATTTTTTTCCAAAATTCACAAAAATATATTTTTAAAATAATATTTTTATGTACTACAAGAGAATTGATCCGAGAAATGGGTTGTAGGTAGCTTGTCTCTTGAAAGAGAGAGAGAGGTCTAGTCCAAATTTTTTAAAATAAAATAAAATCTTTTTTAAAGTCTTTGTTGTGTATTTTTATTTTTTTCTATATGTAAATAAAGAAAAAAAATAGAGAAATAATAGAGTTGTGGGGTCTTCTTGAGGTCAATTTTTTCGTATAGATTTCATGGAATATTTTTCATGAAATATATATGAGGAGTTTTCCTAAAATTGGATTTTTCGAAAGGAACTTGAACATTGATTTTCTAAATTAAATATTTTTTTCTAAATTTTACCAAGATATTTTTTACTAAAATATTTTTGTAAACTATGAGAGACTTTATCACAGAAATGAGTATGTGAGCAGCCTATCTCTTGAAATAGAGATAGGTCCACTCCAAATTTTCTTTTTAAAAAATTATTTTTTAAGTCTTAAAAATTATACTCCTAAACTCAAAATATTTTCAAAAAATTTTTTTTTTCCTTAATTTTACTTTTTAGGGAAAAAAATAATGTAGTGATTCCATTCTATACCTTTAAATTAATACAGGTGGGTTAATAGACTAATTAGCTAGTCTCCTTTCTTTCACCTCCTTTTAAATTTGGTCTCCAAATTGTTAGCTATGAGCTTCCGGGTTCTATATCAACAAATGGCAATATAAATTAACTACAATACGTTGAGAAGAAATGAGACTTGCCAAAAAATTACGGAAACACAACCAAAAGTTTTTTCTCTCCTAATTAATAAAATCAGTTCTTGTGATATGATAATAGCACAAAAATATATATTTTCAGTAGCACAAAATCAGTCCAAAAATAATCACAACTATCAATCATACGAGACACACGATTTTACAGGGAAAACCCCTTCAAATCAAAGGGTAAGAACCATGGGACTTGAGAGTCTACTCACAAACTTTACTATGATAAAAGTGTGCGTACAAGATCTTAACTTTTAGCTATCACAGTGAGTACATAACTCTATTTTTAGTTAACAACAAGAGATCTTAAAAAATTAAAGAGAAAAAGTTAAGAATTTCACCCAAAAAAAAAAACATGATTACTGTTCAAACCCGATATCTGACGCTACAGCGCTTGGACGACCAATCTGGCCATTCAAAATCATATTCTATGATTCCTCTATCAATTGACAAACAACCGGCTCAATTGGACCACGGATGCCCCTCTAATGGTTGATTGATCAAAATTGCATACTATTGCAAAAAACCAGATTTTCTCAATGTCGTTACTGTCAAAAAGTCGATATCTAACGCTACAGAGTTTGGATGACCAATCTGACCGTTAAAACGCAACGACTATGAGTCCTATATATACTAAAAAAACATCAGCTTGATCAAACTACGGATGACTATTCAATCTTCGGTTGATCAAAATTGCATATTATAGCAAAAACCCAAATTTTCTCTTCTGCTTCTCCCTCTTTCTACCGCACACTTTCTCTCACATTTTTTATGGAATTCTACACCGTCAATCCTAATTTTATTTACTTTAAATGAGGTGTAAGAAGGTCTCTAAAAAAAACCCAATAAAGAGCCCAAAAAAAATGGGCAAGAGAGTTGAATGGGTTTCTCCACGTAAGAGGGATACCCAAACCCAACACAATCAACACATGTAGTAGCAAATTATAAATTTGAATATCATTATAAATTTGTTTAATTCAAAAGTTATAAATAGTTCTTCTTCTTTTTTTAAGAAATAGAATGCACATAGGATATGATTGATTCCTTCACCTAATATCATAAGAAATACGTTATTGTCATCATCACTCATATCAAGATGCTTAAACCTAAAGTCCCATTTTTTATTTCTATAATTGAAATTTGGGTTCACATAGCACTTCATATCATAAAATAGGTATAGATTTTTAAACTCCCCACTATTGTTATTGAATTATTTTTTTAATTGGTAAATGCATATATGCATAATAGACTAAGGTACGTTACTGAATTGATCTTATTATGAATGCTTGATCCATATGGATGAGATTTGGTAAAAGTAATTTCTTTAGTTGATACATAAGAGTTTGTAAACTTACATTTACATTCCACCATTTGCAGTTGACAATGTCAATATATTATGTCATTCCATTCCATTACACATAAGATAGAATATTATCTATATTTCCCATAATGAGGCAGATTTTCGTGAACCACACAAACTTATTATCTTTATTTGTTAGGGATTCTAATGTGATTTTTGGTATTTTTTTTTATTATTGCATACAAACTCTAGCCACCAACGAGTCCTTCGAACCCCCTAGTGCGACACCAAACCTACGGATTAGCGTCCTCCGCCCCCAGGTCTCGCTGATAAGGATAAAGTCCAAAATACAGACACAGCTTCTATGCATCAGTTGGACATTCGGTCAACCCAAACCCCAGGACTCATCTCCATTACCATCCACGATCTCCACTGGCTCACAGAGAACTCTCACCATCCACAGTCCCCGCTGGTTCACAGAGCGAACTCTCACCATCCACTGTCCCCGCTGGCTCACAGAGTAAACTCTCACCATCCACAAGTTCCGCTGGCTCCATGAGTGTATATACCTGGAATTGAACCCCCGATACTCCTTATTACTTGCTGATGCCTTTCCATTGCACCATGCTCGTGGGGGCGTGATTTTTGGTATTCTTGATCATACATGAAATGTATGGCGATGCATAAATATCTACATAAAGATATATCCTCGTAATTATTATTAAAGATTTTTCTATCTTTGAGATGCAAATTGATATGTACAAATAAGGCAAGTGCGTGGAAGTAATAATATGATGATGGATCCAACTAACTTCACAAACCACAATATGACATCAAGAAATTAAAGTATATTAATTGTAAACATATTGATGAGTGACTTATGTGTTACATTATCCAAATGGATATTAAACACATGATTATGAATATTTTGGCTTTGGTTAGTGTATATTTACAGACTAATCACAACTAATCAAATAGCCAAATTGAGTTATTATTGAAAAGTGACCAAGAAAATGTGGGAAGTATTTATTATCTATTTAATCAAATTAATGAAAAGTAATTAATTGTGAGATAAATGTTTGAAATAGGAACCTTTTAACTAATGGATTAAATAGATACTAAGTAGAAATGCATTGATAGGAATGGGACTTAAGCCAATTAGATGAATCACTTGTAATAGCAACCAAAGCTATGAGAATGGAGAATTTAGGGTCTAGGTTCAATGGGGAAACAAGTTGTGTGAGTGGTCGATGACAACACTATCATTATCGCTTCTAATGGCATGTGCAATGCTCAATACAACATGTGAGGTTGAGTGAAGGCTTCTAATAGATCCATAGCCTTAATCGGCGGTGTACTTAGTTGCAGGGCGGGGTACACTTGACTGAATTTGCCTATATGAGTGTGAAGGTGAGACCGCCTTTTTATAAGACTTTGGTAAAGTCTCTAGATGCATATAAATTATCCAGGCAAGGTGCTGTTGAAATATTTTCTAAAATAATCGATTTTTTGGGTTTCCAAAGTCTTCCATTTATAAATTCTCTAAAGCATTCATAAGGAGCATTTAATGCTATGTGGGCTCGTCCCGCATTGAAAAGAGTGAAAAAAGGAAAATTCATTAATAAATGATAAGGTAGAATAATCTCTTAAAGTTGTTTGAGAGATAGTGCTAGTGTTTATTCTAGTGCACCCTAGGACAGTGTTTCACACAGTCCACACACATACACGTACGTGCGCATGCGCGCGTGGTGTGGGTTATAGGATGCTAGTGACGCATTTAGTTGGCACACAAGTACTTAGAATTTTACACGCTTGCATCATTACGAGGTCGTGACCATTGATCATGATCGGATGGCTTAAAATTAATCTTATATTTTTTAAGATCAAGTTGTGTGATCTGAACCGTATAATTAATATAATGGTCAGAATAATTGATTTTCCAGAATTTCTTGACCAGGGTGCGACTAAGAGACCTTGGAAGTGCGACCAGGTCTACTGAACACAAAGAAAGAATTGAATGTATTCTAAATTGTGTCAACCAAGGCGCGACCAGGTCGACGTCTAGTGTGACCAGGTTGAAGCCTAGTTGATTTAAGAAATCTGCTTCACGAATGGCAATTAATGAAACAGATTTGAACATATGTCACCTTTCAAAAAAGGCATAATTCTGTCTATTTAAAGACAGAATTGACTCCAAGAATATATAGAAAATTCAATCATTCTATCATTCTCTTCCCTTTATAAAGCTTTTACAAATTATACCTTCTTCAATCTTGAGTTCTATTTTCTGCAAAAATAGAATTCCAAAAATTTGTTCAGATTCTTCTAAGGGTGTTTGTGATCAGTTTTCGTTTGTTTATAACATAAACTGATATCAGATTATATTTTGGGTTTCATTATATCTTGGAAACGTATTTGCTAACTCAATACACACCGATATGGTGGAAACAAATAATGTTTTAAGGAAAACGACTTTGTAATGTGCCTTGAAGCGTTTTCTGTTCTGCAGCATTTTCTCTATTTATTATTTCTATAAGTGCATAGCTGAAATAAGGTAACCCAAGAGAATTTGAATCCATTGTGTTTGTTGAGTATGTGTCGATAAGATAGTTGGTTTGCAATAAAAGGATTTATGTTAAAAAAATATTTATTTTACCTATATCATTCAAATTCTATCTTCTAACACATAGTTATAATTCAAGTTTAAAAATCATTAGGACTAATACACAGCACTATTTTTGTAGAGACCCATAGAATTATGATAATTAAATAATAAAAGAAAGGTGGAAGTAAAGGAAAATTTTTAGAAGGTCAGTAGGGTCTCGTCGACGAACGCGGAGCGTTCATCAACGAATAGGCTTCTTGGGATCGTCGACGTGGACACGTTTCTCATCGATGAGAAGATACCGAGGGGACGAGTTCCTAGACTTGAATTTCGTCGACGAGGAGTAAGGGTTTGTCGATGAAACTCCTCTTAGACTCGTCAACGAGGTGACGTGGCTCGTCAACGAGGCCACGTGTCAAGACATCTATAAATATGCAAAAACGGGTTTTCAGCGAGGAAAAACTCTTTCTCTCATTTTCTCTCTCTAAAATGGGATTCTCTCACTGCTCTCTAAGTTTATGGCTATGTCTCTCCCCGATTCCATGATTAGGAGTTACCACGGTGATCTTGGAGAGATTCTTTAAAACATAGCCAGAGCGGAATGTTAATTTGAGAAGATTGGGAACCATCCCAAAACCAGGGTAAGTGAATTATTTGAGTATTTTTAGTGTTACCCAATTTATTTGAGGTTAGATTTAGAATTTTATATGAATATACTAGGGTTTTGTGAAGATTAGGGTATTATATTTTCAGGAATAAGGTGTTTTGAGACCCGGCAGGCATGGGCTGAACACCTAGAAAATATTTTCAGGAGTCCAAGTAAATTATAATTTAGAGAATTTATGGGTATGAGAGTTTGGGGAAATATAGTTGATTTATTGGAAATATGCACATATGTATTATTTTAGGATTTTTGGGATAGTACGCCATGAGCGTAAGGATTAAGATGGAGGCAAGCCTCCCAATCAGTTAGGTAAGAGAAATATGCTATGTTAGGAATTTTGGAAAATTTATCAGAAAATTTTATATGTATTGGTATTATTATTCAGTTTTCTAGAATTTTATTATTATTATATCAGGAGATGCAAATTTTAAAGCCTGGGATTTAATTACTCTACTGTGTGGCATGAGTTTATTATAGTTTAGTATAGTGTTTGTGCAGTTTTACAAATATCATGTTTTACAGCTTATTGGCGAGAAAATATTGATATCATTTTTCAGAAAATATGATTTAAATTAATATTCAGAATTCCATGACTTCAGATCCATGACACTCAATTATTTAGTTTATTTAATTATTCAGTCAGAAATTCAAGGTATGAAGAGCAGTTTAAAGATGTTATGGTTATTTTTATGTCATGGTAAAATAGTAAGATAATTATATATATCAGTACTAAATAGTATCAGACCCTGTGGAGATATTCAGTCAGATTCAGATAGTAGAGCACGGTATCGTTGCTATTTTCATATCAGAGTACAACCACATATCTCCGATAGTATATGGATTCTGTCAAACTGTGTCTAGAGAGTTTGCAGTCTCCCCAATACTTTGGGTTGAGGGGACTGGTTTGACGAGGTAGTTTCTAGTTCCGAGCCTTGGAGAGCTTGTAGTTTTGGGCAGACTGAGGATTGGTAGAGTACAGTTGACTTACTTGGTAGGTCAACCAAAATTAAGTCCCGCCTACGGGCCACACAACCTTGTCATGAGAGGTTAAATCATGACGTATAGTTTTTCCAAGGTAAACATTTCATTTATGTATATGTATACAGATTTACAAAATATCAGCAATATAGTATGATACTAGAAGTATGAAAAGGTAGAAAACTCAGATATTACAATTATATTTTAAAATATGATAAATGCAAGTTATACTGTATATCAATTTACTAGCTTTTGTAGTTTAAATATTATATTTATAATCTTTATATAAAACTCAGTCGCCACACACTAGTGATAGCATATTTCCTGTTACTGAGCGTTGTCTCATCCCAATGGTTTAACATTTTTTTTAGGTGATCCAACTAGGCGAGCAGATCAGGCTCGCAGATAGAGAGATCTTTTATTTTTCCTGGCTTATAAGGTAAGTGTATTTAAGGGATTATGTTTTGGGCAAATGATAATGGGGTGATGTGTAAATATATATACATATGGTTTGGAAACATATAATTCTGGTATTGTAAATATGGGTGTATGACTTTATGTTTTGCGCTACATAGGTGTGTTATTTTGTGTATAGGGATATCTCAGTGCCCACCTGGGGCCCGAGTTATTATGGCAGGTATAACAGGGATATCAAAGTAATTTATATATATATATATATATATGAGAAAAAAATGGTGTAATTTTTGGGTCGTTACAGTTTGGTATCAGAGACTAGGTTGCTAGGTTCTATAAACTATAGAGTACAACGAAAAACAATACCAAAATATAGGAATAGAGTTTGTAGAAAGATAGCACAAAGCATCGATGAATTAATGTTGGGGAATTAGGATGAGAATTTAGGATTCTGTTCTGCGGTTTGGAGGTAGAATTTCGGGATAATTTCTGTATTTTTCCTGGGGTGACGATTTCAGGAAAACCATAGTAAACTATCGACGATTTCTATTTCCATATGATAGAGTCAGACCTTAAATTAGTGATAAGCGGTAAGGGGTATTTTAGTTAGTATAGTAGTGTGAGGTTCAGATTCTCAGAATAATTTGGTAATATTGCAGGATGGACCCAGGAGGTAGTAGCGCTCACGCTAGTAGTGACAATGGATTGGAGCCTTCTGGTGTAGGAGGTGGGGATTCAGATGCTGTGTTACGTAGTGTGGCTTAGCAGGTCATGGTTGAGATTGTCCAGAGCTCGAAAGAGCAGGAAGGTCCATCTATAGCTCAGGGGTGCATGATAGAAAAATTTACGAAGATGAACCCACCAGCATTTTCAGGAGCAGCTTATCCTGCAATAGCGAAGAATTGGATGCAGGAGATGGAGAAGATTTTGATGGTGCTTCATTGCACCGATGAGCAAAGGGTCCTCTATGCCACATATAAGCTGACAGGGGAGGCCAAGAGATGGTGGATGACCACTAGATTATTGGAGGAGCAGAGATCAATTCTAGTGCCGATGACTTGGGCCCGACCGAAGGACATATTCTTTGATAGATACTATTCTTCCTCGGTCAAAGAGGCTAGAGTACAGGAGTTTCTGAGCTTGTCCTGGGGATCGATGACAGTCCAGAAGTACACGGCAAAATTTATCGAGTTGTCGCATTTCTACCCTTATATTGTTCCAAATGAAGCTAAAAAGGCTAGGATGTTCAAGAGGAATTTGAAATGAGATATTTATAGACAGGTGGCAGTACTGAGGATACAAGACTTTTCAGAGCTGGTTGACAGAGCCGTAATAGCATAAGAGAGTTTGCCGAGAGAGACTAAGATACAGAGCCAGAAGAAGAGGGCCGCACCCTCGAGTTTTCAGGCAGGTTCCAGTCGGGGTCCTTGGAGAGGAGGTAGATCCGGTGGGGGTCAGAGGCAGATGATGGAGTACAGTGGATTTTAGAGTGGGCAATCTTATCCCATCTGCCCCAAATGTGGACGGAGACATCTGGCTAGGGGAGAATGTCTGCTACTGTTGTGGGATGCCCAACCATATGGCCCAAACATGTCAGGGACCGCCGATTTATACACCAACTCCCAGACTGAACCGGGGTGGTCATCAGGCACCCCATGGAGGCCAATAGAGGAATACAACGCCAGTGAGGGTCTATGCATTAACGTCGGGAGACGTCGAGACTGCTGGAGACGTTATCACATGTACACTTACTTTATTATCATATAAAGTTATTGTTTTGTTTTGCACAGGTGCCACCCATTCCTTTATATTGGTGGGGTATGTTAAAGTAACTGGGATAGAGGCATTACTACTAGATGTAGAACTGTCTGTAGTCAGCCGATGGGATCTAGGGTGAGGTATAGGAAGGTAGTTCGGAACTTTCCAGTAAGTATTCAGAAGAAAGTACTACAAGCTGATCTCATGGTACTAGATATGTAGGGGTTTGATATAATATTGGGTATGGATTGGCTAACAGCTAATCACACCAGCATAAATTGCCATCAAAAGAAAGTGATTTTTCGACCCCTAGGTGAGCAAGAATACAGATTTGTGGGTTCACGTGTATGTGCCTCGCCACAACTAGTATCAGCTATTCAGGTGAGGAGACTGCTATTGGGTGGTTGCTAGGAGTTTGTTGCCTATATAAAAGAAATGCCAAAAGAAGAACTAAAACAAGCTGATATTTCAGTAGTTAGAGAATTTCCAGATGTTTTTTCAAAAGAATTTCCTGGCCTACCACCAGACCAAGAGATTGAATTTACCGTGGATCTATTACCATGATTGGCACCGGTATCTAAAGCACCATACCGCATGGCTCCATTCAAATTGAAAGAATTAAAAGATCAGTTGTAAAAGTTGCTGGATAAATGATTTATCAAGCCCAGTGTGTCGCCATGGGGGGCCCCAGTCCTATTTGTGAAAAAGAAAGATGGGACCATGAGGTTGTGCATAAATTATAGAGAGATAAACAAATTGACAGTCAAGAATAAATATCCTCTTCCCAGGATTAACGACTTATTTGATCAACTCCAGGGGACCCAGGTCTACTCTAAAATTGACTAGCGGTTGGGTTATCATCAGGTGAAAGTTAGAGTAGAGGACATTTCAAAAACAGCATTCCGAACCAGATATGGGCATTATGAAATTTTGGTGATGCTATGTGGGTTGACTAATGCACCAACAATATTTATGGATTTAATGAATTGGGTGTTCCATCGTTACCTGGACTAGTTTGTTGTGATTTTCATTGATGACATACTGGTCTACTCGAGAAGTTTTGAGGAGCACGAGTATCATTCGAGGCTGGTGTTACAAATATTGAGAGAAAGAAAGTTGTACGCAAAATTCAAGAAATGTGAATTCTAGTTAAGGAAAGTTACTAGGCATGTGATCTCCGAGGACGGTATATCGATTTACCCAAGTAAGATAGAGGTAGTGGTGAGCTAGGAAAGGCCAGGAAATATCCAGGAGGTCAGGAGTTTTCTGGGTTTGGCAGGCTATTATCGACACTTCGTAGATGATTTCTCCAGATTATCGAGTCCATTAAAACGACTCATGAGAAAAAATGTGAAGTTTTATTAGACCTATGATTGTGAGCAGAGCTTTCAGGAATTAAAGCAGCGGTTGGTTTCAGCACCAGTACTGGCTATTCAATCAGGGGAGGATGAATTTATGATATACAGTGATGCATCTTTAAAGGGTCTGGATGTGTGTTAATGCAGCATGGAAGTAATTGCCTACGCATCTAGACAACTTAAAGAATATGAGAAGAACTATCCCGTACATGATTTAAAATTAGCTGCAGTGGTTTATGCTTTAAAAATCTAGAGGTATTATTTATATAGTGGCAAATGCGAAATCTTCACAGACCACAAAACCTTAAAGTATCTCTTTACCCAGAAAGAGTTGAATATAAGTCAAAGAAGGTGGCTTGAACTCATTAAGGATTATGATTATACTATTAGTTACCACCCAGGGAAAGCGAATGTGGTAGCAGATGCTCTGAGCAGGAAATCAGTGGGACCAGCACTGGCAGCTTTGGAGGTTCAACATCCGATCCTGATGGATCTGGAGAGACTTGGTGTAAAGTTGGTAGAGGATAATCCTCAGGCATTTATTGCCATCCTGGTTGTGCAACCTACGCTATATGAAAAGATTAAGGTCGCTCAGGGTGATGACGCAGAATTAGCAGAGGTAATAGTCAAAGTACAGGAGGATCAGGGAGAGGAGTTCAGTATCTTTGATGACGGAGCTTCGAGGTTTCGCACCAGATTTTGTGTACCTATAGATAATAATATTAGAACAATTTTAGATGAGGCTCATAGATCTCTATACACTATTCATCCTGGCAGTACTAAAATGTATAGGAATTTGCGAGAGTATTTCTGGTGGACTGGCATGAAGAGGGAGATTTCCAAATTTGTGCAGCAGTGTTTGACGTGCCAGTAGGTTAAATCTGAGCATCAGAGACCCGTAGGGCAGTTGCAGCCACTTTTTATCCCTGAATGGAAATGGGACCACATATCTATAGACTTCATCACTAGGCTACCGCTAGCATCATATGGTCAGAATGCCATTTAGGTAATTGTTGATCGGCTAATGAAGACAGCTCATTTTCTACCTATTAAAGTTAGCTACCCTAAGAATATATTAGCAGAGATTTACATTTAGGAGATTGTTCGACCCCACGGAGTGCCATTGTCTATAGTCTCAGACCGTGACCCACGCTTTACATCATGGTTTTAGAATAAGTTGCAGGAGGCTTTGGGGTTTCAGTTAGTATTTAGCACCGCTTTCCATCCTCAGACAAATGGTCAGACAGAGAGAACGATTCAGATACTAGAGGATATGCTGCGAGCATGTGTATTGGATTTTGAAGGTAGCTGGATCCAATATTTACCGTTGGTTGAGTTTATTTACAACAACAGTTATCAGGCCAGCATAGGCATGACACTGTATGAGGTGTTTTATGGTAGGAGGTGTCATTTTTCTCTATATTTGGATGAGCTAGGTGAGAGGCGAGTCTTGGGGCCAAAAATAGTGCAGCAAACGTATGATAAAGTTCAACTTATTAGAGATAGAATCAGTTCAGCACAGAGTCGGCCGAAAAGCTACGCAGATACTCACTGCCAGGAACTGGAATTTAAAGTGAGTGATCCTGTGTTTTAGAAAATAGCACAACTAAAAGGAGTCATGAGGTTTGGGAAGAAGCATAAATTGAGCCCTAGAATTTATTGGCCCGTTTGAAATACTTGAGAAGATTGGGTCAGTAGCCTATTGACTAGCTTTACCACCAGCTTTGTATAAAATACATGACGTATTTCATGTTTCTATGTTAAGGAAATATGTTTCAGATCCTTCACATGTCATCAGTTATGTAGAATTAGAATTCAGTGATGCTCTAGCATATGAGGAAGCTCCAATTCAAATCTTAGACAAGAAAGAACAAGAGTTGTGCAGTAAGAAAATACCACTAGTAAATGTCCTGTGGAAGAATCACATTATAGAGGAAGCTTCTTGAGAGCTTGAAGAGGAAATCAGGCAGAAATACCCACATCTGTTAATGGAGTACAATAGTGAGTTGTAAGCTAAATAATAACAGTTTTATTTTGTTTAGTACAGGGTAATGAATGTGTAATTGTAATATAGGATATAGGATAGGTAGAGTTCTTAGTTTTGGGAGAATTTTCTTTTATGAGTATATTTGTAGTCTCTCAAAACTACTTATGTAACTATGGTATTCCTCCGCCATAAGTGAGGGTTAGTAATAAAATAAGTAGTCCGTTTATGTTAAGAGTAGTGTTCAATATAAATAATAAATTTCGAGGACGAAATTTTATAAGGAGGGAAGAATGTAGAGACCCATAGAATTATGGTAATTAAATAATAAAAGAAAGGTGGAAGTAAAGGAAAAGTTTAAGAAGGTTAGTAGGGTCTTGTCAACGAACAGGCTTCTTGGGATTGTCGACGTGGACACGTGTCTCGTCGATTAGAAGATATCGAGGGGACGAGTTCTTATAGCTGAATTTCATCAACGACGAGTAAGGGTTCGTAGACGAAACTCCTCTTAGACTCATCGACGAGGTGACGTGACTCGTCGACGAGGAGACGTGGCTTGTCGAAGAGGAGACGTGGCTCGTCGACGAGGAGACGTGGCTCATCGACGAGGAAACATGGCTCGTCGACGAGGCCACGTGTCAAGACATCTATAAATATGTAGAAATGGGTTTTCAGTGAGGAAAAACTTTCTCTCTCTCATTTTCTCTCTTTAAAATGGGATTCTCTCACTTCTCTCTAGGCCACGTGTCAAGACATCTATAAATATGTAGAAACGGGTTTTCAGTGAGGAAAAACTTTCTCTCTCTCATTTTCTCTCTTTAAAATGGGATTCTCTCTCTTCTCTTTAAGTTTTCGGCTCCGTATCTCGCCGGTTCGACAATCAGGAGTTACCACGGTGATCCTAGGGAGATTCTCTACAACATAGCCGGAGCGGAATGTTGATTTGAAAAGTTTGGGAACCATCCCAAAATCAGGGTAAGTGGATTATTTGAGTATTTTTAGGGTTACCCAGTTCATTTGAGGTTAGATTTAGAATTTTATGCAAATATACTTGGGTTTTGTGAAGTTAAATTAAGGTATTATATTTTTAGGAATATGGTGTTTTGGGACCCAGCATGCATGGGCTGAACACCCAGAAAATATTTTCAGGAGTCCAAGTAAATTATAATTTAGAAAATTTATGGGTATGAGAGTTTGGGGAAATATATTTAATTTATTGGCAATATGTACATATGTATTATTTCAGGATTTTTGGGATAGTATGTCGTGAGCGTAAGGATTAAGTTGAAGGCAAGCCTCCCAATCATTTAGGTAAGAGAAATATGCTATGCTAGGAATTTTAGAAAATTTGTCAGAAAATTTTATATGTATTGGTGTTATTATTCAGTTTTCTAGAATTTTATTATTATTATATCAGGAGATGCAAATTTTAAAGCGTGGGATTTAATTACTCTACTGTGTGGCATGAGTTTATTACAGTTTAGTATAGTATTTGTGCAGTTTTACAAATATCATGTTTTGCAGCTTATCAGCGGGAAAATATTGATATTAGTTTTCAAAAAATATGATTTAAATTAATATTCAGAATGCCATGACTTCATATCCATGACACTCAGTTATTCAGTTTATTTAACTATTCAATCAGAAATTCAAGGTATGAAGAGCAGTTTAAAGATGTTATGGTTATTTTTATGTCATGGTAAAACAGTAAGATAATTATATATATCAATACTAAATAGTATCAGATCTTGAGGAGATATTCAGTCAGATTCAGACAGCAAAGCACGGTATCGTTGCTATTTTCAAATCAGAGTGCAACCACATATCTCTGATAGTACGTGGATTCCGTCAAACTATGTCTGGAGAGTTTGTAGTCTCCCCAGTTCTCTAGGTTGAGGGGACTAGTTTGACAAGGTAGTTTCTAGTTCCAAGCCTTGGAGAGTTTGTAGTTTTGGGCCGAACTAAGGATTGGTAGAGTACAGTTGACTTACCTGGTAGACCAACCAAAATTAAGTCCCGCCTATAGGTCGCACAACCCTGTCATTAGGGGTTAAATCATGACGTACAATTTTTTCAGGGTAAACATTTCATTTATGTATATGTATACAGATTTACAAAATATCAGCAATATAGTATGATACTAGAAGTATGAAAAGGTAGAAAACTCAGATATTACAATTATATTTTAAAATATGATAAATGCAAGTTATACTGTATATCGATTTACTAGCTTTTACAGTTTAGATATTATCTTTATAATCTTTATAAAACTCAGTCACCACACACTAGTGATAGCATGTTCTTCTTACTGAGCGTTGTCTCATCCCAATGGTTTAACATTTTTTTCAGGTGATCCAATTAGGCGAGCAGATCAAGCTCGTAGATAGAGAGATCTTGTATTTTGCCTGGCTTATAGGGTAAGTGTATTCAGGGGATTATGTTTTGGGCAAATGATATTGCGGTGGTGTGTAAATATATATACATATGGTTTGGAAACATAGAATTTTGGTATTGTAAATATGGGTGTATGACTTTATGTTTTCCGCTGCATAGGTGTGTTATTTTGTGTACAGGGATACCTTAGTGCCCACCTGGAGCCTGAGATATTATGGTAGGTATAACAGGGGTATCGAAGTAATTTATATATATATATATATATATATGTATATGAAAAAAAATGGTGTAATTTTTGGGTCGTTATAACTTTACTCAACATGAATAGTTTTGTTTTATTTTTAAAAATTATGAATCGATAGGGGATTGCTGGTTTAATTCTAATTTATGATTCAAAATTTTGGACTGTTTTTGAAATTTATTTTATTTTATTATAACTGCATTTTATACTTTCATAACTGGAATATTTAATTACATCATGTAAATTAAATATAAATATTTTTCATTTTTATTATATGGTTTATATAAAAAAAATTAGATTGTATTTATTGTTTTTGAATTGCAATTGATATTAACATCCTATTTATTTGTCTATATTTATTCAGTAACAACAGTTACTCTTAAATCTATTAAAAGTGTTGAGAGATATAAAGAAATCAATGAGTTTCTTATTTAACTTATTTACTTTAGCTGAGATTGGTTACAGTTCCAAGGTAGTAGTTTAATATGTAACTTATCATAAGGTATAGGTTATTAAATCTTGAAGACCGAGCGCTAACTACACTGAAGTGACACCAAATTCGATTTTAGCACAACAAATTACTATGTTTTAATTTATAAAATCTATTTGTTGTAGTATGTGGCTCATATCGAGTGGAACACATGTACAAAGAAAGCTTGGGCTTGTGTTGACCTTATCGGTCATGCCCGATTTTGATTATGACAAATACTCTTTGTATCGATCTAATGGGTGTTTGAGGTTTTGTGTAGGAACTAAGATTGTTAAGATCAAGATGGGCACAAAGCAAGTAAAGCCTGAAGACCGATTATCGATCTTAATTGTAATATAATTCATTAGTGAAAATCGGTCTGTAATAGTAAGTAGGGCTCTAATTTGTAATAAGCTCACACACATCACATGCATGATAAATACGTAAGCTCAAAAAAATCATGAGTGAGAAATGACCTTAGAAAGACCTTAGGGTTTTTCTCTTTAGTTGACCGAAGGTCGATCGACACCAGACTTTTTCGGTGTCTTCAAATTGGACCCCAAATGACCATAGGACACTCACATTTGCACTTATGTTTGTTAGGCACTTGAATAGGGTTTGTATGTTTCAAAACTGGACTGAAATGCACACATGGTGCACTTTTGATCGACCAGGCAAGTCAGTTCATTTTGGCCTGGTTGACCGAACCAGACCTGGGTCAACTGTTGACCAAGGTCCTGGTCGACCGAACTTATGCAGTTCAAAAAGCCTTGGTCGACCGAAACCTCCATGGGTCAACATTTTGACCATCTGGTCGACCGACCCCTTTTTGTACTCCAACGACCAGGTCGACCGAGGGTCCTCGGGAGAAATCCCAGCGGTCTGGTTGACCGAACGAGCCAGTTCAAATTGGTTCCATGGACCGAACCTCAAAAAATTGAAAAATCGCCCTCTCCTGGTCGACCGAGCCCTGAGTTCAATTTTCCCCTAGTCAACCGAACCATATAAGTCCTGGTCGACCGAAACTGATCTGGTCAATGGGACCTCTCGGGTTGCCCTGATTTTTACCGCGATTAAATAATTTTTAAACAGGGTTAAAATGCTTTAAACATCATTAAACTTCCCTAATAATACCCAATAGGTCCCCAACGGTCATATTTTCTCCTATGCCTATATATATGAGATCATTTTATGAAAATGAAAATGGATTAGCCACTTTGATTAGGGGAGAATTCTCTGAAAACTCAAAAGCCTATTCTACTCATTTCTGAGCCTCATTCACTCATGCTTACTATCTATTAGTGCCTACATCATTTGTAAGTGGATTGAGTGTTTGTTTCCATAGGTTTGCTCTCCTTGTCTTTCTTGGTTGATACGATTTTATTG
Source organism: Malania oleifera (assembly GCF_029873635.1). NCBI lineage: Eukaryota > Viridiplantae > Streptophyta > Magnoliopsida > Santalales > Ximeniaceae > Malania > Malania oleifera. The sequence continues at coordinate 53,672,805 of NC_080428.1, forward strand.
AGAGAAAAACCTACGTACTTTTAGGGGGCTCCATTAATAAGTCTCTCCTAAGAAGACTTTCATTTGATCTTCTGAGGTTGTACATTCATTGCAATATCTTGAGAAGATCGTATAGTATTTTGGTTGCAAAATCCTTTCATAATCACTTTCAAATATCTATTGTGCTTTTATCTTGAAAAATATTTGAAGAGATATTTGTTTGTGTGATAGTTATCTTTGTTGCAATATTTACTCACTCATATATTTTTTGCTGAAAACAAAGATTTCACATCCTTTGTAAACCAGGCATATACATCATTTGATACTTGCATGCTTGAGACATCCTGTTGATTGAAATACTTGAGACTTGACATCTTTGTGTGAACTTATTGGTTGAATATACTGTGAAACAAAGATTGCTTGTTTGACACTCTCACGTACCCATTACACGTAAGCACAATCACTGTACCATTTGATTATATACACATTTGTTGAATTTCCAGGCACGGGCCTGAAGAGGGAGACTACCCCTAGAATAGTCCCGGATTGGCTTAGACCCGGTTAGGAAAGCTAGGTGCGTCGTCCTGTTAAGACATGTAGGTTGAGGTCAGCCCTGCTAATTGACCTGATTAAGGTTGAGGTGAGTCCTATGTTAATTTGACCTGGTTGTAAATGGTGTCGCTCCACCCTTAAGTGAGCTATTAGTGGAATCCTCAGGCTTGCGAGCTAGAGGCGGGGACGTATGCACAGTTGGCCGAATCCCGATAACATATCGTGTGTCTATTTACATTTCAGCACTTTATATTTACCGCATGTATATGTTATAGTATGAATGATATGCTTGATTTAAATTTCACGTATCTTATTTATCAGCACATTTAGAATTGTGTAAAAAGACCCTAAGTTACCAAATCATATTGACTTCTTACTTAACCTAGGAGAAAAGTTTAAAATTTCCAATTCACCCCCCCTCTTGGGAATACACCTTTTCTAACAGCTTGTAATTTATTGATTTATTGTCTGGGATGCTTAATGGGTTGTGGGTACGGGGGCGATGCCCTTGCGGTATGGTACAGGGGTAATTTGAGGATTTTTTATAATACCTTTTGTACAATTAGGGTCAGTATAAATATATATGATGTAATCCTACTTTGATATATTGAAATACAACCACCGTTCACTCTAGTGGATATAGGCATACTATCGAACCATGTTAAATCCGTGTGTTTTTGTCGCTTCATCTCTGTGTTTTTTTTGTACTATTCATCCTAATTGTCCCATGTTTCACGAAAATTGGTATTAGAGCAAAGGTCACGATGTCTGGGATTTCTTCTGTGAAGTTCGACATGGTCAAGTTTGACAAATCTAGAAATTTTGGATTACAGTAGAGGGGGGTCGAGGATTTGTTAGTGCGGTAGGACATGGTGAAGGCGTTATACGAAAGGCAGCCGGAAGGCATATGTTAGCCTTAGTGGCTATATAATTATATTTAATATGTTTCGATGATATTAATCTATTTGTAGTTCCAAGTGTAATCCATCTTTGCCGATCAAGTTAGTACAGGTACAAGTGACAAATACATAAAGGTACTAGATCAAAGACAAAGATCGGACTGAGAAGACGTTCGAGTAGGAAAGATCAAGATGGACACTCATTTGGAAGAACTCAAGAACATCCAAGGAAGCTAATACAGAATCATATGTAATGGAGAATGTTTGAGGTAGTGTTTATTGTAACTCTTGCAGTTTTGTTTCACGCATGATTACTAAGCAAGAGTTGAGCAAAATGCATGTGCATATTATTACATACGAGTATATAGGATATCACTTAAATGAAAAATAAGTTTTTCATAGTTTGATGCTTAAGAGTTTTCAAAAAAAAAAAAAACAATGAGTTTTGTGGAAAATATCTTATACTCAACTTTGATTAAAATAAGACATAAGAGTAAATAGGATATCACCAAATCATAAGTTCAGTACTTATGAGTTTTCAAAGTAAAAACAAGAGTTTTATAAAAATATCCTTTACTGAGATATATTTTTATATGGGGCAAGTTTTAAATCAAATTAGTGCTATAATCTTTTAAAATATTGGTCCTAATTGGGTTTAAAATCTCAGTTATGCACCTCTCAAATTTCCTGAACACCTTTCAGTATTTGGGGCATAACTTTTGCTAGTAAAGTCTAAAAAAGGCAATCTTGGTATCTATGGAAAGCTAAGAAAAAATCCCATAATTTTCATGTTGATCAATTGTTGACTCTGGTGCAAACCCAAAAGGAGGGGTGAATTGGATATTTAAAATTTCTCTCATAGGTTCAACTAATCTAGCGACAGTATTACTCAACATAGGGTCTATCTATGCAATTATAAACCCAATCATTCATAATAGTAAATTACAAACATTCATGTTGGAATTTAAAATGCAAAAATTAAAAGCACGCACAAGAAATGTTATCGGGGTTCGGCCAATATTGCCCACATCCCCACCTCTAGCTTGCAAGCCCGAGGATTCCACTATGACTCACTTCACAAGTGGAGCAACACCGGATTACAACCAGGTCAATTAGAATAGGACTGAACTCAACCTTTACAACCTCTCCTTGCAGGGCAAAGAAAGCCCTAACACCTTATCCTTACAGGTTAAATCAAACCTGTAACGACCCGAATTTAAAATGGAAATTTGAGTAATAAAGAGATAGGGAAATAGAGACAGAAATAGAAGAAGGCCGTAGACTTCGTTGACGACATTACATTTGGGGAATAAAATAATTTTTAAGAGATTGCCTGAATTCGTCGACGAACACAGGGTTTCGTCGATGAAAGCTTTAAGAATTTCGTTGATGAACACAAGGCTTCGTCGACAAGAAAATATCGAGAGGGGTTCTAAGGCAGCCTAAATTTCGTCAACAAAATTTATGAAGAACTCGTCGACGAAGGTCGGGCTCGTCGACAAATTCTGCTTTTTATAAATACTAAAAATCCGATTTTTATTTCATTTGAAGCTTCCTTTCCACTCTCACTCTCTCTCTCTCTCTCTCTCTCTCTCTCTCTCTCCTCTTTGGCCCTCTCACTCTCTCTCTTCTATTTTGGGCTAGTTTTATGCCGGATCGAAGATCTGAGGCTACCACGACGCTCCTGGCAAAGTTCCCTACAAGTTTGCCGGAGCGGATCGTTGGGGAAATGAAGTTGGAAATCATCTCAGAGTTGAGGTAAGACTTTTTAAGCCAAATTAGACTTTATGGTAGTTATAGAAATTGATGTACGCATGAAAATACTAATGTTTAATACTATGAGTTTTGAGTTTCAAGGTATTGATCAGGAAGTCATACGGGGGTTAGCCTAGGATATTTTGGGGGCTATTTCAGTAGCTAGGTAAGGGAATAAATTAAAATAGTTATTTTTCACACAATTTATTATTGATTATGAGTAAATTTATTTTCAGAAAAGCAAATGTTCTACTTGTATATTATAGATGAAATGTGCATTTGGAAAATACTGCTATTATGATTAAAATATATATGTATGTACGAGATGCCAAAAATGATGATTTTCAGAATATAAAGCATGACTTTAAACGACATATGTGTGGCATGAACATTATTTTTATGTGAAGTGAATCAAGATATGAATGATTTTACAAGCAAGCATATTTCCAGGTATTTTGAAAAGACGAGTTATGTTATACTGAGTTTGATGAATATATAAAAAATGAGTTATTTTCAGAATGTAAATACCTGAAACGTATTTATGTTATTGGCGTGAGGCTATGTATTTATATTATCAGCACGAGGCCATATTTACGATTTTGGCGCGAGGCCATGTATTTATTATCGGCACGAGACCGTATTTACGATTTTGGCGTGAGACCATGTATTTATATTATCGGCACGAGGCCGTATTTATGATTTTGGCCGAGGCTATGTATTTATGATTTCGGCACGAGGTCGTATCTATGTTTTCGGCACGAGGCCGTGATGATGTTATGTATGTTCATGTATTATATGTTATTACAACCAGGATGTTAGTTTAGTTTAGTTCAGGGCTCGGTACTGTAGCTATATTGTAGATCAGATATCTACGTCAGATTAGTGCTAACCATCCCATAAGGGGATGGGAGATGGATAGTCGATGTAGCTTTCAATAGAGTGTAGACGTCCACCTGGAAGTCCGGACCAGGGTGTGGCGGGCCCATCGTACTTACAGACATATTTGATTAGGCAGTGGTCGGCCAGCCATTGTTGGGTCCCACCTTCGGGCTGCACAACCCATCATGGGGGGTAATACATGACATTGCTAGCTATTCATCCTGGGTAGATTTTCAGTATTACAGTTATAACAGATGCTTATGTATGTTATGATTTATTAGCAAATATGGAAGTACATGATTATCCAGAATGATATTATGATTATTTCCAGAGTTGTGAAATGTACTGTATATATATATAAGCACTTTAAATGTTCATGTTGTCACACAGATGTATTTAGTTTATTTTCCCTTACTGAGACGTGTCTCACCCCCAACATTAACACATTTTTCAGGAATCCTAGAGAAACCGGCGGGTCAAGGACGCTGTTGAGTGAGTGGAGCTTCCCTACTAGAAGGGTAAGCGTTGAACTAGGACTAGGAGACTTTCTGTTGTAAGGTCCTAGTGTCATTTTTGATTTTTTGAAAGATTGTAAATAAATACAGTATTTTGGGAATGTTATATAAAGCTCTGGTATTATGTTTTATGATTGGATATTCGAGATTGTATGTTTACTGCTGCTAGGTTTTCCGTTGTGCCTCACAGGTGTCCCCGCTACCCACGGGTTCGGGTTGACCATCTTGATTTATTATGTTATATTTTATTGAGGGACATTACAAAACCCCCTCAAGCCACGCCTGGAATACAACAAAATTACAATACAAATCATGTACAATATAATGCTTCTCCAATAAGCAGATATGTACCAATACAAATTAGTAATCAATGCACATCAACACAATATATAGAAACTATAAGTTTTTTGCAATAAGTGTCCAACTACACTCTTACAACTATTAATATGCAATAACCACAAAGAGTGTACAATTAATCTATCTTTAGAACCAAGTATCAATATTGATTAATCATAGCAAGGGTTTCAAAGATTTGCAACAAGAGTGTTCAAAATATCTCACAAATGATTTTCTCAAAAATATAGCTCAAGAGATATTTGAAAAGTATGCTTGTAAAAATGTATTTGCACAATCAAAATACAAGCTTAGTGAGTCTTGCAATGGTGATGCAAAGACCCACTAGCTACAAGGTTTTCCCACACAAAGAGTATACATTATACTAGGGAAAAACCTTAGCTAAAACTCTCCAACAAAATCAAGCAATCAATCTCAAGTGAGGAGAGTTTTGAGCAAGTGTAGCTACTCAAGATCACTCAATAACACTCTCAATAAACTTGGTTTATCAAAGGAATCACAATAGGAAAGTGTATTGAGTTTGTATGTGAAAAATAGGCACTTAAAATTTCAGAGGATTTTCAAGATAATTTAAGTGCTAATCGTATCTTAATTTTTCAAATGAGCTTGTATATATAGGCATAGACAAAATTATGGCCGTTGGGGACTCAATGGGTATTATTAAAAATATTTTAAAATTGTTTAAGAAAATTAACCCCATTTAACCCTATTTACCTCGGTTAAAAGTTGGACCAACCCGAGAGTTTTGGGCACCTAATCCGTGGTTCGGTCGCCTGAACAGACACAATAGGAAAAGTGCATTTTTGAGGTTCAGGTGCCTAAATGTGGGTTCAGTTTGCTGAATCGAGGCGATTTCCAAAAGTTCGAGATTCGGTCACCCGAGGACCCTACGGTCATTTTTGGTTAGGTCACCCGAAACCAAGTCAACCTTCTGACTGGTCAAAGGTTCGGTCGCTCAAGGTGTTTTGAACACCAGGGTTCGGTTGCCCGAAACCTCACAAATTTGGCCTTTTATGTCCTATTTCAATTCAATTATTTCCCCTGATAATATAAGTGATTATGGGGACTATCTTATGTGTTTGTGTAAGGACCTAGGAACTTTTTAAGGTCTTTGAGTTAGTCCCAAAAACCCGGCGTCGATCAACCGAAGAGTGATCCCTAAGGTCATTTTAAGGTCTTGAGTTTATAGTCCTATATGCATGATATGTAGATTATTACAGACCTAGGATAATTATTATTATAGACCCGGAAGAATAAAATATAGATTACAACAAATAAAAAAAACATTCTGGGTCTTCATTTTCCTTCAGGTCTCCGAGTGCCATCATATGATATTGCCAAGATAAACATGCATATCAACTCAGCAGACATTAAATACCTGAATATTTGTCATAATTAAAACAGGGTATGACCTACAAGGTCAACATCAGTTTTTCTTCTTTGGGATATTAGTCGACAATTTCAAGCCAAATGTTGCCCGGATGAAATAGTCACCTAATTGGGAAGATTAGTCAACAAATTGGGCCAAATAGTCCATGAATTAGGTCAAACAGTCGACAATTTGCATCGGGATTCAGTCCCCAATGGCTATAAATGGCTAGTTTTCAAAGTAAATATATAATATATCATCCCAACAGCCATAAAATGGGTAGTAACCCATTTTACCTATAAATAAAAGTCCAAAGACTTGTTTTAGACATTGATTTAGTAGTTCATATATCATTCCCAAGCACGCCACATTTTAGTTCATATTTCACGTGCTTAACATCTCTCTTACTCTTTATTCTAGTTGTGAATCATTACATGGAGAGATTTGTGTGAGGTTTGATTGTATTTATTATGAGCTCTTGAAGGAGCATTATTATTGTAAATCATTTTCTTCCTCAAGTTGTAAAAGGGTTCTTAGTGAACCGTGGTTGAAGGTTCTTAGTGCACCGAAGTGTAAGGATTCTTGGTGAACCTTGCGGCCCATGGTGAGCGAAAGGGTGGTTCCCGTGTGAAGGTTCTTGGTGAACTGAACCTTGTGGCTCTTGGTGAGCGATAGGGATTATTCCTATTTGTGAAGGCTTCTCCGCTAGTGAAGGATGCATATAGTGAATTTTGGAATCCTTGAGTGTGTCTTAAGGCGTGGACGTAGGTAAGAGGCTGAACCACACTAAACATCGGTGTTAAGTTTCTCTTCTCTACACTCTTTTATTTATTTCTTGTACATGATTTATATTTTATATATTGTGATATAATTGCTTGTATCTTGTCAAGTTTTATTATTTTATAGAGGAAAGCCTAAATATGCAAAAAAGTCCATTCACCCTCTCTCCCCCCCCCCCCCTCTCTAGACTCTACTTTAGGGCCAACAAATGGTATCAGAGCAAGACACTTATATTATCAGAGTAATTTGAAGAGCATAAAGATCAAATGACATATATTGTGGACACCTCTTCCCAAGGACTATCCGTGACGAAACCATCGTTGTTTAACGGCTCCAACTGCCTAGCATGGAAGAATTGAATGATAATCTTCATTCATTTACATGATCTTGAGATGTGGCAGGTTGTTGCAAAAGGAGACTACATCTAAAAAAATGAAGAAGGGGAACCGAAAGAAATAGAAGAGACGTCAAACACGAAAAAAAAAAAAAAAAAGCTAGTACAACTTCAAAAACAAAACATTTTCTTTATTGTAGCTTAAGTGATAATGAATATAGTTGTATTTGCGAATGTGAAACCGCAAAAGAAATGTGGAATATGCTTCAAAACACCTATGAAGAGCCTAAGAAAGAAATAGGTTTTACCTTAGATTCATCTAGTGCTACTCACCTAGATACATTAGGAGAAACACATTCTTGATTCATAGCCAATGAACAAGAGGAAATAAGTTCGAATGATGATGATGATTATACTCCTTCATATGATGAATTAGTGAATAATTGTGCTAAATTATTTGATGAATTAGTTTTAGTAAAAAGAAAAAAAAATATTAAGAAAGAACTTGCTTTATTTAAACTAAGGGAACTCTCTTTGAAAGAAGAAAATAATTCCCTTAAAAGGGAAAATGAGGAGCATATTGAAAATGCTCAAAAAGACCGTGAAGTTTTTCAAGTAGAAGTAGGAAATTTGAAAAATCAAATTGAAAATTTTTTTTTTTTTAAATACTCTCTTGAAAAAGAAGATGAAGATCATGGAAAAAACTATTAATGAATTTACAAGAGGAAAAGAAAACTCCAATAAATTCTTAGGAGTTAAAAGAAATAGTTTTTACAAAAAGAATTTTAAATCCTCTTCATGGGTATGCCTCATTAAGAAAATATAGGGTTAATAAGGGAAAACCCTCACATGCAAACAAAATATGCTTGTATTGTGAAAGAAAAGGGCACATTCGTTATTTTTGCCCTTATAGAGGAGCTAGAGGCAAAGAAAGGAAGCTATAATCGGTAGTTAAGAAAATCAACCCCTTAGGACCCAAGGAAGAATGGTTACCAAAAAAAACTACATGATTTTTTGAATATTGCTTCCTTAGAACCTAGGATTAGAAAATAGGATTTAGGTAGATTTAACCAAACCTAGGTAAAAAGGGATAGTGATGACTAAGTGAATCTATATAGTGAAAAGTTTACAGGCACTTGCCAAAATTGTGCTTATGGTATAAAATCCCATATTACTCATAATAATTGTTTAATTACTACGATGGGGACTTTAGAAAAATAAGCCAATGTGATGAGTTCAAATGATAAATCCATTATGATATTTTGACTATGTTTATCCTTATTAGTTGGTTAATTTCTATTTAAAAGTATTGGCTATAACTTATGGGATAAAGTAAGCATGCACACCCTCACAAGCTCTATAATTAGGCTTATTCTTTAAAGACTAGAAAGGAATGAAACAATATGTGATTTTGTAAGACATCAGTCTTCATAAGATATCATTCCTTCAAAATGTCCAAGGGAAAAGGACTTAACTAGCCTATTTTTAGGTGAAAATAGAAACGTTCTATTTCTGATTTGAATAACTTAGGTTTTGAATAAAGGATTCAAAAGCATACTTTAGTAAGTAAATCCATCTCTTATGGACAAGAGATATATTCCTTAGTTACATAATCTGTTTTTGATGATATATGCTTAAAATTTAGAAACATAGTAAGAATATCTAAAGCATAACATAACTTATCACATACATGAAGTTGAGTTTTAGGGGATTGAATCATAACAACTTGCTCACTTTGAACATAAATGTTGAATGCTTGATCAAATTTCAAAGGCATTCTTAAGGCATGAAAATTCAGTCATCACCTAGGATCAATATGCCCAACTCTGGTAGTAGAAACCTTCTCAAATTCTAGTTATGAGCACTAATAGATTCTAAAGTAGTTTTCTACTTATGAATACTCATAAGTATAATTTCGCGCCAAATTTGAGGCATTTACTAAGGAATTCGTGTTTTCATTGTCTCAAGATAGAGTATCCCTCGCTCTATGCTTGACATGAGAGAAAACTCCTTAACCAGTAGCATTCTTTTCCATAGGAAATCTTTACCAAATCATTGGTAAAGAATTTTATATTCATAGTATTATATTCTTGCTCAAAATTATGAGTATATACTTAGTTTATGGCACTTTCCCATTAGTGGCAAATCGGGAGAACATGTCTCCTATTACCAAGAGCATTGTTCAATAAAGTTTTGTATAATCCTAAATGCTCATTGCCGAGTAGTAAGGACATACTTATCATGCTTAAATCGCAAGCATGAAATCGTTATGGAAAATGTCCACTTATAATTACTTTGAAATTATGTAATAAATTGAAAAATAGCTCTCGAGCTATACTCAAATCTGATAAGCATCCCCTTCCAAGGAATATACGACTCATTATTTGGATGCTAATCTAGAAAGCAATACCAAAGTAATTCAGAGAGGTTATTTTAACATTGGAATTATCTACCTCTTATCTAAAACTCACTTTGTTGAGATATTTGCTCAACAAAAGCTTCAAGAGCTCAACAAAATGCTTAGAAAAATTCAATATCATATATTATGCTATGCTTATATAGACATATCCTAGAGCTGCTAACTTGCCACATAAATCAACATCTCTTACCGTTAGAGGAAAATTTGTCCTCTGTAGTGGCAATAATGGAAGCCTCTGAGTGCCAAGTGATGAATAGACTAGATCTTATCCTTAACTCACTTGAATCAAGGTAAGTCTTGCTTTGAGAATCAAATAAGAAACTTCTTAGGATGAAAAGAAACTTTTTAGATCCTTACAATCATTCGTGCCAAACGTTGAATAGACATGAAATTCATCTTATCAAAATCTCAAAGCAATAATAGGTTCTCTAAATAAACATTCATGATTGATCAAGAACCTATTTACCATAAGCATCATTGTGTTTGTGCAATGCAATTAGTTGTCGAGCATGCACTAACTTATGGTTGATTCAAAAAGAAGAAAAATTTCTTCTTATACTCTTATTTATTCATCGTTGAAGTATCCCTTGTAAGAGTATCTATTCCATATTCCATTGAGAGTTTCACTCATAAGTACTCAATCAATTGTTGCTTAATCAATTACAATAATATAATTCTTAATTTTCAAAATCATTCATTCTTCATAAAGTATGAAATTAGTCATGGAAGCTAATCTAGTAAAACTGATGGTTTGGTTCTGCACCAAACTATCAGTGGTTTCAAAAGAAACCATCAACAGAAATCAACCAAGGTAGGTTAACGTTTTGGTTCAGCACATACTCGCCTCACCAACATGAAATTGGTCTTAATATGCTTTTAGGCCACTTTAAGCTAAATAAATAGTTCTTCTTCTTTTTTTTATGATGATCAAAGGGAGAGAAGTAGCCTGGTGTTATAGGTTGGTTACTATAGGTAGGTGTATTAAGTACAAATTTGTGGCAGTGCTTAAAATGATTTAACTAAAAGTTTGGATTTGCTACTTAATATGTTTTAATGAAAGTTCTGTTCGTTTGTTGCTTTATCTTAAAGAACTTTCTAATTTTTGTATTGTTTATTATATAGCTCCTTTGAATATGAAATATCTAGTTGAATAATTTAATTGCGCCTTATATGCATATAGTAAGGGGAAGCAAAATTTATAACTTATTCAAACTATATGCATAAATCAAGGGGGGGCTTTCAATAATATCCTGTAAGAACACCAATGGTTTTCCATCATCAAAAAGGGGAAGATTTTTAGCCTTGGTAGCTACATGATCTTAATTATCATGTTTTGATGATAACAATCCATTAGTGGTTCTAAGTAAAATAATTTTTGCATATCAAGATGATAAGTACAAACTCAAATGTAAAGATTAAGTAAAATTTTAATAGGTTAGACATCTCAAAAAGGAGGAGATTGTTAGCCTTAGTGACTACATAATTATATTTAATGTGTTTTGATGATATTAACATTTTTATAGTTCCAAGTGCAATCCTTCTTTGCAGATCAAGTTAGTATAGGTACAAGTGACAAATACATGAAGGAACTAGATCAAAGGCAAAGATCGAACAGAGTAGACGTTTGAGTAGGAAAGATCAAGATGGATACTTACTCAGAAGAACTCAAGCACATCCAAGGAAGCTAATGTAGAATCATATGTAATGGGGAATGTTTGAGCAAAAGTTGAGCAAAATTCATGTGCATATTAGTACATACAATGTTGACTCTATGAGTCCAATATTGTTTTGATAATGACAAATCACATAATATCTCACATGTGCATTGAGATTGTGAACATGATCATTACTTAGCATGCACGGAAGGTAAGAAAGTCGTGGAAGCCATGAGGATCTTAAAGCATATATAACCTCACACACTCCATGGAATTTGAAGAGCGAAATGATGAAGAAGCTTCAAGTTTTCAATTGTAATGGGTATTTAGTATTGTTTAAATTTACATATCTCATATGATGTAGTTGGAAGCTCAAAAAGACCTAAACTGATCTTAGGACACATACATTTCATGAAAAATCTATTTAAATTAGTTCTAGGTTGGATAGTCATTGTAGAGGCACAATAAGTCTGAAAAATAAAGGCCTCGTCAATGAACATCCTGGCCTCGTCGATGAATGATCTGCTCTCGTCAACGAGAAAATACTGAGAGCTCAAAAATCTCAGACAGACCATTCAGCGATGAACTCATGTTCTCGTTGGTGAACGAGTGTTGAACACTCGTCGATGAACGTGTGCCCTCGTCGACGAGTACATCACGCTAAACAACACTCCAATGTGGACATGGATGGAAATCTTTTATTTTAAATTATCCAAAGGCCAGAAATCTTGCAGATGGCGAGAACACTTATAAATACAACCTCTAAACCCTAGGGCATCACTTTTTGCATACTTATTGAGAGCTTTGAAGGTATTACAAACTTCTTGCCTGCACTCCAAGGCATTCACATCAAGTTTGGGCATTTCGTGTGTTGAGTTTCAAGATAAAAGGGTGTTCATTCATATGATCTTGTGCAAATTGTTGAGTTTTTGAGTATGATCCCTGTCTTGATACTGACAAAGCATAAGTTTCTTATGCGTGTATTTAGTTATTGAATAGGTTATAATTCAACACACACATAAGTAGACTGGAAATGGAAGCCTAGAGGAACAAAAAGCTCCCACCATCCTGGCACATTCCATGAAGTCTTAAAGAGCAAAGATGAAGACATTTAGTTTTTTTTTTATTGTATATGCATTTAAGTTTTTATTATTTGGTCTGTAATAATGCTTGCATTTGCATGATATGGTTATATGCTCAGATAGGACCTTAGACTTACTGTAAGGAACCAGACCAAACTTTGGTCGACCGAAGGTTGACCGAAGTTGGATTTTTTAGGTCAAATTAAGGGCAAAATAGTAAATTTTAATGCCCTTGGTCGACCGACCATTCTTGAGTTATAATCCAACGGTCGACCAAAAGCACTATTTGTCGAGGTCAAAATTTGACCAAGCCTCGGCCGACTGAATCTAGTATGCACAAATTGGCTCGGTCAACCGGGCTCTGTCAACATATTGACTTCCCTTGATCGACCTTTCTATTTTGAACGCACCTCCCTTGGTTGACTGAATCATAAACCTCTGACGCCCCAACTACTTGATCAACCAAACCCTGTAGTTCAAATTGGCCTTGGTCGACCGAATCTATATTGAAAAGCAAGGTGTAGTCCCAAGAGGAGGGGTGAATTGGATTATACTTCGTTTATTTCTTTGAGCTGATTCTTGACTTGTTTTTTTAATTCTTTAATCACTAAAGAACTTAGTTTCCTTTATCCAATCAACATCACAATTAAACAACCAATCAATTAAACACAATATTCAAACCAAACAACCAATTAATTTTTCAAGTATAAGTTAACTGCAGCACTATTAGATTAATGGAAGTATGCAAGATTCAACACTCTTTGGAATATAAACACATTCAAACTTTAAACCATTCAGCCACAATATATCAATATATTAAATTCAACTTTCAGCTTTTGTTGTTAGCCCTAGTTATAAATTTGAATTAAGCCCTGTATATATGAAATTTGTACTTGCTGATATAAAGCCTTGTATTGATGGATTTGTTTCTTCAATATGATGTGCAATATAACATTCAATCAACACAATATTCACACTCTTCCCAATATTCAAAACTCAAACTAAACTCTCAGTTAATTTATCTTTGGGATGTTAACCAAGTAACGTACTCCCGTATGGTTTCCGCAATATATGGTGTAACCAACGTACTCCTTTTCGGTTTCCGCAACCCAAATCAAAATTAGACTTCAAGTTTACTTGATTTCTAAATTACGTAGTTTGTATGATTTAGATATTCAAAACATCCACACAATTGTATATGTACTGAAAATAAAGAGTAAGGGAAAGAATGAGTGAGACGGAGATTTTTACGAGGTTTGGCTTATATCCAACCTACATCCTCGCCTTTGGAAAACCACCAAAGGATTCACTAAACTTGTTCTTTTAACGGGCGGAACAAACCTTTACTACACTCCTTGGTTAAGGCTAGAGCTCGCCTTCTCCAAACGATATCCCCTCGTCTGGTCACTCCTTAACTAGGCTAAAGTCCACCTCTCTAAGTAATATCCCTTGCTTAGCCAATGATTCAAACAACCCTTGGAATCGTCAATCTACAAGAAATAAATAAAATAGATGCATACAAAGAACTCGCTCCTCAAAGAGCTGGTTAGTACAACAATTATAGCACAACTAATATACATCAAAGTAAATAACAATATGGAAATTAACTTGAAACTCAATGAAGTATATCAACGATTAATTCTTTCAATGATTGAAAGATTTAGAATTTGTAGCACAATTCTAGTGGAAGAATATCAGCAAAAACTCAGTTGAATTCATGCACAATATGTGAGCTTGAGAGCCAGAGAGAGCCTTGAGAATTTGAGAGCAATTGAGAGAGATTTTGAATTTTTGCTGAATTTTAATTCTTGGTTTCATTGATTCAATGATCTTTGAAGCTTATTTACAGACTTTAAAAAGTATGTAACTTGATCCCCAAGTGACTTGGAGTATTCCCCAAGTTTTTACAAATTTTAAGCCCCAAGCAACCTCATTTAAAAATTTGACAGTTATGAAAAAAATTCAAAACAGTCGCGTGGCAGTAGACTGTCCATTTGTGGTAGTCATCTATCCAGTTAAACCAAGGGGACATCAAGGTGGCATTCGGCTGTCCAAACACGAACAAATGCCTCAAAGTGCACTAACAGCCGACTATCCAGTTCTTGACAGTCGTCTGTCAAGTTGTCAACTTCGAGCACCCTTCAGTTTTTTGATCATAACTTTTTCTGTGTAACTCCAAATTTGACGATATTGGTGTCAAAAGAAAGATAAAATAAAATTATACAACTTTTATGTTGAAAAAATTTTAAAATAAGTATTTTTGGATAGAGAAAAATGCACCTCAATGCGGATATAGAAAAATTGATAGCATTTGGAAAATCCTCTTTTTGGTGCTTTTCATTCCAAAAATGATTTTTAACCTTTTTGAAACAATTTTTGACCTTATAAAAATATTTTTCAAGTATGTTCAAAGGTATCTACGTCTAATAAATTTACCTAAGAGTTTCATGCATCCATATTGAAATTCTTTAAAATACTTACATGAAATTTCCTAAACTCTTTCGAATTTTCAATTCTTGAATTCCTTGAGGCTTTTATACTTGTTTCATCTTTCTTTAAGCTTTCATCAAGTTATCTTTAATCCTCATGCTCTCATGATCTTCAAGATTTATCTTTAACTCCATTTTTGAATCCATGCTTTAAGCTTCATATTGATCATCCTTCTTTGAAATATAAGTTTTTATGAATTCTTTAAACTTGCATTCATCATTAAGTCTTAAAAATACATCGCTTAAACAAAGCATGTTAAGTTCTACTTGTTTGTTAGCATCAAAACAAGATGTTAAGCCTTGTAAGGCCAACATATATGAATGGTAAACCAACCTTTGCCTTGGTCGTCCGAACCCACGAAGGGTTCAAAATTACCCTAATATGGTCAACCAAACTTACAATTCAAAACGACCATGGTCGACCGAACATCAATGCTCGGTCAACCGACTCGAGCTTAAGTCGATCGAACCTCGCGGGTCTACTATTTTTAACTGTGCTAATCAGGGGCTAATTTTTAATTAAACTTTTTTCAAAATACCCAGCGTGTCCTTAACGGTCATATTTTGAGTAAAATCTATAAAAAAAACCCCCCTCATAACCTCAAATTAAAAACTTTGATTAGCCATAATTTTCTCTCAAATTTATTTTAACTTTTCCTAATCCAAGTTCCCTCAAATCTATTTTTATTGCAAAATTTTTTTCTTTGGGGCAAATCTTTTCATACTCTCCAGACTCTCTTTGATTCTTTCTTTGAAAACATTTTTTGAAGAGAGTATTTTTATTGGGCATTTATTTTAGAGTGTGTTTATTGCAAAAACCTTTTCATGCATAAATCCTAACTTCTCCAAATATCTTTTTTTGCAAATCTTTGTTGGAGAAAACTTTTATTACAATTTGATCTTTGGAGTTTTTATTGCATATTTAGTTCACATCAAAGATCATATATGTATTGTTTTTGCAAAAATATTTTTAGAGCAAAGCCCTAAGTTCTCCTACTGTTTTTATTGAAATATATTTTAGGAGAAAATTTTTATTAGGGACAAAATCTTTGAAGCATTTATCATATATATTCTTTTCAAAGATTACAAAATCATTTTTAGAAAAACACCCTTACTCTACTGAGCTTATATCATATCATAAGAGAGTGCATGTATATGAGCTTAAATGTGTACATCCCAGCTTATTGTTTGAAACGTGTAATATGAACAAAAATGGTTTTAATGTATTGGTTGGGTTCATCTCATAAATTGAACTCGGGAGTCTGAGCCCCATAAGTGAGACCGGTTGGGTTCAGCCCGTAAATTGAACTGGAGAGTTTCAGCCCCATAAATGAGACCGGTTAGGTTCAAGCCAAAAATTGAACCGGGGTGTCTCCACTCCGTAAGGGAGACCAGTTGGGCTCAACTTGGTGATTGAGCTGGGGTTTTTCCTCACCCCGTATAAAGAGGTGTTGTAAACGATTTCTGCTCCGCTCGTTAAGTGAGCAGGTTTAGTGGAATCCTTGGGGGGTATGCCCAAGGCGGGGACGTAGGCTGGTTTGGCTGAACCTTGATAACAAATATCGTGTGTCTCTCTCTCCTTATCTCATTTAATTACTGCACTTTAACTTCCGCATGTGTATGCTTTTATTTAATGTTATAATTATTTGCATGCACACCTCTATTTAAATGAGATGTAGCACTCATGTATGTTTGCACTAATTGGAAAATCATTTTTCATGCACGCTTTAAATTAAAATGGGATATGATGTGATGCACGTATGCAGATATTTAATTACAGTGAATGCCATATTTGCTTTAAATATTTGCTTCCTTGATTGATTGGGGGAATTAAGAATGCTTAGACAAACCCTAGGTTGTGTAATACTATTGTCATCTGGTTTAAACTAGGAAGAAATATTTTATGCCCAATTCAACCCCCACTTGGGATTACACCAATTCCAACACAAACAAGTCGGGTATTGAGGTTTGGTAAACAAGGTATCGTTTTTGATATATTGATCTTTATTCTCAAAGTTTTGTACTCTCACAATCATATTGTTAAAAGATCTGTTGAGAGCAAGATCTTGACTTTTTCATATAATATATTACCTAAAGAATTTTTTTAAGAACTTATTAAAGCGTAAATCCTTGAAAGCATTCACTATTATATATTATATTCAAAGATTTCATATCAACTTCATTTTTGCAAGTAACTATTTGTTTAGATCTTTGGAGCCAAACTGTGCTTCATATGCTTTTACAAAGATCATTTAGTTGGATTCAATCTTTGAAGCATAATAGTCATATCTATATTTATACAAAGATTATTAAAAGACCTTTTTGACCACATCACGTACACTCATTGAGCTTCACGTTATATCATTTGAGTATGTATGAGGATTTAATTGTACTCATTAGCTTGTTAAGGAGTGTTTGAGTTTTGTAGAAAATTGTAATTATTGTTGTATTGACGGTTCAGGTTATGAACTGGGTTGAGGAGGAAGCTACGCCTATTGTAAGCAGCGGATTGTAATGGAAAGCTCCGTCCTAGTTAAAGGAGCGGGATTAGTGGAATCCTTGAGTAAGTTGCTCAAGGCAATGACGTAGGCTAGGTTGGCTGAACCTCTTAAAAACTGTATTTGCATCTCTCTTTCCCTTAACTCTTTTAATTTCCGCTTGCATTTAATTTTGTGGTTGTTGTGTATGTGTTAACAGGTTAGTATGTCAATATAATAATAGGGAAAGATTGATTGATTAATAAAATCACACATTAAAATTAATAAGTTGAGAAATACTGAACTACTTGTCATCTAAGTTGTACGTGTATGGTTGTAAGTAGTTCAAAATTAGAACTTGAGTGACACAAATTTTAAAATACCCAATTCACCCCCTCTTGGGATTACACCTTAATTAACATACAAGTATATAGGATATCACTTGAATGAAAAATAAGTTTTTCATAGTTTGACACTTGAGAGTTTTCAAAAACAAAACAATGAGTTTTATGGAAAATATCCTATACTCAACTTTGATTAAAATAGGACATAAGAGTATATAGGATATCACCAAATCATAAGTTCAGTACTTATGAGTTTTCAAAGAAAAAAATAAGAGTTTTATTTAAATATCATTTACTCGGATATATTTTTATATGGGACAAGTTTTAAATCATATTAGTGTTATAATCTTTTAAAAACTTGGTCCTGGTTGGGTTTATAACCTCAGTTATGCACCTCTCATATTTCCTGAATACCCATTGGTATTTGGGGTATAAATTTTACTAGAAAAGTCCAAAAAGGGTGATCTTGATAATTATGGAAAGCTAAGAAAAAATCTCACTGATTTGGGATATTAATTGATAATTTGGGGCAAGTTGTAGAATATCTCAAGCAAAATATTGCCCAGATGAAACAATCTACTAATTGGGGCAATTAGTCGACGAATTGGGGCAAATAGTCCACGAATTAGGTCAAATAGTTAACAATTTGCGTCTAGATTTAGTCCCCAATAGCTATAAACGGCTAGTTTTCAAAGTAAACATATAATATATCATCCCAACAACCATAAAACAACTAGTAGCCCAGTTTCCCTATAAATACAAGTCTAAAAACTTGTTTTAGACATCGATTTAGTAGATCAAATATCATTCCCAAGCATAGCACATCTTAGTTCATATTTCAAGTGCTCAACATCTCTCTTAATCTTTATTCTAGTTGTGAATCATTATTTAGAGAGATTTGTGTGAGGTTTGATTGTATTTATTATCAGCTCATTCAAGGAGCATTATTGTTGTAAATCATTTTCTTGCTCAAGTTGTAAAATGGTTCTTGGTGAACTGTGGTTGAAGGTTCTTGGTGAACCGAAGTGCAAGGATTCTTGGTGAACCTTGCTGCTCATGGTGAGTGATAGGGATTTGTTCCAATTTGTAAAGGATTCTCCATCATTGAATGAGGCTTATAGTGGATTATGGAATCCTTGAGTCTGTCTCAAGGAATGGACGTAGGCAAGATGCCAAAACACGTTAAACATCGGTGTTAAGTTTTTCTTTCTTACACTTTTTTATTTATGTCTTGTGCATGATTTATATTTTATATATTGTGATATAATTGTTTGTATCTTGCCAAGATTTATAATTTTGTAGAGGAAAGTCTAAATACACAAAAGAGTCCATTCACTCCCCCTCTAGACTCCACTCTAGGGCCAACAACATGCACGCCATAAATTAGAAGGAACTAAAAGTGAAGACTATGGCAACTATCAGACTTTGTCTGGTTGATGACGTGATGTATCATGTCATGGATGAGGAATCACTAGCGGCAGTTTGGTTGAAATTGGAAAGTTGGTATATGTCCAAGTCATTGACGAACAAGCTTTCTCTTAAGTAGAAACTCTATGGTCTTAAGATGTCAGAGGGTCCATATATGAACCAACATATCAACACGTTCAACAAGATCATCAGTGATTTGAAGCAAGTTGATGTGAAGTTCGAAGACAAAGACAAGATGTTGATGTTACTGAATTCCCTACTTGCTTCTCCTA
This sequence comes from Malania oleifera, assembly GCF_029873635.1. NCBI lineage: Eukaryota > Viridiplantae > Streptophyta > Magnoliopsida > Santalales > Ximeniaceae > Malania > Malania oleifera. The sequence goes on from NC_080428.1 coordinate 53,692,387, forward strand.
CATACAAAAATTTGATTACAACTCTGATGTGGGGAAAAGAAACTCTCAAATTGGAGGAGATCACAAGTGCTCTATTAGGTTTTCATCAGAGGAAGAAAGCCAGTGATGAGGATTTTCAAGGTGAAGGGCTTATGGTGAGGGGTAACTAGGAATGTTGGAGAAACAAGTCTCGGAGTGGATCGAGTAACAATAAATCTAGGTCTAAATCCATGAAGAGGAAGGACATAAATTTGTTATAAGTGTAGGAAAAAAAATGGCACATAAAACGAGATTATCTAGAGAAAAAGAAGGGGAATACAAAGAATAAAGAGGGCCCATCACAGTCAGCGAATGTAGCGAAAATAGAAGACTTGGAGAGTGGTGACGAGGATATGCTTTCTGTTTCATCCAATTCAGATCATCTCATAGATTCTTGGATTCTAGATTCAACATGCTTCTATCACATAACACCCAATAAAGATTGGTTTGACACCTATAGGTTAGCAAATTCTGTTTTTGTTTTAATGGGTAATGATGCTTTATGCAAAGTTGTTGGAATAAGGAATATCTGAATTAAAATGTTTGATGGTGTTGTTAGAATGTTGTGTCATGTTAGACATATACTGGATTTAAGGAAGAATCTGATTTCATTAGGCACTTTTATATTATAATGAATTTAATTACAAGTCTACAAGTAGAGTAATAAAGATGAGTAAAGGTGTCTTAACAATAATGAAGGGGCAGAAACTAGTAGGAAATATTTATGCACCGCTAGGTACCACAATTGTAGGTGGAGTTGCTGCTGCAGAGTCTGAGTCAGATAGCACAGTCTTGTGGCATATGCGGTAGGTCATATAGGTGAGCATGGGATGATGGAGCTTCATAAGAGAAATCTATCAAAGGGTGTCAAAATATGCAAGCTTAATTTCTGCAGGTATTATATTCATGGGAAACAGATTAGGGTGTAGTTCAAGACAGTTACACACAAGATAGAGGTAATTCTTGTCTATGTTCATAAAAATGTTTGGGGGGCTGTAAGGGAAGCATCACGAGGATGACATATGTATTTTGTGAGTTTTATTGATGACTACTCACAAAAGGTTTGGGTGTACTTCATGCGGCACAAATAAAAAATGTTTGCCAAGTTCAAGTTGTGGAAAACTAAAGTAGAAAACCATACAAGGAGGAAGATCGAATGCCTTAGGTCCTACAATGGTACTAAGTACACAAATTGAAAGTACACGGAGTTGTGTGAGCAGTAGGGGATTAAGAAACACTTCATAGTACATAAGACACCACAACAAAATGGTGTAGTAGAAAGGATGAACAGAATAATAGGTGAAAGAGCTCATTGTCTCAAGTTGAATGCACAGCTTGCAAAGAACTTTTGGGTAGAACGAGTGAATATAGCATATTTATTGATTAACATGCCACCTAGTGTAGCACTAGATGAGAATTTAGCAGAGGAGGTGCAGACAGGCACCGCGGTAAAGTACTTTGGTTTAAGGGTGTTTGGATGTCCAACTTACGTGCATGTTTCTAGTGAGGAGAGATCAAAGCTTGATGCGAAGTCTAGACAGTGTATGTTTTTTTAGGGTATCAAAAAGAGGTGAAAGGCTTTAAGCTCTGGGATCCGAAGGCAAACAAGGTGGTGATTAGTAGAAACATGGTTTTTGATGAGAAAGCCATGTTGTAACGTACTTAGGAAGAAGAGAAACGTATGCTAGAAAATTGCAACAGCAATGAGCATGTGGTACAGGTAGAGCTAGAGATCCATGGTAGAGAAGACAATGTTCAAAATATAGGGAGTTCTAATTCAGGAGATCAACAATATCACTGTGTAGCTATAGATAGACCTAGACATGCTATCAGGCCACCCACCAGGTATGGTTTTGATGATTTGGTTCCTTATGCACTCATTACTAGTAACGGAGATCCTACTACTTTTCAAGAGGTGATACATTACCAAGAGAAGAGTAGATGAATGGGTGCTATGGTGGAGGAGATTGAGTTTCTTCATAAGAACCAAACATGGGAGTTAGTGGAGCTTTTAGAGGGGAATAGAGCAATAAGATGCAAATGAGTGTACAAGAAGAAAGAAGCAATATCAAAAAAGGAGGGAGAAAAGTTCAAGGCTCTTCTTTACTCATAGAGAAAAAAGGGTTAATTATAATGAGATCTTCTCCCCTGTGGTCGGACACACTTCCATCAGGGCAGTGTTGGGTTTGGTAGCACATTTTGATATGTAGTTGGAGCAGATGGATGTAAAGATAGCTTTTCTTTATGGTGATTTAAAGGATCTGATTTACATGATACAACCAGAAAGGTTCAGTAAACCTAGACATGAACACTTAGTCTGTAAATTGAGAAAATCACTTTATGAGTTGAGGTAGTCTTCGAGGTAGTGGTACAAGCGATTTGACTCCTACATGATCTGGATTAGCTACAAGAGAGAATATGATTGTTGTGTTTATGTGAAGAGCCTTGATGATGATTCCTATTTTTTATTTTTTTGTTACTTTATGTAGATGATATGTTGATTGTTGTGAAAAGTATGAGTGAGGTCAATAAGTTGAAGATTTTATTGAGAAAAGAATTTGACATGAAGGATTTGGGTGTGGCCAAGAAAATTCTTGGGATGGAAATTCGTAGGGACAAAACTTCTAGGAGATTATAGTTATCTCAGCGTAGCTATGTTGAGAGGGTATTAGAAAGGTTCAACATGGATAATGCAAAACCAATGAGTACACCTTTGGTGAATCATTTTAGATTGTCTACCGCTCAGTGCCCAAAGACATATGATGAAGTTCAAGACATGTCAATTGTTCCATATGTTAGTGCAGTGGGGTGCTTAATGTATGCTATGGTTTGTACAATACTGGATTTGTCAAAAGTTGTTAGTGTGGTGAGCAAGTTTCTATCAAATCTGAGATGACAACATTGGGATGCAGTCAAGTGGATTTTCAAATACTTAAAGGGTACTATAAACTATGACATCATGTTTGGCAGACAACATGGTAATCCTTCAGTTGTGGGATATGTAGATGTAGATTATCTAGGGGACTTGGATGACAGGAGGTCTACCACAGGTTATGTATTCACTCTTGTGGGGAGCCCTATTTGTTAGAGGTCTATGGTTCAGTCTCTAGTTGCACTATCTACTATTGATTCAGAGTATATGACAGTGGTTGAGGCTGCCAAGGAAGCTTTGTGGCTTACTGGGTTGGTCAAGGAGCTGGCTATCCAGCAAGGTGGAGTTCAGTTGCATTATGATAGTCAGAGTTCCATTTATTTGGTAAAGCATTAGGTGTATCATGCGAGGACCAAGCAGATAGATATGAGCTTTCATAAGATTAGGGAAATGGTTTCTTCTGGTAAACTATTGTTTGAGAAAGTTCACACTTTTGAGAATGCAGCAGACATGTTGACAAAGCATGTTACCACAGATAAATTCAAGCACTCCTTGGACTTGATTAAAGTCTCCAGATGCTAGATGGGAGGTGTCCCAGCCTATTGCTTCAGATGGAGTTCCAAGTTATATATATTTTTTTCTCCTAAGGGGTGAATATTCATCAGGGTGGAGATTGTTATAGTATGTGACTCATATCGAGTGGAACATGTGTATAGAGAAAGCAGGTTGATGCCGAAAATGGAGTGGAGCAGAACAATAATGTCAACCATTTGGGCTTGTAATTTATTATTTTATTGGCTAGGATGATTAATGGGTTGGGGGCAATATGGTACAGGGGTATTTGAGGAATTTTTCTAATACCTCTGCATGCCTAGGGTTAGTATAAATACATATGATGTAACCTTACTTTGATGTAGTGAAATCCAGTCGCCGCTTGCTCTTGTGGATGTAGGCATATTGGTCGAACCACGTTAAATCTGTGTGTTTTTTGTTGCTTTATTTCAATTTTTTTCTGTACTATTCATCATAATTGTCTCACGTTTCACGACACTATTACTACAATTATGGTTTTTGAATTATTATAAAATTTATATTTTATTGATAAATTGTATTTGTACTTATTGTGTTCAATATAAAATAAGAGAGAGAGAGAGAGAGAGAGAGAGAGAGAGAGAGAGAGAGAGAGAGAGAGAGAGAGAGAGAGAGGAGGGTTAAATAAGAGAGAAATTAATTAAATAGTTAAATGAGCCATTATTAGGAATTTTAGGAGTTAAAAAACCAACAATTAGAAATTAATTGTATAGTTAAAAAATTCAAAATTATAAAAACTTAATTATAGTTTTGGAGGCATATAATTATAGGATGACCTACTTTAATATATAGTATAGATATTATATCTTGAGAAAATTTTTGTGGACTTACATAATCGATTTTATAAAAATTTGGAGTAAAATGTTTGACATTTTGGGAGTATGGATTTTTTTTTGCAACTGGGGGTTGGTTTGCCCTTTATAAACACCTTTTTTGGACTTACATGGTGGCATATATGATGATGCTTAGATTATTTTGTTGTCCCCAATAAAGTTGTCAATTTTGTTGTTGTCAAAGAGTGGATCGCTACTCCAAAAGCTGGTGAGATGGAAGTTTGATGAAAATTTGTCATAAATTGTGAGATATGAAAAATGGAAAATAGTCTTGGGAGGTCTCGATGACATCCAAATGGATCTTTCCACCCTTTGCAAGGAGAAACTTTTAGATGGAGAGAGGGAGAGTTTAGAGTTTGAATGTGTACTCACCTCTTTTCGGAGGGGGTCCCTCAAAGAAAACTTAACCATCCTTTACATTTGATTTCTGAGTGGGTGGTTACCTATGAATTGATAATTGCCCATGTACAATTATTATATGCGCGTGGGTTCATGCGTGACCACTAACTATGTAATGACCCAGAAAATAAAATAACAAAAGAAAATCAGAAAAATAGATTTTTGGCCGGAGAAGCAGAAAATCAGCGACGGTTTTGGAAAGTTACCGTGGAACGTTAAAGGTGAAACGGTAATTTTGGAGTCAGTTAATAGAAAACCGGCGACAGTTTTCTAAAAGGCACAAAAAACCGGCGACGATCTTTTGGCCAATGCTGAAAATTATAAAATGCCGAGAGTTTTATTTTGTTAATCAAAATAAAACTATTCTTTCTCTCCTCTCAAAACCCACGGCCCCTCTCCCTTCTCTCTTCAATTTCTGCTCCAATAAGCCTCAATTTGATGATCAAGAACCACCACAGGGTTCTTGGGAAGATTCTCCACAATGTAGGTGCAGCAGAATTTTAGTTTGATGTTTTGGGGCACCATTCCAAAATTGAGGTAGGGATGTTATTTAGATGTTTTTGGGCTGATTATTAATTTATTGCAGGTATAAGCTTAGATAAGAATGTATTTTTAAAATTAAATTAAGAAAATGGGATTTTGGTAAAATGTAGGGTTTGGTGCAGATGTTGTAGACTGGCTAGGTTTTAGTCGGCGTTTTTAGAAACCTAGGTAAATAATAAGTAGTTTATAAATTCAGGAAATATGGGTATGATAGTTATTTTGAGAAATTCAATTGATTGACAGAGGAATGTATATGTGTATAATTTCAGGTTTATGGAATTATGAATGTCATGGGCATAAGTTAGAAAGTCAGTAGACGAGCCTAGTTTGTCAGGTAAGGGAAATATGCTATGTTAGGAATTTCAGAATGATTATTTAAATTATATGTTTTTCCAGATTATTATTCAGTTCATGAATTATTTGTATATCAAGAAATACGGTTTTTTCAGTATATGAGATATTTATTTATGTAGTTGTGTGGCATGAGACAATATTAGATCAGTATATGAATTATACAGTTTTCAGACTACTACGATTTACAGTACGTATGCAGAAATATGTTTTATCAGACTTAACAGAATTAAGAATTACAAAGTATATACAGACAGATGTTTTATAGCATATGCAGATTTCTATGATTTCCATAATTTTAAAACCATAACACTATGATTACAGTGTATCTAGTTCAGATTTTACAGATCAACTTTTGATGTTATGGTGATTTCCATAACACTATGTTATTATAGTTTATATAGTTTAGATATTACAGTATTTACAGAGTAGCTTTCGGTGTTATGATTATTTTTCATAACACTATGATATTATAGTGTTTTCAGATCAGTTTACGATGTTATGGTTATTTTGGAATCATGATGAAATAGTAAGATATATATAGGAAATAGTATATATAGTATCGGACCGTGATGAATCAATTTATGTGCAGTCAGTAAAGCACGATACCATTGCTATTACAGATCAGAGTGCAACCACACATCTTAGATAGTGTGTGACCTTCCGTCAACCATGCCTGGAGGGATTGCAGGCTCCCCAGAAGGCTGGGTTGAGGTGGTCGGTTTGACGAGATAGATACCAGTACCGTGCCTAGGAGAGGTTGCAAATTGGTCGGGCTGAGGATTGGTAAAGTTACAGATGACTTGCCTGGTAGGCGAATCAGTGTTAAGTCCCGCCTATGGGCCGCACAACCCTGTCATGAGGGGTTAAATCATGACGTACAGTTTTTCAGGGTATTATCAAAGTTTTGTATATGTATACAGATTTACAGAATATCAGCAGATATATTATGATACTAAAAGTATGAAAAAGTAGAAAATTCAGATATTATAGTTGAATTTAAAATTATAATAGATATAGGTTGTACTGTATATTGTTTTACCAGCTTTTGCAATTTCAGATATTTATTAGCATGGTTTTTATGTAGTTCAGTTGCCACACACTAGTAATAACATATTTACTCTTACTGAGCGTTGTCTCATCCCAGTGATTTAATATTTTTCAGGTGATCCAGTTAGGCAAGCGGATCAGGCTCGTAGATAGAGAGGGCAATTACACTACCCTGTTTGTAGGGTAAGTGTATTCAGGAGATTGTATTTTTGAGTAGATGATACTGAGGTGATGTGTATATATGTATGTATGGTTTGAGAAGAATTACTAAATTTTGGTATTATAAATATCGATGTACAATTTTATATTTTTTCCGCTGCATAGGTGTGTAATATGATCAGAATTTCCTTAGTACTCATTTGAGGCTTGAGATGTTATAGTAGATATTACAAGGGTATCAGAGTAATTTTAATTATAAAAAAAATGGTATAGATTTTCGGGTTGTTACAAACTACTTCAATGGTGGCAGTTTTGTTAATCCTTTCCAATTTCGCATGTGATGTATGTGTTGAAGGGGTGCCATGGAGCTACTATTGATAACCTAAAACCAAGGAAATGGAGTGTGCTTAGCACGCGCGTGTGTGTTGAGAGAGAGAGAGAGAGAGTGTAGTGTGGTCAAGCTACTTGCCTACTTTGCCAACCTCAAATAGAGGTGTGTGGGCACGCACACGAAGTGTGTGAAGCCTAGGTGGAGTCGAGCTTCTTATGGTGACCTCAATCCATGGTGCGGGGTGTGAGGTCAAGGAGCAGGTGGGGCGCATAAGGTGCGTGAGGCCGAGGTGCTAGTGGGGTGACCTTAATCAGCACATACACTGCCTAATCCATCTCAAAACCGCAAAATTGCATTTGCTTCAAATTATCTTTTACTTAAGCTTTAATATTTTGATGAAATTTTCTGGAGCATATCATGATGACATCACAATAAATTATAATAAAAAAGATAAAATCAATGATTCATAAGAATGATTTTTTAATAAAAGATTTACTTTTATGTTTTGTCCATTTAAAAGATTGGATTTATAAATTAATTCTAAGATTGATAAAATTATATTTTTATAATATGTCTATTCGCTAAGTTATTCTCCTTTCACTCCCTTGATTTGCACATTTTTGTGTATATAATTAATAATAAATTTATTTTAAATTTTAAGTAAATCAACAATTTCACAAGAATAAGAAGTCTCTAAAATATTGATAAAAATTAGTAGTGTAAATATATTTTTAAAATTACTTGTTATCTATAATAATATTAAATACTAGTAAATAAATTTTGCAAAGAAAAAAATTAGTTTAAAATAGTAAATTTATAAACTTAGAATATTATGATTTAAAAATATGAAAAATATAAAAGATTAAACAATATAAGTTTTTTTTACTAGATTTGAATTTTGAGAACTAATTCCTCAAAAAATTATGAAATAATTGAAGATTTAATCGGAGAAGTTAAACAAATCGAATGTGAGGATGAATGCTAATTAAGAATCACTTTGTATGAAAATTAAAGAAGTACCATTTTCTTAAAAGTAATAAAATCATATGCAGAAAAGGTTAATAAAGTAAATAGAAAATAAAAATTAACGAAAGAGACATTTGTTTATTTTTAATAGTCTCTAAATATTCAATGAACCTGTGGACATATTTGCCCCCTACAAACAAATTACACAATAATTTCTCAAACCCTAGGCCCCCCTCTTTTTCTCTTCTCCAGGCATAGCTTCTTCTTCTTCTTCTTCTTCTTCTTCTGATGCTCTGCATTGTTTTTCTCTCTGAACGAGTGTAATTTGAAGATTTTTCACAGCCTTTGCATCCATGGCAATCTACTCTACTGTAAGTTTCCCAAACCCAGTTACCACTTGATTTTTCTCTGTACCCAATCATCGGACGAGGGGAAAAAAATCTGTCAAGAGCTAAATTAAATTTCATAGAAAATATTTTCTCGCCGCTGGCGCAAGGTTTCACGCGAGACGAACGGCCGAAAGAGGCGAACCTCCTAACCCAATAGAGTATTTGTAATGGAGGGCTCACGCCCGTGCAAGAGTTGTGGAAAGAGTTCTCTGGTTCGCGATGACGTATCAGCGTATTTAGTATGTACATCCTGTGGTTTTGTGCAAGATTGCCAAGATTTCCAAGCCTATTTCAACGGCTTTAAGGGGCCCCCTGAGGGTACGTTCGTCCGTGTGGGCACCTCCGGGACCGGAAGCTCTCTTAATTACAAAGAAAAGAAGATTTTGGAAGCCCAGAAGACGATGGATGATATAGTGTTTAGGTTGGGGTTTTCAGGGCCGAGGAAGAGTGAGGTTAAGGAGATGGTTGAGAAGATTACTGAAGGAGAGTATGGTCTGGGCGATTGGTTCCCTATTCTTGTTGGTGCGTGTGCTTATGTTGTAATGCGGACGAATAAAAAGTCGTTGTCCATTGCAGAAATGGTGTCAGTGATTGGATGTGACATTCATGAGCTTGGGCGAATGGTTGCACGGGTTGTGGATTTTTTGGATTTGAAGCTACCAGAGTTTGATATTGTGAATTCATTTGAACGAGCAATCCAGACTTGCCCAAGCTTTAGAAGAGTCTCTAGAGATAAGGTGGAAAGAATGCTTAAGCAGGGGATATTTTTGGTGCAGTGTGCTGTGAAATGGTTTTTGACAACTGGGCGAAGGCCCCTTCCTATGGTTGCAGCTGTGTTGATATTAGTGGCGGAATTGAATGAAGTTGATGTTCAGATTGAGGATGTGGCTACGGAAGTTCATGCAGCCGTAGCAACGAGCAAGATGAGGTACAAAGAGCTTCTAGAGGCTCTTGTAGAAGTTGGTAAAGGATTGCCCTGGGGAAAGGATATCACAATTAAAAACATTGTGAAGAATGCACCTTTTGTGATTCAGTACATGGAGATTAAGTCGAGGTCAAAGCATGGTGAGAAGAGGAAGAATTTAGAAGATGTTGGGTATTGTGTGGAAGATGTGGTTAGCGACTGTTTGAGGGAAGAAGCAGGATATGCTGTGCACAGTAATGTCTTTGAAAGTGATTCTCATTGCTTTAAGGCAGAAGATGGAAGCAGGTTTTCAAGATCAAGTATTGATGATTTGGAGAATCTCAAGGTTTCACATGAATGCTTGTCCATGATTTATTCAAAGTTCCTGAATGATTTTTCTCGTGTGAAGGCCGTGGAGGAGTGCAGGGATGATTGTGGAAGAAAGCAAAAAAATAGGTATGAACTGAATGATGCATGTCATGAATGGTGGAGTGGTAAATCAGAATTGTGCAAAAAGCTTTTCCTTGAGCAAGTTTTGGCTAAAGACGTAGGTTTTGATGCTCTGCCTCCATCATTCGTTACCGGATGCTTGGCCACTGAGAGGAGGAGGGAAAAGATAAATGCTGCTAAGCTGCGCATTGATAAGGTTATAAATCCTACCAACATTGATTCTGCAAATGCAGGTGATGTTTGCCTTTTTGATGACAGACATTCTGGGAAAAAAAGAAAGAGGAGACATGATGGCATTGATTGGGAAGATGTTGTTATTGAAACCCTGCTCCTTCATCAGGTTAAAGAGGAAGAAATTGAGAAGGGAAATTACAAATCTTTATTGGGTTTATGCGTCTTCAATTCTGGGGTTTGATTGAGAGGTTCCTGAATGGAAGGCATATTTGCTACAATCTAATCAATTTGTTTTCATTCTTCCTTTCTTCACAACTTCTCTTCCCCCGACCACCCAAATGAAAAAAAAACTGAGTCTCTAACAGCAATGGAATTTTCTTTTTAAAAGAGAAACACAAATTATTGTTCTATATATATATATTTACAAAAGAACATTTTGGTATAGTTCACTGGCATTTGCCTATTAATATATGCTTGTTGACTAGAAGGGTTTTGTTCTCTGCAAATATGCGTCACACTATTTTCAAGGCTTTATAGGTTGATTCCTATTTCCTTTTTTTTTTTTTTTTTCCTTAAAATGTCCATTAATTTATTTGTGTTAACTTTCCGATGTCTGCTGACTCTCCTCCTTATTGTACAATATTTGACTCAATTAATTGCTTTTTCTAAAAAAAGTTAATGATAATGGCTTGTATGGTGTGATTGGTTATCATCTGTGGCTCGCAAGATCTGCACATCATATTTTTTGTTTGAAAGCATGTGATAATTTGCCTTTTTAGAGCATCCATATATTAAAAATCACTAAAATAAAAATTGCCATGAGAAAAAAACTAGTCTGTGCCAATGGCATTTGTGGGCACTAGTGCTCTTGTCTTTATGTCACTGCTTATCTCAGGATCCATGTCTCAGAGCTTCTATAAAATAAAGAACTTATTTGATGACATATTAGTAGTATCTTTGATCGCAGCAGAGGGGCATCGTCTACTTGTGAATTTAAAGTAAGATTGAACCTCAATCTGAAAATATGCCATTCTTTTTTCAGTTCTCTCACATTTTGAAGTGCTGCAATAATAGATGCTTGTATGTGAAAATGAATGGCTGCAAAGAGCGACTTAATGCATTGCAGGATCACTGTCCCGAAAAAAAATGATAAGCCTGGCTGGGGTATTTAAGAAAAAGGAGAAAGGGCATGACTTCTGTTATGTTAATTGTAGGGTCAGCAAGGTTAATGTTTTCTTAATCAGATTAACATAAGGTTTATATTCACGCGCGACAAATGGAGCATGTCTAGAGATAGCCCCTTATAAAGCTGTTTTCTTACCTAGTCCTGATTGTACAATTGTTGGAACTGGATGATAAATCTTCGTTTCATGTTGGTCTCCTTAGAGTTTTATATGCAGAAATGCAGTGCACGCACAGAGAGATGCAGATCTACATCTTCTGATCTAGCTAAGTGGATGTTAAGTTTATATTTGTCCTTCCCTTTTGTAAAATCCTGCGGAATTATAAACCTCCCTACTTGTTATATTTTCCTTGATGACGATGAACCCCACTCACGAACCATGGATGCATGACTGCGACTGCACCTTCCACATCAGGTGATCTGCTTTTAATATTTTTAGTTAGATGATGTGGAACCACCCCTGTAAGCACATGACATCAGGGAAACCCTGGACGCTTGACTGTGTTTGCTGTCTGCACATTCAATTAACCAAGAGATCTGAAAAATATTTTCTGCGTATTTTCTCTCAGTACTATCGATAGCTCTTTCACAGATGCACTTACTGTTTGATATCAAAGCATTGATTGAGCTTCTTAAAAATTCCAACCAGTGTTTTCTATTGAGATCTAAAAGCTTCTAGCTCAAGTTTGCATCATTTTTTTTCCTGGGAAAATTAAGTTCAAGTCATTATCAAATATCAATCAATTGCTTCACTGCAAAATGTAATGCACATGCACACACGCATTATCTACTTTTCCTTTTGTAGTCTCTTTAAGCCTCAAGCGTGCATAATATTATGAACTTTAGGATTCTACAGATATAACAGTTTTCCCAGGCTTTTGAAGCATTGATGGAGTGGTGTGTGAAAACAGAAAATGAAAAGCTTTAATGTGCATTATTATATGGCTGTCACAGCTTAGGACATATAGCAGCAGCATGGTCTCTTTGCAAGCTGTTGAAGTTGTTCAAAGATATATGAATCATTCTTAATATATATCCTAAGAATTCTTCGCTTATTGATTAGAGGAAGTCAAGCTGGATCTCAATATACTTAAATTTCCATATTCTCAAAAGTTTCATGGTCCAGATTATTTTCCAATGGTTTATCATATGGGTCATTTTTTATCTTGTGACATGATTTTTTGCAGAACATAAGCAATACTGTTAATATTTACTTTTACAATGATTTAGATTATGTCCTGATGTTAATATGATGTAATGTCTTTTTGTAGCTGCATTTCTGTTTGCTAATTAGGTTTTGCATTGTATAAATAGAAGAAGTCTCTGTGTCTGTTTTTCCTAAGTCTTGATGTAGATTTGGGTGTTATTAACATCAATTTTTTTAAAGAATCACATATTCGTTAAGCATACGATATGTTTTGGTGCTTTTTTTAGTTTTATATTTCCAGTAAAAATTTAGTTCATAGTAGACCAGACCTACCATTCTGATTGGGTTCAACCTGGACTGGTTACCTGGCTGGTCCAGTAAGGTCAGCCTCCCAGAACCAGAATTGATGTTAACTGGAGTTGACTTGGATTGAATCGGTCTGGACCAGGGTTGAAGGCGGGACAACCCACCTCTTGCTTTAACAAAAAATTGTTGAAATGCAGTGCCCACTGAATTAAACCCCAAACCTGCATGAATACACTCCAGTTGTGTGCCTCCATGCCAATTACTTCTTGTAGAGTTGCAGTTTTTTCAATGGAACAAATAAATTGTAAGAATTGCCACACAAACACCCATAGCCACAAAACTTCAAATATTTATTCTGTCTTTGACTAAAAAAAAAACAAATTTAAAGATTTTTTTTATAAAAATAAGAAAAGAGGTTCAAATTTCATATTTTATTTAGATGGCTGTTCAAATATTTATACATGTGATTTTTTTTCTTTTTTGGCTTTAACTCGCTGATGCATGCAATTTTAATCAAACATTCTTGTAAAATATTTACATGAAATTGGTGTAATATTATCTTTTGTAACAATATTATTACATATGGTATCAATACTTACACATAAATAGTATATTAATATATATATGTATATATTATTTTTTTATCATGCCTTATTATTTTTTTTATAAACCGATTTGACCACTGGTTTGAACTATTACATATGCTAACATGTAATATTTTCTTGAAATAGTTTTGATGTATGTCTTTACCATGATATGCAATGAGAGGATGGTGCTCTCAGTTGCCCATATTGTGTGTAATATAGTCTTTTTCGATGACCTATGATGTGCTTAATGAGCTTGCATCTGTATTTTGGTTAGTAAAGCTGGATTGGTCGTGAAGGTGATTCATTGGTAGTGGTGATGCTGCAGTGTTCTGTTATGTTTTAATTGGTAGTGCTGATGGTCCTTAGCTACAGCGGTAGGCTTGCCTGAGCTGCCAATTCCAATCACAGAGGCAAAATTCCCATCACTGCTCTGTGTCTGTCTATCATCCTCTGCCAAAAGATCTCTGGCTTAAAAATTCCCTCAAACTCTTCATCCTCATCAAGAAGGGGGGATTCTCCATGAGCTATCCATCTTTCAATGACTCTCCTTAAATTCATTCTTCCTGGCATCCTATCAAAACCAAACCTTTTACTTTCTTTAGAAGTCATTAGCACCCTTTTCTTTGTCTTGTTGCTGATTAAAATCCTTGTGCTCTAAGCTAATGCTCTTGGGAAGGCGAATGGCATGGTGAATCTGATTGAGCTTTCTCCTTTATGCTGCTGCCAGCTCATGAGGCACGTGAACTCATCTAGGGTATCCTCTGCATCACAGGTCGTATTGCTGGCTTGAGCCACCCAAGTGCCAACTCTTCTTGTCTCACTCTTAGCGGAAACTCTTAAGAAGGACTTTATGCTCTTCAACTCAATGTTAATCTCATTAAGAACCTTGCACTGTCCTCTGAGTAACAAATATTGTTCTGAAGGAGGCAGGCTATTTTTTGTGACTGGTAAACCAACAGCATATCCCTGCCTTGTGGTCTTTTTGAACAATCGAATCTCAGATGCATGTGCACATTTTGCAATAATTAATTCACAACATAAGATATTTATTAACGATTAGATGCTACACATTAGATTTTTGTTTTTGGATGAGACAGGATTGTGGCTGGTTGATCCTGGAGGGAATGAAGCTCACTTCGATTAGATGCTGCATATTAAATTTATGATTTAGGGATGGTTAAGTTCCACTGTGGTTTTGTTTCCCATCTTTGTTTTTCCTTTCGTTGTTTTAATTCCTGCTATGAGATCTCTTGTCCTCTCCTAAGTTGTAATTCTCTCTTCTTTTTATTAATATATTTCTTTTTCTATAAAACAAATTGCTAGTTAAAGTGTTGAAATTTTCAATATGCATTTTATATTCTGCCTTCATTCAGATTTGAGAAAGTACATCCATATGGGAAGTTTTTCTTTATGGTTTCATTTGTTTTAGACCACTTTTTATTTGATTTAGACTGCCTTGAATGTCCTCTAAAGTTTATATGTTAATTACTGAATATTTCAGAGATCAAGCTGTAACAATTTTTTTTTCAATAGAGGTTCTACACAAGCCAGTTGGGCAAAAGCATGTGGCCCTCTACAATATTAGTGCAGATTACAGAATTCAACCTGTAGGGTATCTAAAATATTTCTACGGTGATCTGAGAAATCATGTTGGCAAGGGAAAAAAGCTCTCCCCAGTCATTTGTCAGTTTGTAGATGTAACGTGAACTTAAAAAGGAATATTGGTTGTCTTATTTACTTGATGGAAAGCTTATTCAATGAAAACAATTTTTTGTCTCCTTAGGAACCAATATCTATGCTATATATTAAAGTTGAGACCTGGATCACTGTTGGTGGCCAGGTGTCGGATGCTGGGGGGACTACTCCCTTTATCTGTTCCACGTTTTCCCCTGCTGCTCTGGCCTTCATTTGTTTCTCCTCTTTTCTCTCTGATTTTTTCTTCTCTTAGAACCCTGAAGAAGGGCAGGAAAAATACTCAGCTCCTGGGGACGTAGCAGGGTTGCATGCTGGAGGCATTCTTTTTTCCTCTACAGTCCGGCTTGGAGTCAGGCTCCACGTGATCTCAAAGTCGTCTTCCTCTGCTTAGTGTGGAAAGGCGGGAATGCTTGGGGTTGGGGCCTTGAAATGGAAAAAAGGATGCAAGAGGAGATCTACTGTGATGGATTCGAAGGACGACGGGTCAGTGAGGGCAGGAGGTTCTAGGGTTAGTTTAGCCCTGCTGAACACTCAAAACAGTGTTGTTGAGACTGTGCAGTCACTGTATTAGTGTACCTTTGGCGGAGTTGGTGCCTTGAGCCTTGGTCCGTGATCATGCTGTGGACCTGTAGATATGTTTGGGTTTCTGATTAGCTGCCTGGCAAGGGCTTGATTGGCTTCCCTGTGATTCTTTTCTTCTGACTCCACCTCAATCTTCATGGTTTGAACTATGGTGCACAATGGAAGGTCAGGGCATTTTCTCTCCCATGTTCTCTTGCTTTCTTTTTGCTATTTTTTGTTCTGTTTATCCTTCCTGTTGGTTCTCTCCTGTGTTGTGGCCAGTGTATTTGGTATTTTGGTGTTGTTTAGGACCTAGCATCATGGATTTTCCTGGCATTAAAGTATGTTTACATTCATTTTGTTCTTGGTCTGCCAACCTGTGCTCTAATTTTTTAGAAACCAAAATCAAAATGTAGGTGTTTTGTTAGTCTACTTGATTCTACTTTTACTTTTTAGTGCATTTCTGTGCCTATATTCTGGAATTTTTTGGTTCGGTGATTGGACTTTCAAAATGTAATTTCCAATATACAGCTAATATTATTTTTGCTAGGAGACCATGATACTATTGTGTAATGAGTTAAATACAAGGCATTCTTCTTCTTCTTCTTCTTCTTCTTCTTCTTCTATATGAAAGATTTCTAATTCAGTAGAAAACCTCATTTCCAAGCATGTTTTTGGAAAGTATAGATTTTTAAGCATATATTTTGGAACATATAGATTTCTAAGCATGTTCACATTCTTCTTCTTGCCATTTTCTGTGTGAGGCACGCTTGTTTTTATTTTTATTTTTATTTTAATTTTAAATGCAGTGCAGTGCAGTCCATGATGTGATTTCTTTTTCAGTCCTGTAAATTTAAAAACCTATTTGATAAGTTATTTTGGTGTTCAAGTATGATGGATAATCATGGTTCATTTTGGGTTTGGTTATTTTCTTCTATTTTGTGGAGTATTTTTACCTGATTTCTAAAATTGTTTGAGATATTTTGTTAGCCTATTATTATTATTATTATTATTATTATTATTATTATTATTATTATTATTTTATTTTTATTTTTGTGATCATGTGTCAGTGTTGCAGATATGATTTCATATTCTCTATGGAGTGTAGTTCTACTTTATGGAACATTGTTTTCTTGCTGATTTTTGAAACTATGTGTATATACATATGTGTGTGCATATGCATGTGTTTGTATATGCATATTTTTGTACACAGTGTGTGTGTATGGTCCACAATATCATTATTAGGGGTGCTACATGATTTTATGGATTGTTATGGCATGTATTGAAATTCCAATACTGTTAAATAGTATGTTAATCTTGAATCATATTTTATAAACATGGTTATATTCTGTTCCTGAATTTTGTGGAATGTTGTGGCATACATTTAAATTTCTGAGTAGTGAAGTGGCCTAATGTGTCATGAACATGCTTATATTCAGGTGAATTTTTTGCCATCTTAAGGTTAGTATATATTTCAATATGGTTTAGTGGGTTATTCTGTGCCATACATTCTAATTTCTGAGCAGTTAATTAGCTGAATGTTTTCAGATTTTGTGTTGTAGACGTGGTTATATTTCAGACCTAATTTTGTGAAATACTGTGCGTGTATGTTCCTGTGCTTTAAATTTAATGAATGTGTAGGGATGGTATATATCTGTGTGGTCTGTGTTGTCATTGTTGAGGTTGCTCTGTGATTTTGTGGATTGTTGCGGCAGAGCTTTAACTTTTGCTCATTTTGTTTTACAAATCACTCGCTATATTTAGGTTCTATGGTGCCCTGAAAAAATATGCGGGATTGTTGTCCTAAGAGTTGGGTAGCTTGACTGAGAAGTTTATATCCAAGTAAGAAGTTGGCGGCCATCAATTTGTGGTTTTGCATGAAAAAATTGATTTTCCCTTGTTGAGAATTAGGATATGATTATTATTTGTTTTCATAGATATCATAACATAACAAAAACTCTCTCTCTCTCTCTCTCTGGCAAATCAGAAATGGAGTATCCTTCTACTAGTATTTTTCTTTTTCATCTATTCTTCTGCTCAAAGCCAACAGAAGTCCTCTCCTTTCCATTTCAATATCATTTCTTTGAACGATCCTTCAATCTTGAAGTGTCTCTGTCAAAGAATGTATTTCTTTGCTCAAAATGTGCATAGATATCAGCAACTAAGGAATATTTTGTAACCTTTTATTTAATTGTAGTTTATTTCATGTGGCCTATCATTTCTGCTTCTTTTGACCTGTCCTGCTCCTACATTCAGGCGTGTTCATTAGATATATTTAAGGGAGGTTTTTTGGTTAAGATAGTTAACTTTTTACACTGGATATGAGATGTTTTTACTTTTATGTCCATCTGTTTCGTTGACTTGAAAACTTTTTTTTATTCGTTACTTTGCTGTCATATAGGGTGGGCTGATGTGTTGAGGTAGATTTAAGCTTTGTAGATAACAACACCATACTATGTTGTGACATATAATAATACTAATTTCATAAATTTTAAAGACTCAAAATATATTTCTGAATTTACTGTGTGATCTGAGGTCCTTACCATCTTTCAGTTTCAGTCATGCATTTACCTCACAATTCTTTGATTGCAGACTTCATACTGATTGAATATTTTGGATTCAGATTTATTCCAGGTATTTTTTTTTAAGTTATTAAATCTTTTCTTCTAAATTGAACTCAAGATATTATCCGCAAATAGTTACAAACCGAAAATGTTTAACTATTCATCAGATGCTTTTATCTTTAAAATAGCCATAGAGATCAATGAAATATTGGCACCTTAGTTCCCATTTTTTTGTTCTCTCAGCTTTTTGTCCATCTGTGCTTCAGTTTTGTTTCCTATTCTACTATAGCCAAGACTATTCACAAGGCCCTGTTTTGAAGATGTAAAGTTTCCTATACTTATTTAATGTTTTTAAAATTCATTTATCCTCGTTAAATTTAAATCATTTTGCATCTATCTCAACTATATATACTAAGAGTGAGTCATTCTTTCACCCGATCTGTATATCTTTTGATTTATAGTTTTGACTGTATTTTATGATTTATAATTGATTGTACAGTGATTTTCTTCTGATATGGATGCATATAGACATAATAGTGCAGCTGTTGTCCTTCATTTGACTTTCTATTAGCCTTTTTTTTTTGTCATTTAAAATTATTTGACAAGTGGACATTCAATCATCTAGGGATAGAACTGTAACAACATTGCAATAATCAAGCGAATGAACTCCTTTCCTCTTTATTTAAATTATATAATGTAACTCATAATTGACGCAAAATTAGAATACACCAACATTTTTTCTTGAACAAAGAAGTTTATTAGAGAGGGCAGAATGTACAAGAAGAATAAAGCAAAAATGAAAAGATGGAGAATATAATTCTCCCTTTACATCAAAGTAAGTAATTACTGTTGGAATCTAGTAAGGTGTCATGGGGTTCTACGGTTCTACCCCTTTTAGGTTAGACAATGTGTGGTTGGACCATGCGACCTTCAAACCTTTAATCCTTTAATTAGGGATTCTTCGGGTGAAGAATTGGAAAGGGGTTGGGAGGTTTTAGACTTACGAAAAAATTGAAATGCTTAAAGGAGAAGCTGAAAGTTTGGAATAAGGAGGTGTTTGGCAATGTGTGAATTAGAAATTTTAATATTTTGGGTGAGTTAGCTTCATTGGATAGGAAGGAGCAGGACTTTAATCTTACAAAGAGTGAGGAGATATAGGTTGAGTGGTGCTACTTGGTACTATCTTTAGCGCTCAAAGCACATTTGTGGGGGCGAGGATGCTATTTTAGTCGCTAATGAGGTGGTGGAGGATGTGCATAGGAATAAGAAGATGGGTTTCCTTTTTAAACTAGATTTTGAGAAAACTTACAGTAGGGTGAGTTGGATTTTCTTGGATATAGTTTTTGCAAGAAAGGGTTTTGGGGAGCATTGGTGTTGTTGGATTAGGGGTTGTGGGTTTTGGTGATTGTGAATGGTGACGCAAGGTCTTAAATTTCGATTTTGACTCAAATTTCAAAACTCCAAAAGTATGGAAATTTCAACAGAAATTTCGATTGCAATGTCAATTTCGATTTCGATTTGAAAAAATAACAGAAACTAGTAGTAAAACATGGAATTCTTTGTGAAACTTTAGAAATGGTTAACAAACATAATAATATAAGTTTTAAGACTAATATATTACAAATTAAATACATCTATGTTTTGTATGAGGTGGAAAAGTTGTAAAATAGTATGTGTATCAAACATATTTGTAAGATAATGTACAATAAACATATTCAGTTAATGTAAATGAAATTCATGAATCATTTAAATATTATTTATTATACAAATATTGATAATTTAGACATGAATGATGAAATAAAATATAATTTTATTTTTCCATATAATTTCAAAAGCACTTGTGATAACCTTTTGTTTCAATAAAATAAATAAAAAGAGAAATTTCACTTCACTTTTGAATTTGTCGTTTGAATTTCGACGAAATTTCATTGCATATTTAAAATTTTGACAAATTTCGTTCAAATTTCGAGGTTTCAATAAATTTCAGATGATTCGTTGAGATTTCAACGGAAATTATGCAAGACGGAAATCGACTGCCATTTCGATTTCGAGGGTGACGGAAATTGGAAATTTCGACAATTTCGTGGAAATTTAAGACCATGATGGTGAGCCTAAATCCTGGTTTAGTGCTTTGAGTGGCATTAGATAAGGTGACCCTTTATCCCTTGTTTGGTTTGTCCTTGTAGCAGATGTTTTGAGTAGGGTGGTGGATAGGGCGCTGGAGGGGGGCTTGTTTGTCCTTTGACTTACTTATGAGTCCCTTTGGGGGGTAACCCCAGAGTTGCAGATTTTTGGAATCCGATAGTGGAAAGGGTGGTGAAAAGATTAGATGGTTGGAAGGGAGCCCTCTTCTCTCTTGGGGGTAGAATAACTTGGATCTTGGCTTGTCTTTCTAGCATCCCTATTTGTTTTTAAATTTCTGGTGGGGGTTGCTAGCAAGCTTGAGAGGATTAAGAGAGACTTTTTGTGGTCTAGTGGGGAGAGTCATAGGGACCATCTAGTGAGTTGGGATAAGGTTTATGGGTCTAAAAAAAAGGTTGGGGGGATGGTGGTGGCGTTGTTGGGTCTTGGTAAGCTGGTGTCTAAAAACATTGCATGTTTAGCTAAATGGCTAAGGTGTTTCCCTCTAGAAGAATTGCACCTTTGGCATGAAGTAAGTTAGGATGGATGAGAATGAGTGGTATACCAATGTTAATTTAGATGTTCTTTGGGGAGCCCGTGGAGGTCCATTTCTTAGATATATCCTTCTTTTACTCCTCACACTAAACTTGAGGTGGGGAGGGGTTCTCATATCCGTCCTTGTAAAGACCCTTGGCTTGGGAAGCACATAATTTTTCACTTCTTTTCCTCTCCTTTTTCATATCTTTCTTTATTGGTGGCTTGAGCAATCCTTTGGTTTCTTGGAATATCCACGATAGGATACCTTTTAATGATAGGGAAATAGTCAAATTGTCATCTTTGTTATCTTTATTGAATGAGAGCAATCTTCCTTCGGGAAGGGATGTTCGTTCTGTCTTTGGATCAATTGGGTGTGTATTTTTGCAAATTTTTTTTTCTTTTTTTGTTTGAGTTTTTGATCCATTCCAATTCTTCTTTTTCGATCTTTTGTACTTGTTAAAGCTTGATATACATTGTTGGTCCACAACCTAATAGCTTAAGCATTCAAGCGAAGTGGTAATATAACATGGTACTAAAGCTAGTTTCCAGGAGGCATTGGGTTTTAGTCTTATTGCCCGCATTTATTTTGTGGTTTATTATTGTATTCCCTATAATGGATGATATTATTGTGTCTTTATCCCTCCATGCGCTGTCGGGCTGCACGTGCGGGGGATTGTTAAAGTTTGATATACGTTGTTGGCCCACATCCTAATAGCTTAAGCTTTTAAGTGAGGTGGTAATCTAGCAGTACTATTTGGAAGGCCAAGGTTCCCCCTAGAATAAAGGCTTTCACTTGGTTTTTTGTGCTTGATAAGATAAGTATTAATAACTTGCTGCAAATTAGGAGATCGTTGAAGGCTATATCTGCCGTTGTATATGTGCTTTGTTACAAGAACTCTGAGATAGCTTCTCTGATGAGAATCAACAAGCACCATTAAAGGATCCATTGCATGTTTCTGTGTGCTTTCTTGGGCAAGCATTTCAATATTGGTTGTTGGGTCTCAATGCGTGTCGATTGAGGTTCGCATCATTCTCATATTTTTTTGCAATGTGAATTTGCTTGGAGGATTTGGAATATGCCTTTTGGTGTTATGGGAGAGAGCTGGTTATGTTCTTATTCAGTGGAAAACTTATTAGACATCTCCTTTGTAGGCTTTGGTAGAAGGAAGGATAGGGCAGCTTCATGGAAGTGTGGTTTTTTTGTGGTTTTATGGGGAATATGGATGGAACGTAATGCTCGAATTTTTTTGTGAAAAAATTAAATTGGATATTTGTTTGGGAAAAAATTCAGTAATTGGCCTCACTGTGGCATGTTATGGATTTTCTGCCCTGCGGGGGGGGGGGGGGGGGGGGGGGGGGTGGTGTGGGGGGTGGGGGAAGCTTTCAGGGGTTTCAAAGAGAGTGGAGGAACATGCTGACATGATCTTTTCTCCCTTTGATGTTTTTATTGGTCTATTTCTGGATTGTCCAGGTTTGTCTCGGGAGATATCTTATTCTTCCTCTTGTAACTTCTTTATTTATTAATGATATATTCTTTTGTTGTAAAAAAAAGTAAATAATTACTAATTTCAGTCTAAACCCTAAACTAAGCTCAATGCAAAAGAGCCAATCAGTCCTGCTGCATGACTTCCTAAGAGATGTGGCTAAAGAAACCATTTGCGGACACCACCCACAATAAAGAAAGATAAGTCACTCTACTCCAAAGCAAGTTACTAGACACGACTGCTGCTTTGAAAATTCTAGCATTCCTTTGCATCCAAACACACCAATCAATAGCCAGAATAGAGCATCCTTATAAAGCTTTTTTATCCTTTCCTTTTCCAAAGCCTCTAAACATGATGGTGCAAAATGCCTTCAGTGTGGACGGACAAACCCAGTTCTCGCCAAATAAACCAAATAATTTATTGCAAATAGCCAACACGGGAGGACAACAAAGAAACAAATGTGCACAAGTCTCTCCACTCCTCAAGTAAAGGAGACAAGTATCCGAAGACAAGTCTTTATTGCGTCTTCTCTTCTGAAGCAAGTCATTGGTATTAATTCTTTCAAGTTCTGCAGTCCAAATGAAGCTTTTTTTTTTCGAGGGAACTTTGGCATTCCAAATCAATGGACATGAAGCAAATTTATCCGCAATAGGTTCATGAGTCAAATAAGGGAAAAAGGATTTACAAGAGAATTGCCCAGAAGCGTCTAATCTCCAAACTGTTTTGTCACTCCTCAAATGAATATGAAAAGAATCAAGCAACATGATCAAGAGGACCAGCTCATTAATCTTTCTCTCATTGAGATTTCCCCCAAATGGCTTTCTCCTCCTTGTAGAAAAAGAAAACCGGAAATAGGAGTATCATGGAGATTAGATGAACGAAAGAGACGAGGGAGTTTAACAGACAAAGGCATATCCCCGGCCCAATGATGTTCCCAAAAACGAACTTGCTCCCCATTACCCACTGAGTACTGGACTTTAGGAAGGAAATAATCATAAATCTGAGATACAAAATTCCAAGGACTTGAAAAGTAATATTATTTCCCACTTGAGCATCCCACCCATTCTGTAGTATTCCAAATTTACTTCGAATTATGTCACGTGAAAGAGAATTAGGGTCTAAGGGAAAGCGCCATAACCATTTCTCCACCAAAGATAAGTTTTTGGACACCAAACTACCTAGACCCAAGCCTACCTTCCTTTTTAGGCTTACACAGAGTCCCTCAATTTACAAGATGATCTTTACTACCCTCACTAATTCACCCATAGGAAATCTCTCTTTAGCTTCTCTAGTATCTATGCCAACCTCACAAGGATTCTAAATAGAGAAAGGCAATACGAAGGTATAGAAGATAAACAAGTGTGAATGAGGGTAATATGGCCCCCTAGAGTGAAGAAAGCTTCTTTCCAACCCTCCAATCTCCTAGCTACTCCCAAAAGGAGTCAGCATTAGGATTAACACTTAAGAGGACACCTAGATGTGTAATAGGCCAATTCAAAATTGGTGCACCCTATAGCCTAAAAAAGGATCCACATTTATAGCTAAATCGACCAGACCACTGTAGAAGAATTTATTTTCAGTGTAGAAGCTTTCTCAAATATTTGTAAGATAGTCAACAAGTTAAAAAAACAACCCTTATTAGCTGATAGGAAGAGAATGATATCATTTGCAAATTGAAAATGCAAAATGGTGCTGTCCTTGTTACCTACCTTAATCCCCTCCACCAACACTCTATCTACACCTCTCTCAGTCATCTTACTCGAACCATCCACTAAAATGGGAAAAAGAAAAAGAGAGAGGACTCCCTGTCTTAGGCCCCTAGATGCATGAAACCAAGATTTAGCCTCGTTGTTAACTAAGATGGGAAACGCCATAGAAGATAGGCACCCTCTAATCCATTTTCTCCACCTCAAACCAAAATCTTTTCTAGCCATGGCCCCTAACCTTATCCAAGAAACTCCAACTCATCCTATCATAAGCTTTTTGGAAGTCCAATTTCAACACAAGCCCCCTCTTCTTTCTTCGAATAGCATCCTCCACCTCATTAGCTATCAAGGTGGCATCTAGGATTTGTCTATTACCCATAAAAACACTCTGATTGATAGAGGTAAAGTCCTCCAGAACAGTAGCCAATCTTTTAGAAGCACCTTAGCCAATATCTTACTAGTAGCTAGACTGATAGGTCTAAAGTCCTTAACCTTTACAACGTCTTCGTTTTTGGGAACCAAGGTGATAAAATTAGAACTCATACTCCTCCCCTAACTCCATTATCAAAGAGAATCCAATAAGAACTTCAAAAATATTCCCCTTCGAAATCTCCCAACTATCCTAAAAAAAAGTCATTGTAAAACAATCAGTGGTCCAAGAGTCTTTTCTCTATCCATCTCAAAAGTCAATCTTTGATCTTCTCTTCCTCGACAAGTCTCTCTAACCAAGTAGCCTTATTAGCTGTTAAAAGCACCAACCCAATCCCTTAACCATTATTCTTCCAAAGTCCTCCTAATGAAAGATGTTCCTATAGAAATTTGTAGTCAAACTCTCAATATGATTAGGTTCCTTAACAATCTTTCCCATGTCATCCTCAATTTCTTTAATAAGATTCCTTCTTCTCCTACCATTTGCCACTCTTTGAAAGAGCCTAGAGTTACAATCTCCATATTTAACCCAATTCATTCTAGATTTCTGTGTCCAACTCATCTTTTCCCTAAAGACAATTTGTTCAAAATCATAGGACAACTGAGCTCATTCACCAACGATGTCCTTAGAAAGAGGACCTTCCTCAGCCAATCTATCAACTGCACCCATTTCCTTGAGAATACCTTTTTTCCTAGAATTAACATCACCAAAAATCTCCAAATTCCAACTTTTTAATTGTTATTTCAAGCACTTTAAACCTTCCCAACCTTCCACAATGCTCTCTCCCCACCAAAGACTAACCGGATTCCATAAATCAAGATGGTCCAACCATAGATTTTAAAATCTAAATGGAGTAGAACCCATTTTACAAGATTAGATTCAAGAATCAAAGGACAATTCTCAGAAACCACTCTAGGAAGTACTCCTTGAATAAGAGTAGGAAGTGTATCTTCCCAATCAGTGGTAATTCTAGGAGCCACTAATCGTGGTATATCTCTCTGATCACACTTCCTAATCGAATTTTCAAAACCTCTCATACTAGAGGTGATGGGAATCAATATGCCCTACCTATGTCATTTTTAGATGTTGTGACACGTGGACGGCCTCCCGATGTCCACTTTTCCTTTGCTAATATGCTGACACGTGGACAACCTCCAAATGTCCACATCAATTCATAGTTTGTAGGTTTTGAATGGATTATTTGAAGACTTGTTTTGAAGACTCTTTAATTTGAAGACTTCTCTTGATAAAATACTTTGTTATTATATTTTGCTTGGACATTTCATTTCAAGAATATTAGGTGCTTGAAGACCCTATTTGAAGATCCAAGAGAAGTATTGAAGCAAGAAGGCCCGTGTGGACCCCACACAGTCTAGTGGGCCCCACATGGCTCCATTGGGCTCCACACGGAATTGAGCCTCCCTTTGATTTTTGTTTTATATTTAATTATAACCTTGCAAGACAACTTGCTTGCTTGCATGTGCATGTCTTAAGTAAGTTGTGTGTGTTGTAAGTTGTGTGAGTGTTTATTGTGTTTAGTAAGTTGTGTCATTAATGAGTCTTGTAAGTTATTTATTTCCTTTGTCTGCCATGCTTGTATGGGAATTGTTAGTGTTTATTGTATTGTCCCCCATGCTAGCTAATCTTGTCTCCCCATGCTAGCTTATATATACCCCTTCATTGTAATGAACAAATGAGAGTATTGTTATTGAATTAAAAAGGTATTTCCTTTGTGAAGCTTGTTAAGCTTTGTCCAATCCTTGTGATTGTATAGTGTGAGGCTACATCGTTCTCCGCAGAGATCAGGTGGTGAGAGACCACTATCCTATCTAGCGACTCCATCCCTATCCCACTTTCATGACTTCCCTCCATCGCCCACACGGCCACCAATCCACCATTCCATTGTTGCATACATATTGGTACTTCAAAGCTTACACGAAGGACTTCAAACAAGGTCTAACTTGTGTAGAACATCGTCTAGTCATCCATCGTATTTATTGGTAAATTCAACATTCATTTGGACCATTACACGCATACAACAATTTACTACTTTCATTGTGCTACAGCTTGATCAAGGAATTCTCTGGTGTGTTTTGAGTTTGTGGTGAATCAAACTGAGTCATCCAATGATTTTCTTTGGTGAGATTGTTCTTTTCTTAACCCTTAAACTGGTTGTGAACTCCTACTTGAAGCCCATAAGCCTTAGTTGAGAAATAGTCCTTGAATTTTGGCCATTTCTTCAAAACTCGTAGCAGGTTAGGCTACAAACCCTGACAGTCAATAGACTAACCTAGGTCAGGTGACTCACCCCGACAGTCAGTCGACTAACCTGCTACTGCCACTCTAGAATTCAGTTTAATAATTCATCAGGTGATTGAGGACCTTGGCTCAGCCGACTGACCTGCTACTGTCCCTCTAGAATTTTACTTCTAGATTCTTCAGGCGACTGACCCTTAAGTCCAGGCGACTAAAGTTATCCAGAACCTGTAGTTTTCAAAATTAACTACCATTGTTTGAATCCTTAACTTTGTGTGTGCCCATGCTTGAAATTCTAAACTTCTATGTTTGTATAAGCACATTTGAGCCACAAGATTACAATATTGATACTTGCTAGCTTTAAATTAAATTTTGAGAATATTGTTGTGCGAAATATAGAACTTTCATTCTTGAAATATTGAAATCACATCTTTTCCGCGTTTAACTTGATTCCTTTGTGAAAGAATCAATTGGGACTTATTTCTGAACAACATCATACTCCTTTTCAAAATCCTTGAACATGTGAAATATGGCATGATTTATTATGTTTATATTTGGATAACTGAATTCTTAATTTAAAGTGTTTGACTGTGTATGCTTGCTTGTGAGGGTTGAAGCAGTAGGACATAGGTCGACCATTCCCGTCCTACATCAAGAGGTAGTCCTCGAGCCTCCCAGTTTCTCATTAGTGGATCTTATGACAATAAAGTCACCCCCCGCCCCCCAAAACCCAATGAGGGGGAGCACAATCCATAGATTCTGCAAGTAATTCGTCGGACAAAACACCCCTCAAATTGGGATACTTGATCCATAAAATGAGGTAAACCACCTTTGTCCCTTTCCTTTAAGATGCAAAAAAACAAACACAGAAAAGAAACTGATAAGAACATCTATTTTATCTATTTTACTAGCAAACCTAGTGTCCCAAATAATCAACGCCATCTAGCCTCACGCGCCTAAATCGTTGCCTGAGCTTGAAGCTACTTTGCAGAACGCACCTTGTCGGTAACCCTAATTTGCAAAGAGGATGCACTAAGTTTCTTCTCCAACTGGGAAACAATCCTAGTGAGCCCGCAAGAATGTGGGCTCCCAAAGTGGATTCGACATATGCGGTGTACCCACATCCTTTTTACTATGTGATGTAGGACAAGTAATAGAATTCAGAGATAAGAGTAAGACTTAGAAGAAGGGGGAGGAAGACGAAGAGAAGCAGCAGGAAGACAGAACAGACAAAGAAGAGCAGCAGAATTAGAAGAGAACAGCACACAGATGAGAGATGAAGAAGGAAGAAGAAGAAAGGCAGCAAAACCTGAAGAGGGGGGGGGGGGGGGGGGAGAGAGAGAGGGAAACTGCAGTAGTCTGAATTCAGACAATAACTATGCAAGTCCAGCACTTAAACCAATACTACAACTAACACATATTCACAAATATGACCCAACTAAACACATAATTACAAAATAATGAAGGAGGTTACTAAAAAATACAAAGAGGTTCTCCATACGCACTACCTCCTAGACCTTCTTAAAATACTTCTAAAATATGTGTGCTGAATGGGTGGCCTAGGGGATGTGGATGGTCCTCCATCACCTTGCTTACTCTTGGGCCCAACATTCCTCATAAGTTAGAATTCTGGGCCTGATTCACTCGCCCACTAGATTCTAAAGCATATCGTGTTTGGTCCTTCCAAAGCCAGCTAGGGTTTCACGTGAGGCAAGTTAGGGGTTGAAGATGGGTTGGTCTTGTCATGGGGTCCTTCACAATTGTGTTAGATTTGGGTTCTTTGCTGAGTAAGATGGCTAATACGGGGTCATCATGAATTTTAATGTGCTTAACTTTTTGACTTATAGATAAATGATAAATAGATTAATTAATGTTCTGTTGGAGGACATGTAATTGAGACATCTATCTAAAACATACATTATTTTTGAATAAGGTGCATCCACCCATTGACAGTTGGCACAGCCAGGTCACATGGCAGCATAGGGGCGTCTGGACGAAGCGTCTCTGCATGCTTTTGCTTGGGGTGGGTTCTTTTGGGGAGGGCTGGGGGGTTGCTTTTGTGGTGGGATTGGGGGCTTTATGAGCATGCATCAGAATGGAGGCTTCCCAAGGTTGCTGGGTGCAGGCAGCGAGGATGAGCAGTGGAAGATGGCTCAGTCAGGCTGAAGTTGTGTACGATGCACGGATGGATGGGATGCCTTGCCTTCGATCCTTGTGCTTGTACCATGTTCTTGCCTTGCCTGAGTTTATTTGGTCTTCATTTGTTGCAGTGGATATCTCCCCACATTTCATCATCTTCCTTCTGCATTTCAGAAGGCCAGTGCTGAGCTGATCCCTCGTGTCCTCTCCTATTTCTCACTATTTGTTGCTTTTCTTACCAATATTTTTTTTCCCTTTCTGTTTATATTTTACAGACACCCATCATTCATTCTTGCTTATATTCATCTGCTGTGGTTGGCTTGTTCTCTATTCTATTTTTTTTCTTTATTATTTGTTGTTCTTCTTTTCATTTATTTTGGTCTGCCACACTATTTGTTTGTTGTTGTTTGCATTGGTACCAGTGGTGGACCTACTATATGTGAGCAGGGGCACCTGAAAATTTGAAAATAAAAAGATGTTTTGAGTAAATTAAAGAGATGCCACAACTAAAATTACATTTGCCCCCATTTTAAAATGTGACAAACATGAAATACCTGAATTTTTTATTAAATGGTGTTTTTTGAAACATCTATTTTTTTAGAAGGGTTAGTTGAAACAACTATTATTAGTGTCAAATGTAAATGTATGTGTTCTTTAATTGTTTGTCTAGAAAAATATGAAAAAAAAAAAGAATATTTTTCACTTACCTATTTTTTACCCCCATTGAGAAAATTTCAGGGTCTGCCACTGGTTGGTTCGAGCATCCTATGCCCTAGATGTATTCTCCTGACTCCTCCTTCCTCATATTTAGGTAATTGTTTGTTCTGATAAGTTCTCCTTCAGGTTGGTTTGGGAGGGTAAGGTAAGGTCTTCTTATGATCATTTCTTCTTCTTGACTTCTGAGTATTAAGTGTTCCTATTTATCCGTTGTGGTGCTTTCTCTTTATTTAATCTTTTGTTTATTCAACCCGTTGTTGTTTTCCTGCTGATCCTTTCCCAGAGAAATTTGATAATGCTATTATTATTATTATTATTATTATTATTATTATTTTCCTGCACCTTCATTTGTTTCAGCTAATTGCATTGTGGCCTGTCTTTGGAAGGAAGGAGGTCATATCTTTCTGTAATTCTTTTCCTCTTTTTTGGCAAGTTATGGTCCCCTTTTCTGTGATATGTTGATTTTTGTGGTGGCCTCTTATTCTTTGATTTTTTTCTGTTCACAGTCTCGTTTTTGTGCTCTACTCGTGTTCTTCTACAACTTGATTCTTGGATGGTTCTATGCTGCTTGTGCTTTTTAAAAAGATATTATGCCTGTTTTACTTCTGCATTTTTCCAAGATATTATAATATTATTTTGGGCCTTCTCTCTATGCTTTCGTGAAGAAATTATTTTTGCGTCTGTACTTTATTTTCATATGGTATTTTTCCTTCTATATAGTGGATCTTGTGTACACATGTTTGATAGATTCTTTATGTGGTGGAATCTGTTTCCTGAATTGAGTGTTTGCAGTTATTGTTTAGTTGTGCGTCTTCTTATGTATTCTAATGCAAGATTGTGCCTTCCATTCCATTGAGGAAGTGGATTTTTGCTTGTTTATTCCTTCCTTAAATATAATGATGCACCTCTCCCACACCCCACTCAAAGTGGGAGCCAGCCTTTTTTTTTTTTTTTTTTTTTTTCTTCTATTTTGTTGGTATATTTTGGAGAACAATTTATGCTTCTGATATGTTGCTGGTTTTTATTTATTTTGTGCATTTTGAAAAACTAATACGTTCCTGTTCATATTTGGTGGTTCTTAAGGTTCTCTAGGCATGGCGTTCGGGCAAGGTCAGCCTAGAACTATGAAATTTTAGAATTAATAGATGAGCAGTTTGGTGTCCTAGCTTCATTATAAATTTTGTAATTGTGCTGTTTATGCCCGATATTTTTTCGTAACTGTTTTGACCTCATCATTTGCATGTTCAATTACTTGTTCTGCACAACATATATAGGAAATCACGAACTGCTCCTTACTAACACATGAAAACTCTTATTTTCTAGCTTTTATTTGCTAACGTAATGCATCTTCCAATTAGAATTGAGTCGTTAGGGGAGTTATTGAAATTGGTGTGATCTCAAGAAGGTGGGTGAATTGGGTTTTAAAACTTTTCGGCTAATTTAAACTTTTCGTCGATTCACCACATATCATATCCCATTTTAATTATGGTAATGTATTGTAAAATGATTAAGCTATAAGTGTGAATACAAGTGCAGCATATCTCATTTAAATAAAGGTGTGCATGCAAATAATTAGAACTAAGAATAAACAAGCATATACGTGCGGAAATTAAAGTATAGTAATTGAATGAGATAGAGAGAGAGCAACACAATATTTGTTATCGAGGTTTGACTAAATCAACCTACATCCTCACTTTGAACATTCTCCCTAAGGATTACACTATTCTTGCTCACTTAAACGGACGGAATAGAAGCCGTTATAACTTTTTCTTATGGGGCGAGATAAACCTCAGTTCAATTACAAGACTGAACTCAACTTGTCTCACTTATGGGATTGAGACTCTCCAGTTCAATGTCGGACTGAACCTAATCGATACGTTAAAAATATTTTTGTACATATGAAAATGCGTTTACAACTAAGGTGAGATGTACAACATGAAAGCTCTATAACATGCATTCTAATATGATATGAGTTATGCTCAGTAAAGTAAGAATGTTTTTTTAAAAATGATTTTGCACAAAACAAAAATATAAACATTTGATATTCAATGTGCAAATCAAAGTAAGAATGTATTTTTTCAACATAATATTTTCCATGGAAAGATATGGAGAAATATCAAAGCAAACTCCTAAAATGATTTTCAAAATGAAAAGGAAATGAGAGAGTCCTTGAATGAAAAATAAAATGCCTATAAAAATTACTCTTTTGTAAAAATGATTTTCAAATAAATGAAAGAGAGTTTTGAAGAGTAAAATGTTTGCCCTAAGAAATAATTTTTGCAATAAAAAATAAATTGGGGGAAATTTGATTAACAAGAGGTTAAAAATATTTGAGAGAAAATATTTGTTAATTGAAGTTACTAATCAAAGCAAAAGATGAGGTATTTATAGCTTTTCAACAAAATATGACCGTTGGGGATAAATTAGGAATTTTGAAAATGTTTTAATGAATTTTAACCCTAATTACTCCGATAAAAAATTAGCAACCCGAGAGGTTCAGTTTGCTGACCCTTAGGATAGGTTGACTGAACAAACTCAGAGAATTTGAATTGAAATTCAGGTTCAGTTTGCCGAAGGCAGTGGCCGGTCAATCGAGCAATGTGAAAATCCAAATCTTCGAGGTTCGGTCGCCAGTCCTCAAATTTAGTTTGTCGGATTATAAAGTTCGGTCGCCTGGGGCCTTTTTGAACTAAAAGTTCAATCACCCGAGAGCAGTGGAAAAGTTAGTGACCAGGGTTTGGTTGACTGTGGAAGTTATGCTCATTTTGGTTCGATCACCCGAGGCATGGCCAACTTTTGACCTCCAGCCAATTCGGTCGACCGAGGCATTTTATATTTGCCAAGGTTCGGTCGCCCGAAACATAAAAAAAATGGTCTTAATGTTTTGTTTGGTCTCGTGCAATTTCAATCTTAGTAACAAAACATGTGACATTCAAGTGTAAGGGTCATGGTTCCTATTGTCATTCAATGACCTAGACTTTTTAATTAAGTTCAAAAACCCAATATCAGTCGACCAAAGTTTGACCTAAGGTCTGTCTATGGCCTTCGGTTTCCAACGGTCAGTCTAAGGCCTATATGAGCATTAAGTCATTTAATGCAAGATGTATGCATTTATTACAGACCAAAGATATATAAAAATTAATGCAATACAATTAAACTCAAATGTCTTATTCTTCTCCTCTGCTCTTTGATATCATGGAATACGTCAGTTTTGAACTTTTAAGTCTTGTCTTGGCTTCCATGTTCTCTTAATCTTATGTGTGACCTGAGTTATACCTGTTCAACACTTAAACTCACACATAAGAGATACTTATATTTGTCAGTATCAAAATAGAGATCAAACTCAAAAAGCCAACAGAAGCTGTCCTTTTAAAAAAAGAAAGGGGTGGCTCCTGATCAAGATTGGGCATCTAGGTTTGGACATTATCTCCAAGTAGTCATGTTCGTTTTATTTAGCATATGAAAAATTAAATATTAGTGTATGAATTTTCATTTATTTAGCATATTTAAATTCAATTTGGGTGTTAAACTAGCTCAAAACTAAAGGTAAGGAAGTTAAACCAAGAGTTAGGAAGATGTTGGACAACCTCCATGTGGAGGCAGGATGGAAGGATGTCTCAACGATGACAAGTTGGGTTGCTATTTTGCAGTTACCTTTTCGATAATTGACAATTCAATTACCTTTGTTATAAATGTGCACTGGAATGAATTATTTTCACAAATCTACCGAAGCTATAAGTGGGTGGTTATATTTTGCCATATGATAACTACATCATAAGGCTGTCACGTAGTCTTATTTACCACATTCCCCAAGCCTAGCACTGAGAGCAGTTTTCAACCCTCCAAGCAAACCCTTCCTGTCATGTTAACAAAGAATTTTTATGCTTTGATCTGAAGAATTTGGGGTGTGATTTTAACAGCATTCTCCTTTTTAGGATCTTGGTATGGAGAGCATGGAATTGTGGATTTGGGGGAGAATATGTTTTATTCTTTTCATAAAAGAAACATTCGTCATATATTTAACGAATAAAAAGTACCCCGAGTCCGATTTTAAAAAAATCTTTTGCCCTGTTTCTTAGCTGATTTCGGTGCTCACGAGTAAATTCTGTGCCTGTTATTTAGTCGAATTTGTTTTTAACATGTTGCTTATTGCATTTCAATGTACTCGCATAGGTACTGTGTTCAAGAATATTACTAAAAGGTTTCATAGATTCAAGCATGATGGAGAAAAAACTCTTTGCTTCCTTATATAGTTAATTTATATTTTTTTTGCCATGTTGTTCCCCCTTTCTTCCTCCCCACCTCACCCCCTCCTCCCAAACTCCTGTGTTTATGTACGGTGTTGGGTGGGAAAAAACAATTGAAATTGGTGAGAGGGGAGAAGTGTTGTCTGTTTTGGTTCACGGCTTTACTGCCGTTTGCCTAGATAAAATTTTTATGAGGAAATTGGTGGATAGTTTGTTAACAATGTTTTTCAGGAATGATAAGTACCTAATCACCCCAAAAAAAAAACTGTTCGGAATAATTAGTGAACCTTTTATATCCAATGTGGTGCACACTTTGTAGCCAGCCCCCTCCCCCACAAGAACAAAAAAAAAAAAAAAAAGGGAAATTAACCGCACATGTTTTCTATCCTTTTATCAAGTCTCTTAAGATTCATTTTGTTTTGGAATTATGAATTGACAATAATGAGAAAATATGGCTATCAGTTTTTAAGCTGATCAAGATGTTTATATACATAGAATATTAAAAAAAAAGCAAGAAATCAAATGCAAACTTTTTTTTGGGGGCGACGGGGGGGGGGGGGGGGGGGAGAGAGAAGTGTTAGTTCTATCTAGCTGCATTTTCATCATTGTTCCAACTCAAAAAAAAAAAAAAAAAATTTCTTGAACATGTGACAATTTAAAATATTATTAATACAATCACTTTTTTTCCCACCGACATAGCTAAATCATTATTTCAATGGTTTGAGTTTTTTTTTTTGGGGGGGGGGGGGGGGGGGGGTGGGGGTGGGGGGGGGGTTAGTTTTATATGTATGAGATGTAGGAAATATTGGAAATGTATTAAGAATTAAAATGTGATATGATTTATTTTGCGTGTGTTTGGTAATGTTAAATTACAATGTATGGTTTGAGAATTTCGGTGGATCAGAAAAGGGCATAGTGTGTTGTGGATATGTATGGTAGCGCCAGTGCACCCACACGTCTTAGAGTGTGGAGACGGGATAGTCGATTGTGTTGGGAAGGGTAGTGTCTCCTTGAAGTCTAGACCAGTGTGGGAACAACCAATCGGACCTACAGACTGTAGAATGTGGTTGATTTAACTCTGGTGGGCTGACCAGAGTTAAGTCCATCCTTTGGGCCGCACAACCTGTCATGGGGCGGAAGCATGACCATGATTATCACCAGAATAGAGAGTTTTAAATGCATAATTGTAAGTTTAACCATGGATAATATGAGAACAATAGATATGGAAATAACACTTATGGAAACAACGGATATAAGAATAGCAGACGGAAATGACATGAAAACAAAATTTGTGAAAGCAGGCATGAATACAACAATGAGAAATATAAAATATGAAAGTGAATGTAATGAATGACACAGAGATAACAACATAAAGAGTAATGTAGTAAAGTATTATCAGTATTAAATATAGTAGTATTACATGTATTTGGGGTGGGGTATACCTTTTGCCCGAGGGCTTGCTGAGAAATGTGAGTGCCTTGATAGGTATCAGATGTAGCTGTATTAGGCTGTATAACGTATCAGAGCAGAGGGAAGCTACTTGTATGGACGAGATAGTCTTCCCTACTCTCGGGAACTTCTGTCAGTAAACCTTTGTGTGAATGTGTGAGTACGAGATAAACTAATCACCTGAGGGCTTACTGAGTAAAGTAAGTGCCCTGATATGCTTCGGTTGTGACTATAGGTTGCTTAAGGTATTAGAGCAGAGAGGTGCTACTTGTATGAGTGGGTAATCAGCCCTATCCTTGGGAACCCTCGTTGGTAAAATATCTTACATGTGTTTGAGTAGGAACAGAGAATGATTGTATAATTGTGGTCTCTTTTGAAATTAGTGAATATATATATGTTGTACATAAACCTCATGATAGTTACACACTGATTTAATGTATTGGCTCACTCAAAAAATGAGCAGCTCGGAAGTTATCCCAAGTATAGGAGTTCTGTCGTGTAATATTTAGCCCAAGGGTTAGATTGTCTCCTTAGGGAATGCGTTTAATATCAAATTTCATTTTTTTTTTCAGTCAAAAATAAAAAAGTTACTGAATTTAGTCCAGATTCAGCTATCTTCAAGATTGTGGAGACTTAGTTTTGACAAATTAAATGAAAACACGAATTAAAACCCTAAACCTAACAAACACCGATTTAAAAGAAACAATGGAAACCCTAATCTACTTAAGGAAACATCGAAACACGTTCTAATTAAAGATGACAACTTTGAACGTGGAATTAAAACACGTAGGAATGGAAACTTAATCAGATTTAAACACACACTAAAAACCGAACCTTAAACGCGAACCAAGATCTTGAATTAAAATTAAACTATTGACGATTTAAACGAAAACAAAACACGATAAAAACACAACTTTAATAAAAACCTAAACTAATCAAGCTTCAACAAAAAGACGGGATTTTTGGGAAAACTTCGAAACAATAAAACTTTTTTTCTTTTTTTATTTTATTCTTTTTTTTTATTTTCCTTTTTATTTTAGAACCAAATTGGACTTCATTTAATTAAATACATAAGTTCAATAAAATTTAATACTAAAAAGAATTATAATTAAATGAGCATCTAAATAAATAATAAAGAAAAAAAACAGAATAATAATAAAAAAATCTTTAATAAAATCCAAAGAGTTAAAACTAAATAATATTTAACATAAAATAAAAAAAAAGAAGAAGAGAGAGAGAGAGAGAGAGAGAGAGAGAGAGAGAGAGAGAGAGAGAGAGAACAAAAGGAAACAGAGAAGGAGGAAGGCTATGGTGCTGGTCGTAGCTAGTAGATGGTGGAGCTGTGGTGGTGCTTGGACCAAAGAGTGGCTCACAACCGATAGTTACAGTAGCTGAAGATGGTGGAGAGCCTTCGGGTGACTGTTGCTACTGTGGCCGTGCAGAGAGGCTAGAGATTGGGGCTAAGGAGGAACCTCTCGGCTGCTGTGGAATGGTGGTGGCTCGAGCTTTGTAGCAGCAGCAGCAGCAAGCCTCGGTGATAGCTGTTGGACGGTGGAATTGCTGTTGAGATTTGAGATTGCAGGTATGGAGTTGTCGGTAGTAGCAGCTTTCCCCGCAGCTTATGTTGAAATTGGAGACCTGCAGTAAATGGAGACCAACAACCCTCCACCTACATTGCCTACCATGGCTAACATTAAGCCACCATGATTGAATTTTACTCCCTCTATATGTATATATATATATGTGTGTGGAGATTGTGCAGATTAGTTGTGTGTAGTGTGAGTGCTGTGAGTGCAGAGAGGCTGTGTTGTACGCAGAGAGAATTGCAGTAAGAGAGAGAGAAAGAGAGAGACTAAGTGAGTTGAGCAGTGTGGCTCCTCCTCCTTGTAATATTTCTCCCAGTATAGTGTAATGGTGTGTGCTCCGAGGACGTAGGTCGATTCGACCGAACCACGTAATATCCGGTGTTCCATTGTGGATGATTATTTTTCTTTGTGTGTGATTGTTGCTCTAGGTTTATCCCCAACAATTGGTATCAGAGCTTGGTTGGAGTAGAATTGCCAGATCGGAGAATAATTCCTGGATTTTGAGCCTTTGTCCAGTAGCTTAAAATTTAATTTTGAGGCCACCATCACACTCCTCTAGTCAAGACGAAGTAAACGGTGTCAACTAGAGCTCCAAAAGACTTCAGAAGATGCCGCACGTGCCACCATACGCATCGCCAGAGAAAGACGCCTCGCCATGTGCCGATCATGCGTCAGTGACCTGGGTCATGCGCCACACGCGCGCCCACACGTCCTCCTCACCCGAATAGCCTCAACCCGACTAGGACTCCACCCAATCCGACCCGGAGACTCACTCAAACCGGATTAACCCGAGACCCAGTGCGCAGATCCATATCCGACCCGAACCAATCTAGACCCAGGAGCCACGTCAGTGCTGTTGTGTCAATGCCATGTCATTCGGCCACGCCAGCAAGAGGACCCCGCACTGCCACGTCAGCAGTGGGCCCCACAGTGACACGTCAGCAGGTGGACCCCACTACCACGTTATCAGGTGGGCTCCACTGCCACATCAGCATTGCCACGTCAGCATAGTTGACTAGTTTTGACCGAGCATTTGACCGGGCTTTTTGAAGCCATTTCGGGTCTGTTTTTCAAGCTTCTTAAGCCATTTCTGGGGTTTTCGGCCGTTCCGGATCCAACCATGTTGTTTATTTGAGCTAATTCCATCTCTAAATCAGAGAATCGAGATGTCGAACGAAAAGAGCTCTCAAATCGAGATGTTTGACGACATGAATTCGATTTCTGGAAAATACAAATTGAGGACTATTTATTTGGTAAAGAGTTGCACTTACCATTGAAGAAGAAGCCAGAATCCATGAAGGATAGCGAGTGGGAGTTGTTTGACTGAAAAGCTCTCGGAGTTATCAGGATGACGTTGGCAAAGTCTGTTGCCTTCAACGTCAAGCACTTGGCAACCACCAAGTCCCTTATGGATGCACTATCTAACATGTACAAGCAGCTATCAGCCGCGAATAAGGTACATCTAATGAAGAGATTGTTTACCATAAGCATGTCTGCAGGTGAAAGCTTTAGTAGACACCTGAATAATTTCAACGAGCTGTCGGATCAACTCACCTTGGTCGGGATTACATTTGATAGTTAGATCTGTGCCCTACTAATTCTCAGTTAGCTGCCTGAGAGTTGGAAAGGTATTGTCACTATGATCAGTAGCTTTGTAGAAAATTGAAGCTGAAATACGATGAGGATATCAACATGATTTTGACGAAGGAGATCAGAATGTAGTCGAACAATGCCTCCACTTCATGTTCAGCCTTGAATGTGGAAAGTCGAGGAAAGGAAGCGGGCATGGATGATCTAACAATCGTGGCAGATCCAGGACTAGGCGGTCCAAATCCAGAAATCCCAGAGGTTCCTAGGGCACAAAGAATGTTGAGTGCTGGAACTGTGGAAAGACCGGACATTTCAAAAATCAGTGCAAAGGCCCAAGAAAAGAATCTGAGGCGAAGACAGAAGCAAATCTCGCCTTTTCCTTAGGAGAAAAAGATGCTTTGATATGCTCTCTAGAGAGCAAGCAAGAGTCTTGGGTCTTAGACTCCGGGGCCTCATTTCATGCCACTTGCTATAGAGATTGCCAAGAGGATTACACACCAGGTAATTTTGGTAAGGTGTACCTTGGCAATGATCAACCTTGCGACGTAACTGGCAAGGGAGTGCTGAAGATCAATATAAATGGACCAGTATGGAAGCTGAAGGATGTCAGACATATTCCAGACCTGATAAAGAATTTGATCTTAGTGGGCCAGCTGGCAGATGAGGGATACACAATGACATTCAATGGTAATGAATGGAGGGTTTCAAAGGGTGTACTAACGATTGCCAGAGGTAAGAAAAGAAGAACACTTTATCTAACCTCCAATGCCTCCATGTCTATTTCAGTTGCTGCAAGAAACAACGACAACAACATCTGGCACCAATGACTCGGTCACATGAGCGAGGACTTAAGGTGATGCACTCAAATGGAAAATTGAGTAGTCTATAGTCAGTGCAGATTGACATGTGTGAGGATTGCATATTTAGGAAACAGAAGAGGGTCAGTTTCTAGATAAACAACCGTGCCCGAAAGAAGGAGAGATTAGAACTAGTCCACTCAGATGTGTGGGGACTAACGCCCGTCTCATCCATAGGTGGAAGGAATTACTTTGTCACGTTCATTAACGATCACTCTCGGAAGGTATGAGCTTATTTTTTGAAGTATAAGTCGGAAGTATTTGATGCTTTCAGGATAAGGAAAGCTATGGTTGAAAATGAAAATGGTTTGAGAATCAAGAAGCTGAGAACAGACAACGCTGGTGAGTATGAAGACACCAGGTTTAAGAAATTTTGCTTCGAGCATGATATCAGGATGGAAAGAACTGTGCTAGGTACGCCTCAGCACAACGGCGTAGCAGAGCAGATGAACCGAATGTTGACTGAAAGAGCCAGAAGTATGCGTATACAGTCAGGCTTACCATTGCAGTTCTGGGCAGAAGCAGTCTACACAACAGCGTACTTGATTAACAGGTGTCCATCAGTACCTTTGGACCACCGTATACTAGAAGAGGTATGGAGTGGAAAAGATGTGAGACTTTCACATTTGAAAGTTTTTGGTTGCGTTGCATACGTACACATAAGTGATCATGTCAGGAACAAGCTCGAGCCTAAGTCCCGGAAATGCACCTTCGTCGGTTACGGTGAAGATGAATATAGGTATCGCATTTGGGATGATGAAAAGAAGAAGTTGATCAAAAGCAGAGACGTAATTTTCAACGAAAGGATGATGTACAAAGACAAGCACACAGTAGAATCTTCCGAACCAATTCAGATGGAGTCAACCTATGTAGATATGGATGATATCCCAGAATGTGGACACAACATCAGAATGCCGAGAATCCTCAGGAAAAGGAACCAGTGGAGCAGATCGTCGACCCACAGCTTCCTACTCCAGCTCCGGAGCTTAGCAGATCTACTCAACCCCATGTACCAAACAGAGGGTATATAGATTACTTACTTCTTACAGATAGAGGAGAGTCTGAATGCTATGATAAAGCATTTCAGGTGACAGATACAAGCAAGTGGGAGCTTGCGATGAAGGACGAGATGAAGTCTCTCACCTCTAACAGAACATAGGAACTAGCTGAGTTTCCCAAAGGTAAGAAGGCCCTTCACAACAATTGGGTGTATAGAATCAAAGAGGAGCATGACGACTCCAGGAGGTACAAGGCTCGATTGGTAGTTAAAGGCTTTGAGCATAAGGAAGGAATTAACTACACCGATATCTTTGCACCAGTTGTGAAGCTGACAACCATTATATCAATCTTGAGCATTGTTGCCTCAGTGGTCCTACATCTCGAGCAATTAGATGTGAAGATCGAGTTTCTTCACGGTGATCTTGATGAAGAAATTTACATGCATCAACCAGAAGGATTCTCAGAGAAAGGTAAAGAGAATCTGGTGTGCAGGTTGAAAAAGAGCTTGTACAGTTTCAAACAAGCTCCTAGACAATGGTACTGAAAATTTGACGGCTTTATGCACAAGAATGATTTTCTAAAGTGTAAGGCCGACCACTGTTGCTACTTCAAGAGGTATCAGTATGACTATATCATTCTGTTGTTATAAGTTGATGACATGTTAATTGCAGGACCAAATATAGAAGAGATCAGGAAATTGAAGTAGCAATTGTCAATGAAATTTGACATAAAGGACTTATACTCAGCAAAACAGATACTTGGGACGCGGATCTCTAGAGATAGGCAACAAGGAACATTGCAGTTATCTCAGTCGAAGTATATTTTCCGTGTTCTACAGAGGTTTAACATGAGCAGCGCCAAAGCAGTAAATACACCTTTAGCAAGACACTTTCGCCTCTCCAAGGATCGGGTTCCCCAGAAAGATGAAGAGAAGGACTTCATAACTAAGTACCTTACGCCTCAGCCATTGGATGTCTTATGTATGTCATGGTTTGCATCAGACTGGACATTGGCCAAGCAGTGGGAGCAGTCAGTAGATTCATATCTAATCCAGGGAAGACTCACTGGGAAGTAGTGAAGTGGATCTTCAGGTACCTCAGAGGCACTGTTGATAAGTGCTTATGTTTCGGCAAAGGAGACTTAAAAGTCAAAGGGTATGTAGATGTCGATTTTGCTGGTGAAGTTGATCACCGCAGGAGCACCATCGGATACGTGTTCACTATTGGCACAATAGCTGTTAGTTGGATGTCGCAGATACAAAAGATTGTTGCCTTATCCACTACAGAGGCTGAGTACGTAGCAGTGACAGAAGCCAGCAAAGAGATGATTTAGCTTCAGGGTTTGTTGACAAAGCTTAGATTAAAGTAGGAGAGGAATGTTTTGTAAAACGATAATCAGAGTGCGATACATCTAGCAAATAACTCTGCATTTCATTCCATAACCAAACATATCGAATTGAACCTATCAACCTTGAGAGTTCTTTTACCTAAAACACATCACTTAACATCATATGTTAAAGCATCCTTCATTTTGTTATCATCAAAACAAGATTGGAAAAGCCCAGTTAGGTCAACACATAATCCACTCTTAATTTTTGCAAATGATCACATATATATAGCCTTACTCAAAAATATAACTATTAGGACACAAAGGGTATTATTAAATTTGTTTAATGAATTTTAAAACCAATTTGCCCTTAATTAAGCCGAATTACCGTAATTAAAAATTGTGCAACCCAAGAGGTTCGGTCAACTTGTTTTGAGGTTCGTTCGACCGGGGTGCTCAATTCGGTCGACCAAGACAATTTTGAACTAAGAATATGGTCAACCATTCATAGGGTGATTTCCAAATCTCCGAGGTTCGGTCGACAGTTTTTTGGTTCGATTGACTAAACTTTGGTGTTCGATCGACCAGGAAATTTTTGAACTGAAGGTTCAGTCGACCAGGGCGTTGGAATCTCCCCACACATCAGTTCAATCGACCAGAGTGTTGCAACTCATTTTAAAGTCGGTCGACTGAAGGGTCAAACTGTTGACCCGATGGAGGTTCAGTCGGCCGAAGGGTTTTTGTGTGTAGAAGTTTAGTCGAACGAACATGCCATTTTTGTGCATTTCGGTCTTTTTCTTCTTATAAAGTTACCCCTATTTACATGATAATCAACACTAAGATTATGTGGGCCATTTTCATGCAATATTGTAGGTCCTATGGTTGATCTAAAGTCTTTGAGCATATACCCTAAAAATCTAGCATCGGTCGACCTTCCCTAAGGTCTTTTCTAAGGTCTTGAGCTTATAGTCCTACGTGCATGATATGCATATTATTATAGACCTTTGAATAAATGCTTATTACAGACCCAAATGAATAAAAATTACAACACTTAAAAGCATACAGGGTCTTCATTTTCCTTTGGGTCTCCGAATGCCAGCATAT
Source organism: Malania oleifera (assembly GCF_029873635.1). Classification (NCBI taxonomy): domain Eukaryota; kingdom Viridiplantae; phylum Streptophyta; class Magnoliopsida; order Santalales; family Ximeniaceae; genus Malania; species Malania oleifera. Next base: position 53,735,008 of record NC_080428.1, read on the forward strand.
GATATATAGTCAATATAAACCTGCACATCAACTCGGCAGACATTAAATACCTAAGTATTTTTCATAATTAAAAGAGGGTATGACCCGTAGGGTCAACATTATGATATGTTTCAATTGCAATGGTTTGTGTATATTTGTGGTCTAGCCTTGTTTTCACTTCATTTAAATCATTTAAATGACCAATTTTATTGTTTGTGTGCTTAATTGTTGAGGTTATCTTTGTCATTCATTTTGTATTGTATGACTATTATATTTCTTGAATGATTGAAAATTATACTTCTATTTTATGTCTTGATCATACTGGACTGTTCGAGTTGGTAGTTGTGGATAAACTATTAATCTAAAACTCAATCAGGTCATTTCTATACAGGTATTTTTGGGAAAATGTTTTATTTTCAAACGACATGCTATCGAAATTTCTAAAACCTTTCCCAAACCTATCTTGTATCTAAATGAATCATACTCAAATACCTATGACTTTATATATATATATATATATATATATATATATATATATATATATATATATCATATCCCTTTTTGCTATTGCCAAAAGGGGGAGAAGAGGGCAAAATTGGGTACTGGGCACTTTTGAAAAATATTTGAACTCTCATTGCGCATATTGTCAAGGGGAGCCTTTCAAGGTTGTACCCACTTTTGTATGGTGTATTTTTCATCATCAAAAAGAGGGAGAATGTTGACCTTATAGGTCATTTTCGGTTTTGATAATGACAAATACTTTTTGTATTTGATGACTTTCAAGTTTGTGTGTAGGATAATACTAAGTTGGATAACATTGATAGCATGCACCAACTTGAAGAAATATGAAGACCCCGACACATTTATTATTTGTTGTAATATTACTGGGTCTATAATAATTTCATTTCAAATGGGTTTGTAACAATCATTGCATATAATGCATGTAAGAGTAAGTAAGCTCAAATGACCCTAGAATGGCCCTTAGGTCCCTACACTTGAATGCACATGAATATAGGACCTTAGCCCAAAATCCATGAGGTTTCGGGTGACCAAACTTGGCAAGTATATTTGGCTCGGTCGACCGAACCGTGGAAAAGTTACAAAGTTGACTTAGACTTCAAGCAACCGAACCACCATTCTAACTTTTCCCAACAACTCGGCAGCTCGAACTCCCACGTTCAAATATGCCTCGGGCTGCCCAACACATAAGTTCAGCATACCGAACTTTAGACCGGATGACCAAATTGTGAACTTCTAGAAAATTGCCTCAATTTAGCAAATTGAGCCTATATTCGGGCGCCTGAACTTCAAAAATAACTTTTCTAAGTGTGTCTATTCAGGTGACCAAACTGTGGATCAGGCAATCGAAACTCTTGGGTTGGCAAATAATTACTGCAGGTAATTAGGGGTAAAAGGGGGATTATTTATTTAAACTCTTTTAAAATAAATTTAAAAATTCCCTCTGAGTCCCCAATGATCATAATTTACCCCTTCTCTATATATATGCATTCATTTGTCTTGTTTAGGGGTGATTAGCAAAAAGGATTAAGGCAAAGCTCTTTCAAATTTCCAAATCCTATTTTGCTCATACTACTTCCATACACTCTCTTACTCTAAATTTATTGATTAACCAAGTGTAGTGAGAGTGCTTAAAATGCTTATACTTCATTCCACTTTGCTTAATACTCTCATTTGTATTGTTTGTTGATTGTTATTAATATTGAGAGTTAAGCAAGAGTTTTCTCACTGATTTAATCTAATAAATCTTGTGTGTGGACAAACTCAGTAGCTTGAGGGTCTTTGCATTGATATTGGCAGATTCCTTAGCCAATATTTTTGTGTGCAAAATATTTTTTACAAGTTTGCATTCAAACATCTCTTGTGCTTGTTATATTGAGAAAACACTTTTGAGCTTGTTTGAATAATATTGCTAGCATCTTTGAAACCCTAAACTGATATTGAGATATTCTATATTGTGTTTCAAAGAAAAACTTGTTTATACACTCTTATGCTTATTTGAGAATACATATTATACAGAGTGTTGATAGGACACCTACACATCATTGAGCTTACTATTCCTATATTGTTGATGTGTGTTTGATTGATTGTCATTGGTTATAATCGGTACATAGTCTGCTTGTTGAGAAGCATATTTTCATATACACAAAAATTACATTTGTTGTATTCCAAGCGTAGGCCTAAAGAGAGAGACTAGCCTTGTTGAATAGTTTTGGATTGGCTTAGATCCGGTTAGGAAAGTTAGATGCATCATCCTAGTAAGGTTTAGTTGTAGGTTGAGGTCAGTCTCGTTAATTGACCTAATTGTAAATGGTGCTGCTCCACCCGTTAAGTGAGCATTAGTGGAATCCTTGTGCTAGTGCGGGGATGTAGGCAGTATTGGTCAAACCCCGATAACATATCGTGTGTGCACTTTACATTTCAGCACTTTATATTTACTGCACATGTATGTTATTCTCAATTGTCTGTGAATGCTGCACATGATTTAATTTCCACATATCATTATCTGCGCAAGTGGTGTATGATTAGAAAGACCCTAGGTTGTGTTGTTATCTGGTTTAACTTATGAAGAAAGTTTAAAATTTCAATTCACCCCCCTCTTGGAAATACACCAAAGTCAACATAACTTATGTAATTTTTTTTTATTAAAAGTTTTACATATAATGTGCTTGGTAATATTTTGTTATCTTTCCTAATTCTTAAATTTTACTTTTTCATTTACTAGATCATACAAAATAAACTTGATAAAATGGAGGATGACATGTGTTTGGTGGACAGTGGCACGACTCACACAATTCTTCATGTTAAAAAATATTTCTTGCAAACATTAGCTGAAATTAATGTTAATATAATATCTGGTTCTGTAAATGTAATAGAGGGCTCTGGAAGAGTTCACATTATGTTTTCAAATAGGACAAAATTGTATATTGATGATGCATTGTATTCTAGTAGATCCCGAAGAAATCTACTAAGTTTTAAAGATATACGTCGTAATGGATATCATGTTGAAACCAAAAATGAAGGAGATATGGAATATCTTTTATTACATCTACAATTTCAAACCATAAGATCATATTAGAAAAATTTTCAAGTTTTCCACTAACCTATATTTCAAAAAAATAAGGATGGTTGAATCAAATTTTATGTACCGAAAGTGCTCCGAGCCTACAAGTTTTATGCTTTGGCATGATTGTCTTGGTCATCCTAGTTCAATTATGATGTGAAGAATCATTGAAAATACACATGGACATCCATTAAAGGATCAGAAAGTTCTTTTACCTAGTGATTATTTTTGTACTTCTTGTGTTCAATGAAAACTACTTGTTAGACCTTCTCCATCTAAATTATCTAATAGATTCTCCATCTTTTCTGCAAAGAATACAAGGAGATATTTGTGGCCCAATCCATCCATCTTGCAGACCATTTTGATATTTCATGGTTTTAATTGATGCTTCCACTCGATGGTCACATGTTTGTCTACTTTCAACTCGTAATGTTGCTTTTACTAAATTTCTTGCTCAAATAATAAAGTTAAGATCAAGTTTTCCTTATTATCCCATTCAGACCGTCCGTTTAGAGAATGCAGGTGATTTTTCTTTAAAAGCATTTTATGACTATTGCATGTCAATAGGAATAAGTGTTGAACATTCTATTGCACATGTTCATACACAAAATGGTTTAGTGGAATCCTTCATTTAGCGTTTACAATTTATTGCTAGACCTATGCTTATGCGATCAAAGCTTCCTGCATCTACTTGCGGTCATGCTATAGTGCATGCAGCGTCTTTGATTAGAATTAGACCAACTGCATATCACAAGTTTTCACCTTCACAACTTGTGTTTAATCACCAACCTAATATATCTCATCTTAGAATTTTTAGTTACGTTGTATATGTTCCTAGTGTACCTGCACAACGAAGTAAGATGGGACCACAACGTCAGCTTGGTATTTATGTTGGTTTTGATTCTCCTTCTATCATTAGATATCTTGAACCACTAACATGTGATCTTTTTAGAGCAAGATTTCTAGATTGTCAATTTGATGAATCAGTTTTCCTGTCATTAGGAGAAGGAAAAGATAAAGAATTAGAAACACAAGAAATTTGTTCGAACACACCAACTTTGTCTAATCTTGATACATGTACAAATCAATGTAAACTTGAAGTTCAAAGAATAATTCATTTTCAAAATGCTGCAAATCAATAGCTTGATGTTTTTACAGACACTGAAAGGGTCACTCAATCACATGTTCCGACTACAAATATTCCTACCAGATTGATTGTTCCTAAAGAACACCAATGGGAATAGCAGTTAATGAATCTAAAGTGCGCCAGAAGCGTGATAGACCAATTAGTGCAAAGGATATAGTTCCTTCAAAAAAAGGAAATGAATAAAAGTGACACTCCAAAAGAGGTCATTAACACTCAAGAAGAGGTTAAAAGAAATATAGATCAACAATCTCATATTTCCACAGAAGCAACACTAGAAGTGTTTCAGGTATCGGAAAATTATGAGATCTCATTAAAATTTGGAAATATGCGGAGAAGAAATGAAGTTGTTGTTGACAATGTGTTTGCATATGCGATTGCTTCAAAAATTATTAATGATAATGAGCTTGGGCCTCAAACTGTAGAAGGATGTTGATATCGAAATTATTGGCCAAAATGGAAAGAAGCAATACAAGCTGAACTAGACTCATTAGCCAAACATAAGGTATTTGGACCAGTAGTCCAAACATCTGAGAATGTTAAACTTGTTGAGTATAAATGGGTTTTTGTACGTAAAAGAAATGAAATGAATGAAATTGTGAGATACAAGGCTCGTCTTGTAGCACAAGGTTTCTCCCAAAGGCTTGGTATAGATTATAATGATACCTATTCCCTATTATGGATGTAGTTACATTCAGATTTCTGATTAGTTTAACGGTTTTTGAAGGACTTGACATTCGCCTCATGGACGTAGTAACAGCTTACTTGTATGATTCTTTGGATATTGACATATATATATATATATATATGAAAATCCCTGAAGGATTTAAAATTGCTGAAGCATATAATCCAAAACAACGACAAATGTATTCTATTAAATTACAAAGATCCTCCTATGGATTGAAACAATCTGAACAAATGTGGCACAATCGTCTAAGTGAATATTTGTTGAAAATTGGATATGAAAATAATCTTATTTGTCATTGTGTTTTCATTAAGAACATAAATTATGGATTTGCTATAGTCGCAGTTTATGTTGATGACATAAATGTAGTAGGAACTTCAGAAGAGATCTCAACAACTGCTGACTACTTAATGAAAGAATTTAAGATGAAGGATATTGGGAAGGCAAAATTTTGCCTTGTTTTCAAGTTGAACATTTAACAAGTGGAATTCTTATACATCAATCATCTTATATAGAAAAAATCTTGAAACAATTTTATATGGATAAATCTTATCCATTAAGCGCCCCGATGGTTGTTCGTTCACTTGATATGAAAAAGGATCTTTTCTGTCCTCGAGAAGATGATGAAGAAATCCTTGATCCTAAAGTACCCTATCTTAGTACAATAGGAGCACTCTTGTATCTTGCAAATTGCACTAGACCAGATATAGCTTTTGCGGTAAATTTGCTGGCAAGGTTTAGTTCTACACCAACTCAGAGACATTGGAATGGAGTCAAATATGTTCTTCGTTATCTCCGCAACACATTTGATATGGGTTTGTTTTACCCAAAGGGAGTGAAGTCTGTGTTGAAAGGATATGCTGATGCTGGATATCTTTCTAATCATCATAAAGCTCGATCACAAACAAATTATATTTTTACATGTGGTGATACTACTATCTCATGGGGATCTGTAAAGCAAACGATCACCACTACCTCTTCAAACCATTCAAAAATATTGGCAGTTCGTGAAGCAAGTCGTGAATGTGTATGGTTAAGAACTATAATCCAACACATTAAACGGACAAGTAGATTATCACTGGAGAATGACACGCCAACAATATTGTACGAGAACAATGTAGCATGTATTGCACAAATCAAAGGTGGGTACATAAAAGGTAATAGAACTAAACATATTTTGCCAAAGTTCTTTTACACTCATGAACTTCTGAAGAAAGGAGATGTTGACATTTGCAATATTCGTTCAAGTGACAACCCAGAAAATCTATTCACAAAAGCATTGCCAACTTCAATTTTCAAGAAGCAGTACATAACATTGGAATGCGACAACTTAAGGACATTTCTTAATTGATTGTTTTGTTAAGGTTTTGTCCCACAGGATTTTCCTTAGCGAAAGTTTTAACGTGACATATTCATAGTGTATAGTCATCCAAGGGGAAGTGTTATAAAATATGTATATTTATGTGCATAACTATGTAGATAATAGGTTACAAGATTTTGGTATGCTCACATAATGGTTCATTATGTGGTTAACATTTGGGATGTCAATGTATTTACCTATATAAGGACATGTTTTATAACAAAATGAAATAATAAGATGATTAGCAACATTTAGTTCCTAAAGAACTAAACTGTTGAATTTCTATAGCTCCAAATTTTTTTTTGTATTCCTCTTTTTATTTAATTTATAATATTTCTAGATTTTTCCAAAATTTTTTAGATAGTTTTGAAATTTTTTCAACATTATTCTACAATTTTCTAGGATTTTTAGAGACTTTTTCCTTCATTTTTGATATTTTTATTTTCCCATTTTTTGTTATCCAAGTCAAAAGAATTCAAACAATTTTTATTTTTTATGATTTTCAAATATTTTTTCTAATTTTTTATTATTATTTTCAAATTTTAAAAATCAAAAATCAATTAAAAATTAATTTAAAATTAAATAAATGAACTAAAGATTTGGAAAAGTCAGACCAATCCAACTGGTCTAAATCAGGTTAACGACCAGTTGGGAAAAATGGCCGACTACATGTTAGCCAGTAATGGTGACACGTGGCACTATTATTTTTATTTTTTTTTTTTTTTTGAATTTTCTACAGCAGGGCGACGTCAACATGACATCACTTGCCACGTGGTAGAACGTCGTTCAAATCTGAGTTATTGGATCCATATATGGGTATTTGGATTAGGATCAACAATCAGGTTGGGACTTTCTAAATTCGGGTCAAAATTTCAAATCTTATTTGATATATATTCTAAGGAAAGAAATTATTTCCTATTATGTTAAAACACTAACTACAAATTTGAAACTCAGCATCTGCTAAAAGAAAAAAAAAAATGCAAAATTAACATCTAACATGTTTTCAATTCTTCACTCTATAATTCTTCTTATCATTTGAGCCGCCTTAAATTCTCCCGCTGCTGCTTTTACCCTCCGAACCACCTTTCCCTTAACATTTTTACTTCCCTTCTTTGAACCTCAAGCTCTTTAACTCTTCTTTCTTATCCTCATAATCCCTTCTCAAAATTTTCAACAAATAATTTTTTTCATTACTTTTTCTGGATCTCAGTTTCCGACTCTGTGTTTGTCTCATTCTCAAATCCTCTATTTATAGACATGTTTCTGAATCTTGACTTAAATTTGATTGACTAATCAAATGTATATTAATCAATCAAACTTAAAACTAAATTGTTAAATAAATTGATTAATCAATTTAAACTATTCAATCAATCTTAAGTAACCAATCAATTTTTAATTCTAATTTCCTAACTGAAATTCTATCGTATGTGCGTGCAAGTACAAGCTTGGAGAATCCGACCCCTTTTTTTATTTCATTTTTTTATTTTGTACATTTTTTTTTTATTTTCAATGTAAAACATTCAATTTTCCCTGTATTTTCATTATCCTACACTTTCTCATTTTATTGTATTTATCCAATTTTTGTGTTATATAAGCCCCAAACAAAATGGGGAGTCTACACTACTAATAACAACAATAACAACAGTAATAATAAATCATTTGCAGTTGCTTAACCTAATGAAAATTTAGATCCTAGCTGCTTGCTTAATATGTTATTCATTGAGCATAACTCCCCTTTTGTCTTGTTTATGGCGCTTGGCTCATTTTGTATGTAGCCTTGTTTTCTACAGTGACTTTCACCGATTCCTAAAATACCAATCCAGAGATGCTGATTTTCTTTCTTATTAGTCGAGAGCGGAGTTCGAATACAACAATTCTTTACATTCAAGAGGGAAGAAATGTAGATTGGCATGACAAAAATTAAAAACCATAGCATCTTAAGAGATGAGTTAAAATATAAGACCACAAATCACAAGCTTGATTGGAGTCCAATGGAAATAATATTTCAAATTTATAGTACTTAAATATTAATCAAACAATAAATTTGTAAATGCATTTGAAATACAAATAATGTAAATACAAAATATTGGTCGCATACATTTGAAACACATTAAATACAAATGTGGATTTCCAACCACAAACACAGGTCATGGAAATCTGACATCAAACACATTTCGATAGATTTTTCGGGTTCACTGAGAGAACAGCTCAGCCTTGGGCCAACCAAGCACACATGAAGTAATGCCATGGTAGGGTAGGACCTCCTAGTTGAAGGCTCAAAGTTAGTGTCATACGGCTATTTTTTCATTCCAAATTTAATGGTATTTGTAATGAATTTTTTTTTTTTTTTTTTTTTTCAATTGAAGCAATATAACACAACAGCGTAATCACTGTCATTGAAGAAAACTGGTAAAATTTAACTCCCCACCCACCACTTGTGGGGCGTGTTTTAGGGCTAGGCTGCAACTTTTTCACATTATAACATCCTCGATATAGCTTTGAATATAGGGGAGGCAAAATTACACCAGCCTCGGCACAAGACGGGTAAGCTGGCAAAAGATGGTTCAGGATGATTTAACAACTCTCAACGGTTTCAATCAGATATTACTTTCAGTTCATGATCACTCTAGCATCTGAGTTCAGCAACATCTAAAATACCTGATACAGATGCTTCTGTGATTAAAGAACCATCAACTGAATATGTAAAAATTTATATATCCCTCAGCATTCTGTTCCCAAGATTATGATTCGTGTATGAACAAATACTTAGTAGGCTGCACATACATCTTGTTGCCACTGCCCAACATTGAAAAATATATATTGAACAAAAAGTAGGATGGTTCAGTCGGCACTCAAGGAGCAATAGCATTCTTTTGTTGACGCCGATAAAAATGCGGAGCAACCTCTGTAAGCCAAGATGGATCTATGGTCATTACATTGCGCATGTACTGTCGATCGGTTGAGACGAGAGAATGGTATATAACCCACTTTGGATTAACTCTGCAAGCACAAGGTTCAAGGAAATGGAATCCACAAAGAGTGTCTAGAACTAATTAATAACAAATAAGGAACAACTCAAGAATGTGTGTGCATATGCGCATGCGTGCATGTAGCTGCATCATAGACAAAAAAATGCAAAGGCACAACCCTATGGGTATGGAATGCAATTAAAAGACAATATGCCTCTATGATGCACTAGGGCCTTTTTTGTGTCTAAAGTGCAATAATGCAAGATTGCAAGCAACTGAGACAGCAGCTCGTTTGGAACATCTTTGGGGGAAAAAAAGAGTCATTCTGCAGCATGAGAAATGCATATATATACACACAATAATTTAATGGGAAGGTAATGATTCCATTCCCAGGAAATTTTCAACATCCATCCACCATATGGAACTAGAAAATTTGTTGAAGGTTGACCTAAACAAATTTTAACTATGAAACCACTTCATTGAATGCTGTTCTGCACAGGCACTAAGAGAAGCAATCCAAAAGGGGTTCAAAGATGATTAAACAAATTGAATGCCAAGTGCCAACATAATAAAATAACTATAAAAAATTATAGAGAAATGAAATTCCTTTGTCACTTAATTAATTAAAGAAATTGTGCCAACATGACAAAACATTGCAGGGGTACAAATTTCCAGTGTTAAATTACCACTTTTTACATCAACCTTTCAAGCATCTTCAAACCTTATTTACTAACCTTCAAACGCTAGAAAGAAACAAATCCTAAGACCAATAGAAGCTGTATCCAATGGGCCAGGGAGTTTAGTGTCTTCATGAATGTTCAAACTCTAGCTGGTGTACTATTGGTTTTTGATGCACATGAATGACGATTCTCCTCTCCACTCTTCTCCCACTCTTTCTGTTCCTTCGGATCACAATGTTTCAGTGAATAAATCCTGTTAGGTTATCAGTCAAGTCAGATCAGGTATCTGAAGGATAAGCTTCTCCTAAATATCTTCAGATTGAAGTCAAAACATTCTACTTGAAATTCCATAAGGTCAACATATGAGGGTTTGTCCGTGTCATAGAGAAAGGAAAAGTGTGGAATTGTTGGATCAGGATTTAAGCATCAGCTGCAAGATGGATGTTTGGTAGTTTGTTGAAGGCGTTCATGAGGTTGGAGTAGGGTTATAATAAATGTTTTGGGTAAATATCTGATTAGGTGAGTCAAAGTAACGAATGAGGTTGGTTCTTAGATGTGGAGTTGACATTCAAGGGGAGGCAAAACTCTATTCTGCTGGCAAGAATGGGGTTCTCCAGGAATTCATGACAATTGGAGTCTCAACTTCCAACAGCCGGAATTGACTTGAGGGACAAAGTGGAGAAATGCAGCAATGGAAAAGCAGGCTGATCAACATGAAGAGGGTCGTAGCAATGTGTTTAATGCAGCAAACAAGCTGATCAGGTCGAGGATTAAAGGTGCAGGGGAATGGTGGCAGTGCATTCTCTGCCAGATCAAGGATCAACAGTGCAGGGGGATGGGGATCGGGCAGAAGGATATGGGGTCACAAGATGCAGTGTGAAGGACAGAAGATGGGAATATGATCCATCCAGTCATATGGCCTTGTTTTAACAAAACCGGGTCAAGAAGGACTTACTTTAAATGTAATATCAGGTCACATTTTAAATCTAAGTACAGAACAGCCAACGGCCCAAGTGCCCAAGCAAAAGAGAATGTGGATATGGGCTTAAGGGAGACAGCCGATGGTTTAACTAATAGTTCTGGAATTATGGCCCACCAATGTGCTGGAACAAGAAAAGCTCTTGAAGTTTGCACCACAATGTTGAATTGAATCAAAGATCAATCTTCTCAACAAAATTTTCAGATGACACAGTCCTCTGAAAATAACAGATGATAGGTGGTTGTGAATCTGAGGACAACCTTCTCAGGTTGGTGGGGTTTAAAAGCTTAGGGGCTTGGAATGTGGCATGGGGGTTCTCTAATGTTTGCACCACAATGTTGAATTGAATCAAAGATCAACTTCTCAACAAAATTTTCAGATGACTCAGTCCTCTGAAAATAACAGATGATAGGTGGTTGTGAATCTAAGGACAACCAGCAAACTTCTCAGGTTGGTGGGTTTAAAAGCTTAGAGGCTTGGAATGTGGCATGATGGTTCTCTAATCATAAGAGGTTGAGCTTCTTATTGCCTAAAGATAGTTGCCCAAGTGAGCAACCATCATTCAGTAAATTTTTACGATGTGTGTTAGGGTATAAACTGTTGTTAATTCTTCTTCAATTCACAGTAAAAATAATGAGCCTCTAAGGCATTAACATAAAAACCACTGGTGTCTGAATATTCATCCTGGCAGGGTCCAGTAAGATTGATAGTTGATACTAATATAATGGTGTGTTTGTTTTGATGGTTAAACTTTCCAAAACTGAACTGGCTGAATACTACTGGATGGACTGCTTATGATAGTCACCTGGATTACCATGTATAAAGGACAGGTTAATCATTCAAAAGACCAAAATACCATTAACCAAAAGAACATCATAACCCAAATAAAGAAGAGAGAAAAGGGCAGTCTTGCCGTTTTGGTTACCAAATTGCCATCGATACTGGCCAGCAGGGGGGTTCCAGCCTTATGCCATGTAAATGGTTTAAAGCCCTTCCTCTTGTCCAGTCCTATCCACACCTTCTATGCACCAAACATAGGGTAAGGATATGCTTACCCTAGCCAAGCTACCAAACAAACACACCCTCACGGCATTGCATCCGATTTGAGATGCACAAAATTTTCAAAGAAAGCCACCTACATCTAGACTTGTGTACTAAAAAAGCTGAAAGATAAATTATAGCGAAAAGTTTAACTCTTGTTTAAAACCCAATTATTTTAATACAAGCAGTGGTTCTGGGGAGAAGGCAGAGAGATTAAACCATGAACCATCATGTGCAAATAAGGAATTAAGTGATGAACTAGAAAAGGAAAGTGAATTTGTTCGTCAGTTTGGGCATTATGGTTGATTATCTTGTGAGCAGTGTAATAGTAATTCAGACTCCTCAAAATCTCCAGATAATTTCCCCCGCAAGCCGTCCTATAATAAAGAAACAGATAATGTTAAGGCTTGAGAATGATAATTTGTCCACTCCTACTTTTTGAGAGGAGGTGGTTAGTGAAAAGGATATTGAAGCTTAGAATCTCATGGATGAAATGGGCGCGTGGTCATCTACTCCCTGAGGACAGGAATTTAGGGTAGATTGTGGTTAGACCATTAGAGACGACGAAGAAAAGAAAGACAGAGTTTGCCAATTTAAAGTTCTTTTAACTATGATGGAAGGGGTTGACAAAAAGGATCTTTAAATTAATTGTTTTCAGTTTTAAATTTTTTTTTTTTTTTTTTTTTTGTCCTTTAGTTTTGAGAACTTCTAGTCCTCCTTTGCTTTAAGCGTTCCCACTTCTGAGAATTTGTCCTGCTTTACCTCGTACTCCTTGTCACTTTCTCAATAAAATTCTTTTGCTATCCAAAAAATTAAAAAAATATATATACTTGGGCAGTAGCACTAAGTAAAAAAAACTCACGCTGAATCCTTGAATTTTAAAAAAGTAAATTAAAAATTTTTATAACCCCTAAAATTAAACTTTCAAATCCTGATAGACCCAAACTTGATGTTAGAAGACTTTCTAGTGTCTTCTAAACATAATTAGAAATCATAATAAATTGAAGCAAAAAAATTATTCGTCCATTCATGAGAGAAACAATTTTAACTCCTAGTTGACCAAGAATATCTAGTTCATGGAACCATGAGATAAGAAAAATTATTCTTCCCTTCATGAGAGAACTCACCAAGAATACCGAGCTCATGAAACCATAAGGTACGAGCCCATTTTCTAATTTAGATTCCTGCACTTCCAACCAACTCTTCTGAAATCAAAAAGGACAAACCAGCTCCCACATCCCAGCCACAATAACTCTTTGCAAAACAATAGCTAAAAAGATTAGTTACAGGAACCAGATACACCAGATATATCATGTGACATTCAGACTTCGAAACTTGAGTAATGCTCCAGCTGCAGAACCTTGCTCCAAATTGATTCACTTCCATCATGACAGAACATATTAAAAACTTCAACATGCTTCGGTAGACCTAGGAGTTCATTATTATTTTCATTAAAATGATATGAAGTCACAATGCAATTTACTTCTCATGCATTATTTGAAAATATTTTCTGTTAATTGTGTTACTTTGTGCAAAGAGTTGCACATATATTTCTTAATAGTTATATACATATTTTTGAGAATATGTATAATTTGTGAAGACACCTCAAACCTTGCTTACTCTACAACTTCCTTGCTCAGCTGAACTGGTTTCTTGTGACTAGGCTCAAAACATCATGTACCAAACACGTTAACATCGTCCAACTAAACTTCTTATACACAGCATAACAACTTGCTGCAGAAAAATTCTTCAGAGCATTTGACAATGAACTTGCTCTCAAAATATAAACCTATCACCCAATCCAACTTCTTAACTCACCCTCCACAAACCTCCAAACTGTTCAAACTTGCCTTCGAAAGCCCAATACTGCAGCTTCCTCAAACCCTCCTGGACCATCAATCAGCACTCCTGCACCCAAACTTTCGAAGCACCAGCCTCCCCTCTACAAGGAAAATGTCTTTATATTCCTTTCTGCACACTTTCTTCTTCCTTTGTTAATATTGTTTCTTTGTTTATCAACAGAAAATTTAAAGTCACTGGGTGGTGAGTCGGAGAAAAAGCCCTTGATGCATAAAACATGTCCATAACAAAAATGAGCATCTATGCACTATAATGGGCAGGATGCTAATTTCGGGCCTAGATTTTCTTTGAGAACCTGTGGAAGTGTATTTCACAGATTTATTATGCCTTTATTACTTGCACCAAATTTGTTGTAGGAAATGGTTCTTGCATTCAGTTTTTGGGAAGACACTAGAATTAGTGATTCTGCACTTTGTACTACTTTTCCTCGTTTGTATAGGCTTTCCTTCCAATTTGTATAATGGGTATACACCATCTTCTTTCTTTCTTTTTTTTCGCTAATTCAAATGGTGACGAAATCTCTTGGAATTTTCATTTTCGCAGAACTCTTAATGATTGGGTGTTGTTGGAGATATCTTCTTTATTTTTCTTGGTGAAAGGAATTCATCCTTCCATCAGGAGGGACTATAGGTCTTCAGTTCTTGACTCTTCAGGAGAGTATTCCTGAAATCTTTTCTTGAGTTTTTACCCTTGAAAATCCGTCTTTCCCACTTCCTTATATCATTTGGAAGGCCAAAGTACCCTCTCAAGATTAAGGCTTTTACTAAGTAATAGAGTCAGCAATGACAATTTGTTGCAATGTAGGAGACCCTCTAAGGCCCTATTTCCAGATGTTTGGTTATTATGCTAAGTTTAGAATCTGCCTGACTTGTTTCTTCTCATTTTCATGGAGGATTTGAACAACCGTTTTGCATTATTTTGAGAGTTTTTGGGTTTGTCTAGTATCAGTAAAGGACTTGTTGCAAGTACCTCTTTTAGAGGTTTTTGAAGGAGTAGAGATGGATCAGCTTTGTGGAGCTGTGAATGTTTGCTGTTTTGTGTGGTATTTGGTTGGAGAGGAATGCTTGTATCTTCACAAGGAAAAAGATGTATTGCTCTATGCTTTGGGATAGAATACAGTATTTGGCATCATTGTGGGTGTTTGCAGCTGGTTGTTTTGAAGGGCTGTCTTTTTCTGATCTTCAGCTTGATTGGAAGGCAGTTTTTTATTTTTTATTTTTTGCTCTTGCAAGGAGGAATTACTGCTTCTTTCTCTATTTTCTCCCTTCTACAAAAATTTTTCTTCTTTTTTCTCAATATATATATAGATAGATAGATAGAAAGATAGATACTCATCACAAATCCATTTCTCAACTCTGCCCCCAATTAATAACAAGCTTAAAGTGCATATGCTGACATTTAGGCAGCCAAGTTTATTTCTTAGATATTGTAAAATGGTAAATTAAATAAATTTTTTGTACATTTTCCCTCAATTTTTTGCACCTAGCTTATATCATTCACCCCTCCAAATTCCTCAATCATGAACATAATTTTCTGAAGAAGAAACTCCAAAACAAGCAAATATCAAACCGAGTTTTGATACTAACCTGAACAACACAGATGATGGGTGAATATAAACTTCTTGAGAACTTCTGATAGTCTTGTACATACCATTCTGACTGAATGCCTTCAGACATGATAAATAAACTTATCAGGAAATTAGCTTGCCCAAATTTTCAAAAATAGACATATCAAGGATTTATTCTACAACCAAAATGAGGAGGACCACAGAAGTGTGTGCATTCAAATTATGATTGGTACTACTCACTTCCAAATGGCAAGCATTAGTGAAAAACCCAGCTATAATAGCCTTTCTTACAGCCTGCAGTATTGAAATAGTAAAGTGAATACCACATCAATGCAAAGAGTAATTAACAAAATAGATTGTTTGATATTGCCGAAGGTAATTATCATTATAGGAAAACCAGTAGTTAGGGAGAATAAGATGAAGATGCTTGTCAAGATCCATGGTCCAAACTTCTACTAAATACTCAGCTGACAAAGGAATTAAGCTGAGCCACCATCCACTACAGTATGTTGACCAAACTACAAAGATGCAACGCATGTGTGCGTTGTCCTACATTGGGCACTTACCAGAAATTTCTGTGTGCATGTCGTCCTACATTGGACGCTTACAGGAATATCTGGGCTGTGCAAGTAGGGAACTTGGAACCTCAAATATTGGCTAGCATTTTCTGATATGAAACGAAACTGAAATAGTTGGGAATCAAAGCCAAAAAAGAAAATACTGCTGCATGGCTCAGACTCCACGAGGAATTCAAATTTTGGCAACCATGTTTGTTGCAAAACCCGCCCATAACAATATGACTTGTTTATCAATTCAAAAGTATATTTACTATATCTTTTGTAAAGCTGCGCCACCCAAACTTGCATTACAATAATCTAATAACAGTTAAAACACATACCCAACTAAAACCTTCTATTTCCATTTTCATCAAGATGAGAAAGTAAACATATTAAGTGCGGGCAATTTGATAATCCCTCAGCAAAAAATGCAAAACCAGCTTCCAAGTAAACTTGTAATTGCATTTCCGCCATGAAGAAAAAAAATAACAAAAAAAACAAAGGTAACAAATAATTTCAGGCAATCAAACTCCTGGGATAAAGTAAAAACAAAAGAAAATCAATAAATAAAGAAATAAAGACAGAAGAAAGGTCACAAGAAACCCAGAAAAAGACTTTTCCAACGTACAAGCTCTTTTAAAACGTCTGCATTTGATAGGAAGAACCGATACTCCTAGAAGCCTAGAGTGTCGATGTCCAATACATGTCACCTACCCAACATGATCCTTCACATGTCCAAAATGTGTCAGAAACTAATTAATTTTTTGCAATTTTCAGGCACATTTGGGATATGGCTGGACACTTCAGGACACGGATGGGAGACACCTTGGACGTAAAAAGCTATATTTGGTTCCGCCTTTACTCTGCTCTTGGATAGAATAAAACCCAAAAAAAAAAAAATTGAGACACATACACTTGGAGTTGGAGCCATAACACCTTTGTAGGCTTCCCTTGCAATGCCAGAACAAGGAGAACAAAAGAAGTCTTGGCAGCAACAACTCAAACCAACTGGAATCTCTCTTTTCTGCTCAACCACTCTCTTCATTTATTTCTATGTTCCTTGTGTTGTGTTTTTGTTGTTGGACCAATGTTTTTAAATGTTTCTTAGTCTCTGATATGATTGTAGCTAATGAATGCATAATTGTAGTCTGTAGATAAAATTTGTTTATAGAATGTGCAAGAATGATCCTATATTTCATTTTAGGTTAAAATTACCTGAACATTTGTAATCTAAAAGCAAAAACAAGCATATATATATATATATATATATTTTACACTGTCATATCCTTTTTTTTTTCCATTGCTGTCACCGTGTTGGTATTGCCATGTCTGTTTCCGTGTTGATATCGTGCCGTACCTATTTCTGTGTCCGTATCAATGCTTCCCAGGTCATTTCAAGTTTTCTAGCAGTGGGTTCTCTGGTTCATATAAAATGCCCAAAAGTGTAACCAAGCACCTGTAACACCATCAGCAGTCCATATAACACATCACAGCAAATGAAACTTTTTAACTCCTGAATGAGACCAAAATCTCATACTTTTTCCTTAAAGACTTAAGGCTATCCTTATCTGGTATGCATGCACCATTAACCATTTCATTCAGGTTTTGGTTGTTTAGAACTTCACATGTAACTACTATGCATCCTAAAAACTTTTCAAACTATTCTTGTATTCAGTACCACAAACATAAACATTTTGTCCTAGAAGAGTGGCTTGTACAATATTAGTCCAAAAGTTATTTCTAGGACCGACAAGCTATTTTCTCATTTTGGAAGCCACACATAAAGATGCTTTTCACAGTAAAATTTAGCGAAAAATTAAAAAAAAAAAAAAAAAAAGATTTTTACAATTTTCATCTTTGTAGATGCATCAAATTACCGTTTGTCTTAGATTATGAAATTGACCAACATTGAATATATATGCTCACAACTACGAATCAATCGTTAATTATCTTATTTTTGCACTTTTGTAGGACGTCAAAATGGCAGGGCACACCTGAATTTGGTCACAGAGACACCTAATGGTCTTGGTCAACATGCTAAAGAAACTGGGCATTGTGGGCTCAAATATTTTCCCAAGCTGCTTAAGCCTCTTCCATGCATCGATTGTGATGTGTTCCCTTTCTTCCCTTTCACTCTAACCACGTCACCACTCTCTGGGGCCGGGCCAACAATTTACTACTTTTCTTATTGGTTGGGACATGATGTGGCATTCTCAAATTAGATGATGACACTCCGCACCTATTTGCCTCTCCCCATAAGTATCCCCAATTTTTTTGATGGGTTCTTTTGAAATTGAAGCAATCAAAATCTTGCTCTCTGTTAGACAGAAATTCCCTCAAATTTTTTATTCCCACCAGCTGAGGGAATATCTCCAACCGTCAAAACCCCTTCACCTGCCACCATTCATACTTGAGCTTCTTAGGGAACTGCCCGAGTGCCTGGTCCTCCTCTCAGAACCCCTTAGAACATATACCACTTGTGTGCAACCCAAACTCTCCTCCCCTTTCAAGAAAACCCTCTACAACCTCCAAGAAAAACTAGTAGCTCCAGGGACAACCTGAAGATTCCTTTTTTTTTAATGTCATTCATGATTAAATGGGATTTATACGTCTTCTTCATAGTTTAAAACTAAAAATTCCAAATAATTGTTGGTAATGTGCTGCAGTTAGCCCCAAAAGGCTTGCTCAAGAATATTCAATGATTGAGGACAAAAAAATTAGATTTATGGATGGATTTCAGATAACTGAAATAACTTTTCTGTGAAGTTTTGAACCACTTGAGGAAAAGTCACAATATATCTTCTCACCAAGACAACAACTAATATTTTTTCCATACACATTAGCATTGTATCCTAAGAAATATATAATTTTTTTTCAGCTTGGTACTTTCTCTTTCATTTTGTTATATAAATCGCCATCAGTGATAAATAATCTCTGATTTTGTTTCTCCCTTTGGCACAAGATTTCCTTCCATATTGAGTTCAGTGTGCTACAAAGAAGCTCTGAATCTCTTATTAGTAATCATCTTCAAATTACAGCTAACGGGATTTCCTGGAACATTCCTTTGATAATGAATGCCTTCGTTTCGAGATTGATACCTCGCAGATTTCTATGGCAGCTTGTATAAAATTCCTTATTGGAACATTCCTGATGAACCTAATTGGGACCCTGGAGAAAGGGGCAGCTTTACAGTCAGCTCACTACAGGAACCTCACTTCTCCTGCTCTCCTGCAGCAGCCAGTAGCAGCTTCCCCTGGAAGCCCATCCATAAAACGGCACCTCCCTCAATAGTGTGTGTGTGTGTGCGCGTGCGTGTTTGTATTTTTTTTGTTTTTTGTTTTTGTATGAGGCAACTCCTAGGAAGATTCTTACAGCAGACAACCTGCCGGGGGGGGGGAGGACTGCCTCTTGTCAGCAGGTTTTTTTTTATGCTTGGAAAATGTCAAGTCAATAGTGCATATCCTCTTGTCTTGCTCTTGGACCAGAAACCTCTGGGACCTCAACACAGCTCAGATCAGGCAGCAGCTGGTTACTGCCAGAACAATGGAGAGAGAAGTATGGGCTTGGAAAAGCATTGGCTCAAGGAAAGAGGGAAAGCTTTTAATACCCATTCCCTTTTTTTGGATTGTATAGAGACTGGAAGGAAAGAAATGAAAAAGATTTTGAAGGATCGGCTATATCTTTACATGCTACTGAAGAGGCAAAGACTGATGGATTACTATTGAAACATGTTGGCAAATTGACTTATTTTCTCTATACACGTAAAATTCTTGAATTTTATGGACACCTGTTCAGGAAATTTTTCTTGTCACTATTTGCAAATGGGTGGCACACCCTTGGTGCCCTTTAATGATCCTTGTCCTTGCTGACTAATGTGTGTGTGTCTATATATATATATATTAACAATTAAATCCCCATTAGTGACAGAAAAATGGATATATGAGACAACTGTATAAAAAAGGTGTATAAAATAATGGATGTTTCAAATTTTCAAAGAAGAAAAAGAATATTTGAAATTAAGAAATGGGAATAAAACATGCTACCTAGGTTTTGTAATTGTATTGGCAAGGAGAAACAGTAAAAATGCTGCAACATTTTACCTGCATATCTCCTTCACAAGATTTTAAGACTATCCCTACTCGTTGTGCTATTCTTCTGAGCTGTTCTCTAACTTCAATAACCTTCTTCTGCACAAAAATTGTTCTAATATTAATAAATTATACTCAACCCAAGTAAGTGCAAAAACTTCAGGCCAGCAAGAGGAATGCTTCCTTGACATTCATCACAATATAAAATAAAAAATAAAAATAAAAACTATTGATAATTACAGCAACTGAGCCAGCAGTGAGATTTTTATTTTCCTCTTTATGGGCACAGAATGCAAGAAACACTAAAGAGCAAAAAATTAACCATGTAAAACAGCAACAGATTTACCATTGCATGGTAATTCACGAAGTTCTTATGACACCACTGTGAAGATTTACCAGACTGGAGAAATCCTTTGTATATATTAAGGTAGGTCACATGGTCACCCTGCATTAAAAAATTGAATAAGGTTAACATACAAAGTAAATAGGGGAGGGCACTTGGGAAGTGACAAGCAGATTAAAGAGATGTGAAATTGTAGACTATACCACGTAGGAATGCGGAAAAAGACTATAACACATAAGATGTGAAGAAATACTCAACTAAAAATGAGAAAGCTTGTACAATCATAGGGCAGTTCAATTAGATGTTAAATTACTAGGGGCACAGACATATTCTGTGTGCTTCAATACCCCAAAAATTTAATCAAGCCAAACATCGTGAAGGAGTGAGATCATGTGGGTGCAAATAAGATTCAACTTTAGACTTAGATCAGAAGTTTGCTTCTCATGGAGATCATTGAAAAGTCAATTTCTCAATATGAACTGCAAATTTCTTGTATAAATTCAAAAAATGGATAAATATATAAAACAAAGGAAGTGATAAGTTCATAGGTTGTACACAATATTTTCATATTGAAACAATCGAACTTTCTGCTACCAGTACAATGACAAGACGTAGTTTTATACAGGAAAAATCATCATAATATCATACTAGTCAAATACTGATCTCAAAAATTTCAAGCAATGACACTCCAGGTTTAACTAGCCCAATCTCAAAGGTTTGATGCCAGAGTACACAAATTCATGAAATTTAGAGCCAGGCTGTCATATTGAAGCAACCAATCTTTTTTCTGCTATCATGACAATATTTACATAATTAGACAATCAGATAATTACTGAGTTGGTCTCTAATTGATTGCATCAATTTTATGAAGTAAACTCCAGATGCAACTAATCCAAGCTACAATATAAGATGCCAAAAAAAAAATTTATTCACATTCATGCAACTCAAGAGGATATTGTGAAATCTAATTCACAGATGACAAGGGAGAAGTTGAGCAGTTGGAGTCTTACTGGCACCCCAACCCAGGCTTCAGCCAGGTTTGAGACACTTCTCAGTGATCTAGTGTTAGAAATATCTAAACTGTAAACCAAGGATAAAACTCAAAACATGGAAAATGCAAAAATTCTAATTGGATTCATTGAGCTATGCACATCAATTGGGAAATTAATTAAGAAATGAGATTGAAAACCTCAGCTGCAGCAAACCGTAGTTTCACTTCATCCAGCTCCTTTTGTGCCCCTCTAACAGAAACCCAAATAGACTGCAATACAAATTTCAAACATGAACTTCACCCAGTTGAAAATATTTTCTTTTTTGAATTTTTGTACTCACAAAATTATACAGAGTAAAACCCGCACTAATTTTCATTTCCAGAATGGATTGACACGCACTGAAAAAATAGTTGACAAGGCTCACAGGACCATAAACCATTTATCCTAAAGAACTCTTTTTGTCTAATATCTAATACAAAACAAGTTGGCAAAGAAATAATTTGGCAAGGCTAAGGCAAAAAGAAAAAGAAATTCACCTGAACAGAGAGAATAGCAGCAATTGTAATGATCTCCTCAGAACACTCTAGCTGACTTGAAGATAAAATCATTTTCGAGACCATCGGATCCTACAGAAATCCTACTTCTCAGTAATCAAAACTGAAAAGGTTTAAATTTCCATTTTACTGTAGAAGAATACAATACAAAATGTTCTAAGAATCCTGGACAAAAGTGACTACTAATACAGTTCCAGGCATACACAACAAAATGAAGATAAAAATCAGTTGAAATACTGGAATGAGTAAACAAATTTGAGGACAACTTTGCAAGGTTTCAGAAGGTACAATTTCCACTAAAATAGTTATGGACATTGAATGACAAAAACAACAAGAAGCCTTTAGGCTCACTAGGTGCAGTCGGCTACATGAATCCTTTTCCGCCAATTTACCCAATCGAGAGTGTTTTCCTCTATTAGATTAAGGGTTGTTAAATCCTTCCTCACTACCTTGTTCCAAGTTACTTTAGGCCTACCCATACCCTTTTTCATGCCACAAACAATAACTAACTCACTCCTCCTCACACGTGCTCTACTAGACCTGCTTTTCAAATGCCCAAACCATCTAAGCTGCCCCTCCCTTATCTCGTCTGCGATTGATGCTATGTCTAAATTATTGCACATATGCTCATTTTTTACTTTATTTTTTAATGTTATACTACTCATCCACTTTAACATTTGCATTTCCGCAACTTGTACTCTTTGTACATGTTGTTTCTTAGTTGCCCAACATTCTGAACCATAAAGCATAACCAATCTTATAGATGATTTATAAAACTTCTTTTTAATTTTAAGGGCATTCTATAATCACACAACACACCTGACGCACTCTATTGTACCAACCTATTTTAATCCTATGTACTACATCTTCTTCAATTTTCCCTTCCACTTGCATAATGGATCCAAGATATCTAAATCTATTAGTGCTATTAATATCTTCATTATAAAGTTTAATCTTCTTGCCATTACTACTCCTTACATTACTAAATTTACATTTCATATATTTTGTCTTATTCCTAATTTAGATTATAATGTGGCTCTCCAAAATTCTAGCTTAGATTTCGCTCCACTCCTATCATCAATCAGCACGATATCATCTGCAAATACACTAAGGTATCTCATTTTGAATATTCCTAGTAAGTTCATTAATCACTAAGGTAAAAAGATAAGAACTCAAAGTAGAACCTTGGTATACACCTATTATGATTGGAAATCTCTAGATTCCCCTCCTACAATCCTACTAACGCTAGTTACTACTCTATCATACACATCCTTAATGACCTCAGTATATCTACTGCAAACTCCATTCATTTCTAATGCCCATCAAAGAACTCAAGTACTCTATCATAAGCTTTCTCTAGGTCAATAAAAACCATATGCAAGTCCTCTTTCTTTTCTCTAAACTTTTCCATTAAGATTTTTAAATGATAAATAGCTTTTGTTGTTGATCTCCTAGGCATAAAACCAAATTGATTTTCTCAAATTTCTTGTGTTTAGTCATATTCTATGTTCAATTACCCTTTCCCATAATTTCATCGTATAACTCATAATCTTAATTCCATGATAGTTATTATAGTTTTGAATATCACCTTTTTTTTTTGTACAAAGGTACTAACATACTTTTCCTCCATTCTTCTGGCATTTTCTTGGTTTTTATAATAATGTTGAATAGATTAGTTAATCAAATATTTCTTTTATCCCCTAAACATTTCCAAACTTCAATTGGTATCTTATCTGGTCCTAAAAATTTCCTACTTTTCATCTTTTTTAATGTCATCTTAACTTTAAGAACTCCAATCTTGGGAAAAATCTCCTATTTTCAATCTTCTCCTCATTTGTCACTTCCAAGTTCAATCTTTCATTTTGGTTTTCGTTAAACAACTTAACAAAGTATCTTCGCCACCTCTCTTTAATGTCTCCTTCTCTAATTAAGGCATTATCATTCTCGTCCTTTATACATTTTACATCACCTAAATCTTTGCATTTTCTTTTTATAGCTCTAGCAAGTTTATAAATCTCTTCTCCTTCTTTTGTATCTAGTCTAGTATATATAGCATCATAAACTCTATGTTTAACTTTACTATAGTTTTTTTTTTTTTTTTTTTTTTTTTGAATTTTTTTTCACCTCTTTATATTTTTCAAGATTTTCTATATTCTCCAAATTTTGTCATATTTTATACCAAACTCTTTTTGTCTCAATGGCTTTTTGGACTTCTTGATCCCACCACCACCTTTATTTACTACCCGAGTATCTTCCTTTGGACTCACCTAAAACCCCTTTTGTTATCGTTACAATAGAATTATCCATTTTATTCCAAACAATATTTGCATCTACCTTATCCCCTAGAATTCATTGAAAACAATTAGCAATTTTTTGCAAAGTTGTAACAAGCATGAAATAGCAATTCCTATCTTAGAGGTATGAGTTAAACCCAATGTAAATGAATATGTTGCCAAACATAAGAATAAGATTTAGTCCCCAACTTAATATCCATCCAAGCTATTATGCCCTCATGACCCTAACTAGCCACATTCATTAAGTCAAGAAGAGATGCAAAAAATAAGTGGAATAAAAAATATATGCATATAAATAAATTATAGGCCAACACGAGAAGGAGACATACAAGTGGAATCTCTGCAACTTGAAACCCAGCTGGTGAAGTAAGTTTAGCATCATCGTCAAGGACTCCTAAAGAGTAGAGTACTTCAAGTGCTCTTACCAGTGCTTCAGCTGAGGGAGATGCTGGCCAATCAAAGCCCAAGATATTATCTATACCCAAGGCCTTTAACTGTGAAACCAAAAACCCAATAATCAATGTAAATAAAAGTAAAGCAATAACAGCCATAAAATTCTTCCACAAGAGCAGGAATTTCACCACCTAACATATTAAACAATTTCCAACTTGTAAGTTACACAAGCTAACAAACACAGACACGCGCACACATAAAATTCAACTTTGGAGATCACTTGGCATGGGCTTATGTGATGAAGAGTGATATTTTGGGGGAAAAAAATTCTTATGCTTGTGTGGGTTTCAAGTGTTTCTCAATCCCAATTACTTGGGATCAGCTAACCAAAAAATTGACATTGTTTTTTTCAAAGAAACAGGTAGTCACCTTATACATTCAACATTAAATACATCAAAGCATGGTGTATACCACAACCGTAAGGCATGTTAAAGAACTTCATAAACAAGGGAATCATGTCAATTAATACTTCTAACTTAGAATAGAGGGAAAATGAAAGGTCAGTGCAGGACAAACAAAACTACGCAACAAAATTATGAAAATGAAAACACACTTGGCAAGAAATGATAGAGATCTCAACATAACTTGAGATCATTTTGAGCTTGAGAATCAATTTTTCCAAGATTGATATTGTGGGAACTGGTATTGCATTGAGTACTCTTTCTACTTTTGCTACGAGAGCAGGTTATGTTTTAAGTTGTCCAATTAATGCTTAGGTGTTCCCCCGGGTGGTAATCCTACTACATCTTCATCTAGGTTTGTCATAGAGTTTCTATGAGGTTGGATGGGTGGAAAGGAGCTTCTTTACATTAGAGGGTCATATTACTCTTATCAGGCTTCCTGCTCTTCAATCTGTCGTATTATTTGTATCTTTCTCTTGCATGTCTTACTTTCTTCACTTGATTCCTTTCTTTTTTACATTCTTTCATTTGGAAGCCAAAAACCAACGGGCTTTATTTAGGTAGGATCCTGAATAAAATCAATACTAATGGCTTTCTTCAAAAGCAAAAGACCAAATAAAACCGTCACTGGATGTACGTGCCTTTATGAGTGGGCAGACTGGTTCACATCTGTTCTTACATTTTCCTTTTGCAAGGATAGTTAAGAATAACTTGTCCAGAATTGAGAATTGATTTTGGCCTTCATCTTTGGATGCTTTATGTATGGTTAATTTTAGAGGTTTTTGGAAGGGGGAGTGAGAGGAAAGCTTTCTGGAGAGGAGAACCTGAGAATCTTTAAGGGTATTGTTACATCTCATACCTTGATTTGGAGCAGAATGGTTTTTCTAGTGTCATTATAGTGCTCTGCAAATGGATTTTTCCAATAAATATTTCTCTAGAAGACGTGCAGCAAGATTGGAATGCTTTACTTCACTAGAGCTGTACTGTATATTTTTCTTCTCTTTTAATTTTTTGTTTTCATGACTTGTTGGAGGATGCCCTGTCCTCCAAACTTTCTTTCATTCTTTTGTTGTACTTCTTTTTTTAACCTCTCTCAAATAAAATTTTTGTTTATAAAAAAAATCATTGCAGCAACACACTATATATAAATAGATTGATTTCAAAGGATAGCAATGCCACACCATAACAATTAACACATAATTGAAGCAAATAACAACAAGGTGTTACAAAATATAAATAAAACAAACGTATTCATAGACATGCGCGTAGGAAGTGTGCGTGAGTGTGTGTGTGTGTGTGTATATCTTTCTCTCTGTTTGTAGTATGAAGTGCACTATTCTTCATCCTGTTGAAATAACTACTAGGAAACATTGCATACCTGAATCACACAGGAAACTAGATTTGATCTCTGCATCTCTGGGATCCCCTGAGAAGGCATTTCATTTTCAAAATACTCCTCTGTATAGAGCCTATTTGTGGACACCAACAGAGGCCAACAAACAACTTTGTCAAAAACTAATTCCGCATAAGGGGCATGTGTGAATAAGCATTCAAGGGAGCCCAAAAGGATGAAAATTGAAGATGCATCAAATAGTGAAAGAAAAATGAAAACCAGAATGCAATTCCTACAACTAGAAAAGCTAACCAGTTGAACAAAATGTACGACAAAACAATGATCTCAGGAAAAGGGGATTTGTCACAGGATTATCCACTTTCAACAAAGAAAGCAATAGAACTTGAAGATGGGGTAACAATGTGAAAAAACAAACACATTCCAAGCATCATAATATTGGACAATTGATTAGGTTACTTCTTTTTTCTTTTCTTTTGCAAGTAATAATGCAAATCCACATCAAAATATAAATTAACAAGCTGATACATAATATAACCACATTCGATTTCGAAGAAGATAGCATACATAATAATGTTACTAGTTAAAATAGTTTATTAGGTAACAAGAGTCATTGGACATGTCACTGCAAAATCCAGAGAAGTGCCCGACTGCAATTCAAAAGGATTTACAAAAAAGCAAAAATATAGGGCTCCTAAATTTTTAGGATTCCACTTGTTGATAAACAAATGAAATTTGGTTGATGTCAGATTTAATGTCCAAGGATTATTTTATCAATCATAATGAGATTCTTATGACACAATTACTAACTTCACACAATTAGAAATGACTTCTTGTAAAAAAACTAATCAAGTTAGACACCTGTAACACTTCCCTGATCGAACTCTTCCAGCCCTACCAGCCCTTTGTCTAGCAGATGCCTTGGATATAGGTGCCACAACCAAATTTTCAATATCTGTTAGCTGTAGAAAAGCAGGTATGAGAATTCAAAGGTTTTAAAATGTAAGTATAAAATATAATGGCAGGTATAGAATATAGCACTTGCTCCACTTAAAGAATAAATAGATAAACAAGCACAATCATAGGAAATAACTTGTATAAAGAAAATAAAAAAATACAAATAAAAACAAAATAAAACAAAGAGAAGTGCATTTTTAATTCACTTTATTTACTTCCCAGCTCCCAAACAATGTAAAACTTCTTCACCAAGTTCATATACCTTAAAAAGACTGATCAGTTGGTTCAAACAACAAAAATAATTCATTAAGGACCGCACACATTAAGCACCAGCATCTGGCATCCCATTTTTCATAGGGCACTGCAAGACTGGGAGGTGCAACAAGCAGAATATTTAATGGTTCGATTCTGTAGAATAAGACTAGATACTGACAGAAACAATGTACTTGCCTGGAAGCATCTACGAGTTGTTCTTTCTACATTAACACTATAGGCAATGTAACAACATGACAAATTTTAAAAAAATAAATAAACAAATACGAACAAACAAACAACACGAGAATGGTTTTTGATGGAGCAGGAGCAAGATAAGCAAGGAACCTGAGTCCTGCAATCTAAAAGTCTCACAACCCATCAGTTGGACTCTTGATCCACAAATAAAAACACTAGAACTCACTATAGAAAACAAAAAGAAAGCTCTTGAATAGTTAAATATTGGTAATTAAGTAGCTTTCTATTTTTTTAAGGCCTATAAAGCTAGAAAAAAATATCCAGGAATTATCTACAACATACCAATCTGAGAATTGAGATAGGCAACAATAAGGACTTAATTTTGACACCTAATTTTAAAATACTTTAAAAAGTTGTTAAAGCTTGATATACATTGTTGGCCCACAACCTAACAGCTTAAGCTTTTAGGCGTAATCTAACATGATATCAGAGCTGCTTACCAGGAGATCTTGGGTTCTAGCCTTGTCGCCCATGTTTATTGTGTGGTGTCTAAAAAATTATTGTATTCCCTGTAATGGGAGTATCTATCATGTGTTTATCTCACCACATGCTGTTGGACTGTACATGCAGGGGAGTCTTAAAGGTTGACATACATTGTTGGCCCACAACATAACAGAGCTTAAGTTTTTAGGTAAAGTAGTAATCTAACAAAAGTGAAATAATAAATAAATAAATCCCTGAAGTTTTATAAACCATACACAAGAAAGAATCAAAATATATATACAATTGTAAACTGCCATGTTATGCCACTAACTCTTCATACATCAAATGTTAACCAATCAATTATATTATTTTGAAGCTAAATAAAGGAAACCAAGCTACCGGGTTGTAGAACCGTTGTTTTGAGAACCCACTATCAATAACATAGACAATACCCTGCAAAGAACATATAATAATTAACTATCAGGCTGCTGTACTAACTAATCACATGCAATTTGTTCTCCAAAATTTGAAGCCTTACCTCTAAAGTCAGTGATGTCTCTGCAATATTTGTAGATATCACTACTTTCCTTTTTCCTCGAGGAGTTGGAGAAAACACTAGGTCCTGAAGCAAGAAGGCAGAATCAATAGTAAAAAAAAATCAATGAAATAAAATAATGTCAACATGTAAGTTAATAATTAATGTATGAGTGCTATGTGAAATATTGCTAACCTGATCAGCACGTGAAAGTCCTGAGTGTAAAGGCAAAGCAATCAATCCTGGAAACCAAACATAAAAGATAATATGATAAAAGTGGACGAGCTTCTGAAAATATGCTGAGACTTTTTTTTCCTTTTTTCTATGAGTGAGGGAAACTTTATTGAAGAGGCATCAAGGGAATGGCAGCCCATGGTACAGTAAATCAAGCACCCTGAAGGGTGTCACACAAATCAAAGATTACATCATAATTATTAATAATAGTCCTACTTTGCCTGCTATTGATCACACTAAACCCGTGTTCTTTCCTGTTTTGGATTGTTGAGGTTGGATTTTTGAACACTCGCGCCTATTCCTCTCTTCCCAAATGCACCAGAAAATTGCAAGGGGAATGAAGGACATAGCCTTTCTCTTCTCCTTTGTTGCCCACATCCCTTTCCAGGCCCAGAGTTCCCCTCACAGAATAAGCGATAACCCACCTTTGTCTGATCAGAGTCGGTGCCATATTCCAGAGATTACTAGTCAAGCGCAGTGAAGGAAGATGTGTTCAACCGATTCTACGTCAGCCATGCAAAGGGGACATCTGTTGGCAACTGACAGATCTCTTCTTTGCAAATTATCCAAAGTTAGAAGCCATGGGTTGCCTCTCATGCAAGGAAGGCAACTTCTGTCTTCCAAATATGAGTCCAAGGGAAACTAAAGTTGTTTGACTCCAAAGGGAAGAGCTTCCTATAGAAGGATCTAACAGCGAAGACCCCTTCCCATCTGAAGTCCAAATAGGAAGATCAGTGCTATTATGGTGATGGAAGCTGTGAAGAAAGCAGTAGAAGTCCTTGAGCTGGTTGAGTTCCCAATCATCCACATTTCTAAGGAAGGGGATGTTCCAAAAGAAACCCTAATCTGAGGTTTGAAGGTGTTGACTGACACGTGCATCTTTATCACATGCCCAATTATAGACGGCTGGAAATAATACATCAAGCACTTCTTGTCACATCACCAACCATGCCAAAAATAAATGTTCCCCCCCCCCCCCCCCCACTCCGCACTTGAAACTTGATACAAGAATGAAAATCAGTCTAGCCTTTCTTGATGAAATTCCACACCCTACACCGTGTGGTCCTCTATTAGTCTAGGAGATCCAATAGTTATGTTCAAGCCCAAATTTCAAAGCAATGATTCCCCACCTAAGATGGTTTTCTCAATCATGAATCTCCATAACCATTTCCCTAACAGGGCTTTATTGAAAATGTGGAAGGGCTTCAAACAAAAGCCTCCTAGATGAAAGGGTTATTTCACCATGCCCCATCTGACGAGGTGAAATTTGCATTCCGCCCCGAAGCTGGCCAAAAGAAACCTCCTTTGGATTTCTTCAAGTCTTTTGGCAACAAAAGTTGGAAGGGAAAGAGAGACATGAAGTAAACAGGGAGATTTGTTAAGATGCTTTTGATGAGAGTGAGTCCACCACCTTTTGGATGGAAATTCCTCTTCCATCCAGCCAACCTTTCTTCAAATTTTTCAATAATGGGATCCCACGTTTCTTTATCTTTGAATTTGGTGCGAAGAGGTGGCCCAAGGTAGTTAATAGGGAAAGTACCCATTTTGCAGCCTAGAAGACCAGCAAGGAGAGGCCCATCAACATTTTCTCCAATCGGAATGATTTCACTTTTTCCAAGGTTAACTTTCAAACCTGAAACCGCCTCAAACCCTGCCAAGATACATCTCAGATTCAGAATGTGGAAAGGGTCATCTTCACAAAAAACGATCATGTCATTAGAGAAAAGGAGATGTGTGACCTCTATAGACCTATTGTGCCTACCAACTCTAAGGCCTTTGAACAGCCCTTCTCTAGTAGCTTTAATAAACATGAGGCTTAATACTTCCATCACCACAATGAGCAAAAAATGGGGGGATAGAGGGTCCCCTGTCTCAAACCTCTAGCGGAGTGGAAGAGATCAGAGGGGTGGCCATTGATTAACAGTAAGAAGCTTGGTGTGTAGATGCAAAGAGCAATCCAACTACACCAATGCTTCCCAAAACCCATTTTCCTGAAAGTAAAGAGAAGGAAGTTCTAATTGATGTGATTGAAAGCTTTTTCCACGTCACACCACCCTACTTTTCTTTCCCTTCCAGTAAGTATCCACTACCTCGTTAGCTTTCAGGGTTGCATCCATGATTTGTCTTCTCGCCATGAAGGCGTTTTGATATTGCCTAATGATTTTCAAAGTGTCTTTTGCCTTCTAGCAAGGACTTTAGCAAGGATCTTACAGATACTTCCCAACAGGCTAATTGGATGGAAGCCCTTCATGTTGGTTGCCTTGGGTTTCTTCGGGATTAAGGTAAGGAAAGTGGTATTGATGCTGCTCACCAATGTACCTGATATAAAGAATTCCTCCAAAGTGTTCATAAAATTATGTTGAAGCTTGCACCAATTTGACTAAAAGAAAGATAAGGAGAACACATCTGGCCCTGGCGCTTTGACTCATTGCAATCTCCAATGGCTTTGGGGATTCCAACTTCCTTAAAAGGTCTTTCAAACCACTCTTCAATGGAGGGGCTAATAAAATTAAAATCAATGCCATCCACTACAAATCTCCAATTTTTGGATTCAAAGTAAAGAGCTTCATAAAAGTTGCGAATTCCCCTTTTTATGGTCTTCCTCAATTAAGGTTTTCTACCCAATTCTAGTGTTGGAAATGGTGTTCAGTCTACAATGGGCATTTGCGGTCATCAATTCCAATGTTAGAAATGGTGTTTAGTTTACAATGGGCATTTGTGATTTGGTAGAAAAATCAGGTATTCTGGTCTCCCCCTTAAAGTTATAAGGCTCTAGATTTTTGCCTTCAAGATATCTATTCAAGGCTAATAGCCTTGTCAACAAATATCTTTGGCCCTTTCATCAAAACTAAGCCCTTGACTTAGTTCTTGCTCATAAAGAATCTTGATGTCGTTCAAAATAATGGTCTTCTTCGCTTGTACTTTCCAAAAGTGCTTTTATTCCACACTTTGAGCTTCTCTTTCAAACCCTTCAGTTTTCAAGCTAGCACAAAGCTAGCTTTCCCCTCAAGGTGTAGGGTGGACCACCAAAATTTAATAAGGTCCCCAAAGCAATTGTGCTTTAACCAGATTTTTTTCAAAGCATAATGGAACTAGTTCCCATTTGATTCCACTTGTGTCAATGATGATAGGGAAATGATCTAGCACGGACTTAGTTAGGAGCTCCTAAGTGGTCTTGGGTAAGTGAGTATCCTACTGCACTACAATAAAGAATTTTTCAATTCTCAAGAAGAAAAGTGGGTCCCTAGAGTAGGACCAAGTGAAAGCGCCACCAATGAGAAGGAGATCAATAAGGGTATTCACATTGGTGAAGTTAAGGAACTCTCTCATACATTTGTTATCCACTCCAACACCACTTCTTTCATGGAGGTACGACACCATTTTGAAGTCTCCTCCACTAACCCAAGGTGCATCCCAACAACCTTTAATCTCCAAGAGCTCATTCTAGAACAAGTGTCTATAAGGTCCTTCACTTAGGCCATAGACCCCAAGAAAGATGTCATCCAGATTGTAAACAAGCATGAGACAGAGAAGGAGTTGGCGAGATGGTCGATTATCTCCACCACATTGAGATTCCATAAAATTAGGATGCCTTTTGTATTGCCCACAACACCAAGGGAGATCCATTCACAATTTTTCTCCCGCCCCCAAAGGTCTATGACTATGAATTGATCCATATTTTCCACTTTAGTTTCCTATAAACAGACATTGTCACCTCTCTTTTCTTTAATAAAGGATTTCATTATGCTCCTTTTATCTTTGTCACTTAATCCCCTCAAATTCCAAGAAATGAGTTTCCTTAACATGGTTTAGTAGTGCACACCCAACCATCGTTGGCCTTCGCCAAATTTGTGCATCCACCCATTTTATCATAATTTATTGTGCATTCCAAGCGTCTCAGCTCCCTGTTTGTGTCCAATTTCTTGTTGTTGCCCATACGTTTTTTGGAGTTAAGCTGCGCCTCCTCTCTTCTCTTCTTCTCAATCTCTTCAAACAATTTCAAAACCTTGTCTTCAAAGCCATCAAAAGACGCACCAATGGCTTTGCCAATCATTTTCATTTTTCGTCACACCCACTCTGAAACATGCTCCTTAAAAAATGTGCTTTTCAAGTCTAAACCATTCAACATTTCAAAGTTGGGATTGTCTAGGCATCAGGCTGATTGGGGTGGGATTAAAGGGCCTCCAAGTGGTTTGAAAGAGCTGGAATTAAGGTTAAAACAATTGCATCGGCCTGCAATAATGGAGACCCCGCATAGGCTCTTTCTATATGTCCTTACAAAGCAAAGACCTAGGAGTAGGGCTTAGTTGTAGTGTTTTTCTAAAAGAATGAGAACTTTTCAACTGCCATGGAGAGTCCTTTGTGGGAAGTAAAGGGACAGTAAGCATTAGGTTTAGTTATAAGGGAAGATTTAGGAGTAAGGAGGCCGAAGGGGAGAGTCCCCTCAAACAGGGTGCCTTTGTTCACCATCAATTTAGACCCAAGCTCTTTGAAAGAGGAGAAAAATTTAGGCTCGCCCAAACCTATGTTGTTCTTCTCAACAATGTTTGCAAAAGATTGTGGAGAACCAGAAGGCTTCCCCACCCCAAGAGATTCTTGCAATTGAAAAAGAAAAGGTTCTCCGCAACAAGAACAGACGCACTAGGTGCAAGTCCTGACAGCAACCGAGGTCTTCAAAACCTCCTAGCTCAAGGAGGGGGGCATGGTTCTGCATTGTTTTCTAGATAAGGGCTTCCAGTAAAAGGGTGGAAGCAAGCGCCAACTTGGTTCAATTACTGCATTTAAGATTTTGAGCCACCCTTTCAAATCAAAACCCTTTACAAAGACCAAGTGCCTCCAAACCCTGCTTTTGGTTTCCAATAGGGAGATGTAATTGCCTTGTTTATTCCACTTCAATTGGAGCGACAAGGTTCTCTCCTCGTCATGCATTCTTCAAAATCAAGAGGGTGAAAGGGGGCCTCTTCTTGAGCTCCAAAATCTTCCCAAGCTCGTAGGAACCAAGCGAGCTCCTTCAAATCCAGAATGATGGAAGTTTGATGACCATTCCAAAGTTTTGTGAGTCTCAAGATGTCGGTATCCTCCCCTTGGATGGCCAAATTGACTTCCTCTCATTCCACACCAAGAGCTTAGCGCCTTCCATGGATGAAAGTAGGAACGAAAGTCGCAAGTTCAAATGCCGTAGAGGGTTTAGGGTTTCCAACAAAGAGAGGAAGAAAAGGTAGGGGAAAGAAGGGGCACGAGAAGAAGGACAGGGGATTTCAAGTTCAAGGATGCATCTTGTCATCACGAGCGCATCAACATGAACCCAAAAGGAGGGGTGAGCAAAGGGAAGCAACAGAGGGAAGCATCAAGGTTAGAAATTTTAGTATAGGATCTCAAACATCGCATTAAAACAGTTCCTTTCATTATTTCCCTACATAGTTTGCACTCAAAAAGTTTCCTTGGTGAACTAAAAACACAACTCAAAATGGACTATTATTGAGCCTTTGTGCAATATGTAGCTGCCTATAAAGCTTAGCATTTGTGTTGTTAGTTATTGATAGTTGGGCTTTGTTCTGACCAAAACAAAGTTCAATCCTTCGATCAAAGATTGGATAAAGTTGGGAAGTTGGAATTCTGTTTGTTCTTGAGAATAATCGAGAACTCAATCAATGGGTACAACTTTCTTCAATTGTAGCAACATGGTTTTCACAGGGATACTGGTCTCTTATTGTAAGTTTAGGCAATGGATTTCGAAGCTTTCAAGTGGATTACAATGATTATTGGATGGTGATTCATGCGATGAGGGCAAAGAAGTTCTTGGAATTAGGACATCGAAGGAGAGGCAAAAGGTATTCCATTTTTGTCCCTAAAGGATCCAACGGATGGGTGTCTCAATTTGGGGAAGAATTTGTTGCTCTAGTGAGCTCCTTTCTGTTTGCCATTGATGGAGCAAGTAGTAAAAAGTTTTCTAAGAATCATTCTCGAAGCCAGGTAGTTTCAGGAAGCACTGATGCTAGTGGGGTTCGTTCAACTTTTGAGGGTGTCCTGATGGTGGTGTGTGTTTGTTATAGGGGGAAGATGCAAGAGGAGATCCTTCGTTTTGCTTCACATGATCAATCAAGGTCGATAAGGGTAAAGATTCCAACTGAGGAGTTGAGTCCAATGGCAGCTAGGGCTCCCTACACAAACAAAGGGATGAGAAAGGTTGGGTGGTTTGGAGTTGGGTCTCTATTGATTACCATAGATTTGGGCCAATTATTTGAAAAGAGCAAAGGCCTATTAAAACATTTCCTTTAGATAATAAAATAAGATATATCATAAAGAAAGAAGTGAAGGTCCAATGAGCATGGACAAGGAGTCCACCAAATAACAACAAAAGACCATCAAACAAAAAGGAAAAAAGAAAAAAGAAAGAAAGCAAAAAACTCAAGATCAAAAAATAAAACTAGACAAAGTTAACCTAGGCCTTTTCAAACCCTTTCCATCATAATTTACTGAGCTTTTTAAATTTGCTAATTCTCTTTGACCCTTCGTCTTTTGACTTTTGCCACCATCCAATCACTTCATTTCCTCTAAAATCAGTCAACTTTAAATCCATTTATCCAAAATATCTTGAGCTTCTACCTCCTTAAGAATCTCCTCCACTAGTGTAGGCAAGATTCCATCACTATGCTGTAAATTATTAACCAGCCCTTCATTTTCAAAAATACACCTCCCAAGGGGGATGACCATAAGATAAATCCCCTAGCTCGTCACAATAATCAAAATTATATCCATGTTGTTCTCAAATCTCATCCAACAACAATCCCCCACCACAGTCAAACTCATTAGCATCATCACTCTTTGAATTAGAAAATGCCCCCATTTCTTTATCCCCTTTACTTGTTCCATTGCTACCCCCAATCTTCTTTGGATGAGAGTCTTCCACCATGCCAAATTCTCCTTTAGAATCCCTCCTTGATATCTTTGATATTGATTCAACAAAATTCTCTCTTATCATCAAACACCTTCCTCATCCCCGCACCTATACGAGCTATCTTCTGACAAGCATAAGCCTTGTCACACTCAAATCTATTAGATTTTTTACCAAAAAAGCATTAGAATTCCACCCCCCCCCCCTCTAAGGCAGCTTCTAATATTTTACTCCTTTCCACCCCACCTTTTCATCATCTAATCGGCCTATGGGTTAAGGAGGCCCAAGAGCAACAAATTTTGTGATTGTTGTGGGGGTGGGAACCGTGGGATACAGGTTGTGAAGCTTGTTCATGCCTAGTCAGCTGTTAATCCTTTCTTCTGTTTGTGCGCACCCGTGTTTCATTTCAGATGCAGGTAGGTTGTCTATGGATGATGGTTGTGTGAAGAAGATGGAGCGGAATGGGCTGGGTCATTCAAAGAATGGGGTTTGCAGGTCCAAGTGGAGTGGTATGGGCTTGTAGTGGGTTGGCAAGGGCTATCAATATCGCATTGCATTTGGACCAGATACTGGGTCTTCAAGAGTTAGATTCATCAACGATTAATGGGCAGGCTTCAGTTAGCCCATCACATACAAGCCCGAAGCAAACTTAGCCCTTTGTTTCTAGTAGAAATCAGGCCCACAATCTGCATTAGTTACTGACTCAAGGTTTTGGGCCTAATCTGGTTCCTCTAAATTAGAGGGTATAGCTCTTTGAAAAGATGGTGTTATCCATGGAGATCACACTCCTCAAGGTTTGAAGACAAATGAAGGTTCAAGCCACTCTAATGGGTTGTTACGATTAAATAAGGATTTATCCTCTACATCTCCATTGCAAGCGAGGGGTAAAGGGTCCATGGGTTTTGGATGGCAGGTTCCTGTAAAAGTCAGAAGTGGTTCAGGCAAATCAGGGAGTTCAGTTGATGTTTCTGCTTCCTTACTGGGTGAGAACTGTCATCAACTTGAGATGTTGGCCAACGAGCATTCTTTAGTATCTGTCATAGGGAAACATTATGAAGGGTCAGGAAGTTTGCAGGCACAAAAGTAAGCTCATTGCTGCAGCGGCACAGTGTGGTGAAAAGAGAAATTGTTTTGATAAGACTTGGGTGGGATAAGCATTAAATTTGCAGTGTTCTGAGAATTACAATGACACAGGTTTAAAGAGGGGGTTTCTAACTTAGTTTTTGCTAGTTTCTTCTTCTTTTTTTCCTTTCTTTGCTTTCTCCTTTCTTTTAGTGGGTTTTTTTCTTTTTTTTCTTTTTGAGAGATTTCTAATATTCTCTAAGGTTGTAATCTCTTTATTCTTCTTCCTTAACATATTCTCTTTCATTATCAAAAAAAGAAAAAAAAAATTACTGATCACAAATGCCAAAAACAACATAGTCAGGGTCAAACTTCCCTCCATTCGATAAAGTTTCAGCCATGTGAGGTCAACCCAATACTTCCAAAATATGTATATATTTTCATGGTCAAATAGTCAGAATAGGAGAAACAACTCTGAACTGATGCTTAGATTTTGCAAAATACCACTAAAAAACTATTTAAAGGGGTACTGATGTTGAAACAGCTCAGTTGTTATGTCCAGTTGGAGGCAATATGGTAGACAAAATTGAGATCATAGAGAGTTGGTGCCTCCCTATGACCTTGTGCACCATCTTTGACTACAACTAACAACATCTTATCACTTCCCAACCCCAAAAAAGAAAAAGCACCTAGTCTCCATAAAAGAATAGTCCTTGACCCAAAATCTCAATAACTTCAATGACCATCAAGTTATGCATCCAGGAGTCTCCACATCTTGCAAATTCACATGGACATTCTTCTTCCAGTAAACCCCTCTTAACTGGCCAGAAAATTTTGAATTAGATAACAAGGATCATCATAAATTGTGATGCACTCAAATTAATATATGAGATACAAAGTGCCAAAATGCACAAAATACATAAACAGACAATGAAAATTGCGAAATGATAGATATTATAGTAGAGGATGCCTACTGATAGGTTCAACTGAATAACACAAAAATTGTAAAGATGTAATTCAGAGGTTAGAATCATCATTGACCAGATTATACTGTACTTGCAGCAAAAACCCCAAGCCAGAAAATTGAGGTGACAACTGAAAACTAACCTCAATCCCTGGTCTCTATTCAAAATCAACCGATATGCGTCTCTTTGATTAATCCCAATCAGTTTCTAAAGAAAGAAATGGATATCCGTAACAATGCACAATACATGTTAAATCAAAGGTACCTGAAGAGCGCCTTCCATTATTTTGAGTTTCTTCAGTCAGCAACTGGACCGCAGCATCAATATCATCTTGACCTGTAAGGAATACCAGAATATCGCCCATGGGTTCCTGAACAGCATACAAAGAATATAATATCAACTACTCTGATCATAGCAGTTCGCACTTGACACTTCACAGGCAACAAAATTTTGCAGGTCTTACAACAGCATATTTACATTTGCACAATGTTAGTAGCAATTAGCAAATAGGTATAACACAAAAAGAAGTCAATAAAAAGAGAATTCTTATATTGATTAGCACTGTTTTGAGTTTTGCATCCTGTCCAATGTGTCCATTTGACAGGCAGCATGACCTCATTTCTACCATCCAATATTCTTGTGCATAATCTTTGATTCTCTTGAGTTCGCAGTGTCAATGTGATTAAAAAAGTTTTCAATCAGTAATAATTTGTCCAATCAGCACATTTAAGAAAATTTTTACATGCATGTGAGCTTGCATGCCCATGTGCCGTAAGAGCAAACCATGTAACCCATCATAAAGTCTGTTGTACCTGATCATGAATTGACAAGACAGTTGAAACTATGGCCCGGAGATAATCAGGGACAGGCTCCTCAAGATAATGAATTCGCACATCAAATCCTCTGCCCTGAAAGTCAAGTATATATCGATGATGCCTCAGTTCTGTTATATCATCATAATCTCAGAGAAAGCTAGCCATTTTTGCGTTCATTTTTTTGTTTTTTTTTTTTGGAGGTAAGGGTAGGGACATTGAAATAACAAATTGCCCGCATAGCATACCTCAACTGATAAAATGGCAGGGTCTAGCCTGGGTACAGGGTCCACTACTTCCATTCCTCTATGCCTTTTGCTAATTTACAATATTACCAAAAAAAAAAAAAAAGGAAAAAAGGTACACTGAGTGCAGTACAGTGGAAATATACACAAAAACAAAAGAGAATAAATTCCACCTCAATTTAACTGCTTAGAAGAAAACCTGGTCCGGAAAAAAGCAGACATTGATTTTGCTTCAATTGTAGCTGATGAGATTATGAGACGCAGCTGAGGTCGACGTCGTTGGATCTTGAATTTCAATAATTACATTGCAAAAGAAATTGTAAGCCCAATAACAAGAAGGGAAAATTTTTAAAATTTCCTAACAAATCATACTAGATCAGATCCAAAAAAATACCTTTTTCAGGAGTCCCAATAAGATGTCAGTAAAAAGAGACCTTTCATGAGCCTCATCCACCATTATTACACTAGAAAGACCATGTCATAAGGAATACATAGATAAGTTATGACCACTTTAAATAATTAGAAAGGTTGTACAAAAATGTATCACCACATCATGAACAGAAGAAAAATCCTCTAGAACTATTGGTAAATTTAGGGTAGAAGAAAAAAAATAAGTTTTTAAAGATAAAATAACAAATAGAAGATAATTTGATCTCTAGTTGCTTATGTCAATTTCAGTGTTTCTTCAATCCTGAATGTAAAATCACATAATTCAAGAGAGCTGATTGGAGGACCTACAGGGTTTATGAGCCACTGTATTTCCTTTTGTGGAAATTTTGCTCTGGTTTTGTTTTGATTTAAATAATAATAATAAAAGAAAAAAAAAGGATATATTGTGAGAGAGGAGATGAGAGAGAAAAATTACAACCTAGGTGAGGACATGAAATCCTAAAAAGAACAAAATAAAATAAATATAAATATAAAACTAAAATAAAAAAATTTCAATAATCAACCAAGAAACCCCCTCTTTAAACCCTTACCACTGTAATTCACCAAACACTTCAAATTAGCTAATTCCCTCCAACCCTTCTTCACTTTAGTTTTAACACCATCTCGCCGAATTTCGTTTCTCCACAATCAGACATGCAAAAACCCAAATTATCATACAAATGCTATGCTTGTAGATCCTTATCCGAAGTCCCCTCTATGGGTGTGAGCAGAATTCCATCCTTGTCCATTTGCTTTGAATCCATACGATCATTTTCAAAAATGCTAATCCCCTCCAATTCTTCCATTGGAGATGGCGGCACATATATTAAATCCCTGATATCAGATTAATCAGAAAAGTACCCATACTATCCCCCGAATCTCATCCAAAAGCAAACCCCCGTCACAATGAAAATCACTAAAACCAACAGTGTCATTTGCCCAAGACATCCCACCAATTTTTCTTATCCTTGGAAATACTAACCCAGACCCTTGTATCACCCTTCCACGCAATTGGCTCTTCCACTATACCTAAACTCCCTCCTAAATCTCTACATTCTTTATTATCTCACTAGAATTCACTGGCTTTTCTTCAAACGTTCCCTCATTTCAGCACCCATCAGCACTGCCTTCCAATGAGCGTAAAGCTTTTGACCCCTAAACTTATCAAAATTAGCATCCTTCCTCGTCAGCATTATTCCCCTGAATCTCATCCTCACAAGAATTTTGTTTCTTTTTATAACCCTCCCCTTCCCCTCTACGCAAAGAAAAAAAACCAAAAACAAAAACAAAAAAACAAAAACAAAAGAAAAACAAAAGAAAAAAAAAAAAGAAAGAAAAATCATCCAATGCAGAAGTCCCACTGAAGGTCCTGTCCTCTACAGGAATTTCCTTTCCCAGTAAAATAACGAAATTGCCAACCAAACTTCCAAATTCAATCGAGATGAGCCCTTTTTTTTGCTTCTTTCCCTCTACTCCTTCCAATACTATTGCTCTTTTCCGGAGAGAAGAGGAAACACACTATTGGCCATCATGAATTTTCTTAGAAGATGAATCTAAACTGATTGTTGAATAATTGGGTTGATAGGTCTCTCCCTCTATTTATAATACATGTCAAGTACAATGCCAATTACCATAATACCCTTCCTATTTCACACTTAATAACATAACTCTAGCACATAATAATAATGCTAAATGACTAAATAACCATTAACACTCACCCTCAAGCTAGAGCATATATATCATATACTCCTAGCTTGTCACAAATGAATTTCACACGAACACCTCCCAAGTCTTTAGTAAATAAATCAGCAAGCTGAAACTCAAATTTCACATGAGTGGTTGTAAAGGGCTTCTGTACAAGTTTCACCCTAATTAATTGGCAATCAACTTCAATGTGCTTTGTCCACTCATGAAAGACTGGGTTGGAGGCAATATGAATAACAACTCAATTATCACACATCAACTCCATACACAGAGAATATTGGAAAACTTATTTCTTTCAACATGTTCTTCAACCAAATAAGTTCACATGTAGGGCACGTCATAGCCCTATGCTTTGACTCAGCACTTAACCTGGCCACCATAATTTGTTTATTACTTTTCCAAGACACCAAATTACAATCAACAAAGACACAGTATTTGGTTGTGGTTATTCAGTCAAAAGGTGACCTGACCCAACCTGCATCTGTACATATCTCCGAATATAAGTGTCAGTTTTTGGTCTGAATCACCCTTCCATAGGGTTTTCTTTCATTGTATACAAGTAATTTACATAGTGGGTGCCATATTTTCAGGCATGTTTCCAGCACCTACGTGCTATCAGAAATCTAGGAACATGCCAGAATTTCAGGCACATGTTCGGTGCCAGCATGCCACAGCATTTTTACATAATTACAGAAATTTCTCCTATAATCAAGGAGAGTAAATTTACATAATAATAGAAATTTGAAACTTTCCAACATTCCCCCTCAAGCTGGTTTGAAGATATCTTCCAAACGCAGCTTGCCCTTCTTTGGTAGTCCTTTTGCAAGTATATCTGCTACTTGTTCAGTAGTAGAAATATAGGGTAAACATATCATTCCACTGTCCAGCTTCTCCTTTATAAAATGTTTGTTGACCTCAACATGTTTTGTTCTATCATGAAGCACTGGATTGTGAGCAATGGCTATGGCAGATTTGTTATCGCAATACAGTCTCATAGGTAACCTTATAGGGACCCCAAACATCACTATGAATCAAATAAAATGGTTTTGATGCACGGTAACCTTTTGAAATATAAGGAACTCGATGATTTTTTTATAAATGACACACGTCACAATGAAGAGAAGAACAATTCAAATTTTTAAACAGATTAGGCAGCAAGTATTTTAAATAAGAAAAATTATGAGACTGTATTGCGATAACAAATCTACCATAGCCATTGCTCACAATCCAGTGCCTCATGATAGAACAAAACATGTTGAGGTCGACAAACATTTTATAAAGGAGAAGCTGGACAGTGGAATGATATGTTTACCCTATATTTCTACTACTGAACAAGTAGCAGATATACTTGCAAAAGGACTACCAAAGAAGGGCAAGCTGCGTATGGAAGATATCTTCAAACCAGCTTGAGGGGGAATGTTGGAAAGTTTCAAATTTCTATTATTATGTAAATTTACTCTCCTTGATTATAGGAGAAATTTCTGTAATTATGTAAAAATGCTGCAGCATGCTGGCACTGAACATGTGCCTGAAATTCTGGCAGCATGTTCCTAGATTTCTGATAGCACTTAGGTGCTGGAAACATGCCTGAAAATATGGCACCCACTATGTAAATTACTTGTATATAATGAGAGAAAACCCTATGGAAGGGTGATTTAGACCAAAAACTGACACTATAACATCGATGCCTCTTTTGAGTACACGAATAGCCCGAAAATATACTTTGATAGCACAAGGATCCAACTTATCCATTCTTAGAGTTAACTGATGGACAAAGAACATACACCCAAATATACAAGGAGGCAAGGAGAACAAAGGAGCCTTAGGAAAGATAACTGAATATGAGATTTTACCACCAAGGACAAAGGATAGAATTTTATTGATGAGGGAGCAAACTATGAACACAGCATCATTCCAAAAACTTGGAGAACATTCTTTTAATACAATCAGATACGAGTGACTTCAAGAATATGTTTGTTTTTTCGCTCTGCAACTCCATTTTGTTGTGGAGTGAGGGCACAAGAAGATTGATGGATTATACTAGAGAATTAGTAATATAGGTTGTGAATTGGGTATTAAAGTACTCCTTAGCATTATCGCTGTGACTGGCATATCAAATTGAGCCTTTACTTGAGAACAGAAAGCACAAAAGATGTTAAACAACTCATAATGATCTTTCATTAAATATAACGAAGTCATCCTAAAGTAGTCATGAACAAATGAAACAAAATACCAAAACCCAACTTCAACGTGACATGCCTAGGTCCCTAAATATCGCAATGGACTAGCATGAAAGGACTAACCACCCATTTGACAACCCAAGAAGCAAAGGGAACACAATTATGTTTCCAAATTGACAAGACTCACAAAGATAGACACATAACTCAATGTAGGAACTAGCTGTTTCAACTTGTCCAAGGACGATGCCCACGGCGACAATGGATTTGAAGTGGATAGGGTTTCAGTGCAATACCAAAAGGCGTACGCCTTGACGCTGAGGCATAAAAAAAAAGCGAGAATTTTTGTCTGATGCGTACGCTTTTGTGGAGTTGCGCCTTTTCACTTACACCTTGGTGCATTTTTGCCTTAAAACGCCTTTAAAAACACCGGACAAAAATATTTCCAGCCACACAAAATGATTTATACAATAACTTGAATGAATGATGAATCAACGAGATAAGGTTTCAGCAGATTAAATCAAACCTATAGTTGTTGCTACAGCAGAGTTTGATCAATATATGTATTTAAATCATTCGCAAATCAATATAGCACACTCACAGCATACACAACATTCACAAATCAAAATACTTGAAAAGTAAAGAAGATAAGGGAAGGAGTGACACCGGTATTTTTACAAGGTTCAGAAAACATGCCTACGTCTGCAACCCACTATGAGGATTT
Organism: Malania oleifera; assembly: GCF_029873635.1. Lineage (NCBI taxonomy): Eukaryota > Viridiplantae > Streptophyta > Magnoliopsida > Santalales > Ximeniaceae > Malania > Malania oleifera. The sequence goes on from NC_080428.1 coordinate 53,779,059, forward strand.
TACTATCCCTCCTACTAGGTGGAGAAGTCTCTCTCTTTTAGTAGGCAGAGATGCCTTTTACAAAACTCCTTCAATGATGGAGTCGCCTCTCTTCATTACGTAGGTGAAGTTACCTCTCTCCTTTGCTTGGGCGGAGCACCCCACTCCTTCACTAGGTCAAGTCGCCTCTCTCCTTTACGTAGGTGGAGTCACCTCTCAAGCAAGAACAGTCCTCTCGCTTGTCAACGATTCACAACCGGAACCGTCAGTTTACAAAGAAGTTGTAACAGCAGGGTTGTACAAATAAAGGCTCTCTAAATAGAGTAGATGTACACAATAAAATCTAATGCACTCTCAGAAGGGTATTGCTATGAAGCTCAAAGAGATTGAGCTAGGTTTTCTGGTTTGAAAAGCTATAATCTTGAAGAAAACAAACTCAGGAAACTTTCAGTGAGGAACGGCACAAAACACAATTGGCTTTCAATAGTATGTGTAATCTCTCGTCCAAAACATGTTTAGGGTTAGCTATTTATATCATCTTTTGAATTATAGCCGTTGTGCATGTTTTGGTAACTTTATATTTGAGAATCGAAAAGATTTTCGGCCGTTTGCGACACTTATCGCCGCACTCCGGTCGACTGAACCATGTGTTCGGTCACCCAAACCAATTAAATCAGGATTTTCAAGCTGGCAGTAGCCATTCGATCGACTGAACCCTGAGATTCGGTCGCTTGAACTGCTGGGAAATTTCTGCTGAGATATTCCTGAACATGCTTCAGTATTTGGAGCATAATTTTTTCTAGAGAACTCCAAAAAGGACGATCCAGGTATCAACAAAAAGCTAAGAAAAAATCCCACAACTTTCATGTTGAAAACTTTTGAAGATAAGAAGATATAGATAGAGAAAATCGCACATCAATGCGGCTGTAGAAAAAAGAAGGGGATTTGGAGAATCTTGTTTTGGGGTTTTTCATTCCAAAAATGATTTAAGTCTTTTGAAATAACTTTTGACCTTATAAAAATATTTTCCAAGATATTTAAAAATGCCTAAGATCCAACTAAATTCCCTAAGAGCTTCATAAACAAACACCAATTCAAAAGTACTGACATGAAACATAGTTTAACAAAATACATGATAAACTAACTAGGTCTTCATATCCTTGAGCTTGATGTTCATCCAAACTTCTCTTTAGTAGTCATTCTTCATTTACTTGTGTTCCTCATGGCTTTACATTTAAACATCATTCACTGTGCTTGTAAGCTATAATACTTGTAAATACACTTGATAGCACAATTAGATGCCTTAGTTTGTCATTATCAAAATGAGATTAAGCCTTGTTAGGCCAACACTTCAATGTGTTTCATACTTTCATTTGCTCATGAAATTCCGGGTTGGAGGCAATATGAAGAGATGTTTGCTTATCACACATCAACTCCATGAACGAAGAATGTGGAAAACCCAATTCTTCTAACATGTTCTTCAACCAAACAAGTTCACAAGTAGTGTGATCCATAGCTCTATATTCTGATTCAGCACTTAACCTAGCCACCACAATTTGTTTCTTACTCTTCCAAGAAACCAAATTAACACCAACCAAGATATAGTACCCGATTGTGATCTTCGGTCGAAAGGCGACCCGGCCCAATCTGCATTTGTATATCCCCGAATACAAGTGTGACCTCGATCTTGATGCAAAAGACCTCTCCTAGGTACACCTTTGAGATATCTCAAGATGCAAATTAACACATCCAGTGACTTGTCTTCAGAGAATCCAAAAATTGACTCACAACGCTTGATGCAAAAGATATTTCCAGTCAAGTGACTATGAGATAATTCAACATTCCAACAAGTCACTGGTATCATCTAGGATTAGGCAACAAATCACCCATATCTAGCATTAACTTTTTGTTACAATCCATGGGTGTATCAACCAGTTTGGATCCCAACAATCCAATCTCATCCAACAAATCAAAAATACACTTCCTCTATGATAGAATAGTTCCCATACAAGATCTAGATACTTCTATACCCAAGACATATTTCAACAGTCCCAAATATTTGGTTTAAAACATAGTCTGTAGAAAATGTTTAAGACTCTAATACATTTATCATCATCACCTATAATAACAATGTCATCCACATACACAATAAGAAGGATCCTACCCAATGAAGTATGACGATAAAACACAAAGTGATCCACTGCACACCATCAAAGACTAAACTTAAATACTGCAACACTAAATCAACCAAACCATGCTCTGGGAGACTATTTTAAACCATATAGTGCCTTCTTGAGCTAACACCCTAACTCCTTGTTAGCAAAAAACCGAAGTGGTTGCTCTGTATAGATCTCCTCCGCAAGATCATCATGCAAGAAATGCACTCTTCACATCTAACTTGTGTAGAGACCATGACAAGTGGTAGCAAAGGAGGGAATAAATGTACTGATGTAAGTATGGCAATCGGAGAAAAAGTGTAAGAGTAATCCAAACCATACATACCCCTTAGCAACAAGACGTGCCTTCACACGAATCACAAAACTATCAGGGTTGACTTTTATAGTGCATACCCAGCAACAGCCAGCCACAAACTTGTCAAGAGAAAGAGATACCAAGTTTGAAGTATCACTATCCTGTAAAGCATTCATCTCGTCAACCATGGCATTCCTCCACTCAAAGTGGGCTAAGGCTTCCAAAACAGACTTAGAAAGGGCAATAGATGATAGAGCAATAACAAAAAAATAATAGGAGGTTGATAAGAAGTCACAGCGCAATGGGAGGAACAACATCGTGGGAAGTATGATCATCAGACAAGGAAACCAAAGGCATTGTAGTAGAAATTGGAGGTACTCTCTTCCTTGGAGCCGCCATCATGAATACACCTGCAAGTTATGATAATCGAGACGATGAGAAGGACTCAAACTGATAGTCAGCCAGCACATGGAGAACTTTCCGCAAATGGGATTTTGTAGGGTTAGGTTTTATAGGGTTCTTTTTTTGGCTATATGTTTGGTTTTGTGAAATAATGAAGGGTTGAGGTAGTTCCAAGAAGGCACCAACGAGAAGTTTTTTTTTGACAATAGCTGAGTGTGATAGGGTTGAGGTTGGATCACACTCTAAAACCATGTTGAGATCTTGATTAAATGAATGGCCTAACTTGAAAATAGGTCTCTCCCGCTATGTATAATATAAATCAAATACATTCTACTGACCATAATTCCCTTACTAATTCTTACTAATTAACATACACACTTAATAATACTAAAAGATTAAAATAACCTTTAACAAGCTCAAATAAGAGAGTACTTCCAATGTAATAATAAACATGAAAGTCACCCAAAGCATTTACCATGAAACATGAAACTTTTCATCTATGCTAACAAAATACCACTTTACCTAAAAGCTTAGGGCCAACAATATATATCAATCTTTAACACCCTCCCACACATGCAGCCAGACAGCACATGGTGAGATTTACACCCATGATAGGGAATGCAATAATTTTTAAACACCGCAAAATAAAAGCAGGCACAAGATTAAAACCCAGGGCCTCCAGGTCAGCAGCTCTGATATAAAAATTATATCAGACTAGAACAAGACTACATTGTGGGCCAACAATGTATATCAGACTTTTACAAATGCAAATGTAAAAATAACTACACATGCATGAGGATCATGCAAACCAGTGAAGACTGAGCATTAAGCATGTCAAATTGAACAATCTACAACCTTCAAATTGAGGGTAAAATCAATACCTGTACTGAGTCAAAAGGGGATCTGCCATCATTTCCCTAAGTAAAACCCCATCTGTGAGAAATTTTATCCTAGTTACGCCCTGTGCTGCCAAAACAGGAAAACTTCCAACATTATAAACAGTAAAGATGACAAAATCCCCACAGGAAATATTGTCTCTGCTAACAAGAAACTATCAGATAATCATGTGGTATGCCAAAGCGCGAGGTAGCATTTGCAAGAATAAAATGCTGAACAAAATATTTTTTGAAGAAAATGATTAAATCAGAATATGCATGAGAGCTTGACAAGAAAGAAATCAAACTCACTGTATTTGTCCGATCTTCAAATCGAATTGTATAGCCCACTTCCTCTCCAAGCTTGACACCCATCTCGTCAGCCACCCTTGATGCCACTGACTAAATTTTTGAGAAATAAATTATACTCAAAATTAGTTGCTGAAGTGAATCAAACAATCAAGAAGGCACGAGCAGCAGATGGCAGACCAAACATAGCTAGGCATGTGAGATTTCTGAAGAAACGGGGCAGCATAAAGCACGTCCAAAAAATTGCGTACACTATGCAGAACCGGAGATATTTGATAGAAAAAGAAATTTTATCAAGAGAAAAAAAAAAAAAGTACAAAGAAAAGTGTAAGGCTTCTTCCTAGGGAAAACATCATAAGAAGACAAGAACAAGAAAGAAGAAAAGAAGCACAAAATCTGCAACAACAAGATGAACTAAAAAACCAACAATCCCGCTGAACTAAAAAGCAAATCCCTTTAAAGCACCCTGCAGAAAGGCCCACAAACAACCAGGAAAAATAACTATGTCCCACAGAAACTGTAAACGCACATATTAACCATTAAAAATGCAAGCATCTCTCAGCCCAAGTGGTCCAAAGCACGTAAGACTAGACAAATCCACAACCCACTAGCATCCTTACACATTCTAATACCTCTAAAGAAGTCAACCAAAAAAAAGCCTCCAAAGAACACTAAAACACCCAGCTCTTAACCCAAGAACCACACATCCCATTCCATGAGATACTCACCACGAGAGAGAGAGAGAGAGAGAGAGAGAGAGACAGAGAAACCAAAAACAAACAAAAACAAAAGAAAGGTGAGAGTGCAACATATCACTCCTATAAAATCACCACAAACGTTTTTTTAAAATAAGAGAAGAATTTTATTATAGATAGAAAATGAAAGTAATAAAAAGAAAGGAAAGATCAGATGGAGAACATGTTATCCTCCAACAAGTCATGAAAATAATGAATGCAAAGAATAAAATTTGCACTACAATTTTAATGAAGCAAAGCATCGCAATTTCAGTACAAGTTTTACAAAGAAACATTTCTAACAAAAGCCATTAGTAGAACACAAAAGCAACACAAGAAAAGAACTCCATTCTGGGCCAAATGATGACAAATAACCTTTAAAATTATGGAATTCCTCTCTAACCAAATACACCCAATAATAGCAAGAATCATGCATCCATATGAAGCTTTCCTCTCCTTTCCCCTTCCAAAATCTCTAAAATTAATGACACAGCATAAGAGGGACAAACCCATTTCTCACCAAGAATTCCAAACAAAATTATTCCAAAAAACCCATACAAAAAGACAACAGAGGAACATATGTGAACAGGTCTTCTCACTCGTTAATCAAAAGACACACACATTCCTGCTGTGGTCTACACTTCTAAAGCAGGCCTTTAGTATTGATTTTACAAAGGATCATAGTCCAAATAAAAGCTTTATGGTTGGATGAATTTTAGCTTGTAAATTAAAGAATGTACAGAATTTAATAATAATAATAATAATAATAAGGGCATCCCCAGGCCATAAGGCTACCCACTTTGCAAGGGTAAGGGGATGGTCGTCACATTGTACGCAGTAATTACCCCTAATTTTATGCAGAGAGGTTGTTTCCTTGGACTTGAACCCATGACCAAACAGTCACAAAGGAGCAACCTTCCCGTTGATCCAAGGCCCACCCTCAATAATAATAATAATAATAATAATAATAATAATAATAATACAAAGGATTAGCATCAGAACAAATGAATTAAAGAAGAAAAACAATAAAAAAACTTGCAAGAAGAATCCCTCATGGAATCTACAACCGAGTTGCCATCTCTACCAAAGTGAGTATGGAATGAATGAAACACATTTAAAAAAAGGACAAGATCATTTGTCTCCCTCTCATTTAGGTCGCTCAAAAAAGTCCCAAGACTGCCCACCCTCCTGCAAAAAAATGAAATTGGAAACCAAATTAGAATGAAGAGTAAATAAATAAATGAGAATATACTTGAGCCAAAGGAGTCTCCCCAATCAAATGATCTTCCCATAAACGAATTATCTCCCTATTAACAACTTTATAACAAATACTAGGAAGAAAGAGATGATAAATCCAACACAAATTCCCGAGGACCCGCATTTAGTACTAGCTCCAACTTTCTCATCCACTCATTTTGTTGAAGCAAAATTTTACTTTGAATTACCCTATGCCAAACAGAGTCTGTTGGGCTTTTGTGGAGCCTAGTTGCAATAAATTTGGATGATGACCCAACCTTTCTTTAATGAAAAATTTCTATCCTAAGGCTTAGTCCATGGAGCGAAGGCTTGGGCCGAAAAATTTTTTGGGCCCATTTTGTAACTCATTCGGAATCCTGTACGCAACATATAAAATGATTGTTTTTTGGGTGATTAGGGTATGCGGTCACACTTCGCGAGAGAGGGAGAGGGAGAGCATTGTACCGCCGCACTCTCTATATTTTCTTCCTGATAATAGTGAAATCCCTGCAACTCCGTGGACGTAGGCAAAATTGCCGAACCACGTAAATACTGTCTTGTGCGTGTGATTGATTTTTCTTTTGGCGTGTATTCTTTCTCTATTTTGTTTCTCACAGGTTTCGGGAATTTGTTCTTACCCAACAACTGATATCAGAGCCTAGGGTTAGGTTCGAGTGGGAGCAATGGAAGAGGAAGCAAGAAAGGCATCTGGAATAGAAAAGTTTGATGGCACAAACTTTGGATTCTGAAGGATGCAAATTGAGGATTATCTATATGGGAAAAAGTTACATCTGCCGCTTCTAGGAGAAAAACATGCTACTATGAAGGACAAGGAATGAACTCTCCTTGACAGACAGGTACTAGGAGTTATACGATTAGCTCTGTCTAGGTCTGTTGCACACAACGTTGTGAAGGAGAAGACTACAGCAGATCTGATGAAGGCTTTGTCCGATATGTATGAAAAACCGTCAGCAAATAACAAGGTACATCTGATGAAGAAATTGTTTAATTTGAAGATGGCGGAGAATGCATTAGTAGCACAACATCTAAATGAGTTTAATACTATCAAAAATTAATTATCATCTGTAGAAATTGATTTTGATGATGAGATTCGGGCATTGATCGTTTTGGCCTCGTTGCCAAACAATTGGGAGGCAATGAGGATGGCAGTAAGCAACTCTACTGGAAAAGACAAACTGAAGTATAATGATATACAGGATTTAATTCTGGCTGAGGAGATTCGCAGAAGAGATGCAAGTGAAACCTCAGGATCTGGCTCTGCCCTAAACCTTGAGACAAGAGGCGGAGGTAATGACCGAAATTCAGATCAGGGTAGATCAAAATCTAGAAACTATAATCAAAACAGAAGTAAATACAGATCTGGCCAAAAGGGACTGGAACTGCAGGAAAACGGGTCACTTTAGAAGACAATGCAAAAGCCTTAAGAAGAAGAATGAGGATGATTCTACTAATGCTGTAACTGAAGAGGTACAAGATGCACTACTTCTTGCAGTAGACAGTCCACTTGATGATTGGGTTTTGGACTCCGGAGTTTCATTTCATACCACTTCACACCATGAAATCATACAGAACTATATAGCAAGAGATTTTAGTAAGGTGTATTGGACTGATGGTACAGCCTTGGATGTTGTGGGTATGGGAAACATCTGGATGTCGTTGTCCAATGGGTCTATTTGGTTACTGGAGAAGGTATGACATATTCCTGACCTGAGAAGGAATTTGATTTCTGTCGGACAGCTTGATGATGAAGGGCATGCAATGTTGTTTGCTGGTGGCACTTACAAGGTTACAAAGGGAGCCAGAGTATTGGCTCGTGGAAAGAAATCCGGTACTCTATACATGACCTCAAGTCCAAGAGATACAATTGTAGTTGCTAAAGCAAGTACTGATACAAGCTTATGGCACCGCAGACTTGGTCACATAAGTGAGAAAGGGATAAAGATGCTATTGTCAAAAGGGAAACTACCGAAATTGAAGCCGGTTGATTTTGACTTGTATGAAAGCTGCATCTTAGGAAAGCAGAAAATGGTGAGTTTCTTGAAAAATGACAGAACACCAAAGGCAGAAAAATTGGAGTTAGTGCACACAGATTTGTGGGAGCCTTCTCCCATTGCATCCCTTGGAGGTTCAAGGTACTACGTTACTTTCATTGATGACTCAACCAGAAAGGTACGGGTTTATTTTCTGAAAAATAAATATGATGTATTTGAAACTTTTAAGAAGTGGAAAGCTATGGTTGAGACAGAGACAGATTGAAAGTAAAGTGTTTGAGGTCGGACAATGGAGGAGAGTACATAGATGGAGGGTTCAGAAAGTATTGTGCTACACATGGAATCAGAATGGAAAAGACCATTCCTGGGACACCACAACAGAATGGTGTGGTTGAGCGCATGAACAAAACTCTCAATAAGCGTGCTAGGAGTATGAGGTTGCATGTTGGACTACCAAAAACTTTTTGGGCTGATGCTGTTAGTACTGCAACTTATCTAATAAACCGAGGACCTTCAGTTCCCATGGAGTTCAGACTTCCTGAAGAGGTATGGAGCAATAAAGAGGTAAAGTTTTCTCACATAAAAGTTTTTGGTTGTGTTTCGTATGTTCATATTGATTTTGATACTCGTAGTAAACTTGATGCAAAGTCTAAAATATGATATTTCATTGGCTATGGTGATGAGAAATTTGGCTATCGGTTTTGGGATGAACAAAACAGGAAAATCATCAGAAGTAGAAATGTGATATTTAATAAACAGGTTATGTACAAGGATAGGTCAACTGTAATGTCAGATGTCATAGTGATAGATCAAAAAAGATCTGAGTTTGTTAACTTAGATGAGTTGACTGAAAGTACTGTCCAGGAAAGAGGTGACGACGATAAGGAGACTATAGAATCACAGGCAAATCAGAATACACCTGTAGCTGCAGTCCGTAGATCTTCCAGGACCATTAGACCTCCACAACGTTATTCACCTGCTTTAAATTAACTCCTACTAACTAATGGTGGTGAGCCAGAGTGTTATGATGAAGCCTTGTAGAATGAAAGTTCAAGCAAGTGGGAGTTAGCCATGAAGGATGAGATGGATTCCTTGTTGGGGAATCAGACATGGGAACTGACTGAATTGCCAGTAGAGAAGATGGCTTTGCATAACAAGTGGGTATACAAAATAAAGAAAGAACATGATGGTAGCAAGCGCAACAAAGCCAAATTAGTTGTCAAAGGGTTCCAGCAAAAGGAGGGCATTGACTTCACAAAAATATTTTCTCCAGTTGTGAAGATGTCGACAATTAGACTGGTACTGGGAATGGTGACTACAAAAAATATACATCTTGAGCAGTTAGATGTGAAAACGGCATTCCTTCATGGTGACTTAGAGGAGGACATCTACATGATTCAGCCAGAAGGGTTCATTGTCTAGGGACAAGAGAATTTAGTCTACAAACTGAGAAAGAGCTTGTATGGTCTAAAACAAGCCCCAAGACAGTGGTATAAGAAATTTGATAGTTTTATGCATAAAATTGGGTTCAAGAGATGTGAAGCTAATCGCTGTTATTATGTTAAGTTCTTTGACAATTCTTACATCATTTTACTCTTATATGTAGATGATATGCTCATTGCAGGGTCTAGCATTGAGGAGATTAATAATCTGAAGAAGCAATTGTCAAAACAGTTTGCAATGAAGGATTTGGGAGCTACAAAGCAAATCCTTGGAATGAGAATCATTAGAGACAAGGCTAATGGTGCATTGAAACTTTCACAGTCAGAGTATGTGAAGAAAATTCTCAGCAGGTTCAACATGAATGAAGCTAAACCAATGAGCACACCCTTGGGCAGTCATTTCAAACTAAGCAAGGAACAGTCACCGAAGACAGAAGAAGAAAGGGAACATATGAGCAAGGTGCCCTACGCCTTAGCTTTTGGTAGCTTGATGTATGCTATGGTGTGTACAAGGTCAGACATTGCACATGCAGTGGGAGTTGTGAGCAGATTTATGAGTAGGCCAGGAAAGCAGCATTGGGAGGCAGTCAAGTGGATTCTGAGATATCTAAGGGGTTCATCAGATACATGTTTTGCTTCACAGGTACAAGTTTGAAACTGCAGTGTTATGTAGACACTAATTTTGCTGGTGATAATGATAGTAGAAAGAGTACTATTGGGTTTGTATTTACTCTGAGTGGTACAACTATATCTTAGGCTTTAAATTTGCAAAAGATTGTTACTTTGTCTACTACAGAAGTTGAGTATGTTGCAGCAACTGAAGCTGGAAAGGAGATGATTTGGCTACATGGTTTCTTCAACGAATTGGGTAAGAAGCAAAAGATGGGCATTCTACACAGTGACAGTCAAAGTGTAATTTTTCTTGCCAAAAATTCGGCTTTTCATTCAAATTCGAAACATATATAGACAAAATACCACTTTATCCGTTACCTTGTTAAAGATAAGCTGGTAATACTTGAGAAGATCTGTGGATCTAAGAACCCGGCAGACATGTTGACTAAGGGTGTTACTATTGAGAAGCTGAAGCTGTGTGCAGCTTCAGTTGGTCTTCTAACTTGAGGACAGGAGGATGAGGGATTGTTCATTTGGAGGATTGCAGTCGATATTGGTGATTGAACTAGTCTCCAAGTGGGAGATTTGTTGGGCTTTTGTGGAGCCTAGTTGCAGTAAATTTGGATAATGACCCGACCTTTTTGTAGCCCATTTAGAATCCTGTGCGCAGCATATAAAATGATTGTTTTTGGGATGATTAGGGTATGCGGTCATACTTCACGAGAGAGGGAGAGGGAGAGCATTGTACCGCTACACTCTCTGTATTTTCTTCCTGATAATAGTGAAATCCCTGCAACTCTATGGACATAGGCAAAATTGCCGAACCACGTAAATACTGTCTTGTGCGTGTGATTGATTTTTCTTTTGGCGTGTATTCTTTCTCTATTTTGTCTCTCACAGGTTTCGGGAATTTGTTCTTAATTCCCAACAAAGTCATGTTCTAAAGGAAAAAATCTTAAACACTTCCCCCACCAAGGAAATGTTTTTGGACACCAAATTACCTAGACCCAATCCCACCTCTTCCTAAGACCTACTCACTATTTCCCACCCTACAAGATGATTTTTACCCCTCTTGCCCACTCCTAACCACAAGAAAACCCTCATCAACTTCTCTACTCTCCATGCTACATTCACAGGAGTATTAAAACAAGACATATAATACAACGAAATAGAAGACAAACATGCTTGGATAACAATAATGCGCCCCCCAAGAAAAATGAAAATCCCAACATAATAAATCCACATCAATAATCATGAAAAAGGAAATAGGAGCGTTACAAAGTGTAGAAAGACAAAAGATGTGTGAAAAAAGTAATAGAAAAAGAAACCCCCCCCCCCCCCACGCACACACGACAAATCCTCCCAAAACTAAATCTGACAACCATCATTCACCTTGTATTTGACAAAATAAAACAACAATGATGAATAATGAAAAATGAATTACCAAGAACTCTGACCAATAACCTTGCTTCCAATATAAGCACCCCACCCATTTCACTGCAGGCCAAGTTTACATTTGATCACCTTATACCAAAGAAAACTAATTTCCAAGGGAAAATGTCACCAACACTTCCCCCAAAAAAAATGTCCTTGGACATCAAATCACCAAGACCCAGCCCACACTCAGCCCCAGACATAGGAACAATCTCCTGGCTCACTAAGAGCGCTAAATCGTAGGAAATCCCTCAACACTCCAACTTAGCAGCCAGACCAACTGGGAAACAAATAAAGAAAAATAATAAAGGCAAATAGAAGAAAGAGATGCCTGAATCAAAGTTAACACCATCATTTGAAAAAAAAACACCCTTTCAACCATCAAGATGCTTAAAAACTTAACATTGAATCTGAAAAGAAGCTGAAACTGCAAACATAGATTAGATTCCATTGAATAACAATGAAATGCTATGCTGTGAGAAGAGGGGCTTTTTGAAGGCAATGAAATGCTGTGCTGTGAGAAGAGGGGCTTTTTGAAGGCTTTTCCCCCCAACAGCGGCAGCTAGTCTCCGAAATGGCGCAACGGGCTTTCTTTACCCATCATTCTTTTTGAGCCCTCAATAGGAAGGCGGCCTTTCCCAATGATTTATGAGCTTCAAGAGAAGGAAAGCATAAGAATGTATGTCTATAACAGCTTATCAACTCTGGGATTCGATGGTAAGGAAAATTTAGTTTCAAGTTCTGCTTAAATTTTCGTCCCAGCGTTTCAAGTTCTGCTTAAATTTTCATCCCAGCCCACACAGCAAGTATGCATGTTTTGCTTCTGGGTCTGCAGCGGCCTTGAAAGCACCAATACTGACAGGAGACATGGATAAAACATGATACTGAATCACTGACAAAGTGTTACAACAACTTCAAAAAAATGAGGTACAACACTATATGGATACACTAATTAATTAATATAAAAATATAAATTTAGGCATTTATTTTCTTTTAGATGACAAGTATTCTTCTAATTTTGATTTAAAATGAAATATAAGCACCATTCCTACAAAATCATCATTACACATCTTACAAACTACACTTATACAATCATCAACCACATTCTTTTTTTCTGATAATAAAAGAGGAATTTCTTTAATAGAATAAGAATATAAAGCTAAAAGAATAAGACATCTCCTTAACAAAGTCTGGAAAATCCAGATTAAAAAAAACAAAAAAAAAAACAAAACAAAACAAAGAAACAGCCTGAAGACTAAAAAACAAAAGAGGGAAAAACCCACACAAACTAACACTCCAACACATAACACCAATCATGCTGAATATCTGAAAAGCTCACCCCCTTAAATTCCCTTGTCCCACACACCAAAGAGAAGCCAAAGAATGTATCTTTTCCCAAACCAGCAACTAAGACAACTTCTTCCCTACAAAAATCCGCACATTAGGCTCCATCCAAAACCCCAAAAGACTGCAAAAAAAAAAAAAAACACATTTCCAAAGTGCTGCCCTTTCATTTTTCCTGCCAAAGCCAGCAAAAGACACTGCAAGAAATCCTCCATTGCCATGGAATTCAACCAACATTCGCCTAAAATACCAAATAACTTATTCCAAACCATCTGAGCATAGTCACAATGAATGAATAAAATGGATGATGATTTTGAACTATTAAAGTAGAGAACACATATGTCTAGGGATATAGCCATCAAAGGTCTCCTAACCTGCAGCAAGTTATTGGTATTAATTCAATCAAGGGCAACCAACCAAATAAAGGCCTCAATTTTAGAGGGGACTTCCGCCTTCCAAATGAAACTATAAAGAGGAAAAGAAAAATTCGACCTACTCAAAAAATCGTAAAAATATTTGCACGAATAAATCCCCGAAGGATCCAAAGACCAATACCGCCTATCCTCCTCTAAAGAAAAACAATAATTATTCAACAAGACTAGCAAAGAGGATAGCTCTCCCATCTACTATCATTTTTTGATCTACATAAGTGGAAATCCCTAGAAGGCAAAGGATCACCTTGATCAACAACAAAAGAATAAACGAACTCATCCTGCCCTGATCTAAGGCGAAAAAGGCGTGGAAAGGAGGTGGACTAAACTACATTCCCCAATCAAAGATCTTTCCAAAACCAGATTCTATTACCTCTACCCACCAGGAACTTAGTATGGGGAATGAATAGGGGATAACTCTGAGAGATAGCTTTCCAAGACTCTAAAGCCATCTAAATCTCAAATTAGGATCCCACCCATTCTCATCTAATCCATACTTACTTTTAACAGCCAAATGCCACTGAGAAGAATTCTCTAACAGAAACTGCCAAAGCCATTTAGCAAAAAAGACTGTTTTTAGGCACCAGATTTCCAATACCCAAACCAACCTCCTGTTTAGACCTACCCACCATTCTCCAACTAACCAGAAGATCTCTACAACCCCCCTGCCCTGGACCACAAAAAATCCCTCATAATCTTCTCAAATTTATTAGAAACCCCCACCAAAATCTTAAAAGTCGAAAGAAACTATAAAGGGATACTAGAGAGACAGGCCTAGGTAAGAGTAATTCTACCACCAAGAGAAAAAAGAGCACCTTCCCACCCATTTAGCCTCTTTGAAACACTTTCTATAACTGGTTCCCTAAAAGCTAACAAATCTAGGGTTACCCCCCAAACAAACCCCAAGATATGGCAATGGCCATTCTGAAACACTACACCCCACCTCCACAAAAAACTCCCTCTTAACATTCTCAACAACCATATTGATAACCGCAATCCCACTCTTACCCATATTAATCTTAGGCCTAGAAACCTTCTCGAAAACGTGTAGGAGACCCAAAATATTATTAAAGGACGGTTTATGATCCTCTGGAAAAAAAAAATATAGTATCATCAGCAAATTGTAGGTGTGAAACCTTGACCCCCTCTCTAACCACTTCCTAGCCTCTCACCAAACCTCTATCCATCACCCTATCCACCATCCTACTCAAAGAATCAGCCACTAAAACAAACAAAAACAGGGAGAGAGGGTCACCTTGCCTAATCCCTCTCATAGCCTTAAACCAAGATTTAGACTCACCATTTACTAAAACTGAGTAGCTCACATTAAGCAAACAGCCACTAATCCAATGCTGCCATCTCTCTCCAAACCCCTTCCCCACACAAAGATCTTATCCTAGATCTTCCGGTTCATTCTATCATGAGCTTTCTCAAAACTTAAAGATGATACCCTTCTTTTTCCTCCTCCAAATATCCCCCACAACCTCATTAGAAACCAAAATGGCATCCACAATTTGCTTACCCCCATAAATGCACAGACCTTAGAAATAGTCCTATCAAGCACCTTACTCAGCCTATTAGCTAACACTTTAGTGATGATTTTATAACAATGGAAACTAAGCTAATAGGTCTATAGTCCAAAATCTTAATAGATTTATTCTTCTTCGGCATGAGAATTATGAAAGTGGAAACACACTTACTTAAAATCTCATTCCCGTAAAATTCACTAAAAACCTTAAGCAAATCACCCTTAACCACCTTCGAACAATCTTGGAAGAAAACCAGATTAAAATCGTCTGGTCCTAGAGCTGTATCCCTCTCCATCCTAAAAACCATGCCCCTCACTTCCTCTTCCTCAAAAGGTATTTCCAACCAACTCATCTCCTCGCCAAATAAAGGGTTCCACTCTAATCCTTCAATCATAGGTCCGCTATCATCCTCCTCATGATACAAATTAGAACAAAACTCAGTGATTTCAGCAGCAATTTGACTCTAGTCAGTTATAATGACCCCCCAATCCACTTCCAACTCCCTGATCAAATTCTTCCTCATTTTCTCTATCGCTATCCTAAGAAAAAAATATAGAATTACAATCACCATCTTCGATCCATTTAAACTTCGTCTTCTACCTCCAACTTCTCACCTCTTTGGAAAATCACCTCTTTCAACTCATTCTTCAAAGATACTCTTCTCATCTCTTCCTTCACGATAGAGTATTATCTTCTTCCTTCCTATGTAACTCAACCAACTCTCCTAAGATACTAGCCAGAAACTTTAAGTCTCCAAACACCTTCCTATTCCAAACTTTCAACTTCTCTTTTTAACCCTTTAAATTTTTTCATGAAAATAAAACCATCCCAGCCCCTTTCCACATCCTCATTCCAAGAATTCTTGACTAAGGGTTAAAAGGAATCGTGACCAACCACATATTTTCGAACCTAAAAGGAGTAGGTCCCTAGGCAACCTTTCTCGATTCCAACAAAATGGGAAAGTGGCCAGAAGTGGGCCTAGGTAAAATAGATTGAGACAAATTAGGGAACTCATCCTCCCACTCCGTAGAGAAAATGAATCTATCAACCCCACTCACCACCGCTCTAGCCCCACCCACCGACCACATAAAATTAGCATTAGCAAGAGGAAGGTCTCTCAAACCACACTCCCTAACAAAGGAGTTAGAACTCAACATAGTAGCACTAACTCTATCACCTCCTTTCTTCTCTCAAGGAAACCTCACTCCATCAAAATCACCTAACATGATACAAATAGAAGCACAAAAGTTGTACACATAACCAAGCTCATCCCAAAATGAACTCTTAAGGGTTGGTCTAGAAAGACCATAAACTTACGAAACCAACCAATGAACCTAGCCTCTCACCCCTACTAAATGGGACAAAGAGAAAAAACCTACCAAACTATCCACTTTGACAACGGAGCGAGTATCCCACATAATAAAAATGAAAAAATGGTAATCTAACATGGTACTAGAGCCAAGTTTCTAGGAGGTTCGGGGTTCTAGTCTCGTAGCTTGCGTTTATTGTGTCGTGTTTAAAAAATTATTGTATTCCGTGTAATGGGTTTTATTTATCATGTGTTTATCTTCCCATATACTGCTAGGCTGCACGTGCGAGGGAGTCTTAAGGCCTAATATGCATTGTTGGCCCATAACCCAATAGCTTGAGCTTTTAGGTAAAGTGGTATTCTAACAATTATTATTGTCACTATTATTATTATATGCAGTGTGATTCTTCATTCCTCATAAGCATACAAGGAAGCTTCTCTAAATTTTTATAGTCTTAAAATCCCAAAATATGTGCCATGGCCATCTTTTACAAATCTCAAAACACTTGGAACGTAAGCTTTCTCTTTGAAAGATTTCCATTAGAAGGACACAGAAAGCACCGCCCATCCTGTCTTATCTAAAAACATGCAAAAGTTTTAGAGGACTTAATAACCATTAATGCCATGTGGGGAAAATATTCTCCCCCTTCAAAATCCAATAATTAACATCCTATAATTGCCACTGAATTTTTAGATCTAGCCCATAGTGTCTATCCTAACATATGAAATTCCATTCCTAGCACCAAATACCCAAAAAATTATATTTACCAATTAAAAATAAATAAAAGCACTAATGTTATATGTTAATCACATATTCTAGATTTTAATCCAAAAACCAAAACCACCTGACAAGCCATAGATCATATTTATGTTAACTTGGAAATCACACTCTCCACCAATTAATCAACAAAAAATATGATACGAATCTATACAGTAAGGATGCTTCCAGACATTTCATACATGTTAGGCGATCTTCCTTGGACACTCCTATGAGACTTCTCAATGCTTCTTCAGATATCCAGTGTTATATAAATTTTACAAACCCTCTTATAACAAATATGCACACATATAAGCACGTATACATACTATGTCATAGATTCCCTTCAGATATAGCTTGCAAGTTTACTGCAGGAATTATGATTTCCTTAGTTGTTCATATGTCATTTTCATATATCATAATGTAGTTTACTAGTAATAGCTACTCAAGACACAAAAAGTATAATTTATGATAAGTTACAATATAATTCATAAAACATAAATCCAACTGAAAAAAGTAGCATTGTACCAAGTTATCACTTAATCCTTGATGCTAGGATAGGATAGGAGAAGCATTAAACAAGCTAATATTATTGCCAGGGAGAAAGCTATAGGTCCTGACAGATTTAATTTGCCTTTTAATCTTCCAAAATTTCTGGGATGTGGTTGGGATGGACTTGTTAAAGCTCGCATAACGAGTTGGAGGCATAAGGTTAGATTTAAGTGGGCTAAGGAAGGGGATTTAGTACTAGATTTTTCATAGAATGGCTGGAAGTAGACATCGGAGGAGTGTATTTAAAAAGATGGAATCAGATGGGGTCATGATATTAGGGATCCAGCAGATATTTCAAGGAAACTATCCCCGCGTAGGGTTCTTCAGGAATTTGTGCAAGGAGAACTCTTCTTCACCTATGAATGAGGGGTTGGATTAGTGTCCTATTTTTGATGATATCACATTGGTTGGAAAAACCTTTAGAGGAGGAGGAAATTAGGCAAGTTGGGCCTAGTATGGATAGAGAGATAGCCCCAAGTCTAGACAGATTTAATCGAGCATCTTTCCAAAATTTCTGGGATGTGGTAACATGCTTCAGGAGTTTCATGTTAATCCCCAAGAGCATGAATTCAACTTATCACCTTAGCTCCCAAGAAAGATCATTCTGATAGAGTTGGTGATTTTAGACCTATAAGCTAGACTAGTAGTGTCTATAAGATCATTGCTCAAGTTGTTGGTAATAGGGTTAAGGAGGTCAAGGGTAGTGCCATTTCTAGTTCTGAAACAGCCTTTGTGGCAGGTAGCTATATTTCGGATACTGCTCTTGCAGCTTATGACATAGTGGAGGTGGAGGACATTAGGAGGTGAAAGAAGCATGGTTTAATTTTTAAGCTGGATCCTGCAAAGGCCAATGACAAGGTTAGTTGGCATTTTTTGGATACAATCTTAAATAGGAAAGGTTTCGATATTAGATGAAGGGGTAGGATTAGGACTTCTCTCTTCTACTTCCTATTCTAAATTTATAAATAACCAACCTAAGACTTAGTTTTCAACATCAAGGGGTGTGAGGCAAGATGTCATGAGCCAAGCTTGTTCACGGCAGTATGCTTGCCTATAATCGTTGTCTTGTGTACATGGGATGGGTAACCATCATGTAAACAGTAGTGTAGGTTTTATTCTTTGAGTAAAATGTCTTAGTGTAAAATGAGAATATGAATTATGAAACCTCGATCATTTTAATGCTTCCTAGTGCCAAAGCTAGAATAACGTAGAAAGCTTGTTAAGGGAGGGTGAGTGTTCATCAAACATTATAACACGCACTAGCTTTTGTAAACATGTTTAGCCTACTTGCCTCCCTCGCTACACACACATTGCCTACAGACGCGTGAATAATGAATTGTGTAGCTTTACAATATTGCGTGACTCTCATTTTCTTTCATGATTACTTACTATTTTTGCTTACTTTGCACTCAATGGTTGTGAATGTGTGAGTAGGATGATTAAGAAGGCCATTGATAAGGGTCTTGTTCCATAGTTCGAGGGCATTGCTATAGGTAGGTATGGAGTGATCTTGTCTCATCCACTGACAATACAATTCTTTTCCTATCAGATGATAGGAGCTCTTTTTACAATGTTCTCACTCTTGTCTTTGATTTGGTTTCAACACTTAAGATTATATTAGGTTAGTGTGATCTAGATGCTATTAGTTTGAGCCATGAGGTAACTAGCTGGTTGGCTGTAAGGTGGGGATTTTTGGTGGCCTTTGTCTAATTGAGGAATCCCTTTAGGTGGTAATCCTCGGTCAACGAGGTTTTGCAATATGGTGATCACTAAGTTGTCTAAATGTCTAATCATCTACAAGTGTGGAGAACTAGAGTTCCTTCAAAGGTAAAGGCTTGTGTGTGGATACCCATTCTTAGGGTTCATTTGGAACCACTTATGCAGAAGTGTTTTTCAGAAGAAAAAAATAATGTTGAATTTAATAAGTGTTGCTAATAAGTGTTGAACTGAAAAAATGCTGAAAGTTATAAATGGTGTTTGGTTGTGCTTAAAATAAGTGGTATTTGGATACTTACTTTTATTATAGGGTATTGTATGATTACTTTTAAACATACTTTAGATTATAAATATTAATATTTTTAAATTAACAATTTCATTAATAATTATTTTAATTATTTATGATTAAAATTTAAAGATTTTCTATAAAAAAAATAATATAAGATTATTATTTTTAATTAACAATAATCTTGTTATTAATGTTTATTTATAACATATTACTAACATATTAAATTATGACAAAAATAATATTATTAATTCAATTCAAATTTTTAATTTATTTATTGTTAATTTAAAGTAATAAATATTTCTTGTTCAATCCAAAATTGAATTATAATAACTAATATAACATAATACATGGTAAAATAATATATAGTTATTTTTAAATAAATTTTAAATAAAAATAATAATATTTTTATAACTAAATTTAAATGATAATAATATTAATTTTTTATTTAAAATTTAAATACTTTATATTAACTAAAATAATATAATATTCCTATTTATTAATTAATAACAATATTATTATTAATGTATATTTATAACATATGATTATCACATTGAGTTATGTTAAAACTAGTATTAATAACTAAATTAAAATTTTTAATTTATTTATTGTTAATTTAAATTTATAGATGGTTTTTTTATTCATTCCAGAATTTAATTATATTTTATTAATAATTAGTAGGCTATAATGCATAGTAAATAATATATGGTTAATTTTTAACTAACAATTTAATTAACAATTATGTTAACTGTTATTTTTAATTAATGTTCAAATATTTTTATTCATTAAAAATAATATAATACTATTTTTTTATTAACAATAATCATGTTCTTAATTTATATTTATAGCATGTGATTATCATATTAATTTATATTAAAATAATATTATTAGTTAAATTAGTATTTTTAACTTTTAATTTTATTTCAAATTAATAGATGATTTTTCTTCTTCATTTCATAATTGAATTATCTTTCATTAATAATTAATATATCTTAATTCATAATAAAATATTATATTATTATCTTCTAATGTTAAATTATAAAATAGCCATTAAATTTTCTTATATTTACAAAATTAACCTCATCTATGAACAGTGCCACTTATAAGTGGCCAAAAAGCTGTCTTAGATTGCTTCTCAAAATTCACTTAAAAAGTTCTCAAAAAAGTGATTTTGGAAAAACACTTTTTGCAATAAGCGTTTGTTACAGTACAAGCCAAAAGCCACTTTTTTTGTTAATGTTCTTATTTTAAGTGATAAGTGCTATAAGCACTTTTTTTTCTAAGTGCTCATGAACAAGGGCTTAATAGAGTTAAACAAGCGATCTGTTATAGGTTCAAAGACCATACATGGCTCTATCTCCAAATGTGTGTGATATAAATCATGGTATTTCTACACAGCCCTATCGCTCAACATTTATAGAACAAAGTATTTGGTCTGTTGGGAGTGTGTCCGGTATGTCCTCATTTGTAGGAAGCTTTCTTGATGCTTGATTTTGGAGGTTTTGAAGTTTGCAAAAAAAAAGGAGGATAAGATATCCTCCCAAGTCCCAACACAACAGAAAAAGGAACAAACTAGAAACACATAGAACAGAGATTACAAAACAGCTCTTCTCGAGCAAAGCAACCCAGTCCCACTATAAATTTGACAAAGGTAAATTCCAAAAAGAAATCATTTGATGAAGCCCACAACAACACAAGAAACACCACCCTATTCCAAAGCAAGTTAAGAGGAATATCCAAGTTCTTAAAGGTTCTTGCATTTCGTCAACCAAATACAGAAAAAGATAGAAAAAAAATTAAGCGCCGCCACAAAGCACCTCTCTCCTTCTCCTTTCCAAATCCCTTAAACTACAAAGCACAAAATGGCTCTAACCAGGAAGTGCACGCCCAACTCTCAAAAAATGCAAAACAATTTACTCCAAGAAGTCCAAGAAAAATGACAAATTAAGAATAAATGTGAACGGGTCTGTCCACTCCTAACACAGAGAACAAACTTATCAAGCAATAAAAACTTGTCAGGTCTCCATTTCTAAAGCATGTCACTGGTATTAATTTCTTCCAAGATCACCATCCACAAAAAGGCCTTAACCTAAGAAGGGGCTTTAGCTTTCGAAATGAAAAAGTGAGGGGCAACAAGAGTAACATTAAGAGCATAAACCAAATGAGAAGAGAAGGAATTACAAGAAAATTCCCCAAAAGAATCTAAGCCTCAAACTCTTTAGTCACTCCCCAATTGCATTTGAAAAGAATGAAGCACATTGAGCAAAGGGAAATTCAGTGGCTCTCTCTCGTTAAGGTACCTCAAGACTTGAAAATCCTAGAAGTGCCCACTCTTTGGCAAGTGAAAGAAAGCATAGATAGGGGAATCATGAAAAGAAGATAAATGATATAGACAAGGGTATATGCTAGCCAAGGGGGCCACCCCTAACCAAATATCCTTCCAGAAATGGATTCTCTCACCATCACCAACACCATATCAAGCATGAAGGGAAAAGGAATGATAAATCCAATCATGCTGTAATTCTTCTCAAGAAACATGCCTAAATAATCTATTTTCTCAGCACCAAAGTGATGCCAAGAAACACCAATTTGTTTTGAATCAAGTAATTAGAAGTAGCAACACCGATAAAATTTTTAGCATTCCTCTCCAACTAAATACATCAAAAAATGGCAAGAACAGTGTGCTGCCATATCCATCACCCTCCCAAAGTCTCTAAAAACAATTGCACAAAAATCCTCCAAATCTGCAGAAAAAACCCAATTCTCACAGTCTCACCATAAATTCCAAACGAATAATTCCAAATCATCCAGCAAAGGACAATGTAAAACAAATTACGAAAAGTTTCCCACTCAAAATGCAAAGGACACAAACATTGGGCCAAGGCCTTTTAGGTCTTCACTTTTAAAGCAAGTCATCAGTTTTGATTTCTTTAAGGATCACAATCCATGTGAACGTCTTTTATCATTGAAAGGAAGTTTGGTTAGCTTTCCAAATAATAGACTCAAGCAAAAAAAGGATTGTGGTTGAGAGTGGGAGGGGGCACGCAAATTCAAACCTCCCCACGGGCAAAAAAGTAGGAACAATGCGCCCACCACGCCACACCCCCCTCCCCCGCCCACCATTCTACGGCCCTCATTACTCAAAGTGCAAAAATACAGTTCTGAAGTATTTGAAACAAGCAAAAAGAACCTGGGCAGCCAGCCGTCTGGGTTGGGTGCAAGCTATGACACGCCCACCATCAGCCCAACCTGCTTCGTTGAGGTACTGCAAATTCAATACAACACAAGTACACATTTTCAAATTATTGAAACCAAAAAACTATAGAACAACTGAACTACCCAATTACTATCAAAATTAACACAGTTCCGTATGTTTCCCACAATCAAAATACAAAGGAAATGTATATGCTGTAGTGTGTGAAACATTTTCCTTGTTTTTTCGTTACTCTTGCTCCTTGAGAGAAAGAAGGGAGAGAAAGTGAACCTGAGGGATCTGGGTGGTCTTGCCACTACCAGTCTCGCCGACGACAATGGTGGTGGCGTGAGTCTCCACCAGATACAGTATGGCCGTACGGTACTTGAACACGGGAAGCCTTTGCCTCTGCTTCTCGATGCTCGCATACCCGAATCTGGGAAAACCAAGAAAGTCGAAATTAGAAACAAAAGTAGACTTGAGAGAGAGAGAGAGAGAGAGAGAGAGAGAGCATGAAAGCATATGAGAGATGAAGAAGGAGAGGAGTAGTACCCGGAGGAAGAGGATTGAGTGGAGTTGTAGAAGAGGACTCCGCCTTCTTCATCGTCGAGCAGGCGAGGCCTCTCGGAGCCTGGTTTCCAGAACTGCGACATACTACTTTATGCTTAACCTTTCGCTCACTCTATGTCCCGTGCTTCAGCGTCTTCGTTTTTAGCCCGACGGTGGCGGAGCTTTCAATTGAATGCACCGCCGTCTTTCGTCTCATGGAAGGGAAAATCAAAATTAATTTTTTCCTAAGGAAATCAAAATAAATTATTAAGGGACAAAAGATCTCATTGAAGTCCTAAAAATTTTACAGACTTTTTTGATATTTTATTTTACGATCCTTATGATTTTTGAAAGAAATTTTTTTATCAAATAAAAGGAAATGTCAGTATTCTCTTGACAAGTTCACAGAGATTTGCCAAGTTCATGAAATTTTAATGAAAATTTTAAATTCTTAAAAAAATTTTAAAAATTAAATATAAAAAACTAAAAAATAAAAATTCATAACTATTTGAGTACTATTTTCAAAACTACAGAGAATTAAAATAATATAATAAAGTCGAACTTTACTTCTCTTCGACTTCACCATTTGATTCATTGAAAGGAAAGGAAACCCAACATTCAATTTCTCATCGAAACAAATTTCGTTAAATACGATCTTATGCATTGTTCTTGTGAAAACACTTGTAAATAGTCATACTAAGAAAAATAGTAGTTTCAAAATATTCATTTTGTCCTTTCATCAAATAACAATTAGCAAATGTTATTAGAACAATAAAAATACAATAGGGAATACAAATTAAAAAAAATATTGTAATACAAAATCAATTATTAAATCTTAATTACAGCGCTTTTTGAACTCAATTTTTACTGTTTTAAGAACAATTCTATTATATCTTTGTTATTAGAAAAGAGATTTACTTCTCTTGGTCTAATTTTTAAAGGATCCTAAATATTCTCATAATTAACTAAAGCTGACCCAAAATATCACAATAATCACTCAAATTATCCAAAATGTGCTTATAATTGAACATTTGTCCACAAATAGTATCTATAATCCATGTTCATAACAAGAATACAAATTTTTTAAAATTATATAGTAAAAATCAAAGACATTTTTTACTTAATTACCATGTTTTAATCTTTATTGTTGGTATTTAAGAACAATCTTATTGTGTATCTATGACCTAGGTTTATAACATGTATCAAGTGATTTGAAGTGTTAAACAAGACAACTCAAAGATCGAAACTATCATCGGTCAATCAACGTAACGTGTGGTGATTGACTCGACTAATTTCTCTCCAACGGACACATAGTTACTGTTCATGATTGTATCTCCTTATTTAGAATGTGTCTATAGCTAGCATATTGTCACGCTTAAAGTCTTTCCTTAGAGTACTCTCACTCAAAAGAATTTTGCAATAGAATGATCAATGAAAGAGTATTTGGCTTAGTATGTGAAGAAAAAACTATAAAAAATTTAGAGGATTTTTCTTAATCCAAATTCCTAATCTTGACTTAATCTTGCAAATGAAGTCATGTATATACATGCCAAATATTTTGATCGTTGGGGACATCAGGAGAATTACTAAAATTGTTTAAACGAATTTAATAAAAATAACCCCGTTTTAACCTCGGTAAAAATCAAGTAACTTGAGAATTTCGGTCGACCGTATTTTAAGTTCAGTCGACACAATTGCCAAGTTCAGTCGACCGAGGCATTTTTTAACTGTAGATTCGGTCGACCGTATTTGTGCGATTTTGGATCTTCCAAGGTTCGGTCGACCAAAGCATGTTTGGTTGACCAAATTTAGAGGTTCAGTCGATTAGGTCAAATTTGAACTAAGATTTTGGTTAACCAGGGCGTTGGGAATTCCCAACGTGTTAGTTCGGTAGACCATTCAGTTCAAGTTCAAAAATGGTCGGTCAACCGTACGAAATCAAATTGTTGACTTTCATACGGTTTGGTCGACCGAATCTTTTATATTGTATATGTTCGGTCAACCGAGGCTTAAGTTCCCCAGTCAACAGTGCTTCAGTCGACTAGCACATTATAACTAGGCTGGTTCGATCGATCGAGGCCCTTTCAATGTTCATTTTAGGTCCTAATTTTGTATTAAAGGTCACCCTTATTCATATAGGTATAACATTTAAGTTATAGGGGACTTGTTATGAGGTGCTTGGGGATCTAAAGTCAGTTTATGTCCTAGGCTTTTAAATTAAGCTCAAAAATCTGGCTTCGGTCGATGAAGGTGATCCATAAGGTCAATCTATGGTCTTGAGTTTATAAGTTCCTACATGCATGATATGTAAATTATTACAGACCGACAATTAATTATTATAGACCCAATGAATTGAATATGAATTACAAAGAAATTGGACGCTTTGGGTCTTCTTTTTCTTCTAGCCATTGTGTGCTGCTATATAATTTTGCCAATTTAATCTTGCACATAAATTCGGTAAACATTAAATATCTTATATTTGTCATTATTAAAAACGAGATAGGACTCAAAAAATCAACGATCTCTCCCCCTTTTGATGATGACAAATACAAATGCAAAAATAGGTAAAGCCAAATAAAACTCCCCCTAAGAATATGCATACCAATTTTTGCAAGTGTATTTCTCCCCCTTTTGGTATCAGCAAAAAGGGTATATATAAAAAAAAACTAATATAGTTGTTTTTAAAAAATATGGCAATTAAGCACACAAACAGTATAACTGGTCATTTAAAGATTTAAATGACATGAAAATATAGTCAAACCAGAAATATCCTCAAACCATTGCAATTTAAACATTTCATAAGACCCGCAGAAAATTGGAATTTGAAGACATGCAACATATGTAAAAAAATAGGTTTGCGCATAAACATGATCTAACTAGTTCGCCTGCATTTTCATGTGACATTACCGAACCAGTTATGCAATTTAAAAATATATGTATATAATAATAATAAGGCAAGAGATAAAGATTTTTTGATTTGAAAGAATTAATATATATATATATATATGCGTGCGTGCGTGCGTGTGTGTGTGTGTATAATAATATATATCCCCCTTAGGATGTGGTCAAGAAATACTGGGGGTGCTTGTTGAAAAAGAAACTTTAAAGATCATGCAAGCAAGCAAAAATTTTCTAATTTATCAATTAAGCTCAAACTAAAATATAACCAAAAAAATGCAACTACAATGATCCTAAAGATTTAACAATCACATGCAAGATCATATGGCAAAAACAAAGACTATATGGCAAGTATTATATTTTTTGCTTGTGGTATCAATAGTAACATAACAATCAAGCACATGCCACAGTAATTTCAAAACACATCTAAGCCTAAAATACTGGTGAGCATAACAAGATAAGAGTTTAGTTTAAGATGCTCCCCCTTTCAAATTGAATCCAAGCTTGGATGAGATAAATTGCTTATACTTAATAAGGATTAATTTCATTAAGTATGCCAAGTAGTATAAGCAATCATTTTTTTAAGTTTTTTAAAATGAATATACTAGATTAAAATTTATTCATTTTACGATTCGACCAGTATAATCATCCCTATAGGTCACACATGCGTCAGAAAATATATATATTAAGACATAAAATAAAGCACATAACTGAAAACAATTCATATCAAAACATAGAGCTTTAAAAGCTAGATATGATATTCTAGGTTCTTAGAAAAGTCTCAATATTCAAAAAGTAAAGTATAATGCATATGAGTTCTTTATACTCTTTCTCTAAGGATAGAGCTGAGCTCCTCTAACTATTCGATGATTATATAAGGATGAGATTTAATATTCAATTAGCTTTCACTCATCCTTTCAAAAATGTTTTATCATTTATTTTAACCTAATCATCTTTGTACACAGTTTTATTGTGAGAAAATTCCAACGAAAATTTGGCAAAATGTTGTTTGTAAATTGGACATTTTCCCATAAAACCTGTACTTGATAGGTTCAAACAAGCAATTTATAATTCAGTTAAAGGTAAACAAGAACCTATATCTACTACCAGCATGCAATACACATCACTGCATCCGCCATGCAGGAGACTTTCAATATAAGCATGCAATCCGGTAATAATCAATAGTTCAAGAAAAAATAAGTTATCCATCAAAGATATTTAACCAATCAATATGTTATGGATAGTAATTTTCAATGCGTTTATCATAAGGGTATATGGATGTAAGTATCATGAGAGCATTCAAAGTATATAGCCATGAAAGAGAAATGCTCCCCCTGAGTTATGTGCTAAACCATTTTATGCCTTTTTCATTATCTAATTACTTAGCCAAGTGTTTTAGATTTTTCGTGATTTAATCTTGGCTTGTCATACTTAGGCTTAGAGGACCAAAAGTCACAATGAAAATTTCTTTAAATGAACTAAGCCTACATTGCCTCTTTTCTTTGAGAATCCTAACGAGTGAGAGGCACAAGCTAGAATGGCTTTCGATTTAAAAATGCACATGCATAGGGCTACTTGAGTTTTATACATTCATCATTGAAACCTAGTGCAAACATATTAGTCACTCATCTTGATCTAATGAAATGAAGCTCTAAATAATTTGATGTTAACGTTTGAGAGCTTATGACACAAGTTAGAATAAATACTCTTAACGACTAAATCCTCATTAAGTTTGGGAGAGTATTTTGGAGAAACAGGACATTATTCAAAATATTTTCGTGCTGGTTAATATGTCCAAAATAAAGAGTAAAAGAGCACTAAGGAAATTATTATTTTGTGAACACTACTTTTTGGTGATTGGGATGTATCCTTTAGATATTATCACAATTTGGAACAAGGATACAAACCAAGGAAAAGATGAATTTTTACCTGATATGATCGTAATTTGGTAAAGAATCTTATGGATGGGATGGTGAACCAAAATAAAGGATTTTTATATTTTAAGGTTAAGGGAAATATTTTAATGTATTTAGATAAGGAGCTTGATTTCCTTAGTGGATACCCCTAATCAGGTTGAGAAGGGATGTCTTATGATAAGCACTCAATATATATTAGTCGTTTATGATCAATAGTGTTAAATGCTTAAAGTGATGACTAAACTTTGATCCAGGCTTTTATGTTAAAAGATAAGCTTAGGGATAAAGGATATATAATGAAATGAATCTCTAAATCTCAACTTTGTGAAATGGACAAAGTATGCTTAACTTAAGATGTTTACATTAAAACATGAGTTAAGCAGCAGGAAATATATACCAAGCACAATTGCTCTATCCATTTGGAAGCGGATATGTATACTAAGCTTCTATATTTTGAACCAAAGCCACCTCCCAAGCCTATTGACATTACTAACCCCTAAATCTAATCCTAAGGTCGAACGGAAAATTAACTAGTTTGATAAATTTAATTTAAATCCATTTTTCCTTAAGTCCTACGGGGTTTACTTTGCTGATTATCCATTTCATTTCTTTTTCTAAGCCTTTAGCACTTATAAGTAAACAATTAAACCATACGTGCCACAAAGTTTTGCAAAATAAGCAGGTATTGAATATACATAAAAATTATGCTTATTTATTCTATTTTTGTCCAATGAGGCATGGCAATAAGATTTGTAAGATAAACCCTTTTGAAAGGATTTGTTTCTTTTAACTCCTAAAGGTTTATTTAAACTATACTTCTTATTTTTGGATTTGAAAATCATTTTAGAATAATTTTCAATTTTTATTTCTAAGAAGATGATTTTCAACACTTTCACAATCTTCTTCTTCTCTAAGGTGGCATGATATTTTCTTAGATCTTTTAATTGTTTTGCCAACCTTCTATTTTCATTTTTCAAAAATATTTTCTGTTTAGACACCCTAACTAGAATTGTATTCATTTTCAATAAAGTACATTCTAGTTCCTTGTTAGAGGGCATGCTTTCATTTAAAACTTCAACATATGATTCATCACAAGGTTTTTCACAATACACATCACATGAATCATTTACTATATTATCACAAAGTTTGTCAGATGATTCAACACACAATGTATTGCAATATTTTTTACCAAAATCATTACATGCAGTATCAACCGAAATATCACAAATGACATTAGATGATTCATTATATGGCACAACACAGCATTTTGCATAAAAATCATCAATAGAGGCAGAGTCAAAATCATATACCTCCTCGTTGATTATTAGCTCATGATTTGCCACTACCTGATCGTTTGAACTTGGTGCTTCTGGACTAGCGATTTCCCTCTCTTGGGTCACTCCATATTTTTTTTCTAGCTCAAAACAGATCTCCTGTGCACTTCTACATGCCATGATCTCAAGCAAAATATTAAAATCTAAAGCGCAATATAGTAAATCCATAGCATGTGAATTTGCTTGCATTAAATTAATATCATTTTCATTAACGGGCATACAAATTCCCTTGACAATCACTTGTCGGGCCCTCCAGTCCATTGATTTTATAAATATGCTCATTCTAATTTTTTAGGTGGTGTAATCAACACTACAAAATAATGGAGGACTAGAAGGTGATCGTCCCTTTTTGAATGGGGATACACCAATGTGAGTCATTTCGATCTTTTGCAAAAACGTTTAAGTCTATGCAACGAGGTTTTGATACCAATTGTTGGAATTAGTGTATTCCCAAGAGGGGGGATGAATTGGGTATAAAAAATTTATTCCTAAGTTTATCCAAATCAACAGCAGTAATACACAACCTAAGGTCTGTCCATATAATCGTAAACCCAATCAACACATGTACATCATATAATAAATCAGACATACAACATACATGTTCTGAAAATGAAAGTGCAGAAAATAAATTGCGGAAATATAAAGTACATGCACGATATTTTATTGGGGTTCGGCCAATACTGCCTACGTCCCCGTCTCAGCTCACAAGCCCGAGGATTACCACTATTGCTCATTTAACAGGTGGAGTGGCACCGGTTATAACCAAGTCAAATTCTTAGGGCTGACCTCAACTTTTACGCACTCTTCTTACGGGGTAGAGAAGGCCCTACCAATCCTTACGGGCTAGATCAACACCCCCTCAGGCCACGCTTGGAATACAACAGACAATTTAAATTTGTGTACAATTTTAATGCTTCTAAACACAAGCATATTTGTACCGATATTGCACAGTATAATCAATGCACATCAAATAGATAAGAACTATAAGCTCAATGTCAATATGCAATGAAGTCCTAGAGTGTATTTTCAAACAATCTTTGAAACAATGTATCAATATTAATCAATTACAACTAGGGTTTCAAAGAGTTCCAATAAGAGTATTCAAAATATCCCAAAAATGATTTTCGAAAATATTAGCTCAAGAGATATTTGAAAAATAAGCTTTGTGAAAATAACTTTAACACAATAAAAAACACAAGCTTAATGAGTCTAGAAATAATGATGCAAATACTCACTAGCTACAAGGTTTTCCCACACAATGATTATTAATAAAACTGGGGGAAAAACCTTAGCCAAACTCTCAATAGAAAAACAATCAAACAATTGAAGCAATTAGAGTTTAAGCAATAGTAGGGAGTGTAGGATCACTTAAAGTACTCTCACTCAAAAGAATTTTGCAATAGAATGATCAATGGAAGAGTATTTGGCTTAGTATGTGAAGAAAAGACTCTCAAAAATTTAGAGGGTTTTTCTTAATCCAAATTCCTAATCTTGACTTAATCTTGCAAATGAAACCATATATATAGACATGCCAAATATTTTGATCGTTGGGGACATCAGGAGAATTATTAAAATTTTTTTAAACGAGTTTAATAAAAATAACCCCGTTTTAACCTCGATAAAAATTAAGTAACCCAAGAGTTTTGGTCGACCATATTTTAAGTTCAGTCGACACAATTGCCAAGTTCAGTCGATCGAGACATTTTTGAACTATAGGTTCGATCGACCGTATTTGTGCAATTTTGGAT
The DNA here is from genome assembly GCF_029873635.1 of Malania oleifera. Classification (NCBI taxonomy): domain Eukaryota; kingdom Viridiplantae; phylum Streptophyta; class Magnoliopsida; order Santalales; family Ximeniaceae; genus Malania; species Malania oleifera. The sequence goes on from NC_080428.1 coordinate 53,810,128, forward strand.
CCTCCGAGGTTTCGTCGACCAGAGCATGTTTGGTTGACCAAATTCAAAGGTTCGGTCAACAAAGTCAAATTTGAACTAAGATGTTGGTCGACCAGGGCGTTAGGAGGTCCCCACGTGTCAATTCGGTTGACCATACAATTCAAGTTCAAAAATGGTTGGTCGACCGTATGAAGTCAAATTGTTGACTTTCGTATTGTTCGGTCGACTGAATCTTTTATACTGTATATGTTCAGTCGATCGAGGCTTAAGTTCCTCAATCAACACTGCTTCGGTCGACTAGCACATTATAATTAGGCTGGTTTGGTCGACCGAGACCCTTTCAATGTTTATTTTAGGTCCTGATTTTGTATTAAAGGTCACCCCTATTCACATGAGTATAACATTTAAGTTACTAGGGACTTGTTATGAGGTGCTTCGGGACCTAAAGTCAGTCCATGGCCTAGGCTTTTAAATTAAGCCCAAAAATCTGGCATCGGTTGATGAAGGTGATCCATAAGGTCAATCTATGGTCTTGAGCTTATAAGTTCCTACATGCATGATATACATATTATTACAGACCGATAATTAATTATTACAGACCCAATGAATTGAATATGAATTACAAAGAAATTGGACACTTTGGGTATTCTTTTTCTTCAAGCCATTGTATGCTACCATATGATTTTTTCAATTTGATTGTGCACACAAACTTGGCAAATATTAAATACCTTATATTTGTCATTATCAAAAATGAAATAGGACTAAAAAAGTCAACAGTTCCTTTACCTTAAATACTTGTAGTTCCAAACTTTCTCTTAATCATGTCTTACATTGTCCTAATGCTCTTACCAAATTGATCTATGTTAACCAATTTTGTGTCGATAATGATTGCTATTTTATCCTAACCTGTTCCTCTTATTGTGCGAAGGATCGCAAAATAGGACGCACATTGCTGGAAGGGCCGAGTGAAGGAGGACTATATCTGCAATGCCCCAACCTGGGTCTACCAGGGAGCACTGCGTCTCTCCTCCTCCACCTGGACCACACAACATAAGCGCAGGCCTTATTAGACTAATGACAGACCTCGCAAACCAACACGTGTCATTTTCAGTATGTTTTGTCCTCACTCACACACTTCCTAAGAAAACTTCTAGAAGGTCATCCATCCTATAATTATTCCAAGCTAAGCATGCTTAACCATGGAGTTTTTATGGGAAGGCTCCCAAAAAGAAAGGTGCACCTTATTGATATAGGTAGTAACATCTAATCCTTTTTAAGTCTTTCTTCCACGGGGTATCATATTCTCCCCCACTTACAGAACGCAACGTCTTCGTTGCGAACCCACATTTCCAAACTCAGGCGATGTGAATCTCATCACACTTTTGGCTAGGTAATTTCTTTGATACCATTTGTAATGCCCCGACCTAGGTCTACCAGGGAGCACTACGTCTCTCCTTCTCCACCTAGACCAAACAACAAGGGGCGAGCCTTATCGGACTAATGACTAGCCCCACAGACCAACACGTGTCATTTTCAGTGTGTTTTGTCCTCACTCACACATGGATCAGACAACAAGGGGCGATCCTTATTGGACTAATGAATGGCCCCACAGACCAATACGTGTTATTTTCAGTGTGTTTTGTCCTCACTCACACACTTCATGAGAAAACTTCCCCGAAGATCACCCATCCCATAATTACTCCAAGCCAAGCACGCTTAACCATGGAATTTCTATGGGAAGACTCTCGAAAAGAAAGGTGCACCTTGTTGATATGGGTAGTAACATCTAATCCCTTTTAAGTCTTTCTTCCACGGGGTATCACAATATCTCATTCGTTTGTCTTCTAATTCTACAAGTAAAACCCGACCTTCTATTACATTTGTAGGAATTAAAACTTCTGTTGATGTTTGGCATGCTCGTCTTGGCCATCCATCCCTACAAGTCACCAAGAGCGTCATCAATTCCTTTGATCTTCCCATTACTGGCACTACTTAATGCAACTTTGTTTGCTCATCTTGTAAGCTGGGCAAGAGCACTTAGTCGCCCTTTATTCTCTCAGACAGGGTTTTTGAATTTCCTCTTGATCTCATCCACTCCGACATATGGGTATTACCAATTGGGTCTGATGGTGGGTGTCATTATTATGTTTCCTCCATTGACGATTGTTCTAGATTCACTTGGTTGTAACCCATTGCTAATAAATTTGAAGTTTTCTCTTGCTTCATTCGTTTTAAACTGCTTGTTGAAAATTTACTTTCTTGCAAAATCAAACAAATTCCAACTAATAATGGGGGAGAATACATATCCAGGTAGTTTAAAATTTTCTTAACTTCAAATGGGATTCATCATTGACTCACATGTCCTCATACTTCCCAACAAAATGGTATTGCTGTAGACACCTCATTTTTTCCCAGGCCCAATACAACAAAAGTTGTAATTATTATTATTATTTCTATTTATTATTTTTACTATTATTATAATTATTTTTATTATCTTAATTTATTATTATTATTATTATTATTATTATTATTATTATTATTATACTACTATTATTATTATTATCATTGACTTTATTATCATGGTTTTTATTTTGCATTATTATCCTAATTATTATTATTATTATTTTTAAATATTACTTTATTATTATTATTATCGTACTATTATTATATTATTATTATTTTCAAATCTTGTCATTATTACATTACTATTATTATTATGATTATTATTATTAAGAATTATTATTAGTTGCCATATTCATTATTACTATAAAAGTATAAAAATAAAAATAAAAAAGAAGAAAAAGAAAATAAAAGAGGTAGCTTTAGGGTTTTGATTTTTTATAAATAGGAAGGAAAAGAACACTCTTATGGGGGGAGGAAGCACAGACAAAAGAAAAAAGAGAAACCTTACCTTGCAGTCTCGTGCCGCAGCAATGGAGTCGTTGGCGTTTGCGCACTCAACTAAATGAAACCAATCGAGCAGCGATTTCTTATCCGATCAATGCGAAACTTTACGAGGTCTTTTCTAACCCTTTCATCTTAACTGTCACCGTTCAGATTCTTCTTTTGAGTTTTCTCCCTTTGTGTTAATTTCTTGCACAGTCGTATCACCGCCGCAGCAGTTGAGTCATCGGCGTCTGCGCATCTAACTGGACGAAGCCAATCGAGCAGCGATTTCTTGTCCGATCAATGCGAAATTTTACCAGGTTGTTTCTGACCCTTTCTTATTAATTTTCACCATTCAGATTATTATTTTGAATTTTACAACTTCATTTTATTTTATTGCACAGCCGTCTCACTACCACAGCAGTGGAATCATCGGTGTCTGTACATTCAACTAGATGAAGCCAATCGAGCGGAGATTTCTTATTTGATCGATTTGAAACCTTACTCGGTTTTTTCTAACTCTCCCTTGTTAATATTTACTGGTTGGATTAATTTCTTTGAGTTTCGTAATTTTATCTTCATCTTTTGGACAGCTTGCCCACACACAGCAAGCACACACTTGCACGTATTCATTGGTATTTTATTTCTTGTATATACTTACTGTGTTGTATTAAATTATTATGGTAGGTTTTATTTGTTTTGTTTTAGTATTTAATGTTTAAATGTGTGTTATATCTGTGTATGAATTAAATGAATAATACTCGTAAGATTTTCAGTGGCTGTGTATATTAAATAATTAATAATGTTCTTGTAGGATTTTGAATGTCATAAATTTTGTTTTTATAGTTAATATTCATATTTATATTTTTGTTATATTATTGTTGTAAAGTTTTTATTATAGAAATTTGTTTAAAGTTCATATTTTTACTGCATATATAGTATTGTTGTAAGATTTCTAATGTTTGTTTAGTTGATATTCATGCTTGTGTTTTGAATGCACATGTTATTTAATTGTGATTGTTATTATTGTAAAATTGTTATGGTTAAAACTTATTATTTAATATTCAATTTTAAATTTTTGTTGTATCCATTGTAAATGTTAAATGATGTATTATCAAGGTAGGGTTTTTACATATTTAGTAGTAAGGTAATATTACATATTTAGTAAATTAGGATCTTAAGCTTGATGTTTTATTGATATTATATGTAAATTAATAATTTTAGTTATATGTATATCACATATTAGCATATTGGTAAATATTACATATTTAGCATTTTTGTATTTTTTTTAATATTATATATTTAGTGATTTAGGGTTTAATAGATATTATATATTAGCATTTTAATCACATGTTTAGCATCAATTATTTTTAGTACATTAATATAGTTAGTATTAATTATTAGTATCTTAGTATATTTAGTATTAACTATTTTTAGTATATTAATATATTTAGTATCTTAATATATTGAGTAGTAATTATTCTTAGTATATTAATATATCTAGTGCTACCTATTTCTAGTGTCTGAATATATTTAACATTAACTATCTTTAATATATTAATAAACTTAGTATCTTAACATATGTAGTATCAACTATTTTTAGTATATTAATATATCTAGTATTATTATTCATTTTTAAATGTTAAGTATTACGTATATTTAGTATATTAACATTTCATTACTTATTATAGTGGTTTTCAGTATATGTATAGAGTCATGTATTCTATTATCAATTTTTTTTTTTTAGTATTTTAGCCTTACTTATTAGAGTATTAATATTTATCATTATTTTTATCGTGATTATTATTTTTGTTTATATCATATATTGTGTTATTTTTACTATTATATATTTGTATTAATTTAATATATTTTTTTATTATTATTTATTTTCTTAACTTTATGATTTTTTATCCCTATGATTTTAATGCGGGGTATGAGCCTTTGGGCTTCACGTACCTTAAGCTCTGAGAGAATATATATGTATATATTATATTTATTTATTTATTTATCATGTGTATTTATAAATTCACAAAAATGAGTAATTTAAAGACTTATTAGATTAACTTAAGGATAATTTCAAGTTAATTAGGTACCGTTCGTAAGAACGGGCGCGTAGGGGGTGCTTGTACCTTCCCCTCGCGTAACCGAACTCCCGAACTTAACTCTGGTAACGTATACCCATTCTACCCTTAACGGGGTAGTAATCATGTGTTCTAACCACACTAAAAGGTTAGTGGCGACTCCGATATTCATGTTTTTCCTTGAAAATTAAAATGATTTTTTATTTCGCCACTTGGGGCACACGCGCTCTCAGGACATCGCGATAGTTATTATGTTTTCCTCCATTGACGATTGTTCTAGATTCACTTGGTTGTAACCCATTGCTAATAAATTTGAAGTTTTCTCTTGCTTCATTCGTTTTAAACTGCTTGTTGAAAATTTACTTTCTCACAAAATCAAACAAATTCCAACTAATAATGGGGGAGAATACATATCCAGGTAGTTTAAAATTTTCTTAACTTCAAATGGGATTCATCATTGACACACATGTCCTCATACTTCCCAACAAAATGGTATTGCTGAAAGAAAGCATAAACATATAAAGGACATGGGACTGTCAATGCTAACTCAATGTAATCTTCCTAAAACTTTTTGGATCAATGTGTCTTCTATAGCAGTGTTTCTAATAAATCGTCTCCCAACAACTGTGTTACTAAATATGTGACGACCTGGAAATTTTCATTTAAAATTTTCTGATACTACCTGTAATGACCTAAATATTTCATATAGTAGAAGACCTTAATAATAATTACCAGAGTACTAAATTATCCCAATATAATAATATCGTTTCCAACATTACAATTAACACCCCTTAAATTCTAAATACATCAAAAACATAATTTAATAAAGATCTATTTTAAATAAAACCTTCTATCCCACCCATGCTTCCACTGCGCTACTCTGATTATTGTTTTGCTCCTCATGGCGTCTGAAAAAATACTAGATAATGATGGGGTGAGACACCTCTCAGTAAGACGGAATAGATTATTATCAGTATGTGGCAGATGAGTTTTAGTGTAGTAAAAACACATGCATTAATTAATTTAACTTTAACTGTGAAATCATATAAAATTGTACCCACTTATATATTTGAAAACACATATTTCCTTCTCAAAACAAGCTTTGGTTCATTAAATTTTCTCTATTTACATAAATCTACATATATGTATCTTATATAATATGACTTTCCACAGTTTCCATACATTTAATTATGAAATACATACTGAGCATCCCTCTCCATCAGCATGAGTATGAACCTTACAACATAGTTTCCATATTGAGCATACCTCCCCATTGGCACCAATAGGAACTTCACAACATAGTTTTCATACTGAACATACCTTCCCATTGGCAGCAGTAAGAATTTCACAACATAGTTTCCATACTGAGCATACCTCCCCATCGGCACCGATAGGAACTTCACAACATAGTTTTAATACTGAGCATACCTCCCCATCGGCACCAGTAGGAACTTCACAACATAGTTTCCATACTGAGCATACCTCCCTATTAACACCAATAGGAACTTCACAACATAGTTTCCATACTGAGCATACCTCCCCATCGACATTAGTAGGAACTTCACAACACAGTTTTCATATTGAACATACCTTCCCATCGGCACCAGTAGGAACTTCACAACATAGTTTCCATATTGCGCATACCTCTCCATCGGCATCAGTACAAACTTCACAACGTGATTACCAAAGTATTCCCAATCATTTAAGAAACCAATATAATCACAACTGTCATCATATAATACCACATAATACAATTTATATAATAAAAATAATAATATGATATCATTTCCACAATTTAGTATAAAATCGTCATTTTCATAATCAGTATAAAATCTGTCATATTCATAGATCGGTGTACCACTGTCATATCATAACTATCATATTGTGTCTTTGAATATAGCTATCATATCATAACTTGTCATATTGTATCTTAGAATAAAACTGTCATATCATAATTATTCCTTATGCCACACAATTTAAGTGATAATTTATAATATAATAATCTATCTAGGATAACTATATTTTTTTTGCTGAAAAATAGTGGCATAATCATCTAATGACCTGCTAGGGATAACTATATTTTTTGTTGAAAAATAATGGTATAATCATCTAATAATTTGCTTGGGGAAAAATATTTTTTTGCTGAAAATAAGGGTATGATTAATTTCACCTATTTAATTTAATTCCATTATATTCAAAGAAAACTTGATATAATCAAATCCCTGTAGTTTGATTTAATTCCAAAATATTTCCAAAAATCTAATTTAATCAAAACCTTGCAGTTTAATTTTTCTAAAATATTTCCAAAAATCTAATTCAATCACATCCTTTGTAATGCCCCAAATATTATTCCATTTTTTAACTATAAATTACTCTAATATTTGTATGTAATGGGCATCCCTATACAGTAGAAAAACATAAAGCACATAACCATATATATACAATACCAGAATTTTGTATTTCCAAACCATAGCTATATAATACATTTCTCTCCAGTATTACCTACCCCAAAAATACAAAACTCTTGCACAAACTTACCCTATAACCAGGGTCACCAAGAAATCACTATCCACGAGCTTGATCTGCTTGCCTAACTGGCTCACTTGAGAAATGTTAGAATAATAGGGCGAGCCGATGCTCAGTAAGTGGAAATATGCTATTACTAGTATGTGGCAACTAAGTCGCATAACTTTAATAACAACATTTGATACGGTATAATCTGGCATATCAGTAAAAATATTCTATATTTATTTTAACTTAAAATATAACTGTATCATCTAAACTGTCTATCTATCATACTAGTAATATCATACTATATTTATCAAATGCTGTAAAAAAACATATATATATATATATATATATATATATATATATATATATAACTGTGCTTTTCCCTAGAATTTTGTATGTCATGATTTGACCCCTCATGACAGGGTTGTGAGGCCCGTAGGCGGGACTTAACTCTGGTTGGCCCACCAGGTAAGTCACTATACTCTATACTACCTTAGTTCGAACAAACTGCATCCTTTCCTAGGCATGAAACTGGATTGTTGCCTCATAAAACCGCCCCCCTCCACCCAGCGAACTGGGGAGCTACATCAACTCCAACCACGGTTTGAAGGTACCCACACACTATCTGAGATATGTGATTGCACTCTATTCTGTATATAGCAACGGTACCGTGCTCTGTAAACTGTATCTATCTATAATATTTCACAGGGATCTGATACTGTATAAATATATATACTATAATTATCTTTACTATTTTCATCATATTTCTAAAATAACCATAACACTATAATTTTGTACTGTAAATAGTGTAATATCATAATTGTAGCATCTTAATGCTATAACTGTATATCTGCCTATATAAACTGTCTGTATAATTTGTCTGTATAAACTATCTATATAATCTGTTTGTATAAACTGAGTGTTATGGCATTAGGAAAACATGACATTCTATAAATACTGTAATAAACTGAACTGAATAAAATCTGTTGATATCTGTCTAGTAAATATCTGTAAATATTTGTCTGTACACTGTATAACATGATATGCTGAAAAAATGTATAACTTTTATATTAGGTAAATATCTACTTAGGCCACACATTCGTTAAAAGCTCCTATTCTATAAAAACTGCATAATAAATTGACATACATAAATATACAAAAATCTTTGATAGTACAATTAAAACTCCTAGCATAGTATATTTCCCTTACCTAAATTCTGAAAAGCCCCCATTGTACTCTAGCTCTATACCCGTAGGGTTCCCCGTTTAACACCATGAAAATGACATCCCCTAGAACAAAATATCATTATTTCTTTGTATACAACATTTCTTATAACTGTAGGGAAAGCAAATACTGAATAAATTGTCTTACTCTGAAATTTGGATGAATTACACCATGTTCACCAATGATCTGCTCCGGCAGACTTGTAAAGAACTTCCCCAAAAGCGTCGTGGTGGTCTTTGATCATTGATTCGATGAGAAATGGAATTGGGATCGAAGAGAAAAGGAGAAGGAGAAGGAGACTTTTAGAGAAATAAAGGGAGGTTTTGTGCTAGTTTTTTTTTTATGGAAAATCAGGTTTTTGGCTATTTATAGCCCTGGATTCGTCAAAGAGACATGTCATCTCGTCAACGAGTCCTTAAAGGAGCTCGTCGATGAACCTTCATTCCTCATCGACAAATTTCAGACTACCTTAAAACCCCTATCGGTATCTTCTCGTCGACAAGACGTGGCTTCGTCGATGAGATCCTTTTGTTCCCTTGTTGATGAAGCCCTTGTGTTCGTCGATGAGTCCCTGATTAATTTCTTCGGATATTACATTTTCCCCTCCTTATAAAATTTTGTCCTCGAAATTTACTATCTATATTACAATCTATCATCCCAAAAGACAAATGGTCTACTTATTTTATTACTTACCCTCACTTATGGTGGAGGAATATCGTGGTTACTTTCTACGTTCTGGGAGACTACATATATAAAACTAAAAGACTACCTACTAACTAAATCAATACATGTACCTGCAAAAGAAACTTTATCTAACTACTTATACTTTACCTGTTTACCACTAAACCTTTTGGAATAATTGCGGGTATCTCTGTCTAATCCGCTCCTCGAGTTCCCAAGAAGCTTCTTCTATAACATGATTATTCCACAAAACTTTTAGTAATTGAATTTCTTTGGTGCGCAGTTCTTATGTCTTTCTGTCTACAATCTGTACTGGTGCCTCTTCATAGGCTAATGAATCTTTAAGCTCTATTTCTGCATAGCTAATTATATGGGATGGGTCTGGGACATATTTCCTTAACATAGTAACATGAAATAAGTCATGTATTATAGACAGAGCTGGCGGCAAAGCTAGCCTATAGGCAACTGGTCTTACTTTCTCTAGTATCTCAAAAGGACCAATATACCTAGGGCTTAACTTGCCTTTCTTTCCAAATCTCATAATTCCTTTCAAGGGAGCTATCTTCAAGAATACTTGATCCCCCACATCAAACTCTAACTTTCGGCGGTGAGTGTGTGCATAGCTTTTCTGCCGACTTTGTGCGGTACTGATTCTTTCTTTAATTAGTCGGACCTTGTCGTACGCCTGCTGTACTATCTCTGGACCCAAAACTTGCATTTCGCCTACTTCGTCCCAGAAAAGAAGGGAACGACATCTCCTATCATATAGTGTCTTGTAAGGTGTCATGTCGATGCTAGCCTAATAGATGTTATTATAAGAAAATTCGATTAACGACATAAACTGGGTCCAGCTACCCCCAAAATCAAGCACACAAGCACGAAGCATATCTTCTAGTGTTTGGATCAACCTCTCGGTTTGTCTATCTATCTGAGGGGGAAAAACAGTGCTAAATGCTAACTATGTACCCATAGCCTCCTGAAAAATTTTTCAAAATTGTGAAGTAAACTAAGGATCTCGGTCCGTAACTATGGAAACTGGTACCCCATGAACGCGAACTATCTCCTAAACATATATTTCTGCCAATCTGTCCATGGAATAATCGAATTTAATAGGGATGAAATGAGTGGTCTTCGTTAGACGATCAACAACCACCCAAATTACATTCAATCCCTATCACACTGATGGTAACCCCGTAACAAAATCCATCGAAACGTCATCCCATTTCCACTATGGAATGAACAATGGCTGCAACTACCCTACTGGTCTCTAGTGCTCAACTTTAAACTGCTGACACGTTAAACACTGCTGTACAAACTCAACTATCTCCCTCTTCATTCCACTCCACCAGAAATACCCTTGCAGATCCCTATACATTTTAGTACTGCCAGGATGAACTGTATATAGTAATCTATGAGCTTCCTCTAAAATCGTTCTTTTAATTTCGTCATCAACAAGCACATACAGTCTGGTGCAAAACCTCAGAGCTTCATCATTAAAGATATTGAACTCCTCTCCCTAACCATCCCGCATTTTTTCCATTACCTTTGCCAATTTTGCGTCATCACCCTGAGCTGCCTTAATCTTCTGATATAGTGTAGGCTGAACCACCAAGCTGGCGATAAATACCTGAGGACTATCCTCAACTAACTCTATGTTGAGTCTCTCCAAATCCAACAAAACTGAGTTTGGAATCTCCATGGCTTCCAGTGCTGGTCCCACTGATTTCCTGCTCAAAGCATCAACTACCACATTTGCTTTCCCTGGGTGGTAACTAATGGTGCGGTCGTAATCTTTAATGAGTTCTAGCCACCTTCTTTGCCTCATACTTAGTTCTTTTTGAGTAAAGAAATACTTCAGGCTCTTGTGATTTGTGAAAATCTCGCACTTCCCACCATATAAATAATGCCTTCAAATCTTCAAAGCATAAACTACTGCAGCTAATTCTAAGTCATGCACAAGATAGCTCTTCTCATATTCTTTAAGCCATCTAGAAGTATATGTAATGACTCTCTTATGTAGTGTCAACACACACCCAAGACCCTTCAAAGAGGCATCACTGTATATCACCAATTCATCTTCTCCTAATGGAATAGCAAGAACTGGCGCTGAAACCAACCCTGGTTTAATTCTTGAAAACTCTACTCACACTTACTAGTCCAATCAAACTTTACATTTTTCCTCGTAAGTCGTGTTAATGGACCTAATAATCTGGAGAAGCCATCTACAAAGCGTCGGTAATAGCCTGCTAATCCTAGAAAACTTCTGACCTCCTGAATATTTCCCGGTCTTTCCTAACTTACCACTGCCTCTATTTTACTCAGATCAATTGTTACACTTGCCTCAGAGATCACATGATCGAGAAAGGTAACCTGCCTTAACCAGAACTCACATTTCTTGAATTTTGCATATAATTTTCTTTCCCTCAATATCTGCAACACCAGCCTTAAAAGACATTCATGCTCCTCAAAACTTCTCGAATAGACCAGTATATCATCAATGAACACAACCACAAATTGATTTAAATATTGATGGAACACCCAATTCATTAAATCCATGAATACTGCTGGTGAATTAGTCAACCCAAACGGCATCACTAAAAACTTGTAATGCCCATATCTAGTTCAAAATGCGGTCTTTGAAATGTCTTCTACTCTAACTTTCAGCTGGTGGTAACCTGATCGTAGGTCAATTTTAGAGTAAACTTGGGTCCCCTAGAGTTGATCAAATAAATCGTCAATCCTAGGGAGAATATGTTTATTCTTGACTGTTAGTTTGTTTATCTCCCTATAATCAATATACAACCTCATGGTCTCGTCCTTTTTTTTCACGAACAGAACTGGCGCTCCAGCAATTCTTGGGCCTAATATACCCCTTATCCAGCAATTCCTGTAATTGATTTTTCAATTCTTTCAACTCAACTGGAGCCATACGGTATGGTGCTTTAGATACCAGTGCTGACCCCGGCAACAAATCTACAGTAAACTTAATCTCATATTCAGGTGGCGAGCCAGGCAATTCTTCTGGAAAGACGTCTGGAAATTCTCTCACTACTAGTATGTCAACTTGTTTCAATTCTTCTTTTGACAATTCTTTTATGTATGCGACATACCCCTGGCAATCACCCTGTAGCAGTCTCCTCACTTGAATAACCGACACCAGCTGTGGTGAGGCACATACACATAATCCCACAAATCTGTATTCTTGACCACCCAGGAGGTCTGAAAATCACTTCTTTCTGATGACGACCTATGCTAGCATGATGAATAGCTAGTTAGTCCATGTCCAGTATCATATCAAACCCCTGCATATTTAGGACCACTAGATCAGCTGGTAACACTCTCTCTTGAATACTTATTGGAAAATTCCGAAGTACTCTCCTGCATCTTACCACGGATCCCATTGGCATACCCACAGACAGTTCTACATATAATGGTTGTGTCTCTATTCCAGTTACTCTCACATATCCCGCCGATATAAAGGAGTGAGTGGCACCTGTTTTAAATAAAACAATAATTTTATATGGTAAAGTAATAAGAGTACCTGTGACCACGTCTTCGGCCATCTCAGCGTTACCTGACGTCAATGCATAAACCTTCGCCGGTGCAATATTCTTCTGTTGACCTCTGCGGGGTGCTTGGTATCCACCATGAAATGGTCTGGGAGCTGGTGCATAATTTGATGGCATCTGACACGATCAAGCCATATGACCAGGCCTCCCATAATGATAGCAGACATTCTCCCCCAATCGACACTCCCTTGGATGCCTCCGTCCACATCTAGGACAAGTGATAGGAGGCTGTCCACCCTGAAATCCTCCATGCTCTACCATCTGTCTCTAACGTCCGCCATATCTACCTCCTCTCCAAGGGCCTCGGCTCGGACCCGCCTGAAAACTCGAGGGTACGGTCCTCTTTTTCTGACTATGTATCTCAGTCTCCCTTGGTAGACTCTCCTCTGCTATAATGGCCTTGTTAACTAACTCTGAGAAATCTTGGATCCTTAGTACTGCCACCTACCTGTAAATATCTCGCCTTAGATTTCTCTCGAACATTCTAGCCTTCTTCACTTTGTCTGGGACAATATAGGGGCAGAAACGTGAAAGCTCGATAAATTTCACTATGTACTTCTGGATTGTCAATGGTCCTTGGACAGACTCAGAAACTCCTGTACTCGAGCCTCTTTGACTGAGGCAGGATAATATCTATCAAAGAACACATCCCTGAATCGGGCCTAGGTCATCGGCACTGGAATCACCCTCTGCTCCTGTAATAATCTAGTGGCTATCCACCACCTTTCGACCTCCCCTGCCAGTCTATATATAGCATATAAGACTCTCTGCTCATCGGTGCAGTGTAGAACTGTCAAAATCTTCTTTACCTCCTGCATCCAGTTCTCTGCCACTGCTGGGTTAGCCGCTCTTGAAAATGCTGGCGGGTTCATCTTCATAAATTTCTCTATTGTACAACCCTGAGCTGGAGATGGACCTCCCTGCTCTCTAGAGCTCCGAGCTATCTCAGCCATAACTTGCTGAGCCACACTACGTAGCACAGCATTTGAATTCTCGTATCCCGCACCAAAAGATTCAGCTCCATCATCTCCACTAGCATGGGCGCTATTACCCCCTGAGTCCATCCTACAAATATATAGAACACCGTTTCAGGATCCTATTTCTCACACAGATTTAGCTTATTCCATTCAACTAAAACTTTAGATTCTCTATTATTAATCCCTCCTAATCCTAATCCCATATCAAATCCTGCAACCTAAACACATGACTCGTCGATAGTTTACTATGACTTTCTTGAAATCATCACTCTAGGAAAAACACAAAAACCATCATGAGAGTCCTGTACTCAGACCAGAGAATAAAACCTCAAATTATTTTCCCTATATTCTAGTATTGTTTTCCGTTGTACTCTAAAGTTTATAGAACCTAGCAACCTAGGCACTGATACCAAAATGTAATGCAAAATGTAATGCCCCAAATATTATTCCATTTTTTAACTATAAATTACTCTAAGATTTATAAGTAATGGGTACCCCTATGCAGCGGAAAAACATAAAGCACATAACCAAATATACAAATATACAAGACCATAATTCTGTATTTCCAAACCATAGCTATATAATACATCCCTCTCCAGTATCACCTACCCCAAAAATATAAAGCTCTTGCACAAACTTACCCTATAACCAAGGTAACCAAGAAATCACTATTCACGAGCTTGATCTGTTCGCTTAGCTGGCTCACCTAAAAAATGTTAGAATAATAGGGTGAGTCGATGCTTAGTAAGTGGAAATATGCTATTACTAGTGCGCGGCAACTAAGTCGCATAAATTTAATAACAACATTTGATACGGTATAATTTGTGTTAGCTTTACCGTGATCCCAAGAGGGGGGGTGAATTGGTATTTTTAAATTTTACCTCCTAGGTATTCCTTTCTAACAACAGTATGTTCACAAGCCTAAGGTCAATCTAATGCAATTAATGTAAATATACCTGAAATTAAATAAGGCAGTTTAAATAATCATATAAGCACTAGAAAGCAGTAAAGAGAGGATGACACAGAGATATGTTATCGAGGTTCGGCCAACTGCCTACGTCCCCACCTTGGCTAACCAGCACAAGGATTATCACAATACCTTGCTCACTTAAACGGGTGGAGCGGCACCTATACAAACCAGGTCAAATTACCACAGGGCTGACCTCAACCTTTACACCAATCCTTACCGGGCTGGATTACCGCCCCCTCAGGCCACGCCTAGAATCTCTCAGATATACAATCAAAGGTACAATACAAGAGTGCTTTCACGTAAAGCAGATTTGTACCACAAATGCGCACAAACACAAACACCACAGATGATTTAATAATGTAAGCTCTGTGTGGTCTAAATATGTCAACTCTCAACAATGTTTTCTATCTGTGTAGCAAGTACGTGAGAGTGTTAATAATAATCTGTGTACTTCAAAATATTCTATCAAGAGTGTTCACACAGAATATCAAACAAGCCTCAATATTACCAATCAATAGAATGCGTATATGCTTGGATTGCAAAAAGGATAATCTTTGTTTTCGGCAAATGATATATATATATATATATATATATATATATATACTTGTATAAATAATACCACAAAGATTGATATATCACACACACGAATATCTTTTCACAAGTATATCAATATGAGCACCACAAGATATTTGGTAATGTTTGAAAGTATTTTTGCAATCTCCAAACAAAAACGAACTTCCTAAGATATTGCAACGAGAATGCAATACTTGGGATGTCACAACAAGTCTTTCTTAGGGCAGGCTTATTGGCAAAGCCTCCTAAGAAAACTTAGGTTATGCTCTCAAAAATCGATTCAAATATTGCAACAATAAGGAGAGCTAACCTTTAAGTAAAAGTACTCAATACACTTACAAATGATTTAGATGAATGAAGAGTGTAAGCTTGAGTAGTTTTCAAAAGAAGTGTGAGTAATAAGAGGCAAAAATGAGTATTTTGGCTTGAGAGAAATTTTGTTAATCTTTTTGCTAATCTGTACTTAAATCACCAAATGAAGGAGTATATATAGACATACTAAAAATTTTGACCGTTGGGGACTTATTAGGGATTTTTGGAAAAGATTAATGACACTTAAGATAATTTAACCCTGTTTAAAAAATTATTAACCGCGGTAAAAATAGAAGCAACCCGAGAGGTCCGGTCGACCAAAAGTGTCTCGGTCGACTGGGATTCAAGTAGCTCGATCGACCGGGGGCATTTTGAACTAAGTGGTCGGTCGACCGGGCAAAGGCGATTTTCAAAAACACTGAGGTTTGGTCAACCGGGGCCTTTTTGAACTACAGGGCTCGGTCGACCAGGTTGTTGGGAATTCTCCCAATACCCCTCGGTCGACCAGGTAGATGTAGTACAAATATGGTCGATCGACTGGGAGGTCAAAAAGTTGACTCCCAGGTGGTTCGGTCGACCAAGGTCAAATGACCTATAAGGGCTCGGTCGACCGGGCTTGGGTCAAATAGTTGACCCGGACCGGTTTCGGTCGACCGGGCCAAATTGAACTGAGTTGGCCGGTCGACCGAAAATGAACCAAATGTACATTTCGGTCCCTTCTTGCAACATTCAAACCCTATTCAAGTGCCTATTACATACAAGTGCAAAAGTGAGTGTCCTAAGGTCACTTGGTTCCAATTTGGAAACACCGAAAAACTCCGGTGTCAGTCGACCAAAGGTCGACCGATGGTTCACCCTAAGGTCTTTCTATGGTTTGGTTTGAGCTTGCAAATTAAATCATGCATGTGATGTATGTGAGCTTATTACAAACCGAAAACCCTTATTACAGACAAATTTCATTTAAAAACTATTACAATTAAGAGTATGAAATTGTCTTCAAGTCTTTAAGCTTTTCACGTGCCACTGAAGATATGCTAATATGAACCTGCAGATGAACTAGATATTTATTAAGTACAATTGTATTTGTCATTATCAAAACCAGGGTGTGACCTATAAGGTCAACAATCTGGCATATCAGTAAAAATATCTTACATTTATTATAGCTTAAAATATAATTGTATCATCTAAAATGTCTATCTATCATACTAGTAATATCATACTATATTTATCAAATGCTGTAAAACTGCATACATATAATTGTGCTTTTTCCTGGAACTCTGTATATCATGATTTGACCCCTCATAACAGGGTTCTGTGGCCCGTAGGTGGGACTTAACTTTAGTTGGCCCACTAGGTAACTCACTGTACTCTACATTACCTCAGTCCAGCCAAACTGCATCATCTCCTAGGCACGGAACTAGACTGCTGCCTCATAAAACCGGCCCCCTCCACCCAGCGAACTGGGGAGCTGCATCCACTCCGAGCACGGTTTGATGGTACCCACACACTATCTGAGATATGTGGTTGCACTTTATTCTATATATAGCAACGGTACCGTACTCTGTAAACTGTATATGTCTATAATATTTCATAGGGATCTGATACTATATAAATATATATACTATAATTATCATTACTGTTTTCATCATGTTTCCAAAATAACCATAACACTATAATTTTGTACTGTAAATACTGTAATATCATAATTGTAGCATATTGATGCAATAACTGTACATCTGCCTATATAAACTGTCTGTGTAATTTGTCTGTATAAACTATTTGCATAATCTGTCTGTATAAACTATCTGTATAAACAGAGTGTTATGGCATTAGGAAAACATGACATTGTATAAATAGTGTAATAAACTGAACTAAATAAAATCTATTGATATCTATCTAGTAAATATCTGTCTGCACACTGTATAACATGATATGCTGAAAAAATGCATAACTTTTATATTAGGTAAATATCTACTTAGGCCACACATTCGTTAAAAGTTCTCATTTTGTAAAAACTGCATAATAAATTGGCATAGATAAATATACAAAAATCTCTAATAGTACAATTAAAACTCCTAGCATAGCATATTTCCTGTACCTAAATTCTAAAAAGCCCCCACTATACTCTAACTTTATACCCGCAGGGTTTCTCGCTCAACACCTTGAAAACGACATCTCTTAGAACAAAATATCATTGTTTCTTTGTATACAACATTTCTTATAAATGTAGGGAAAGCAAATACTGAATAAATTGCCTTATCCTGAAATTTAGATGAATTTCAAACCATCTCCACCAACGATCCGCTCTGACAGACTTGCAAAGAACTTCCCTAGAAGCGTTGTGGTGGTCTCTGATTGTCGATTTGGCGAGAAATGGGGTCGGGATCAAAGAGAGAAGGAGAGGGAGACGTTTAGAGAAAGGGAGGTTTTGGGCCAGTTTTTTATGGAAAATCTGATTTTTGGCTATTTATAGCTATGGATTCGTCGACGAGACATGTCATCTCGTCGACGAGTCCCTGAAGGAGCTCGTTGACGAACCTTCATTCCTCATTGACGAATTTCAGACTACCTTAAAACCCCTCTCAGTATCTTCTCGTCGACGAGACGTGACTTCGTCGACGAGATGCTCTTGTTCCCTTGTCGACGAAGCCCCTATGTTCTTCGACGAGTCCCTGATTAATTTCTTGGGTTATTACATCCTTGCAGTTTAATTTAACTCCAAAATATTCCCAAAAATTTGATTTAATCCCTGCAATTTAGTTTAACTCAGACATATTTTTAAAATAAAATATAAACATAAATATAATTAATTTCACATACTCAATTTAAATTAGAAATATTTTAATTAACATAAATCTAATTAAATTCACGTACTCAAATTTAATCAAAAATATTTTTAAAATAAACCTAACATAATATATTTTCCTTACCTTATCCCTAGAGTGGTACCTACGACGTCCCAATGACAAATCCACCCAGGTTAAAGTGTTCATGAGCGAAATTGGGACCAAGATATGATGTTCGTTTTTTTATTTGACTTACAAATGGAGAAAAATTTTAAAAAGAGAGAGAGAGAGAGAGAGAGAGAGAGAGAGAGAGAGAGAGAGAGAGAGAGAGGGCATTAGGGGGAGAATGATTTAATTCAACTGAAATCTTCAGTAGGCTTCCTGAATATATATATAACTATATTATATTATTTTAACATAATAATATTAATATATATATATATTACTTATCATTTATATATACATATATATCTTTATTCTAATAAATTTTTATTATCATTATAATACTATTCATTTTATTTATTTATTTAATTTAATATAATATAAATTAATTATTATCATTTTTTTTAGGATTACACTTACACACATATTATTTTTGGGATTGTTACATTCTTCCCTCCTCATAAAAATTTCATTCTCGAAATTTGTTAAATATAACTCTAAATAAATTCCATCGTTAAGCCAACAAGTTTGTGTTACAACTCGTAAACAACTATGTCAAAAGCTGATAGCTAACACTGTTAGATGGATTGGATCGATATCATGCTCTTCTTGAGTCTTTAAATGTATCAAAAATCATCTATAAAAACTATAATAAATTGATCCAAGTATGGTTGAACAACTTGATTCATCATATCCATGAAAATATAAGGTGCATTGGTAACCCCAAATTGTAACACAAGAAACTTATAGTGATCATACTATGTACTAAATTCCGTCTTTGGGATGTTTAGTTCCCAAATCTCAATTGGAGATAATTTGATTGTAAACCAATCTTTGGAAATTTTGGGATTTTTCCAATTGATCAAATAGTCCACAAATTCTTGGAAGTCGATATCAATTCTTAATGTAACCCGATTCAACTTTCAATAATCAATGCATAGCCTCAAGGACCCATTATTTTTCTTAGCAAATAACCCGGGTGCAAGCCATGGTGATACACTAGATCAAATAAATTCCTTGTCGAGGAGATCTTCTAGTTGCACTTTAGGTTGCGTTAGTTCAACTAATGTCATTCTATATAAAGCAATCGATATAAGCTCTATTCCTAACACCAAATCAATATTAAATTCAATCTCCTTTTGGAGGCAACCCCAATAAATCATTTGTAAAAGTATATAGAAATTTATCACTTATGGGTAAAGAAGTTCGGCTTTCATTAACTTGTGTATTTTCTTTCATTGCTGTTACAAACCCCAGACATGTGCCCAAATTTCATCCTTTCACAAATACTCAAGATATCAAACATGAGAGCTTGTTAGTTGGAAAGAGAATGTCACTCCATTTGAATCTTCGAGTACTACTTTCTTTTGGAAACAATCAACTAAGTGTATGATAAATAGATAATCACTCCATTTATAGGATTACATCATAATTCACAATATCCATGTTAATAAGCCAATTGGGAGGTCATTCCCACCAATATATAAAATCCATGTCTGCATATTCTGTCCATATATATAGTTTTCCCCTCAGTGTCATTGGTTTATTTGCAAAATAACTCTTAACCAAGACCTTATCATCGACTCCCAATTCAACTTCTAAAACACAAAAAAATGGTGCACTGCATGACCTTCATAATAGTTGCTTCATTTTGTAGCATTAGATTTAAAGAAAACTTACCAAAACTAAGGTATCTGAAGCCTTCGTTATTTTGCATCACCTCACTAAAGATTTTGGAACTCCCGGGTATGGAAACATAACTGTAAGACAAAAGAACTTTCCTGCATGCAGTGATACAAGATCAATATCTAACAACTTTGATTCTCAATTATAATCCCTCAAAACTAATGTACGCCAACCTTCATAGACCTATGTTTGAAAGATAAGGAAACTAAATTAAGCAAAGCAACTAAACAAAAATATCAATTTCCTAGATAACCTAAAATCTTGCTTCCTATGCAATAGTATCCTAGAATTTCGAAGATTGCCACCAATGAAACCACCATAAATAAATAACCGAATATACCGTTGGCATTAGAAAGTTAATAATAATCTCTTGGTAACAAATTGCAGTATTTTTCCATTATCAGAAAAAATTCAACCTTAAATTTTAAAATGCAAAATATGAATAACAAAAACCACAACTATTTCTCTTCTTCTACTAACTCAACATGAAAATGTGTTATAAAGATATGTTTTAAATGAGAAACAATGAAATATGATATACAATTATGTTTCGATTGAGAAATGATGATCTAAGTGATATACATATATAATGAAAACTATACAAATATGATGAGATATTCAAACATGATGAAATATGAAAACAGAAATGTGGAAATGAGAACCCTAATGGACCAGAGTTATATTGAGAGCACGGTACCATTACTAGTATATGTGTTAGTGCAACCACACGTCTTGTATAGAGTGTGGAGAGATAGTCGATTGGGCCTGTGAAGGGTTGTGTTACCCCCTGGGGTCTGAACCAGGATTGGATAGGCCAATCGTACTACAAACGCATTTATTTTTTATTTTATTTGGGAGGCCAACCACAGTTAGGTCCCGCCTACAGGCTGCACAACCCGGTCATGTGGGGTGAATACATGACGATGTGGCATGAGTATTCTCAGGATGATTTCTCATTACAGACGCGATAATTGTATGTTATAATATGATGAATAACCATGAGTTATAGATGTGTTGTTCTATATGTTGGTGGATACTCATGGGTTAGAATATGAGTGTGAGAAATGAAATGAAAAAAAATTAGCCATGAGTTACAGACGCGTCGTGCTATATGCTGGTGGATACTCATGGGCTAGAATATGATTCTAAGAAATAAAAGCTTATGAAAGCATGTTGAAATATGATGATGAGAAATGAAAGCTTATGAAAATATGTTGATATATGATTCAGAGAAAAAAAAAGTTTATGAAACTATATATATATGATTATGAGAACAAATTTGTATGTTTTTCTCAATTGACATAATTATTTAAATGAATGTATTATGATATAACCAAACTCATGTTGCCACACACTGTGAATAATTTATTTTGTCTTATTGAGAGGTGTCTCACCCAAAATTTAAACATTTTAAGAAACCAAGACAGACAAACAGAGAGAGCTCTGAGGGAGAGGAGACCATAGTACCCTAGTAGTTAGGGTCAGCATTTTTTAGCTGGGGAATGTGTTTTGTATGACTCCCAAAGTATTTTGTGGATTTTTAGGGATGTACATGGATTTATGTATGTAAGGGTGAATAGAACTCTGCTATTTGTATTTGGAATTGTGTATATATTGATTTCCGTTGTTTGGTATAGTTTTATGAGATGGACTGATCACCCGGTACCCTATTTCGAGTCCGGTCATGTTGATATGGTATTAGAGATAATTGACAGATACTTGATAGAGATATTTGATAGATGTGTGATAGATTGTTGTTATAAAAAAATGGTAGAAAATCGGGTCGTCACACCCTACACACCCGTTCTACAAACGACACCTAATTAGTCATGAATTATTCTTAAATTGAAGCAAATGGTCTTAATTAACTCCTTTTGAAATAAAAAATTAAATAAATAAGCAAAACAAAATAAATAAATAAATAAATAAAGAAGATTTAAAAAGAAAATGAAAATCAAAGTGCAAATAGGAATGTCTAATAAGACCTCCAAACGAGGGGATCTTGTCAGATAAAACCCCCTTAGAGTTAATATAGGTAAGGTCTGAAATACCTCTTTACCTTTTTTAAAATCATTGGGCCGCACACACATAAAAATCAAGCAACATTATCAAAATTTTAAGTAAAAAAAACTTTAAAAACGTTCCCATATTGTTTTTTTCAAAATTTTGTAGAATTTTTCCAAAAATTTTCAACATTTTTTCTAAAACTTTTCTAGGATTTTTAAAGACTTTTCCTCATTTCATGGTATTTTTATTTTTCCATTTTTTAAAAAATTTGAGCCAAAATAACTCAAATGCTTTTTCCTGATCTTAAAAATATTTTTCCTGATTTTTTCTAATTTTCTCCAATTTATAAAAATTAAAAATCACTTAAGAATTTAAATAAATAAAATAAATAATAAATATAAAAAAAAAGGTTTTAGAAAACATACCAATTCGACCAGTCTGAATTGAATCAATTGATTAAAATCAGTGGGTCATTTGTCCACCTAGTGGTGACACGTGGCACCTTTTATTCACTCTTTTTTATTTTTTTTTTAAAAATTACTATAGTAGGGTGATGTCATGCTAACGCCACCCCGCTATGTGGCATCACCTAACTTTTTTTCTTTTTTCCTTTTTTTTTAAAAAATTTTGCAACAGGTTGACATCACCCTTGCTATGTGGCATCTCTTGAGTGGTTCAAGACAAATGACAGGGGTTGCTGATATGACAGTGAACCTATGGACTTGGGTCTGATCGGCTAAACTCTCTCAAGCTCCATTGGGCTTTTGGGTATGATTGAATGGAATTAAATAATGGACCTAGGTCCCAGTTGGACCTAGGTCTTGGGCTTTCAGGTTGGATTCATATGATGGGTCTTAAGTTATGGGTCAATGGATAGGACCCAGTCAAATGGATCTGGTTAACGAGTCGGATCCAATCTACTAGGTCAGATCAACAAGTCAAAATACCAGATTAATTTTAGATCATAATTATTTCAAGTCACTGAATTTATAAAATTAATCACAAAAATAAATTAAACCAACCTTAGTCTTCAACTCCTTCAATCTTTAAGTTCGATGTCAGCTTTTTAGCTTCTCTTTGATTTTTTTTCTACAATCCTCAAATTTCAAATTCTAACTTTTGAAACGTCAAAACTTTTAAATTCTACGGCTCTTCAATTCTTTAGCAATTTCCTCAAACATTGGATTTACTCTAAATTGCAATCAAAATTCTTTATTTTTTCCTCACAAATTGCTCTCTATGTCTTGCCTCTTTATGATTATGCGTGAGATTCGATTTTCTATCTCTGTGTGTCTTCTCACCCTTAAAAAACCTCTATTTATAGGCCTAGGGAACCAATCACCCTAATATTGATTAGTCAATCAACACTAAATATATCAATCACTATTTAACTCAATTTCCCAAATTTCTCATTTGTTTATTTGTTGATTTGCAGGTTTGAATTTTGGAGCTTGAAGATATATGCTGACTCACCTCTTTTTACTTTTTCCTTTTCTGTTTTTATTTTATTTTATTTACAATTTGTTTTCTTGTATTTTTTTAATTTCTATATTTCTTTTTTTATATTTTGGTATAACTAACTAAAACTAATTTATTGCAACTAATATTTCTGTAATTAGGAATTGGCAGTATGAAAATCAAGTGTAACTTTATTATTTATCAAAACTTATATGATTAAAAATACATTTAAAATTAGAAATTAAGATTGAAAAAATTGACAACAAAAATTTGCTATTATTTTCTATTTGTTTCACAAAAATGATGTAAAATTGTTCAAAAAATAAAAATAAAAATACTAAACTACCCAAAGGCACTTAATTTCTATCACTCTTTCTTTTCCTTTTCCCTATCTTCTCTTGAATATTTTTTGGCATTAAATGCCCTCCCAAGTCCGAAGACCTCTCTCTTCTTTCTAATAGCTTTTGTTTTCACTTTACAACGTAAGTCCATGACGTTACATGCCCACAAAGAATGAATAGGATGCCTCATGAATGAGGTGTAAAGAAAGTGAGAAGGGTTGGGCTAAGATATACTTCCCAGCTAGGGAATTTGAGGCGCGGTCTGAAAAGTAGGGTGGGAAGGAATTAATAATATATTGAAAAGGGGTTTTGGAAATAATGCAAAACAAGTTGGTGAAAGGGTGTTTATTTGTTTAGGAGTTAATTAAGGACCGTATAGCTAATTAAGTACCGTTTGTAGAACGGGTGTTTAGGAGCTGTTAATACCTTCTCTTTACATAATTATACTCTTGATACCAATTTTGGTAAAAGTAAATCGAAACTACTAATTCTTTGGTTTTAAAATTAGTTTAGAAACCAATCAATGAATAGTGATTAGGTGAATTAACCTCACCTAACTATATAATAGGTTAGTGACAATTCTATTAACCATCAATATTATTATCACCTATCGCCATCTTGGACCCCTTCTCTGGGACATTGCGATAGTAGTAGTTATTATTTTTTAAAAATAATTAGTATCCTTAACATAATAATAATAATAATTATTGCCTTCTTTATCATTATTATTCTTGTTGTAATAATAATAATAATAATAATAATAATAATAATTATTATTATTATTATTTTGACATTCTTATCATTAATATTGTTTTTGACTTATTAATTTTTATAATAAAAAATGACAAAAATGTGTTTCAGATCTCGCGTATATCAGTTCTAAGAGAGTTTATCAAATAAAATCCCCTCTTTTAGAGGTCTTATTAGATATTTCTAAATTGTATTTGATTTTTCATTTTCCTTTGAAATTTTATTGTTTATTGGATTGTTGTTGTAAACATCCCAATTTGTTTGAGGGTCTTAAATTACAAAAACAAAGGAAAAAAATATTTTTTTTATTTCACACAAAAAATACAAATAAAAAAATTTTAAAAAAAATGTAGAGAAAGGGAAAATACATTTTTACATTGGAAAAATAAAAAAAAATGAATGAAAGTGGGCCAATTAGTCTTCAACTTGCAAATCATTTTAAAATATGTAATGTGAAAACTTTAAAAAAATAAAAAAATAAGTGGTGATTGGGAGTTAGCTTTGCAATTGAAATTTTTTATTAAATCAAATTGGTAATTCGATTAAGCAATTCAAACTTGTAAAGAAAAATCAAGAATAAACTAAGTGGTGATTGTGAGTTAGCTTTGCAATTGAAAATTTTTATTAAAGCAAATTGGTAATTTGATTGAGCAATTCAAACTTACAAAGAAGAATCAAGAATAAACTAAGTGATGATTGGGAGTTTACTTTGGAATTAAAATTTTGATTAAAACAAATTAAAAAATTATTTTAAAATTTGATTGATCAATCAAATTGAATTCAAACTACCTTCCCAAACCTATAAATAGAGGTCTCAAAGAGAGTGAAGGGAGAAACACAAGAAGATAGGAGGAAAAAAGAGAACTTTGTGCTAAGAAAAAGTGAGGAAAAAAAGTTTTTTTTTTTTATTGAAAATTTAGGATTAGAGGTGCCTGCGCAATCAATTTGACTTAAACAATTGGATGGTGATTATTCGTTCGATTGAGCTGAAATTTTGAAAGGTGATGTTTGACTCATCCAACTTAATTTTGGATGGTATGATAGTAATTTAGAGCTTGGAAACTTTGGTTTTGGGTCTTGGGATAGTAGCCTCATTGCAGCAGCAACTTCAAGATTGGAGGTGTCTGCACAATCAACTTGATATAGATGATCGGATGATAATTTCTCGTCCAATTGAGTTGCAATATTTAGAAGCTCTACATGACTCAGCCTTATTAATTATGATCAGTTAGATTTTTATTTAGATTGAGCTTCACAACTTTGGTTTTGTGCCTTAGACAATAGCTTCATTGCAACAACATCTTCAAGATTGGAGGTGTCAGCACAATTAACTTGATCTAGATGATCGGATGGTAATTTTTAGTCCGATTGAGCTGCAATATTTAAAGGTTGTATATGACTCACCCTTCTTTTTGTTATTTGGAGCTTTAAAACTGTTGACTTTTTGAGTCTAATTCCTATTTTGATTATGATAAATTACAGCATCTCATTTGTGCGTTTAATCTTTGAACATATTTATGATGTAGAAGACGCAAATAAGGGATGCAAAATGGAAGTCAAAGAGTACCTAATCGAGCACAAATTTTGACGTATTCCATGGGGTATTATGGAGTTGAAGTATGAAGATTTTATTTATTCTTTAAGTTGTTATAGTAATTAGGTTTCAATTTGTGCATGCATAATCATATGATTTAAATTGAAACTTTCACAAAATGACCAAGACCTTAGATTGACCTAAGGGGCATAAACTTCTCATAAAAACATTTTTTCAAAAAAATTTAAAAAAAAAAAAAAAAACCCTTTCATGTTTCTTCCATTGCATTGATGAGCACTTTTTTTTTATCAATAACTCTTTATCTTAAACAATGTTCAACATGAAAGTTGTGGGATTTTCTCTTAACTTTCTGTTGATTTCAAACACGTTCAATTTGGAGTCCTATAGAAAACGTTATATTCAAAATACTGAATGGTGTCCGCAGTAGAAAAATTACTTTCATGTTTCTTTTGTCTCATTGATGAGCAAGTTTCTCTATCAAAAACTCTTTATCTTAAAAAATGTTCAACATGAAAGTTGTGAAATTTTCTTTTAGATTCTTATTGATACCAAAAACATCTAATTTGGAATTGTATAGAAAAAATTATGTTTGAAAAACCAAAGGGTATCCGCGCAGAAAGCGCCCCAACGGTCGAAAAAATGGCTAGTTTTTAAAGTAAATTATATTTTAATACCCAAACGGTCATAAAATTGCTAGTAATGGGGTTTCCCTATAAATACAAGCCTAAACCACTTGAAAAACATTAGAAAAACTATTTGGGAGCATTCTTACATATTCTCTCTTTCCTAAACATATTTTATACTCCATTTGTGAAGATCAAAACTCATTTTTCCTACTTTTCTTCTTGAAAATTTTTTGGGGGGGATAATTTTTGGGGTTTACAAGCATGGTTTGAGCTTGAGTATATATTTATACCAATATATATTTCTTGAAAGCCTTCTTGGCATTTGATGCTTTTCAAAGGTCAATCTTCAAGAAATTCCCTCTCCTACTCTTTCTTTGAAATATCATTTTTGGAGAAAATTCTTGTTGAGTATTACAAAAAGCCTTGAGCATATTTTAACTCATATTTTTATTGCTTAAGAGGCTTCTTGATTTATCAAAGGTCATTTGAAAAGAAAATCATTTTCCATTCTCTCACTCAATTAATTGCAAAATATTTTTAAGAGGTTTTATCATACTCTACCGAGCTTCATTTGAAAATCATTTGAGAGTGCATTAAGAATTTTATTTGTACAAATCAGCTTATTTGAGAAGCATTTTACTTGTATGCAAAATTCCATATCATTTGTATTTACGGTTCAGGTTGTGAATCGGGAAGAGGTAGCTACGCCTCGTGTAAGTAGTGGATTGTAAAGGGGTAGCTACACCTCATGTAAGAAGCGGATTGTAAAGGGAAGTTTCGCTCTGGTAAGAAACAGATTGTAATGGTAAGCTCTGTCCCAGTTTTGGGGAGTAGATAGTGGAATTCTTGGGTGCTGTACCCAAGGTGAGAACGTAGGCGGGAGTTACTGAACTTCTTTAAAAACTTTGTGTTTGTGCTCCCTCTTCCCTACTCTATTTAATTTCCGCACTTTACTTTCTGCTCTTATATGCTTATGTTCAATTTGCGCTGAATGTTATAATTATTTTAAATATTTGCATACATTATTATTTGTGAGATTCATGCTTGTTTAGAAAGACCTAGGTTGTGTTATATTGATTATGGAATTAAAAAAGGGATAAATTGACCTAAGAAGAATTTTTTAAATACCGAATTCACCCCCCCTCTTGGGAATACACCATAACTCTCAATTGGTATGAGAGCCTTGTTACAAAAAGCTTAAATGTATTTTTTAAAGATCGTGATGACTCACGTTGGTGTATCCCTATTTTGTGAGGGACAATCTTGTTCTACACCTCCAATTTTTTGTGGTGAAAATTTTACTATTTGGAAATTAAAAATGAGTGTTTTTATCAAATCTATGGATTGAAGGGCTTGGAGAATAATAACTCAATGGAAATTTGTGCCTATGAAAATTGTTGATAATATTGAAATTCCCAAATTAGAGAATGAGTTAAATGAGCATGATATGAATTTATTGCAAATTAATTCAAGTGCTTTGAACATGATTTATTGTGCTTTAGATGCTAACATTTTTAAGGAAATCATGACATGCTTAAGTGCAAAGGAGATATGGGATGAGCTCAATAGGAGATATAGGGAGACTGGGGAGAATGTAACTACCACTCTGGATGCTTCAAGCTGAAAAGACCAAGAAGGAGAAAATGCTTGCTTTATTGGTCTAATTGACGAAGGGGTACATTCCTTTCCTTCTATTTCTTTAAATAATTCATGCACTTTGTAATAACCCAAGAAATTAATTAGGGTCTCGTCGACGAACACAGGGGATTCATCGATGAGGGTATATGAGGATCTCGTCGACAAGGACACTTCTCGTCAATAAGAAGATATCGAGAGGGGGATTTTTGGCAGTCTAAAAATCGTTGACAAGGAGTTTAAGTTTGTCGATGAAATTCTTCAGGGACTCGTCGACGAGATGACGTGTCTCGTTGACGAATCCGGGGCTATAAATACTCTTAAAAATGAATTTTTAGTAGAAAAATCGTGCAAAACTCTCTCTCTCTCTAGGTTTTCGTCCCTCTCCCCTTCTCTCTAGATCATCGGCTCCTTTCTTAGCCGAATTGATGATCTGAAGCTGCCACATCATTCCTGGGAAGATTCTCTTCAAATTTGCTGGAGTGGATCGTTGGCGGGGTCAACTTGGATTTCATGCCAAATTCAGGATAAGGTCTTTTATTCAATATTTGGCTTTCCAGCAATTGTAGAAAATGTAGTAGTTGAAGAAATAATGATATTTTATTCTGGGAGATGTTGTTTTTAGGGTGTTGAGTGGGGAACCCTGCGGACGTAGGACCAGTCACAGTAGGGGGCTTTAGTAGGAATCAGTGGTAAGGGAAATATGTTATGCTAGGAAATCTTAGTATAATTTCAATATAAATTATATGTTTTTACCAGATTATTATTCAGACCATAAAATATAGTTTTTAGAGCCTGAGAATTTTAATATTTATTTATGTGGCATGAGTTAGTAATAGAATAGTACAGTATTTATACAATTTACTAATATCATGTTTATAGTATATTAGCAGAAATACCATGATATGTATACACGCTTATAGAATGATGAATTTTCAGTATACATACAAATACAAATTATACAGTATACTCAGAAACATATATATTCAGCAATTTCAAAACATTATGATTTCAGAACCATAACACCCAAATACCTAGATATTTAGACAGCTATTCAGTTATACAAAAACTAAATATTCAGTTAGTTATTTAGATTTTCAGACAAGTTTTACGGGGTTATGGTTATTTCAAAATCATAGTAAAACAGTATTATAGGAATATCAATTACTTATATAGTATCAGACCCTGATGGACCAGATTTAGTCAGCAGAGCATGGTACCATAGCTATTTTTAGTTTAGAGTGCAACCACATAACTTAGATAGTATGTGGATATCAGCAATCGATCATGCCTATGTTGTGGACAGGCTCCCCGTCAGTTAGGGTTTAGGAGGCTGATCTTACTTTCGAAGTTCAGTTGACTTATCCTGGTCGGCCAGCCAGTGATAGGTCCCACCTACAGGCTGCACAACCCTGTCATGAGGGGTTAAATCATGACTTTCAGTTATCCATCTAGGAAATTTTCTCAGTTATTATATATATGTATGATTAGATTTACAGAAAGTAGACATACCTATAGATATTAGAAGTATTATGAATAGAATATTTAGAAAATCAGTTTATGTTAAGTAATATAGCTATGATTTATATTGTAATAGGTATATGGGCTATCTCAAATATCATTATTTATGGTATTTCTAAATCAGATTTTACAAGCATGTAACTCACTTGCCACACACTAGCAATAGCATATTTCGTCTTACTGAGCATTGTCTCATCCCAATAATTTAATATTTTTCAGGTGATCCAACTAGGCGAGCAGATCAGACTCGCAGATAGAGGGGACTACAGTACTGCCCTATCCAAGGGTGAGTATTTTGGGAGGTTATTTTTGTATAGCTCTAGTTTCAGTTGAGGGTATTTTGGGAATAGTTGTATATGTATATTTTGGGAATATTCTGACACTCTGGTATTGTATGTATATGGTTATGGTTATATGAATTTAGTTTCTCGGTGCTTAGGTTGATGATTTTATTTGAATTAAAAGGTATCAGAGCAGAGGAATTTCGTAGTATTTATTATTATTATAAAAAAAAATAGTAGGAAGCAGGTCGCTACACACTGATTCTTGCGATTTATCTTATGAAAATTCTAGTGAATCATGTGATGAATTTGGAGTGATGATGGCATGCCATCTTATAAGGAATTACAAAAGGGATTTATTAAGGCTCATAGGATTCTAATAAAGTTGTCTAAAGAGAAAATATTTTTGAAAAATGAAAATAATATTTTAGAAAAATAAATAGTTGATTTAAAAGAATCTTATACTATCCCAAAGAAGGAAAAGATTGAAAAGGAAGTTGAAATTGAGGAATCAGAAAACAAGAATGAGGCATCATTGAAAGAAATAGAATCTAAAATTCTTATTAATAAGGAAAAAAATTTGAAAATAATGAGATTAGAAAACAAGAATGAAAATTTGGAAAAAGAGCTGAAAGTCTTAAGATCCCAAATTTCTGGTGATAATACAAAGGATCTTCTTATTTCTAAACTTGAGTGTAAAACAAACATCATGACCAAAGAGTTCATAAAATTGCAAGCAGTTTGCAAAGACTTAAAAGATTTAAAAATGATAAACTTAGAAAGAAAAGTAGAGGACCAATCTAAGATCATTCACACATTTACTAGGGGCAAAGAAAATTTTGATAAGCTCTTAGGTTCTCAAAAGATGACCTTAGATAAGGAAGGTATATGTTATAATGACATTGAAAATAGGAATAAAAATAACCTATACATGGGGTACTTTATAAGAGCATCTAAACATTATGGTAGTACCTCCTCTAGTTCATATGCTGACACCACGTGCTTTTTATGCAAAAAGAAGGGTCATATCAAATTCGATTGCCCTTTCAAAAGAAAATGTGTGAAACCCAAATAAGTCTGAAGAGTCAAGGAAATGTCGGGTTTTAGCCCTCCAAGACTTAAAGAAGAATGGGTTATTAAGAAAATCAACCCCTTAGAAATCAAGGAAAAATGGGTTCCAAAAGAAATTACATAAATTGTCTTTTCCTTAGTTTTTAGAATTTGTCGAAAAGTGGTAGTGATAATTAATTAGTTAATAGTGCTTACATGTCTAGTCTTAGTATACACATTCACTGTTATACTAAGAACCATTGAAAAGCAAACCAATATGAAAAATTTGTGTGATAAGTCCAATCTATCCATTTAACGTTAACATATCATAATTCTTGGACAAAATATGATAATATTGGTTACAGCTTGCTCAAATAAATCCACTTCCAAATGGACAAACATGTCTTCATTTGTTAAAAGAGTTTAATGCTATATGAATGCTTAAATGTGA
This sequence comes from Malania oleifera, assembly GCF_029873635.1. Taxonomy (NCBI): domain Eukaryota; kingdom Viridiplantae; phylum Streptophyta; class Magnoliopsida; order Santalales; family Ximeniaceae; genus Malania; species Malania oleifera. Next base: position 53,842,200 of record NC_080428.1, read on the forward strand.
TTATCTTAATTATAGCATATTTTGTCCATTACCGAAGCTTGAACTTTAGGGAATTGATCATAGTACTATTTATCTTTTATCCCTAAACTCATCCAAGAGCTTTCAAGAAAGATCATAATACTAGAGTTGCTAGATTTTCACATTTTTTTTTAAATAAACATCTTTAGTTGAAAGTTTGGATGATGTTATCAAAGATGGGTTCTCTGAAGATAAATTCTAATACTAATCCAAGAACCCTCACTCAACCTTGAATCTCAAAGTATTTGTGAAATGCAATATGATTTTAATTATTCAAATCATACGGTTGAGTTAAACAGAAAGAAAAGTTAGTCCGAATACTCTTCTAAATTCATAATTGATTTATCTTTTGTAAGAGTATTTATGCATTCTCCCCTTATAAGCTCTCGTCCTTAAATCAAATTAATTAGAGCTTTTGAATAATGTTGAATGGTTAGGATGGCTGCACTAGGTTTCAATCTAAAAGAAGGTTAAAATGTCTAAGAAACCTATGCACAAGTAGTCGAAATGGAAGGCCATTCACACTGGTGCCCCTCACATGCTGCAAAAATGTGAAAATATGCTTAATTCACTAAATGAAGATTGATTGTGATCCTTTGGTTCCTTAAGCCTATACTTTAAAGATTAAATCTAAAATTATTGAAAATTAAGGACATAAGATAATAAAGAGTTGGTTGCATTATTGAGGGGGAGCAACGACAATTTTGAAATTCATCGGATAAACACTATAATGCATTGTGCTCATTTTGGGAATATCTTTATTTTTTATGCCTTTGTGAGAACTGCATATCACTATCCATATCCTGCTAAATATTTAAATATATTTGATGGATAGTTAGTATTGTTTACAACATGAACTATTATTAAGATATACTGAATTGCATACTGTAGAGATAATTAGGGTACTTGCATGCTTGAGTTGAATGCCATCTACATGACTAATGTAGATACTTGTGAATTGCATGCTTGTAGTTAACTAAGATCTTGCATGTGGTCTTGAATGATCATATACAGTCATATATGCCAACTAGTTGACCGACGATATAACTCTATAAGACTGATTTTAAATCCAAAATTATTTTACAAGTCTTATGTTGTATCATATAGTGACCATGTTGAACTTAGCATTTTTCACTTAAAAGGTCACTTAGTCTATTAAATGCATTGTGTCATTATTAAATAATTGTAACTAATGCATGATAAAAAGATCATTTGCATGCTGGTTTAATGGTAATTGTAAGCCTTTGCATGTAGAATGATCATAGTTTAAAATTTAGTGTATGCTGATTGGATTTTAGAAATATCTTAAATAACATGCTAATTAATCTAATTGATTGGTACATGTTGAAGCCTGTATGCTATGTGCTAAATTGAAAGACATATACACTTTTCATGAAATTCTCCTAGGATGCTCTAAATTATGCATATTCTATGTTCCCAGGATAGTCTAAGATCATGGACACCATTTAGTCCAAATCTTTTGGTTATGAACTTCATGTAAGACCGATTTGGTTAATCAGGTTGTTTTAAATTTAAAATCATATGCCTTGATTAAAGTCCATAAACTTGGAGAATTTGCATGACATTAAGGTAACTTTTATTTGTCACACACTCATTGAGTCTTTTGAGTCGTGTTACCTTATTGAACCGCAACTGAACAGTTATTGCATAATATTTGTGTATAGCCTTGATTGTCTATTGAGTGCTGATTAAAATGCAATACGTCATGCATATGTGCTGAATGATTAATATTTGCTGCACGTTGAAATCTTTTGAAGAATGAATATATGATGAATGCATGAAAAATGAACATCATCCTTGAACTAAAAATGCAAGTATGCATGAATGTAAGTATACAGGGGAATTAAGCCCCATCATTAGAAAATAAAATAGAGCTTTATTAAGTATTCATGTGGATTCATATGCATTATTGTTTTTTTTTAGTCCTAAACTTTTATGGAAACCATGAACATTATATCTCGCTTTTATGGATCTATAATATGATATGGATTGTTCTTGGGTTATATGAACACCATTATAGGGCTTATTTTCAATTTTATGGTGCATGCATATTCTATAGGGATTTTACTGATTGGATGAAATGTTAAAACAATATCCAGTAAATTTTTTAAGCTGGTTGCTTATACTGTTGAAATGAAGTTCTCACAATTAGTATCAGTATAAGTAGTTGAAAACATCTAAGCACATACTCAAATTGAAAGGGGGAACTCTTAATATTAAATTTCTATCTTGTTATGCTCACCAACATTATACCTTAGATTAGAAATCTTCTATGGCATGTGCATCAGGGTATGATGATTTTATTGAAAATCTTACATTGAAATATGTTATTTTGCCACAACCTTCTTTTCCAGCCATATAATCTAGGATTAAATTGTCTAAATTACCTTTTTAGATCTATATGGTTGAAGTTCTCTGGTTAATTTATAAAATGTCTGTGCTCAAACGACTACTAGAAAAATTTTGCTTGCTTGAACTTTAGTGATTAAAATTATCATATTGCAAGCATTGTCCCCATTACTTATAGTTAATATTAAGGGGAAATTTTTTATGGCAAGAACCAATGTTATAAAAGATATATCTTATTTCTTGCCTTGAGCTTAAAAGCATTTATGACCTATATTTTGTAATCTTTTTCAATTCGTTTTGTCATGATATTTCTAAAATTCAAGGGCAAAGGGGGGGTAAGTTTACATGTTCTCCTTTTCAAAAAAAATATTTTTTACCCTTTTACTGATGACAAAAGGGGCAGAAGATCTACGAGAAAAGTTAAAATTCATTTATTCTCTTGCTTTTATTAATTACAAAAAGGAAAATGACAAATGTTTTTAACTGAATATTTTTTTAAATTAGCTTCAACATAAACTGCACATTAAACTAAACTGATCTCAAATGCTCAACTTAGAAATTTCTAAAGTCTTCATGTATGAATATGAACTTTATTGAATATCATTTTAAATTATGTATTTTGTAAGGGGGAGTCTTGTTGGGCAATCCCAATTTTGCTCCTATGTTTATCATCATAAAAAATGGGGAGATTGTTAACCTTTTGAATTCGATTCATATTTTGATTATGACAAACCACAACATCTCACTTGTGCGTTTAGTCTTTGAACAAATCTATGATGCCGAAGGCATAAATAAGAAATGCAAAATGAAAGTCAAGGAGTACCTAATCGAGCACAAATTTTGGGGTATTCCATGGAGTATTAAGAAGCAGAAGCATGGAGATTTTTTTATTCTTTAAGTTGTAATAGTAATTAGGTTTCAATTTGTGCATGCATAATCATATAATTTGAATTGAAGATTTCAAAAAACGACCAAGACCTTAGATTGACCTAAGGGGCATAAACTTCTCATGAAAATATTTTTCCAAAACAAGTTTTTTTTTCAAAAAAAAAAAAAAAAAAAAACCCTTTATGTTTCTTCGGTCGCATTGATGAATACTTTTATCTATCAATAACTCCTTATCTTAAAAATTATTCAACATGAAAGTTGTGGAATTTTCTCTAATCTTTCTGTTGATATCAATCACGTTCAATTTTGAGTTGTATAGAAAACGTTATGTTCAAAATACTGAGGGGTGTCCGCAGTAGAAAAATTCCCTTCATGTTTCTTTCGTCTCATTAATAAGTAATTTTATTTATCAAAAACTTCTTATCTTAAAGCGTGTTCAATATGAAAGTTGTGAGATTTTCTCTTAACTTTATATTAATACCAATAATGTCCAATTTGGAGTTATATATAAAAATTTATGTCTTAAAAACCAAAGGGTATCTTCGCAAAAAACGCCCCAATGGTCGAAAAATGACTAGTTTTCAAGTTAAAATATATTTTAATACCCAAATGGTCATAAAATGACTAGTAATGGGTTTTTCCTACAAATACAAGCCTAAACCGCTTGAAAAATGTTAGAAAAACCATTTGGGAGCATTCTTGCATATTCTTTCTTTCCCAAACATATTTTATACTCCATTTTTGAAGATTAAAGCTTATTTCTCCTATTCTTCTTCTTGAAAATCTTTTTGGGGGGATTATTTTTGGGGTTTACAAGCAAGGTTTGAGCTTGAGCATATATTTATACCAATATATATTGCTTGAAAGCCTTCTTGCCATTTGATGCTTTTTAAAGGTCAATCTTCAAGAAATTCAATCTCCTACTCTTTCTTTGAAATATCATTTTTGGAGAAAATTCTTGTTGAGTATTACAAAAAGCCTTGAGTATATTTTAACTCATATATTAATTGCTTGAGAGACTTCTTTATTTATCAAAGGTCATTTGAAAAGAAAATCATTTTCCATTCTCTCACTCAATTAATTGCAAAATATTTTTGAGAGGTTTTATCATACTCTATCGAACTTCATTTGAAAATTATTTAAGAGTGCATTAAGAATTTTATTTGTACAAATTAGCTTATTTGGGAAGCATTTTACTTGTACGCAAAATTTCATATCATTTGTATTTACCGTTCGGGTTGTGAACTGGGAAGAGGTAGCCACGCCTCATGTAAGCAGGGGATTGTAAATGGGTAGTTATGCCTCGTGTAAGAAGCGGATTGTAAAGGGAAGCTTCGCCTTGGTAAGAAGCGGATTGTAACAGAAAGCTCTGTCCTAGTTTTTAAGGAGCGGATAGTGGAATCTTTGGGTGGTTTGCATAAGGTGAGGACGTAGGCGGAAGTTGTTGAATCTCGTTAAAAACTTTGTGTTTGTGCTCCCTCTTCCCTACTTTATTTAATTTCCGTACTTTACTCTCCACACTTGTATGCTTATGTTCAATTTGTGCTGAATGTTATAATTATTTAAATATTTGCATACATTATTATTTGTGGGATTCATGCTTGTTTAGAAAGACCTTAGGTTGTGTTATAATGATTGTGGAATTGAAATAGAGATAAATTGACCTAAGAAGAATTTTTTAAATACCCAATTCACCCCCCCTCTTGGGATTACACAGTTCCATTGCAACAATAGCTTGAAGTATTAAAATCCACAAAGAAGCCTATAGTTTTATGGTCAAATTGAAGAAAATGCAATGATAAGTACACTATTTCTCTTTTAGTTTTTTTTTAATATTTTTTTTATTGTGTTTGATCAGATTTTCTTGCATTTTATTATTGTCCAAATAGGTTTAATTACCTATCGTGAGTTAGGTTAAATTGAATTAAGTTTGGGTTTAGGGGCTAAGTTAGTAAATTTAAGTTAGTAGTCTAAATGTTTGGGCTCAGATTAATTACTGTTTTTTAAACTATTTTTTAATATATATTTATTTAGTTTCTTTATTTAATTTTTATTGGTTTTTTTTAAATTGGAGAAAAATAATGAAAAATCATAAAAATGAAAAAACCAGGAAAATTTGGAAAAAATATTTTTGAAATCAAGAAAAATATTTTGATTTATTTTGATTTAGAATAAAAAAATGGAAAATAAAAATACCAAAAAAAAAGAGAGAAAAAGATCTTTAAAAATCCTAGAAAATTTTAGAAAAATATTTAAAAAAGTTTCAGAAAAAATTTCACAAAGATTTTGAAAAATCTGAGAATGTTTTCAAAGATACTTTGGATGATTTTACTTGTTTTTGTGTGGGTGTGTCATGATTGTCGCGGCGTCCCGGGTGCGCGTGTGCCTCGAGCGGCGAAATGAAAATCAATTTTAATTTTTAAGGAAAAACATGGAATGTCGGAGTCGCCACTAACCTTTAGTGCGGTTAGAACACATGATTACTACCCCGTTAGGGGTAGAATCGGTCTACATTACCAGAGTTGGGGTCGGGAGTTCGGTTACGCGAGGGGAAGGTACGAGCACCCCCTTCGCGCCCGTTCTTACGAACGGTACCTAATTAATTTTAAATTATCCCTAAGTTAATCTAATAAGTCTTTAAACTACTCCTTTTATGAATTAATAAATACACATGAAAAATGAATAAATAAATAAATATATACATATATTCCCTCAGAGCTTAAGGTACGTGAAGCCCGAAGGCTCATACCCCCCACAATAAAATCATAGGGAAGAAAATCAAGAAAATTCTTAGGAAAGTACACTCCCAAATTTTGGAAATCTTATAGGATTTTTTTATAGGAAAATACTAATATGAGAGGTTTTAATATATGGTAATAGGGTAATAAGCAAAACATACCTACTAAAATATTATGAGTGCCAAAATAAGTAATAAGATATCATGATACTATATATATTAATATACTAGGGATACTATAAAAAGTAATACCTTATATATCTAAAGACTAAAAAATACCCTAATAGGAAATATTAAATGTCCTAAAGATGCCATATTAAGCAGTACCTATGTATTAAAATTCTGAAAATACCCTAATAAGTGATATTAAATGTAAACGTAATAATAATATCATATATATACCTAAAATACTATAATGAGTTACGTATACTAAAATATCAATAATACTATACATAAAAAAAAAAAGAACAATACCATAATAACTACTATCATGTGAGTATACCAAATATATAACATAATACATAATACTAAGAATACCATAATAATATCATATATGTACTAAAATACTAAAACACAAACAAATACCATAGTAATACAATATCATATTGATAATGGGGACCCTAACACAATGATAAATTGGAACCCTACATAGATATACAGAACTTGAATATTGCGCATTAAAAATACAATAAAAAAAAAATTATTACATCTAAATATTAAACAATGGAAATCTTACCTCCGTGATAAAAATAAAAATCCTACAATAATGAAAGCAAACAAATTAGTATTTATAAATATGGACATTAAAAATCCTAAAATAATAACCAAACAAAATTTAAACTTTACAACATAAGGTGTGTGTGCGCATGTGAGAGTAAAGGAGGCTCACCAAGTGGGGGTGTTATATTGGCCGTGAATAGCTGCAGACAGCAAAGGGGAAGAGCTGCTGCGCGCTGTGTGGGCTGTGGGGAACTCAGGTTGCCCGAGGAAAGGAAACCGTTGCCGTGTCTGGAACGTCGCTGGTCCTGCTGTAGCAGACTCGGGCAGGATCAGGATTGAGTCGGTGGTGAGGGCAACGTTGCAACAGTCGCTTCGTTGGCTGGCAGCAGGATGGCGGTGGCGTGGAGCTCCTTGTCGGTGAGTGTTGGCCGTGGGTGTCTCGTGGCTAGAGTTGGCAGCGTTGAACTGAGGCGAGATCATAGAGGGAGGTCTTGGCGGTGGTTACTGCAGTCCGGAGTTGGTGCGACGCTGGTTGTGTGACAGCAAGGTGGTTGTGAGTCTCCTTGGCTGCAGCTGTGATGGATTTGTGGGAGAGCCGTGGAGGGACAGGAGGCCGGAAGACGGCGACGGTGATAGTGGTTCTCGCGGCTCTGCTGCTGAGGCGGGTATGGTGTTCGCCGGCGGGGATAGAAGGTGGAGCAGGGGAAGAAGAAGATGGTGAGAAAGTTGAGACTGAAGGCAGAGGATGTTCAGGGCTGGGTAGATGGAGAAGAAGGATCAAGCTTAGGCTTTTTTTTTTTTTTGGTGGTTTTTGTCTTCGCCCCCGGCTGTGCGCTGCCGGCTGTGTGCAGCGCCCCCTTCTTTGCTGTGGGAAGGAGCCTTTAAATAGGCTCCAACCCCAAAACCCTAGGCTAAAATAAAATAAAATAAAATAAAATAATAATAATAATAATAATAATAAAGTGGAAATAATAATAATAGTAAAAATATTGAAAAATAATAACAATAATAAATAATAATAAAAATAAAATAAGGTAATAATAAAGATAATAAAAATACCAATAATAATAATAATAATAATAATAATAATGATATTTAAAAAAAATAACAAAAATAATGAAAATAAAATAATAATAGTAATATAATAATAATAACAATAGTAAGATAATAAAGTGATAATAATAATATTTAAAAATAATAAAATAATAATAATAATAATAACAATAGGAAATATAATAATAATGCTACTACTACTAATAATAGTAATAATAGTAAAAATAATAATGATAATAAAGTAATAATAATATTTAGAAATAATAAAAATATTAATAATAATAATAGTAATAATAGTAAAAATAATAATAAAAAAGTAACAATAATAGTATATAAAATAATAATAATATTAATAATAATGGTAATAATAGTAAATATAATAATAACATTGGGCCTGGGTAAAAATGGGGTGTCTACAGCTGCCCCTCTTTGTAGGATTCGTTGCTTAAAAGTGAAAGTAGGAGTTCTCCTACGTTATTTGTGGCAACAAACCTGCAAAGATAAAAAACGCTAATTTTGGACCGGGCCAAATGCATCAAAAGGGTGGGACCGCAGAGGGTCAATAAGGTGGGACCGCAAAGGGTCAATAAGGTGGGACCGCAGAGGGTTAGTAAGATGAGATTGTGATGGGTCAATGAGATGGGACCATGAGGGGTCAATAAAAGTGGGACTGTAAAGGGTCAATAAGGTGGGACTGCGAATGGTCAAAAAGGTGGGACCGCGATGGATCAATAAGAGTGGAATCGCGAAGGGTCAATAAGGTGGGACCACAAAGGGTCAATAAGGTGGGACCGCGAAGGGTTAATAAGAATGGGACCGCGATGGTCAATAAGGTGAGATCGTGAAGGGTCAATAAGAGTGGGACCGTGAAGGGCCAATAAGAGTGGACCGCGATGGGTCAATAAAAGTGGACTGTGATGGGTCAATAAAAGTGGACCGTGATAGGTCAATAAGGTGGGACCGCGAATGGTCAATAAGGTGGGACCGCGATGGGTCAATAAAAGTGGAACCGCGAAGGGTCAATAAGGTGGGACCGCAAAGGGTCAGTAAGGTGGGACCGCGAAGGGTCAATAAGAATGAGACCGCGATGGGTCAATAAGGTGGGACTGCGAAGGGTCAATAAGGTGGGACCGCGAAGGGTCAATAAGAATGGGACCGCGATGGGTCAATAAGAATGAGACCGTGATGGGTCAATAAGAATGAACCGCAATGGGTCAATAAGAGTGGACCGCGATGGGTCAATAAAAGTGGACCGCAATTGGTCAATAAGAGTGGGACCACGATGGGTCAATAAGAATGGGACCGCGATGGTCAATAAGAATGAACGACAATGGGTCAATAAGAGTGGGACCGTGAAAGGTCAATACGAATGGGACCGCGATGGATTAATAAGGTGGGACCGCAATGGGTCAATAAGATGGAACCGCGATGGGTCAATAAGAATGGGACCGTGATAGGTCAATAAGGTGGGACCGCAATGGGTCAATAAGATGGGACCGTGATAGGTCAATAAGGTGGGACCGCAATGGGTCAATAAGAATAGGACCGCAAATGGTCAATAAGGTGGGACCGCCATGGGTCAATAAGGTGGGACCGCGATGGGTCAATAAGAATGGGACCGCCAAGGGTCAATAAAGTGGGACTGTGAATGGTCAATAAGAGTTGGACCGCGAATAGTCAATAAGATGGGACAGCGATGGGTCATTAAGGTGGGACCGCAATGGGTCAATAAGATGGAACCGCGATGGGTCAATAAGAATGGGACCGTGATAGGTCAATAAGGTGGGACCGCAATGGGTCAATAAGATGGGACCGTGATAGGTCAATAAGGTGGGACCGCAATGGGTCAATAAGAATAGGACCGCAAATGGTCAATAAGGTGGGACTGCAATGGGTCAATAAGAATAGGACCGTGATAGGTCAATAAGGTGGGACCGCGAAGGGTCAATAAGGTGGGACCGCGAAGGGTCAATAAGATGGGACCGCAATGGGTCAATAAGAATAGGATCGTGATAGGCCAATAAGGTAGGACCGCGAAGGGTCAATAAGATGGGACCACGAAGGGTTAATAAGAATGGACCGCGATGGGTCAATAAAAGTGGACCCGATGGGTCAAATAAAAGTGAATAAGATAATCAGAATAATTTGGATGAAACTGCTCTCATGAATGAGGTAATCAAGAAAGCTTTGAGGTGATCCAACACCTCGATTTCGTCGTGAACAACACCAATTTTGGATGTGAGGGTCGATGCCCTAATTTTAAGGTAGATGACTCAATTTGGACCAGGAAAATGGCTACTTTGTATGGGGGATGATGAATCGGGTACAAAGTCTTGAGATTTTTTGGAAAATGTCCTCAAGCATAGGGCTCAGAATTATTCCATTGGGGATTATCAATCGGGAATGAAAACATGAGTTTCTTTGGCTGTCTTTAGATTACCCTCTTTGAGACTCAACAACCAAGGGGTCAACTGCCACAGTTTCAAAGTATGTTAATCTGTGCATTGGGGCCAGCTGCCCCAATTTCAAAATACGTCTAGACCAGAATGGCTCAGTCAATGAGGCAAAAGAATTATTCAAAAGTTTATTCAACTAGGCAAGTGTGATTGAATAGTGCTCTATTGCTATATGTATGCATGTTGCTACCTAAGATGCTAGAATGCAGTGAAATGTTGTTCTGTGTGCATAGTGATGCGTGAATGCAAAAATGTATGCATATTGAATGAGATGCCCTTTTTATTTTCTTTCTTATGCAATGCATAAAATGTATGGTAATGAATGAAATGCATGGTAATGAATGAAATGCATGGTAATGCATGAATCTTTTCTCCTTCCAACATGCTTGTAATCAACAACCCAATCTCTGATCTTGGGTGTGCCTGCTGATTCTGGCCATGTTTCAAATTCCAAAAGGCACTCAAAATCTGCCCTAGTGTTTACATGCCACTGGTCATGACCCTGTTTTTGACTTTGATTCTATCCTGAAAGCTCTTGAATTTGCTCCAATGAACTTAAAAATTGCCTAGTTTCGATCCTCATCCACTGATATTGGTTATGTTTTCATCATGCACTCTAATATGACGGCATCAAAATTAGTCCAAACAAAACTCAACCCAAAATCTGCCCCATTTACCATCGTTTGTTACTGATATTGGCTTCAAATTTGACTTTGACACGAAGGCACCCCAAATCAGCGTCACTAGAACTCAACACGGAGTTTGGATCATTTGAGTGCATCTGTAACTATTCTTGACAATTTTACCTGTCTTTCACAAGGATCCTCTTTTGGAAAATGTGTCAGTGATTAAGCCCTTTTGACCATCCGTCCTCCTTTTAGAGCTTTTGAAGAATGGATTTTTTTTTTTTTTTTTTGGATGGGGGAATGAATGATGAATGATAATGCATTTAGGACATCAACTTGCTAAATTAAAAGGTCATATGCACAAAATAGATGTTTTACTGAGTTCGCTTGCTATTTCAATGGAAAAAATTCATACCAGTATTCGAGAGCCCTAATGATGATGGTGCTAACTTTTCGAACTGAATAACTGATTTTCTTTTTTAACCGATTGCCCCAGTTTTATTGGGGGACTATTCTTCCACCTTGTTCTGCTGTGAAACCATTGAGAACCTTTTGTTTAATGGTTGCCCCTAGTTCAGTCAAGTCCGAGTAATGTTTTGATCTCAAGATGGTCTTTAAGACTCGGGATGAAACGTTGGATGAGGGATACAGGTTTTCAGAATAAAAGGAAAACTAAGGCTCAAAAATCCCATCCCCTAATGATGTTTTATGCTCCCAGTTTGAATTGAGGCACTTGCAAGATATTGACAGAACTTGTCATTTGGACAAGTTGCCTACGTACCCTTTCAGGATCAGGTCATTACGTAGTTCAGACACAATATTGCGTCTGACAAATCATTTGACACAACAATGTATACCAATCTGGTCAGGACTTCATTTGGACTGTAATGTAGGCTAGGGTTTGGGTTAAAGAAGAAAAGAGTTAAATAAGGCTCAAAATCGTTGATTTTATCAAGGGTAATTTGGTCAAAGATCACATATGTAGTACGTCCCTTATTTTTCTTTCTTCTTCCTTTTATCGCAACTTTTGCTTTTCCTTTTATGAAGGAATCTTAACTTCATTTTCATTTGAATTCCATTTGGGACTGATCATTTTCTTAAAACTGCCCCAGTATGGGGTGTGATCCTTTGACGGGTTAAGAATGAAATTTTTCAAGCTCAAAAAGGGCTTTACAAGGGGTTTCTCTTTTGCCTTTCTTTTGGGTAGCAGAAAAAATAGTCTGCCATCCTTTTGATAATGATTATTGTCTCAAATGACTTGTCAAATGCTAAGGCACCCAAACCCGAGTTAAATTTCTGGTGAACTGACTTTTAAGAAAAATTAGTTTAACAATCAAGCTCAAGTGGGTTAACAAATGGTAAATCAATATTGGGTTCTTTTTAGGGATAACTGATCGGCCAAAGATGGCCATCTATCATTCGATCAAAACTTGATTAGCGGACTGACATGAGATTCATGGAACCAACCCATATTTTACTGAGGCTTTCAGAACTTCTTCGCAGTATTCGAACTCATGGAGTGATGAACATTGTTTCATCTTGCTTTATTTTCGTCTCGTAGTTTGAATTTTTCATAACTAACACCTGCTTTTGGTTCATGAATACTGGTATTTTATTTTCCTTATCTTAGCAAAGAAACACGAGTAAACAAAATTTTGGACATTGAACTCCCGATGCAAGTGATATACGAAAATGCATAATTTCGTTTCTTTGATAGCAAAGGAAACTTCGGAGATAAAACCTTTAATAAATTGCAACAAAAGAAAGAAGAAAACAAAAGAAGATAAAAGCATCCATGTAGGGGGCGAATAATCAAAAGCTTGCCACATGAATTTCTCTGTTTCCATGGTCAAAAGTAAACCCATTTATTCAGACTATATGCGGAATATCTCTGGTTCAAAACTTGTTGTACTTCTTTGACAGATCTGATCTTCAAAATATTCCTTCAATGTTGCACAATAGGCTCCTCCACGTCAATTGCCAATAGACCCAAATCTCTTAAGGTTTGTACTTTATGCTTGAAATGCCAACATTTTTCGATTGAATGACCTATTGCCCCAGAATGATACTCGCATCGAGCATTTGGGTCGTACCACCTTGGGAAAGGGGATTGTAGCAACAATCCTGGTATTGGTGCAACCATTTGAATTTCCACCAATTGCGGGAACAATTCTGCGTAAGTCATCGGAATAGGTTGAACTTCTTTCTCTTTCTTTCCATTAGGGGGCTCCCTCCCGTGTCTTGAACACTCAGCTGCCTTGACATAGGCTTAGGTCCGAAGGGAACTGCTTGGGGTTGCGCACCTGAATGTAGTATCTAATGGACTATGGGCTTGTAGGCAAAATTCTTATTTGTCCCCCAGATTTTACCCTCTTGGTAATGATGCCCCTGAATCATCTGTGCTTCCTCGTCTTTCTTCCTCTTACTTGGGTCAGTTTCTGCATCACCACTTTTGGTTCTTCCGACTTTGATGGCCGTTTCAATTCTCTCTCCAGTAGCAACAATATCCATAAAGTCATGTGGGGTTGCCCCTAGGAGATGTCCGAAGTAGGGATCTTTCAATGTATTCACGAATAGGGGGATAGCCTCCCTATCTTCCACTGGAGGGCTCACTTGGATGGACATGTCCCTCCATCTATATGCATATTCTCTGAATGTTTCATTAGGTTTCATTTGCATGCTTTGTAAGGTCATGCGATCAGGTGCCATTTCTATCATGTGGCGGTACTGAGCTATGAAGGAATTTGCCAGATCTTTCCAAGTACGAATTCGAGCTCGATCCTGCTGAATGTACCATCTGATAGCTGCTCCAGTCAAACTATCTTGAAAGCAATGCATCATCAACCTTTCATCATCAGTATGTGCAGCCATTTTTTGGTAATACAAGCGCAGGTGGGTTCGAGGACAGTGGGTCCCATCGAATTTTTCAAAATCCGGCAACTTGAACTTTGGCAGTAGAGTGACCTTTGGTACTAGGCAAAGGTCATTAGGGTCAACGGAGTCAAATGTATTATACCCTTCAATTGCTTTCAAGCGCTCTTCCAATATGTCACAACGATGCTCAGAATCAGATCTATTTATCCCCATATCAGGAGTTGCTAAGGGGGAAGTCCCTGCCACTGGAAACCCCTGTGCTGGCACAGTTGGGATAAATGGAGGCATATTTGGCATTAGATCCCCCATGACGCCCGGCGGTGGAGCTGATGTTTGTCCATGATTTAGGGTGAACCCTGGAGGATGAGTAGGGTCTATATCTGTTTCAGCATCATTTTGTACCCCTTTTCCTTTGTTCATCAACAATTCCATAATTTTGCTCACTTTTTCAATCAATTCTTCCTGTCCTTGTTCTATGCCCAGGACTCTACCTTCCAATTGTTCACTCATTTCTTTTGCCCTTCTCCTAGTATTGTATTGATGCGTGACAGTCTCAATGTTGCTTGCTCAGACGGATTCTGTGGCTAGGCACTGCAAACCAAAACTTTCCCTTTTTAGAACTGAATGCATGATTATGTAAGGCATGAATGTGTGAGTATCTAATGCATGACCATGAGATGTAGTAAATGTTTGTGCATGGATGTAACTAGTGCAATTACACATACAAATAGAGATATGAACATGCATGTGACCTATCGTGCATGATTATGTGTGAAATTACGCATGAATGCATGGATGCAATGAAGGTTTGTGCATGAATGTACCTAGTGCAATTACACATACAAATAGAGATATGACCATGCATGTGACCTATCGTGCATGATTATGTGTGAAATTATGCATGAATGCATGGATGCAATGAATGTTTGTGCATGGATGTACCTAGTGCAATTACACATACAAATAGGGATATGACCATGCATGTGACCTATCATGCATGATTATGTGTGAAATTATGCATAAATGCATGGATGCAATGTAACCTAACTAACTACTTTGTCAGCATTCTAGGAAAAGTCCCACTAATGAGAGATTTTAAAACAATCATTGATGGGCCACAATTTCAATTCAATTCTTCCTTCAATCATTCTTTTCCTTGATGAAGGTCCATGTGCCTCAGATTCTATGAAGGGTCAAATTATGATCTGAGGTTGGGGTTGACCCAGGTTAGTCAACCCACTGGATTTGTTCAATACGGGCTTGTGGACTTTAGGGTGCATTTGGGCCTCAAGTATATTAAAATATGGGTTTCAATATATTTCATGATGGGATCAGGCCCTAGTTTTTAAAGGACTTGAGCTTGGATTGTTTAGAAAATATTGGCTCGGATTTTTGGGTAAAAGGGCCGAAGCCCATTTATGGAAATCTGGATTTGACCCATTTTGAAAATCAGGCCTGGACCGAGTTTTTACTTAGGAAAAGGTTGGGCCTATACTTGTTATTTCTCAAAAAATTGGGCCCGAGTTACTTGAAAAGGGTTGGGCCAACCCATATTTTAAAATGCTTGGGCCAAGTGCTTCATTTTTTGAAAGGATGGGCCATGGTCTCATTATTGGGCTTTTTTAGAATACTGGCTAAGTAGTATGTAAGTCTAAAATGGATGCAGCATGCATGGTATAATACAAGGTATCTCACAACATATACACAATAGACAGTATGGGGATAAGGATGTCCCAACCCAGGGTAGGTATGTATCTACAGGGTTCTTCATGGCTCTATCCTAGTTAAGGAAGACTATAGACAAGTATGTGTGGGTAGGTTCTAACCCTATTGACAAAAGGTTCCCAGTTTGGAATTTCATCCTCCCCCATAGGGGTCCGGATAAAACCCGCACTGAGTGGAGTGGTTCGCGGGTCCCATCAAGCTCTGCCACGAAGGGACTGACGCTATTACACTCCTATCTAGTCCTAGTAAGGAAAGCTCGGGTATAGAGCGTGAAAGTGTGTGCATTTAAATTTAACCTAACCCCGCTATCCCCACATTTATTCACATGCTATAAAGAATATGGAAACAAGATATCTTTATTTATTCACAAGATATGGAAACATATTATCTGCCATTAACATGTTGATTCTAAAAAATTTGGAAACAAAAAATAAGGAAACAAAATATTTTTAGTATACAAAATATCTATAATTAATATGCTTATTCACAATATCTACAATTAATATGCTTATTTAGAATATTTAGAAACAAAATATCTACAATTAATGCTCAACAAATTAGGAAACAAAATATTTTTAATTAATTGAGGTTTTTTACAAATTATGGAAGTAAAATATTTACAATTAAGTAAAGTTATTTACAAATTACAATATTTACAAAATAAGGAGTAATTAATAGATTTATTAAATTTAAACTTGGGATAATTTTCAATTAATTAATGGCTCGACTCTCTAGGTCCCCAGCGGAGTCGCCAAGCTGTCGCGGCGTCCCGGGTGCGCGTGTGCCTCGAGCGGCGAAATGAAAATCAATTTTAATTTTTAAGGAAAAACATGGAATGTCGGAGTCGCCACTAACCTTTAGTGCGGTTAGAACACATGATTACTACCCCGTTAGGGGTAGAATCGGTCTACATTACCAGAGTTGGGGTCGGGAGTTCGGTTACGCGAGGGGAAGGTACGAGCACCCCCTTCGCGCCCGTTCTTACGAACGGTACCTAATTAATTTTAAATTATCCCTAAGTTAATCTAATAAGTCTTTAAACTACTCCTTTTATGAATTAATAAATACACATGAAAAATGAATAAATAAATAAATATATACATATATTCCCTCAGAGCTTAAGGTACGTGAAGCCCGAAGGCTCATACCCCCCACAATAAAATCATAGGGAAGAAAATCAAGAAAATTCTTAGGAAAGTACACTCCCAAATTTTGGAAATCTTATAGGATTTTTTTATAGGAAAATACTAATATGAGAGGTTTTAATATATGGTAATAGGGTAATAAGCAAAACATACCTACTAAAATATTATGAGTGCCAAAATAAGTAATAAGATATCATGATACTATATATATTAATATACTAGGGATACTATAAAAAGTAATACCTTATATATCTAAAGACTAAAAAATACCCTAATAGGAAATATTAAATGTCCTAAAGATGCCATATTAAGCAGTACCTATGTATTAAAATTCTGAAAATACCCTAATAAGTGATATTAAATGTAAACGTAATAATAATATCATATATATACCTAAAATACTATAATGAGTTACGTATACTAAAATATCAATAATACTATACATAAAAAAAAAAAGAACAATACCATAATAACTACTATCATGTGAGTATACCAAATATATAACATAATACATAATACTAAGAATACCATAATAATATCATATATGTACTAAAATACTAAAACACAAACAAATACCATAGTAATACAATATCATATTGATAATGGGGACCCTAACACAATGATAAATTGGAACCCTACATAGATATACAGAACTTGAATATTGCGCATAAAAAATACAATAAAAAAAAAAATTATTACATCTAAATATTAAACAATGGAAATCTTACCTCCGTGATAAAAATAAAAATCCTACAATAATGAAAGCAAACAAATTAGTATTTATAAATATGGACATTAAAAATCCTAAAATAATAACCAAACAAAATTTAAACTTTACAACATAAGGTGTGTGTGCGCATGTGAGAGTAAAGGAGGCTCACCAAGTGGGGGTGTTATATTGGCCGTGAATAGCTGCAGACAGCAAAGGGGAAGAGCTGCTGCGCGCTGTGTGGGCTGTGGGGAACTCAGGTTGCCCGAGGAAAGGAAACCGTTGCCGTGTCTGGAACGTCGCTGGTCCTGCTGTAGCAGACTCGGGCAGGATCAGGATTGAGTCGGTGGTGAGGGCAACGTTGCAACAGTCGCTTCGTTGGCTGGCAGCAGGATGGCGGTGGCGTGGAGCTCCTTGTCGGTGAGTGTTGGCCGTGGGTGTCTCGTGGCTAGAGTTGGCAGCGTTGAACTGAGGCGAGATCATAGAGGGAGGTCTTGGCGGTGGTTACTGCAGTCCGGAGTTGGTGCGACGCTGGTTGTGTGACAGCAAGGTGGTTGTGAGTCTCCTTGGCTGCAGCTGTGATGGATTTGTGGGAGAGCCGTGGAGGGACAGGAGGCCGGAAGACGGCGACGGTGATAGTGGTTCTCGCGGCTCTGCTGCTGAGGCGGGTATGGTGTTCGCCGGCGGGGATAGAAGGTGGAGCAGGGGAAGAAGAAGATGGTGAGAAAGTTGAGACTGAAGGCAGAGGATGTTCAGGGCTGGGTAGATGGAGAAGAAGGATCAAGCTTAGGCTTTTTTTTTTTTTTGGTGGTTTTTGTCTTCGCCCCCGGCTGTGCGCTGCCGGCTGTGTGCAGCGCCCCCTTCTTTGCTGTGGGAAGGAGCCTTTAAATAGGCTCCAACCCCAAAACCCTAGGCTAAAATAAAATAAAATAAAATAAAATAATAATAATAATAATAATAATAATAATAATAAAGTGGAAATAATAATAATAGTAAAAATATTGAAAAATAATAACAATAATAAATAATAATAAAAATAAAATAAGGTAATAATAAAGATAATAAAAATACCAATAATAATAATAATAATAATAATAATAATAATGATATTTAAAAAAAATAACAAAAATAATGAAAATAAAATAATAATAGTAATATAATAATAATAACAATAGTAAGATAATAAAGTGATAATAATAATATTTAAAAATAATAAAATAATAATAATAATAATAACAATAGGAAATATAATAATAATGCTACTACTACTAATAATAGTAATAATAGTAAAAATAATAATGATAATAAAGTAATAATAATATTTAGAAATAATAAAAATATTAATAATAATAATAGTAATAATAGTAAAAATAATAATAAAAAAGTAACAATAATAGTATATAAAATAATAATAATATTAATAATAATGGTAATAATAGTAAATATAATAATAACATTGGGCCTGGGTAAAAATGGGGTGTCTACAATGATGATTTCAAAAAGGGTAAAAAAGCATTTTAGACCTCACCTATATCAGCTCTAAGGGAGGGGTTTATCTAACAAGATTTTCTCATTTGGAGGTCTTATTAGACATTCCTACATCGCACTTTGATTTTTATTTTCCTTTCTAAATTTATGTTATTTGTTTATTTATTTATTTTATTTATTTTATTTATTTACTTATTTTTATTTTATTTTAAAGGAATTAATTAAAGACCATTAAGTTTAATTTAGGGATAATTCATAATTAATTAGGTACTATTTGTAGAACAGGTGTGTAGGGGTGCTAGTATCTTCCCCTCGCATAACTAAACTTCTGATCCCAATTTCGGTAAAATAGACTAAGACTACTAGTTCCTTGACCTAGGAATAATCTATAGACCAATTAATGAGTAGTAAATGAGTGTTCTAATCACACCAAGGTAAAAAAATATGTAAGTGGCGATTTCATTCAAATTTTAATATCTATTATCCCTCATCATTCCGGACCCATCTCTGAGACGTTGCGACAGTTGTATTTAATTTAAGAAACAAGAATCTATCTCTTGCATGTATTTTGTTATTTAGGTTACACTTGGTTTGTGAAATATAAGAAATTGATAAATATAGAAAATAGATATTACTTATAAAAAAGAAACATTTGCATTTTGAAAAACAAATAATAGTCCATTATTTGTTCCTTATTATGGATTCATAAAAAGCATCATATTATTACTTGGTGTGTGGCAAAAACATATATTTTTATATAAATAACTAAAACTAACTTATTACAATTAATCTATTTGTAATTAGAAATTAAGATAGAAAAAATTGAGAACCAAAAGTTGTCATTATTTTCTATTTTTTTTCACAAAAATGATGTAAAATTCTTCAAAAAATAAAAATAAAAATAAAAATAAAAATATTAAACTACCCAAAGGCTCTTAATTTCTATCACTCTTTCTTTTCCTTTTCCCTATCTTCTCTTGATTTTTTTTTTTTTGGCATTAAATGCCTCCCAAGTCCGAAGACCTATCTCTCCCCCCTTTCTCAATCCAGCTTATTATTTCCATCGCACCCTACTTTTCAAACTGTGCCTCAAATTCCCTAGTTGGGAGTTTTTTTCCCGTTTTATTATTAAAATCAAATAAAATATTAAATAATACTCTATTCGAGAAAAAATTTTCCAAACTAATGCTCACGTAATCTCGCAGCACCAAGTTACGAGATTTAAAGGTCCATTGCTTCTGGTGGTGACGTGTGGCACGGTGGCGAGCAAATCTCGCAGGACCAAGCATATGCAGGATTTGCCTGTGTAGTTGAGCATATGCAGGATTTTTCTATATAGTCAGCAACGAGGATGCTGGCCAGTACGCCTCATGCATAATCAGATGTAAATCCACCGCATATGTTGCACAGTGTTCGGTAGTGCTCCTACATGATTCAACATACTGCATAGCATCCAATCGTGTCTCTGCACATGTAGCGAGAAGGTGGGAGTATGGAAAGTGTAACGCTTGCCACTTCTCACATAAGCATTTGCGACTATCCTGAATACTTAAAGTTTGGACGTTGTTTCCTTTATGGGGTCCCAATTGTGCAGTTGTGATGCTAAAAGTACCCCTAAATCGGTTGAACGTCGTGACACGATGTCGCATCGCCTTCAACTTCCTTCTTTCTATCACTAGCAATATATGAGGAGTGAATGCATTTTCTCCCGATATTGCGTTACGAGCAGCCTCCCGTTAACTGTTGAAATAATGTGCAATGCGATAAAATGTCAGTTGCACAAGGGCCGTGATTGGGAGGTTACGAGCTCCCTTCAGGACAGTGTTGAAACATTCCACGAGGTAAGTCATCATGTTCCCATACCTTTTGTCACCGTTGTGGCACTGAGTCCACATATGAGGAGGCATCTGATTAAAAAACGTCTTCGCGGGTTCCCCACCATCATCAAATATCCTCTCCATCCACATGTTAAATTTTCTTACCTGATGCTCCCTTTCCGCTTGCTCAGCCATACGCTCAAGATTGACACTGTGCACTTTCGTGCTAAAGTTGCTGATCACGTGTCGAAGGCATAATCGGTGGTGGGCACGCGGTGGTTGCCAATCGGGACTGCGCTGCACTGCAGCAAGAATTCCTGCATGCCGATCTGATATGAGGCAAATGTTGTCTCTATCAGTAATAGTAAGAAAACAACACAGAAACCAATTTCATGTGTCTAGACTTTTCTCTTGAAAAATAGCAAATGCAAGGGGAAATATTTGCCTATTTGCATCCAGGCACGTCGCAATTAGGAGTTTACCCTTGTACTTACTGTACAAGTGTGTCCTATCCACATATATAACAAGAGGACAGTGACGAAAACTCTGAATAGATGCTGCGAACGCCCAAAATACAGATACAAATGTTGCGGTGTGATTGCTACCTGGTATAGGAGCCCCCCTCCACTTGACAATAGTACTAGGACTGTACGCGCACATCGCTTGTAATACCCCAACCCGAAGGATCTGAGATATTTACTTTTTACTATTGATTTACAGCGGAAGTAAATAAACTCAATTATTATTAAACCAGAGCGCTAATTATCCACATTACAATCATTTATTTCAAAAGAAGAAAAATTACACAAACATAAATATCTGGCATCATACTAATATTTATAATCAATCTTTATTTTTCTATCCCCACCCACATGCTTGCTAAGCCTGATTTTCGACATGCCCTTCAGAGTTATTTGAAATAAAAATATGATTGGAGTGAGACGACGTTCAGTAAGTAAATAAGATTATTATTAGTGTGTGGCTAAAATGAGCTTTTAAAAATTTCTTAAAATAATATTTAATACTATAACTTCAAAATTTCTTCTAAAATAAATGTAAATCTAAAAATTTCTGCATAAAACTTTTACTATCAACTATAATAGTAAAATTTAATAACCATATATTGTGACTGTTAAATTAAACTTTTAACTTTAAAACTATAAAAATATTTAACTATATACATACATGTACATTTCCCTATACGTTTCCTTTAAATCGTCATTTAGGCACAAGAATGACATTTTTCATATAAACTTATACTTTTCCTTCAACTCATTACTAACTCTGTATACGTAATTAAATATGTATAAACATATATTGTAAAAACCACCCTTAGGCCTGTTTGTCGTAAGTCATGTTTACCCCCATGACTGAGTTGTGCGGTACGAAGACTGGACTTAACTGGCTGGCCGACCAAACTAAATCAACGAATGTAAACATTAAGTGAGATTTTCCTTATTAAGTTCTCGTCCGGAACCAGGTGTGCACTCAGGAGAAATCCACTAACATAAATAACCACTTTATAAACAGTGTGGGTACACTCTGATCCGTTTAAACTTTAAGCTGCGGTACCGAACATCTGTAACTTTGAACTTGCTTTGCTATAAGGGGTTTTAATACTATCTTATTATAATTTATGCAATTTAAAATAATCTTGTGAAAATCTCATCTTTACTCATATTTTCATGAATAATGTAACGTAAAAATAAACTCATGCCACACAATTTTTGTGTTAAAAATATATATATAATTTTTTTTAATAGAAAGAAATGCTGAAAATTTACCCGAGAGGATTAGAACATTTCTTAACTCAAAAATAAATGCAAGTATTTTAAAGATAGAACTGGTATAATTAAATATACATAAAAATAAACTCATGGAAATTTTATGGAACTAAGTAACATAATTTGAAATTTACTTACAAAATAAACTCGGGTATGAATTTTAAATAAAAAAGAAACTAACATAATCAAATTTACTTACAAATAAACTTGGGTATAAATTTTAATTAAAAAAACTAACATAATCAAATTTACTTACCTTTTTCTTTTATCTTGTGCTACGAACACAATAACTATCTCTAAGAAAAGAGATCGGAAAGAGTGGGTGAGTGAGAACTTACTCAAAAATTCTCTCTCCACCACAAATTCTTTCACTCACTAATCCTTCTCTTCCTTGGAAAAATTGTTGTGAAAATTGAAGGTTGAGAGCTTCCTATTTATAGGAAAATTTTGGGAAAGAAATGAAATTTATAAAAGTGTGGGGAGATGGGTGAAATTATAATTTTTTAAAAATTAAAGAATGGGCAAGGGATAGACAAGGTATGAGTTGAGTATGGGATGGTGATGGAGGCCATGTGGGAGTGCTTGCCACCATTCCCATTAAATAAATTTTTAATTAATTATTTACTTAATTAATTAATTATTTACTTACTTAATTAATTAATTAGTTAATTAATTATTTAATTATTTTATTTTTTTAATCATTATTATCATTATTATTATTATCGTTGTTATTACTTTTAAACTGTTTTTAGTATTTATTTATTTTTGAAAAAGAATTAAATTTGAATTTTGAAAACTCATATGGGCCCCATATAGTCTTGTGGGCCCCACACAACTTTGAGACCCGAATGGATCTTACGTAACTTCAATAATCCTTATACGATTTTATGAGCCCTACATAGTTTCGAAACTCGTGTAAACCTCCACACAGTTTCGGGACTTATGTGGGCCCTACACAGTCTTGTGGGGCCCATATAGGATACCTATATTATTATTATTTTATCATATATTTCTACCCTGTTTTATCCTATGAAATTCCATTTTGATCAGGCCAACCTCTAGCGAGTGATTGAACCGCAATGGTCTCTAAGCACTCGCTTAGACAAGGTCTTTCTTAGGCATCAAACATGGAATCAAGGATCCTAATAGAGAAACACTTTTGTTTTGATACTAACTAAATGACCATTATTATTATTCTTTTTTTTTTTGGGTTATTACATCCTCCCCTCATAAAAATTTCCTCCTTGAAATTTACAAAGATTTAAATGAGTACTTTGTATAATGTTGTGCTTTTATCCGATCCTGCTATCGTCGAAAAAGTGTGGGTATTTCTGGCATATTTATGCTTCTAGTTCCCATGATGCTTCCTCAATGTCATGGTTATGCCAGAGCACTTTTACCAATGAAATCTTCTTTGTGCGCAACTCCTGATCCTTCTTGTCTAAAATCTGGATTGATACTTCTTCATATGATAGAGTGTCACTAACTTCTAACAACTCATAACTTATCACATGAGAAGGATCTAGAATGTACTTCTTTAACATGGAGACATGGAATACATCATGAATTCTCGATAGTGCAGGAGGTAGGGCAATTCTATAAGCGACTGGATCAATCTTCTCCAATACCTCAAATGGTCCAATATACCTGAGGCTTAGTTTGCCCTTCTTCCCAAATCTCATGATTCTTTTCATTGGAGCGACTTTTAAAAATATATTATCCCCCACTTCAAATTCCAACTCACGTTGAAGGGTATTTGCATAGCTCCTTTGTTGACTTTGAGCGGTTTTTATTTTGTCCCGAATGAGCTTAATTTTCTTAGAGGTCCTTTGTATAATCTCGGGACCTAAAATTCGTTGTTCACCAATCTTATTCCAATATAATGGGGATCGACACTTTTGACCATATAACGCTTCATACGGTGCCATCTCTATGCTAGACTGATAACTGTTGTTATAGGCGAACTCAACTAACGGTAGATACTGAATCCAACTTCCTTTGAAATCCAGTACATAAGCTCTAAACATATCCTCCAATATTTGAATGGTTCTCTCCGACTGTCCATCAATTTGAAGATGAAATGATGTGCTGAAAGTAAGTCGTGATCCCAAAGCTCTTTGCAAACTATTCTAGAATTGTGATGTGAATCGTGGATCTCGATTTGATACGATAGACACGGGCACGCCATGTAGTCTAACTATCTCTTGAACATAAAAATTTGCAAACTTGGTTATAGTGTAGTTAACTTTGATTGGAATAAAGTGAGCGGTCTTTGTTAGACGATCAAGAACCACCCAGATGGCGTTCTGTCCATGGAGCTGGAGGTAGCCTAATTAAAAAATCCATGGAGATGTGCTCCCATTTCCACTTAGGAATGTGGAGTGGTTGCAGTGGTCCTGCTGGTCTCTAATGCTTAGCCTTTACTTGCTGACAAGTAAGACACTGTTCCACAAATTGTGCAATCTCCCTCTTCATGTTATTCCCCCAAAAAGACTCTCTCAAGTCCCGATACATTGTCATGCTTCCTGGATGCACTATATAAATAGATCGATGAGCTTCTTCCAAGATTGTTCTTTTGATATCTTTGTCATTGGGCACACACAATCTAGTTTGGAATCCCCAAACTCCATCGTTAGAGATGTTAAAGTCTCCCTTCAATCCACTCTGTACCTTACCTATAATCTTCACTAGCTCTGCATCTTCCATCTGTGCAGCCTTAATCTTTTTCGGTAAGGTCTGTTGGATTACTAGATTAGCAATGAGAGCTTGATGATTTCCTTCCATTATTTCCACACCAAATCTTTCCAAGTCCATCATAATTTGATGTTGGGTCACCATTGCCAAGACTGACGCATTCATTGACTTTTGACTTAATACATCTGCTACCATGTTGGCTTTTCTCGAGTGATAGTTGATGGTGCAATCATAATCTTTGATTAATTCTAACTGTCTTCTCTGTCTCATGTTTAATTTTTTTTGTGTGAAAAAGTATTTGAGACTTTTATGGTCTATGAAAATCTCACACCTTTCACCATAGAGATAGTGTCTCCAGATCTTTAGTGCGAATATCACAGTTGCCAATTCCAAATCGTGTGTTGGATAATTCTTCTCGTACTCCTTGAGTTGTCGAGAAGCATATGCAATGACCTTCCCCTATTGCATTAATACACACCCGATGCCTTTCCGAGATGCATCACTGTAGATCACAAAACCATCTTCTCCTGATGGAATTGTCAGCACCAGGGTAGTGATGAGTCGTTACTTTAATTCTTGAAAACTTTGCTCACATTCATCAGTCCATTCATACTTCACATTCCTTCTTGTCAATCTCGTCAGAGGACCAGATATTTTAGAAAACCCTTCCACAAATCGATGATAATATCCTGCTAGACCTATGAAACTCCTGATCTTATGAATATTCTTTGGTCTCGCCCAATCCACTACTGCCTCTATTTTACTTGGGTCCACAAAAATACCATCCTTAGATATGACGTGCCCTAAGAATGCAACTCTTTCTACCCGGAACTCACATTTCGTTAGTTTGGCATAAAGTTTCTTTTCCCTTAGTACTTTGAGTACTAGCCTCAAATGGTTCTCATGTTCTTGGGGGCTTTTTGAATAAATCAAAATATCATCAATGAAGACCACCACAAATTGATCTAGATATTCACAAAAGACCCTATTCATAAGGTCCATAAAGGCAGTAGGAGCATTGGTCAGTCCAAATGGCATGACTAAGAATTCATAGTGACCATATCTCGTTCGGAATGCAGTCTTTGGAACATCTTCTGATTTGATTTTCACTTGATGGTACCCTGATCGGAGGTCAATTTTAGAGAAGACTTGTGTTCCTTGGAGTTGATCAAACAAGTCATCTATGCGAGGTATTGGGTACTTGTTCTTAATGGTCACTTTATTTATTTCCCGATAATCAATACACATTCTCATCTATCCATCTTTCTTTTTAACAAACAGTATCGGTGCTCCCCATGGTGACATGCTGGGTCTGATGAATCCTTTGTCCATCAACTCTTGTAATTGTTCCTTTAGTTCTTTCAATTCTACTGATGCCATTCTGTATGGAGCTTTAGATATCGGTGTCGTCCTTGGTAGTAGGTCTATAACAAACTCGATTTCACGATCAGGAGGTAGCCAAGATAAATCCTCAGGGAATACATTCGAGAATTCCCTTACTATTGGGATATCCTCGAGCTTCAATTCTTCCTTTGGTGCCTCTACCACGCATATTAGGTACCCTTGACATCCATTCAAGAGTAATCTCTTTGCCTGGATAGCCGAAAATATTTGTGGTGAAGGGCATACACGAGTTCCATTGAACTTGTATTCTTGCTCTCCAGGAGGTCTAAACACCACCTCCTTATTATAGCAATTTATACTAGCATAACTAGAAGCTAGCCAGTCCATCCCAAGAGTTACGTCAAACCCGTGCATACTAAATACTACCAAGTTAGTCGGTAGTATTCTTTCCTTAATACAAATTGGGTAACCTTTAAGTATTTTTCTACATACTACTGAGGTTCCCATTGGTGTAACCACAGATAACTCAGTTTCTAATGACCAAGTCTCTACCCCACATATTTTAACATAAGCTGTAGATATAAATGAGTGTGTGGCTCCAGAATCAAATAATACTACTGCTTTCTTGGAGAATATGAGAATAATACCTGTCACTACATCATTAGTATTTTCGGCATTTCCTGGAGTGAGGGCATAGACACATGCCTGAGCAGTGTTCTGTTGATTGTTGTTTTGAGGTGCTTGGTTGCCTCCTTTTTGTTGATTTGGGTGGTAGTTGTTTTGTGGGCATTCTCATTGCATGTGACCAAGTTCACCGCACTGATAATAGACCCCTAATTCGGCTCGACACTCTCCCCCATGTAATTTGTAGCATTTTGGACAAAGGATGCCTTATGCATTGTTTGGATTTCTCGCTGTTTGCCCTTGCCCCACATTGTTGTTGTCGTTGTTGTTGCTCCTCTTCCAAGGTCCTTGATTTATACCAGAGTGAAATCCTTGTGGCATGGGCCTCTTTCTCTGGTTGGATATCTCCGCACTCCTTTGTAGACTTTCTTCTGCCTTCGTTGCTTTGTTTACTAACTTGGAGAAGTCTTCGAGCTCGAATACTTTTACCATTTCATAAATCCTTGAGTTCAAGCCTTCTTCAAATTTTTGGGCCTTCTTTGTTTCATCCGGAACCAAATATGGTGCAAATCGAAATAATTCAATGAATTTTACTGCATATTGTTGTACGTTCATATTTCCTTGTTTTAACTCCCTGGTCTTCGCATCTTTGGTGGTTTTGGGGAAAAATCGTTCAAAGAATACTTCCTTAAAACGCTCTCACGTAAGGACGGTTGGATTTGGTCCTTCCTCCAGGAGTAACTTTTTCGAGTTCCACCAGCGTTTGACCTCACTAGTCATTTTATAGGCAGCATATAACACCTTTTGTTTGTCCGTACAATGAAGGACTCGTAGTATTTCTTCCATTGCTTGCATCCAATATTCTGCTGCAATTGAATCGAATTTTCCATCAAAAGTCGGAGGGCGCATTCAATTGAATTGTTCAATCGTACAACCTTCATGGGTTGGTGGATCATTCTGATCCTTGGAGTTCTGCAGAAATTCCTTCATGACTTGTGCCACATCACGCAACACTGTAGTAGCATTGATGTCTTCTCCATTGCAAGTACTCGTATTATTCTTGTTTCCTTCAACACTCACGTTGTTGTTCCTTGGGTCCATTCTGAGGGAAAGGACTAGAGTTATTTTAAAATCATAACCTTATCTTTAAAATTTAATCAAAGTTATAAGCAAAAGAAAAACATTTTTAATTTACCCGTTCTTACCCACATCATGGTTATGCCTATGCTCTGGTAAAATTATTTCTTAAAGTCTACAGAACCTATAACTTATGCTCTGATACCAAATGTAATACCCCAACCCCGAAGGGTTTGGGATATTTACTTTTTACTATTGATTTACAACGGAAGTAAATAAACTCAATTATTATTAAATCAGAGCGCTAATTATCCATATTACAATCATTTATTTCAAAAGAAGAAAAATTACACAAACATAAATATCTGTCATCATACTAATATTTCTAATCAATCTTTATTTTTCTATCCCGACCCGCATGCTTGCTAAGCCTGATTTCTGATATGCCCTTCAGAGTTATCTGAAATAAAAATATGATTGGAGTGAGATGACTCTCAGTAAGTAAATAAGATTATTATTAGTGTATGGACAAAATGAGCTTTTAAAAATTTTTTAAAATAATATTTAATACTACAACTTCAAAATTTCTTCTAAAATAAATGTAAATCTAAAAATTTCTACATACAACTTTTACCATCAACTATAACAGTAAAATTTAATAACCATATACTGTGATCGTTAAATTAAACTTTTAACTTTAAAACTATAAAAATATTTAACTATATACATACATGTACTTTTTCTTATACATTTCCTTTAAATCGTCATTTAGGCACAAGAATGACCTTTTTCATATAAACTTATATTTTCCTTCAACTCATTAATAATTCTGTACACGTAATTAAATATGTATAAACATATATTGTAAAAATCACCCTTAAGTCTGTTTGCCATAAGTCATGTTTACCCCCATGACTGGGTTATGCGGTCCGAAGACTGGACTTAGCTGGTTGGCCGACCAAACTAAATCAACGTACGTAAACATTAAGTGAGATTTTCCTTATTAAGTTCTAGTCCGGAACCAGGTGTGCACTTAGGAAAAATCCATTAACATAAATAACCACTTTATAAAAAGTGTGGGTACACTCTGATCCGTTTAAACTTTAAACTGCGGTACCGAGCATCTGTAACTTTGAACTTGCTTTGCCATAAGGGGTTTTAAAACTATCTTATTATAATTTATGCAATTTAAAATAATCTTGTGAAAATCTCATCTTTACTCATATTTTCATAAATAATGCAACATAGAAATAAACTCATGCCACACAATTTTTGTGTTAAAAATATATATAATTTTTTTTAATAGAAAGAAATGCTGAAAATTTACTCGAGGGGATTAGAACATTTCTTAACCCAAAAATAAATGTAAGTATTTTAAAGATAGAACTGGTATAATTAAATATACGTAAAAATAAACTCATGAAAATTTTATGGATCTAAGTAATATAATTTGAAATTTACTTACAAAATAAATTTAGGTATGAATTTTAAATAAAAAAGAAACTAACATAATCAAATTTACTTACAAATAAACTTAGGTATAAATTTTAATAAAAAAAACTAACATAATCAAATTTACTTACCTTCTTCTTTTATCTTGTGCTACGAACACAATAACTATCTCTAAGAAAAGAGATCGGAAAGAGTGGGTGAGTGAAAACTTACTCAAAAATTCTCTCTCCACCATAAATTCTTTCACTTACTAATCCTTCTCTTCCTTGGAAAAATTGTTGTGAAAAATGAAGGTTGAAAGCTTCTTATTTATAAGCAAATTTTGGGGAAGAAATGAAATTTATAAAAGTGTGGGGAGATGAGTGAAATTATAATTTTTTTAAAATTAAAGAATGGGCAAGGGATAGATAAAGTATGAGTTGAGTATAGGATGGGAAGGGAGGCCATGTGGGAGTGCTTGCTACCATTTCAATTAAATAAATTGTTAATTATTTATTTACTTAATTAATTAGTTAATTAATTATTTTATTATTTTATTTTTTTAATCATTATTATCATTGTTATTACTTTTAACTATTTTTAGTATTTATTTATTTTATTATTTATTTTTAAAAAATAATTAAATTTGAATTTTGAAAACTCATGTGAGCCCCATATGGTCTTGTGGGCCCCACACAATTTCGAGACCCGAATGGATCCTATGTAACTCCAATAATTCTTATACGATTTTATGAGCCCTACATAGTTTCGAAACTCGTGTAAACTTCCACATGGCTTCGGGACTCATGTGGGCCCCACACAGTCTTGTAGGCCCCGCATAGAATACCTATATTATTATTATTATTATTATTATTATTATTATTATTATTATTATTATTATTATTATTATTATTCTTATTTTTACAAATTATGTGAGTCCGAGTATTATTTTATGTACTATTTACGTATATAAACAATGTCTACCCTGTTTTATCTTATGAAATACCATTTTGACTAGGCCAACCTCTAGCGAGCGATTGAATCGCAATGGTCTCTGAGCACTCGCTTAGATAAGGTCTCTCTTAGGCATCAAACATGGAATCAAGGATCCTAATAGAGAAACACTTTTGTTTTGATACTAACTAAATGACCATTATTATTATTCTTTTTTTTTTTGGGTTATTACATCACTTCCATCCACTTAGGCAAAGTTTGATAAGACATCTCTCAATCGCCCAATGCTTAGGAAATTGCCTTCTATTTGTGTAACTAAACCTTCTTATACGAGATTGAATAGCTGAAACGACGATCTATGAACTCTTTCAATGTAGCGATTGATGTCAACGTATCACCCCTGATTATATTCACGATCTCCCTAGCAATGAGGGACGACGTGATTTGGTTATGATTCTACGAGAGAAGTTCGTTCATACATGTGTGTGGACCACCATATTGGGTGATTTCGAATAATCGGTATTTCTAACGATACATTGCATGCACTCTCCAACCGCAATCAGAGTTCTTAGACCTAACAACCCATAACAGTGGGGTAGACTGCACGATGTGGAAGTTATGGTGCATTCGAGCGTGGTATATTCGCACTGCTGCTATCAACTAATCTTTCAACCTGAA
Source organism: Malania oleifera (assembly GCF_029873635.1). Taxonomy (NCBI): domain Eukaryota; kingdom Viridiplantae; phylum Streptophyta; class Magnoliopsida; order Santalales; family Ximeniaceae; genus Malania; species Malania oleifera. Next base: position 53,873,412 of record NC_080428.1, read on the forward strand.
TAGCATCCCTTTACTCAGCTTAGACGATTCATCCCAACGAGTTACCCATATAGGAAGCTCCTCATCACATGACAAATCTACATCATCTATGTCAATTACACCATACATAGGAGGTTCGTCCATGAACTGGGTGTTGTATGTGGCATCATTCGTTTCACGGGGGGTGGGTCGACATCATCGGGGAACTCATTCGTCCCTTCACCAATTTCCTACTCATACATATCATCTTGTAAATTAACATCATTCGTGATCCCCTCGTCTAACGAGTTGTTCGCAATGGCGAACACCAATCCTGGACGTTTTGCTGGAACTTCTTCGCAAACACCATGATCATCCATGCCAAGAATAGGTCTTTCGTACGTCTACGGCTCGAACGACAATCTCGTACATTCGTTCAAATCCACAACAGGCATCCCACCAACATCCACACTTGTGTATGGTTCAATACCTTCATCCGCAGTTATATCATAAGGACGTGTTTGCTTGGCATACGTTCCCATCTGCCTATCCATGGCGATACCCATGTAAGGAATGGTTTCGACATATAACTACATAGTTAAATATGTCGTACCTACACAAGTGTGCATCCAACACAATGTGCAAACCATAATCGTTAGTTACGGGAACAATCTCACGGATGACTGCACATTATACCCTCGCATAGGGTATCTTGCGGTCACCCGCAATGCATATTGATCTGGATCAATATGCAAATATTTGTATATCTTCGTATACAATTTACGTAATTTACACCTATGGCCAATTCGAATAGGTTGAACTGGCGGACTACTATAACTAACATCAGCGTCTCTGGTTATAATGTTCCCTCTATGTACAACAAAATCATCACCGGAGTACTGCTTGAGCTTCCTACCATTTAGATTCATGCTCGGAAAAGAAAAAAGACCTACGCAAAACAAAATTATATATATAAGTGATATGTGTTAATTGCCTAGGCATTGCTTTTATAATTTATAATGTCAATTAAAATGTTAACATAATCATTTACTAGTTTTTAAATATAAAATTTTACAAATTATAAATAAAAATGTTAATTAACAACATACTATAATTATATACTATTTTGTTGTACATTAATCATATGTTGAAATATAGTAATGTGTACAAATTTTAATTAAAAATAATAATTTAAAATTATTAACTAATAATGTTAACATAATTTAATAATTATATATTACAATATATTAATTACATGTTGAAATATAATAATGTATTCACTTGATAACAATATATTTTTAATACTTATAATAAAAGTGACTGTCCTAATACTACATGTATAAGAAACTTTTTGACAAAGTAATGGTGATGAAAAAAAAAATCATGTGTTGGAGAATATGAATCACAAAAATTGAAACACTATTTTTTGTTGAGTGAACCCTAGCAAACCCTTTGAAGCTCAACACAACACAACACATTATTCATAGTTATACCTTTATTTGAAAGAGTTTTGTTAATTATGTAAATAAGAATGACAACAATGGTAATATTTCTTTTACAACATATTTTTCTAAATAAATGGATTAGTTGATTATGAGTTTGGTAAGATAACAATAACCTTAAAATGATAAGATCTAAATTTGGCTTTACAGAGGTTTGTTTGCGATTGAGGAAAAGTATAACTATGATATTTAATTTTCATAAGTATAAGTTAAGAAATAAAAGCAATATTGAATAAGGAAAAATATATAAAAATTGGACTAAATATAAACTAGACCTATACGTAGGTTTGCATGAGCATTAATTTTTTCTTTTCCCTTTTTGAAAAAAATTTTCCCCATTTGGCTTATCATTATAGGTCGTGCCTCTTACTATTCAATAATAACTAAGAACAATTTATTTTACTATTATCATGACTCACTACTTTTCTCAAAGCTTTTATCGTGTCATCTCCTAAGAGGACGATTTTACTTTTACAACTATGTCATTTTTTTTTCTAAATTTTTTTAGGCCATCCATGATTTCTTTTTGTCCTCATTTACAATTATCAATCTTCACAAATTATAAAAATTTCTCTTTAGCTATAGTCAATTTATGTTGTTTCTAGAGGGTTGCCATCTATTAACTAACCATGTGATATTGACATTGAATACAATTGATATTATATCATTATTGCCATGTGGTCTTCTATACATAATATCATTAATTTATTCTTTTACTTTAGTTTGGCAAAGTAAAATTAGTGTTTCAATTTCATATGATTGTACACCTAGTAATTATTAGAAAATATTTTCTTAGTATTATGATTTCTTCACACACTATGATATTCATTTAATTCAAGTACTGATCTACATGGTTTCCAATGGTCCAAGAAAAGGGTCAATTTACCACACATTAAGTAAGATTATTATGTCGTGTAATGTGTAGTTGACACATTGTGTATAGAAACATTGTATCATTACTAGTTTGTTATATGCAAACATAACATTGATTATTTAAATAAAAATAATCTCCAAATCAAGTGATAAAAAAATAAAATGTATGTGAGCAGTAAATTGCATAGGCATAGAACAAGGAAAAAAAAAGAAAGAAAAGAAAAACGCAAATAAATTAAAGCTAAACTTCGTCCATATGCAGCTATGAACCCAAAAAATCCAAACCAAGCTATGAAACAAATCGAACTCAATGCAACAAATTCAAACTCAGTAAGTAAAACCAATGAAACTCAATGATTCGTGCTTTTTCTTTACGGTAAATAAAAAATACGTACCCCATTTTCTCCTTTAAATAGCTTTCCTCACCTTCGAACGGTCACCTACAATCTCCTGAACGGTCACCTGCAATCTCCCGAACGGTCACCTGCTATGCTCCTATTGTCCTCTCCCTTTGCAAAACGGTCATCTGAAGGCTCGCGAGTGAAATCAATGGGGGAAGAGCAGATGAATCAAATTTCGCAAGATGGACCGGTGGAATTTTCCACGTGTCATACGCCATGCCATTTTCGAGGAAAATCTCACAGGACTATCCTACGAGATTTCTGCCACACGTCACCAGCATGATGGTTGTCTTTTTAAATCTCGAAGGGCAAAGCTGCGAGATTTTTTTCATAAGGGTTCGTAGGTTTCTGACGCGTGTTAAATCTTGCAGTACCAAGCTACGAGATTACGTGAGTATTAGATTAGGAAATTTTTTCCCAAATAGAGTATTATTTAATATTTTTTTAATTTAATAATAAAACGGGAAAAAACTTGGAAAGTTTCTGTTAGCCCAACCCTTCTCACTTCCTTTGCCCCTCATTCTTGAGGCATCCTATTCATTCCTTATGGGCACGTAACATCATGGACTTACGTTGTAGAGTGAAAACAAAAGCTATTAGAAAGGAGACAACTATTGAATGCTAGGCAAGAAAATGTTTTGTCATTTTAAGGGTACTCATAAAATAATTTTATGTTATGTGAATCTATTATGTAACTTAAGAATAGCTTTATGTATATAGCACATTGGGTTCACTTTTTCTTGTATTAAAATAAAAATAATACTAAACAATTGGCAAATGATGAATACCTTTCCACAAATAGACAATAAATATTAAAAAATAACAAGGCAAACACATATATGCATTATTGTCATTTATATTTTACTATATTGTGATGAAAATAAGAATACAAATACCAAATAATTACTTATTTACCATTATTATTAGTAGTATTGTCAATTGTCATCGCAAGGGACCGTGGCATTTATTGCTATAACCCCACCTAAAGTGCATGGTAGGAAATTTGCCACCTCAAATTCTCCCCATCATTGTCATATGTAAATTAGTTATCGATATAATGTAGACTCTTCTATAATATCACTCGTAAAAGCAATATTTTCTCGAAAAATACTTTTCTTCCCAAAATTAACGTCCTGGAATTAAGCATCTAATAGGTGACAAACTCATAGATCAGTTCTTAGAGATGCTTCTGCGAAATCACTTTGATGAAGACTCATAGCAGATCAAAACACTTATTCTCCCATCTGAAAGCACAAATATCAGCTTCAACAACCCTCCAACAGAGTCCACCTTAAAAGATTATGCAGTAGATCGAATCAGAAGTGTGGGAGCCCATCCAAGTGGCTTATTAATTTCATGAGGCATCACATACTTGTAGTTGTCACACTACAATCACAACAATGTTTTCATCTTCCAGCTACCTTTTTTTAACTTATTTGTAGGGTATATGATATCAAGGGCATTGTTTTATCGGGTCCTTTCCTTTTTACTATTTCTCACAGTTCTATTCTTCTCACAATTTTTATCTTGTATCTAGGAGAAGATTTGAATTTATATTTATATGTGTTTATTTTAATTTTATCTAAATTCATATAAACTAAAATTTAAGATTCAAAATTCATGCTTCTAAATACAATCTTAATATTAAAATTCACACACTATCAAACTATGTAAAAATTACTATGCTTTTTTTTTTTTTCTTTCCCAAAACAAAATGGGAACAAAAGTAAAAGGGGATTTGCATGCAGAAGGTGCAAATAAGGGCATATACATATTTTTTTTTTCTTCATATTTTTGCATGGACTGACATTTTTTTTTTTTATAGAAGTTGTGAGATGTATGTATTGCCTTCTTTTTTCAAATTCAATAAGTTTCCAAACTGAACACGATTTTGAAGGACGAAATTTTCATAATTGGAGAAAAAAAATATTATCAAAGCAATTTCCCAAATTTTAAACTATTCGGTCTTGCATCTATACTTTTCTTTAATTTTTTTTTAAAGTTTAAAATAGGAGTTTTTTAACAAAAATTCCTAAACTTTAAGTATGAGTTTACCCTCTATAGGAGCATAGATTTTGAATGTTAAATTTAAATTTATGTGTGTTTGAATAAAATATAATATTGAAATATATTAATTTTTTTAAAAAAAATTTAAACAAATTCCAAACACTATCCTAGGAAATTTTCTAACGAGAAAACACTCATCTTATGGTTGACTGGAACCATAAGATGAGTAATTAGATGGAGATAGACTAAAGGAAACTTCCACTAATCCACCTAAAGTTCATAAGAAACACATAAACCTTTCTATGTAATGGACCACAAGCTGCCATAAGACATTCCCTATCTTTTTCAGGTTTAAATGTGAAGGTTCGAGTTTTAAAGCTACACCATTTCAATTTAGATAAGAGCTCGATATGAGAAGTAAAAATTAGAAAGAGCACATCCCAATACTTGTGCTTGGGAGTGTAAAATGTGGACCGTGAAATTTTACCATCACTTAAAATTCAAATTCAAGACTCACAAAATAGAATTGGACGAAAAAAATAGAATGAAATGAAAATTTTTGAATGAAAAGCATGAAAAAAACAGTGATAAATTCGATTTCATTTAGTATGGTTCCATTTGGCCCATATGTATCAAACATATAGTAAACTCCTTCACAAGCAACTAATAATAATATGGAAAATTAGTCAAATAAAAGGAAACAAAAACAAGTTGCATTAAATTTAAGAAACAAGAATATATCTCTTGTACATATATTTTATTATTTAATTAGGTTATGGTTTGCTCAATGCAAAAAATTGAGAAATATGGAAAATAGATGTTGCGTGTATATTTCTTATTGTTTCAACTAAGAAGAGACATTTCCATACTGGAAGTTAATAATAGTAATTCATTCTTTATTCATTCATGAAAGTTTTACATTATTATTTGTTGTGCAGTAACGACATATTTTTATATGACTAATTAAAACTAATTTATTTTAACTAATCTAATCTTAATCAGGAATTGGTAGTATACAAATTAAACATAAACTTATTATTTATCAAAAATTATAAGAGTAAAATATTTCAAAAATTAAAAATTAAAAATAGTAATTAAGATGAAAAAATTGACTGCCAAAATTTGTTAATATTTTTCTATTTTTTTAATAAAAATGATGTAAAATAAAAATATAATTTCTTTTGTAAATTTAAAAATTTAAAATAAGGATAAAAATTATTTTCTACAATTAAACCACCCAAAGGCTTTTAATTGTTATAACGCTTTTTTTTTTTGCCCTATCTTGTCTTTGATTTAATGGGCATTAAATGTCTCTACCAAAGCCTAAAGACCTTTCTCATTTTTCATTCACCCACATGTTCTGCCTAATTTCCAAAATCCCTTCTCAACCAACCTTATTATTAATCCCTTCTTGCAATACTTTTCAAAGCACTCCTTTCGTCCTTATTCATGAAGCCATCTTATATTTTGTGAACTTAAATTGGCATATGATGTTTTATGTATCTGTCATGTGAATCTGTAATGTCATGACATCATATTTTTGGAGACAATATTTTCTCCAAAAATACTTTTCTTCTCAGGAGTAATGACTTGAAAGTATAAACTCATTGTTTAGAGTTCCTATAGATGCTTCCGCGAAAGCACATTAAGGAAGACTAATAGTAGATCAAAACACTTACTCTCCCATCTCAAAGCAAAAATATCATTGTCAACAACCCCACAATTGACTCCATCTTAAAAGATTATGCAGTAGAATGAGAAGTGTGGGAGCCCATCCAAATGACTTATTAATTTTATGAGGCATCACACCATCCAAATGACTTATTAATTTTATGAGGCATCGCATACTTGTGGTTTTCACACTATAATCACAATATTCCTTCGTCATAAGTGAGGGTTATTAATAAAATTAAGAAAGGTGGTGTCGCCCTCATATATTAATTTATTTTAAAAATTCTCAAAAATACACCAAAATATTTTTCTAATAGATACTTTGTTACAATGTAAGTCAAAACACCATTTTTTTTTTGGGGGGTAAAAGTACTAACTTCAAGTAATAGTATTATAAGCCCTTTTTTTAAGTGCACCGAAACAAAAGCTTAACAAATGACCAAAACAAAGCTAGCTTCCACGACGGATGACGTTTAGGTAAAGCTTAGGGCAGCAACCAGCACAGCCCTTCCGAGTCCTTGATCCATCACTGCTCCCCCAACTCCAGCTAATTGGTTCTTTCCATCCAAACCTCCCACCAGAAACCAACATCGCATTCCTCGCTAGGTACATTTAGTACTACTGCACGTGAGTTTAGAGTCCAATTAGCACTGCACATGAATCAAGTCCAATCCTCTCTCTACCTCTCCGATGATCAATTCTCCCCCTTGGGTCTCTCCCCCTATTTTCTCCGAGGGGAGAGGAAAAAATAAAAACTGTGTACGAGGAAGAAATGAACTATGATTTTTAAGAATGGCTCCAAAACGCAAGTTCCTTAAGTTTCTTCTTCCCTTGCAGAGATGGAACTTGAGAAACATATTTATCAGATTTACCAAAGCCTTAAGCATATTTTTAACTCATATTTTTTTTCCACAAGAAAAAAATTCTTGTTGAGTATTACAAAAAGCCTTAAGCATATTTTAACTCATATATTAATTTCTTGAGAGACTTCTTGATTTATCAAAGGTCATTTGAAAAGAAAATCATATTCCATTCTCTCACTCAATTAATTGTATAATATTTTTGAGAGGTTTTATCATACTCTACCGAGCTTCATTTGAAAATCATTTGAGAGTGCATTAAGAATTTTATTCATACAAATTAGCTTATTTGAGAAACATTTTACTTGTACACAAAATTTTATATTATTTGTGTTTACGGTTCGGGTTGTGAATCGGGAAGAGGTAGCTACGCCTCGTATAAGTAGCGGATTGTAAAGGGGTAGCTACGCCTCGTGTAAGAAGTGGATTGTAAAGGGAAGCTTCACCCTGGTAAGAAGCGGATTGTAACGAGAGGCTCCATCCCAGTTTTAAGGAGCGGATAGTTGAATCTTTGGGTGGTTTGCCCAAGCTGAGGACGTAGGCGAGAGATGACAAATCTCATTAAAAAATTTGTATTTGTGCTCCCTCTTCCCTACTCTATTTAATTTCTATACTTTACTTTCCACACTTGTATGCTTATGTTCATTTTGTGCAGAATGTTATAATTATTTTAATATTTGCATACATTATCATTTGTGGGATTCATGCTTGTTTAGAAAGACCCTAAGTTGTGTTATACTGATTGTGGAATTGAAATAGGGATAAATTGACCTAAGAAGAATTTTTTAAATATCCAATTCACCCATCCTTTTGGGAATACATCATAACTCTCACAAACGTTGGTTTTGTGCGTTGGATAGTAGTCTCATTGTAGCAGTAGCTTCATGATTAGAGGTGCCTACACAGTTAATTTGATACAGATGATCGGATGACGATTTCTTGTCCAATTGAATTGAAATTTTGAAAAGAGCGCAGGACTCATGCTCTTCATTTTGGACAGTCAGATTTTCATTTAGAGTTTTTTCAACATTGGTTTTGTGCCTTAGACAATAGTTCCATTGCAACAATGGCTTTACGTATTAAAATCCACGAATAAGCCTATATTTTTATGGTCAAATTGAAGAAAATCCAACAGATAAGTACACTATTTCTCTTTTAGTTTTTTTAATATTTTTTATTGTGTTTGATGAGATTTTCTTGCATTTTATTATTGTCCAAACATGTTTAATTACCTACCGTGAGTTAGGTTAAATTGGATTAAGTTTGGGCTTAGGGGCTAAGTAAATCTAAGTTAGTAGTCTGAATGTTTGGGCTCTGATTAATTAATGTTTTTTAAACTATTTTTAATATATTTATTCATTTATTTTCTTTATTTATTTTTTATTGGTTTTTTTTTTCAATTGAAGAAAAATAATGAAAAATCAAAAAAATGAAAAAACCAGGAAAAATTGGAAAAAAATATTTTTCAAATCAAGAAAAATATTTTGATTTATTTTGACTTAGAATAAAAAAATGGAAAATAAAAATACCAAAATAAAAAGAGAGAAAAAGATCTTTAAAAATCCTAGAAAATTTTAGAAAAATATTTAAAAAAGTTTTAGAAAAAATTTCACAAAGATTTTAAAAAATTTGGGAATGTTTTCAAAAATACTTTTGATGATTTTACTTGTTTTTGTGTGAGTGCATCGTGATGATTTCAAAAAAGGAAAAAAAATATTTCAGACCTTACCTGTATCAGCTCTTTGGAGGGGGGGGGGGGGGGGGTGTAACACCCCGACCCCGAGGGGCCTGGGATATTAATTTTTTACTACTCATGTACAGCGGAAGCAAATAAACTCAATTTTTATTAAACCAGAGCACTAATTATCCATATTACAATCATTTATTTCAAAAGAAGAAAAATTACACAAACATAAATATCTGAAACCATACTAATATTTCTAATCAATCTTTATTTTTCTAATCCCCACCCGCATGCTTGCTAAGCCTGATTTCTGACATGTCCTTCAGAGTTATCTGAAATAAAATATGATTGGGGTGAGACGACGCTCAGTAAGTAAATAAGATTATTATTAGTGTGTGGCTAAAATGAGCTTTTAAAGAATTTCGTAAAACAATATTTAATACTATAACTTCAAGACTGCTTTTAGAATAAATATAAATTTAAAAATTTCTGCATAAAACTTTTGTCATCAATTTCAACAGTAAATTTTTATAATCATATATTATAACTGTTAAATTAAATTTTTAACTTTAAAACTGTAAAAATATTTAATGATAAACATACATATACTTTTCCTTATACATTTTCCTTAGATCATCATTTAAGCACTAGAATGATCCTTTTCACGTAAACTTATACTTTTCCTTCAAATCATCAGTAACTTGTACACGTAATTAAATATGTATAAACATATATTATAAAAACCACCCTTAGGTCTGTTTGCCGTAAGTCATGTTTACCCCCATGACTGGGTTGTGCGGTCCAAAGACTGGACTTAGCTGGCTGGCCGACCAAACTAAATCAACGTACGTAAACTTTAAGTGAGATTTTCCTTATTAAGTCCTGGTTCAGAACCAGGTGTGCACTCAGGAGAAATCCACTAACATAAATAACCATTCTGTAAACAGCGTGGGTGTACTCTGATCCATATAAACTTTAAGTTGCGGTACCGAGCATCTGTAACTTTGAACTTTCGTTGCCATAAGAGGTTTTAAAATCATCTTATTATAATTTATGCAATTTAAAATAATATCGTGAAAATCTCATCTTTACTCATATTTTCATAAAAAATGTAACGTAGAAATAAAATCATGCCACACAATTTTTGTGTTAAAAAAAAATATAATTTTATTTTTGAATAGAAATAAATGCTGAAAATTTACCCGAGGGGATTAGAACATTTTTTAACCAAAAAATAGATGCAAGTATATTAAAGATAGAACTGGTATAATTAAATACGCGGAAAAATAAACTCATGGAAATTTTATGGAATTAATTAACATAATTGAAATTTACTTATAAAATAAACTCGGGTATGAATTTTAAATAAAAAAAACTAACATAATCAAAATTTACTTACCTTCTTCTTTTACCGCGTGCTATGAACACAATAACTATCTTTAAGAAATGAGATCGGAAAGAGTGGGTGATTGAGAACTTATTTAAAAATTCTCTCTCCACCACAATTTCTTTCACTCACTAATCCTTCTCTTCCTTGGAAAATTGTTGTGAAAAATGAAGGTTGAGAGCTCCCTATTTATAAGAAAATTTTGGGGAAAAAATGAAATTTATAAAAGTGTGGGGAGATGGGGTGAAATTAAAATTTTAAAAATTAAAGAATGGGTAAGGTATGGGTAAGGTATGGGTTGAGTGTGGGATGGGAATGGAGGCCATGTGGGAGTGCTTGCCACCATTCCCAATAAATTTTTAATTAATTACTTACCTAATTAATTAATCAATTAGTTAATTAATTATTTTATTATTTTATTATTTTTCTTTATCATTATTATCATTATTATTCTTATTATTATTACTTTTAAACTATTTTTAGTAATCATTTATTTTATTATTTATTTTTGAATAAGAATTAAATTTAAATTTTGAAAACTCATGTGGGCCCCACACAACTTCGAGACCAAAATGGATCGTACGTAACTCCAATAACTCTTATACGATTTTATGCATCCTACATAACTTTGAGACTCGTGTAAACCTCCATACAGTTTCGGGACTCATGTGGGCCCCACACAGTCTTGTGGGCCCCGCATAGGATACCTATATTATTATTATTTTATCATATATTTTTACAAATTATATCAGTCAAAATATTATTTTATGTACTTATATACTTATTTACGTGTACAAACAGTGTCTATCCTGTTTATCCTATGAAATTCCATTTTGACCAGGCCGACCTCCAAGGAGCGACTGAGCCGCAATGGTCTTTGAGCACTCGCTAAGACAAGGTCTTTCTTAGGCATCAAACATGGATTCAAGGACCCTACAGAAAAACACTTCTATATTGATATTAATTTAATGACCATTTTTATTTTATTATAATTATGCTTTAATCGTATATATATTTTTGGGTCATCACCAGGGGGGGGGGGGGTGGGTTATCTAACAAGATCCCCTCATTTGAAAGTCTTATTAGACATTCTTAAATCGCACTTTAATTTTTATTTTCCTTTCTAAATTTATGTTATTTGTTTATTTATTTACTTATTTGTTTATTTTAAAGGAATTAATTAAAGATCATTAAGTTTAATTTAGGGATAATTTATAATTAATTAGGTACCATTTGTAGAATAGGTGTGTAGGGATGCTAGTATCTTCTCCTCGCATAACTAAGCTCCCGATTCCAATTTCGGTAAAACAAATTAAGACTACTAGTTCCTTGGCCTAGGAATAGTCTATAGACCAATTAATGAGTAGTAAATGAGTGTTCTAACCACACCAAGGTAAAAAAATATGTAAGTGGTGATTCCATTCAAATTTTAATATCTATTATCCCTCAACATTCTGGACCCAACTCCGCGACGTTGTGACAGTTGTATTAATTTGAGAAACAAGAATCTCTTGCATATATTTTGTTATTCAGGTTACGTTCGATTTGTGAAATATAAGAAATTGATAAATATAGAAAATCAATATTACTTATATATTTCTTATTATTTCATCTAACAAGAAAGAGACATTTCCATTCTGAAAACAAATAATAGTCCATTATTTGTTCCTTATTATGGATTCATAAAAAGCATCATATTATTATATGGTGTGTGGCAGAAGCATATATTTTTATATAACTAACTAAAACTAATTTATTGCAACTAATTTATTAGTAATTAGAAATTAAGATAGAAAAAATTGACAACCAAAAGTTGTCATTATTTTCTATTTTTTTTTTTCACAAAAATGATGTAAAATTCTTCAAAAAATGAATATAAAAATATTAAACTACCCAAACCTCTTAATTTCTATCACTCTTTCTTTCCCTTTCCCTATCTTCTATTGAATTTTTTTTTTTGGCATTAATTGCCTCCGAAGTCTGAAGGCCTCTCTCTTCCCCCTTTCACCAACTTGTTCTGCATTATTTCCCAAACCCCTTCTCAACCTAGCTTATTATTTCCTTCCCACCCTACTTTTCAAACTGCGCCTCGGATTCCCTATTTGGGAAGTATCTCTTAGCCCAACTCTTCTCACTTCTTTTGCCCCTCATTCATGAGGCATCCTATTCATTCTTTATGGGCACGTAACATAATGGACTTACGTTGTAGGGTGAAAACAAAAGCTATTAGAAAGAAGAGACAATGTTGAATGCTGGGCAAGAAAGTGTTTTGTCATTTTAAGGGTACTCATAGAATAATTTTATGGTATGTGAATCTATTATGTAACTTAAGAATAGCTTTATGTATATAGCACATTGGGTTCACTTTTTCTTGTATTAAAATAAAAATAATACTAAACAATTGGCAAATGATGAATACCTTTCCACAAATAGACAATAAATATTAAAAAATAACAAGGCAAACAGATATATGCATTATTGTCATTTATATTTTACTATATTGTGATGAAAATAAGAATACTAATACCAAATAATTACTTATTTACCATAATTATTAGTAGTATTGTCAATTGTCATCGAATGGGGCCGTGGCATTTATTGCTATAACCCCACCTAAAGTGCATGGTAGGAAATTTGCCACCTCAAATTCTCCCCATCATTGTCATATGTAAATTAGGTATCGATATGATGTAGACTCTTCTGCAATATCACTCGTAAAAGCAATATTTTCTTTAAAAAATACTTTTCTTCCCAAAACTAACGTCCTGGAATTAAGCATCTAATAAGTGACAAACTCATAGGTTAGTTCTTAGAGATGCTTCTGCGAAATCACTTTGATGAAGACTCATAGCAGATCAAAACACTTATTCTCCCATCTGAAAGCACAGATATCAGCTTCAACAACCCTTCAACAGAGTCCACCTTAAAAGATTATGCAGTAGATCGAATCAGAAGTGTGGGAGCCCATCCAAGTGGCTTATTAATTTCATAAGGCATCACATACTTGTAGTTGTCACACTACAATCACAACAATGTTTCCATCTTCTAGCTACCTTTTTTTAACTTATTTGTAGGGTATATGATATCAAGGGCATTATTTTATCGGGTCCTTTCCTTTTTACTATTTCTCACAGTTCTATTCTTCTCACAATTTTTATCTTGTATCTAGGAGAAGATTTGAATTTATATTTATATGTGTTTATTTTAATTTTATCTAAATTCATATAAGCTAAAATTTAAGATTCGAAATTCATGCTTCTAAATACAATCTTAATATTAAAATTGACACACTATCAAACTACGTAAAAATTACTATGCTTTTTTTTTTTTCCAAAACAAAATGGGAACAAAAGTAAAAGGGGATTTGCATGTAGAAGGTGCAAATAAGGGCATATACATATTTTTTTTACTTCATATTTTTGCATAGACTGACATTTTTTTTTTTTTAGAAGTTGTGTGATGTGTGTATTGCCTTCTTTTTTCAAATTCAAATAAGTTTCCAGACTGAACATGATTTTGAAGGACGAAATTTCCATAATTGGAGAAAAAATATTATCAAAGCAATTTCCCAATTTTTAAACTATTCGGTCTTGCATCTATATTTTTCCTTAATTTTTTTTTAAAGTTTAAAATAGGAGTTTTTTTTAACAAAAATTCCTAAACTTTAAGTATGAATTTACCCTCTATTGGAGCATAGACTTTGAATGTTAAATTTAAATTTGTGTGTTTGAATAAAATATAATATTGAAATTGTTGGGAAAATATTATATATGAACTAATTCCCACAAGTAAATCAATGGAGTAATACAAACAATAAAAATTGAGACACAAGAAATTTAACGTGGTTCCCTCAAATGTTGAGGTACGTCCACGGGGTACGGCGGTCCAAATCCACTATCACCAAATATGTTGTACAAAGTGGATACAAAAGGCACAAACCTTAGAAATACACAAGAGTGTATAAATAAATGTAGCAAGATGGAAATGTCTCACCAAATATTCTGAACAAAGCTCCAAAGAACCAACCAAAAGACCACAATAAAAGAAATCCCAATATGCTGTAAATACTATGCAGCTGGAGACACACGAAGAAGAAGCAGCAGCAGGTAGTTGCACTGGAGAAGATGACCGGCGCTGGTGGATGGGTGTGCAGCAGGTGCTGGCTGCAGGTGTTGGCTGCTGCAGGCGTTGGGAGCTAGTGATGAAAAACCGAGAGTCCAATGGCAGCAAGCAAAAAAATGCAGATGAAACAAAAAGGAGATGAAGGGGTAGCAACTCTTACTGTGCATGAGGCCTTGGAGCCCAAAAAAAAAAAAAAAAAAAAAAAAAACATGCTGCACTGTTTTTCTTTATGGGAAGCCAACAACAACAATAAATAATGGTGCAGCTTTCAAGCCAAGGGCCCCACAAGGATAAAAAATTTAAACAAATTCCAAACACTTTCCTAGGAAATTTTCTAACGAGAAAACACTCGTCTTATGGTTGACTGGAACCATAAGATGAGTAATTAGACGGAGATAGACTAAAGGAAATTTCCACTAATCCACCTAAAGTTCATAAGAAACACATAAACCTTTCTATGTAATGGACCACAAGCTGCCATAAGACATTCCCTATCTTTTTCAGGTTTAAATGTGAAGGTTCGAGTTTTAAAGCTACACCATTTCAATTTAGATAAGAGCTCGATATGAGAAGTAAAAATTAGAAAGAGCACATCCCAATACTTGTGCTTGGGGGTGTAAGATGGGGACCGTGAAATTTTACCATCACTTAAAATTCAAATTCAAGACTCACAAAATAGAATTGGACGAAAAAAATAGAATGAAATGAAAATTTTTAAATGAAAAGCATGAAAAAAACAGTGATAAATTCGATTTCATTTGGTATGGTTCCATTTGGCCCATATGTATCAAACATATAGTAAACTCCTTCACAAGCAACTAATAATAATATGGAAAATTAGTCAAATAAAAGGAAACAAAAACAAGTTGCATTAAATTTAAGAAACAAGAATATATCTCTTGTACATATATTTTATTATTTAATTAGGTTATATTTGGTTTGCTCAATGCAAAAAATTGAGAAATATGGAAAATAGATGTTGCGCGTATATTTCTTGTTGTTTCAACTAAGAAGAGACATTTCCATACTGGAAGTTAATAATAGTAATTCATTATTTATTCATTCATGAAAGTTTTACATTATTATTTGTTGTGCAGTAACGACATATTTTTATATGACTAACTAAAACTAATTTATTTTAACTAATCTAATCTTAATCAGGAATTGGTAGTATACAAATTAAACATAAACTTATTATTTATCAAAAATTATAAGAGTAAAATATTTCAAAAATTAAAAATTAAAAATAGTAATTAAGATGAAAAAATTGACTGCCAAAATTTGTTAATATTTTTCTATTTTTTTAATAAAAATGATGTAAAATAAAAATATAATTTCTTTTGTAAATTTAAAAATTTAAAAATTTAAAATAAGGATAAAAATTATTTTCTACAATTAAACTACCCAAAGGCTTTTAATTTTTATAACGCTTTCTTTTTCTTTCCCTATCTTGTCTTTGATTTAATGGGCATTAAATGTCTCTACCAAAGCCTAAAGACCTTTCTCATTTTTCATTCACCCACATGTTCTGCCTAATTTCCAAAATCCCTTCTCAACCAACCTTATTATTAATTCCTTCTTGCAGTACTTTTCAAAGCACTCCTTTCGTCCTTTTTCATGAAGCCATCTTATATTTTGTGAACCTAAATTGACGTATGATGTTTTATGTATCTGTCATGTGAATCTATAATGTCATGACATCGTATTTTTGGAGACAATATTTTCTCCAAAAATACTTTTCTTCTCAGGAGTAATGTCTTGAAAGTACAAACTCATTGTTCAGAGTTCCTATCTGCCTTTGAGATGCTTCTGCAAAAGCACATTAAGGAAGACTAATAGTAGATCAAAACACTTACTCTTCCATCTCAAAGCAAAAATATCATTGTCAACAACCCCACAATTGACTCCATCTTAAAAGATTATGCAGTAGAATGAGAAGTGTGGGAGCCCATCCAAATGACTTATTAATTTTATGAGGCATCACACCATCCAAATGACTTATTAATTTTATGAGGCATCGAATACTTGTGGTTTTCACACTACAATCACAATATTCCTCCGCCGTAAGTGAGGGTTATTAATAAAATTAAGAAAGGAGGTGCCGCCCTCTTTTACGTAAAAAAAAAAATCACAAAAATGTCTCCATCTTCCAACTATCCTTTTTAAACTTATTTGTTGACTATATGATATGAAGGGCATTGTTTTATCGGGTCCTTTACTTTTTACTACTTCTCACAGTCTCACTCTTCTCCCAGTTTTTATCTTGTATTTGGTTGAAGATTTGAATTTATATTTATATGTATTTATTTCAAATTATATCTAAATCCACATGAACTTAGATTTAAGAATTTTAAATTTATGCTTACAAATACAATCTTAATATTAAAAATAGACATACACTATCAAACTAAGTAAAAATTATTGTGCTTATTTATTCATTTATTTATTTGAAACAAAAATCGGTACTTTTGTGAAATATTTTTTTTTTGGTTGAACGTATAATTATAGATTATTTTTTTTTTCTTTTTATATTGTCAACATTATTGTGTGTATTGTATGCTCTCTCTTTTGTTGAAAAAGAAAACTACTCGAAAGAAGAAACAATTGTTGAATGTTAGGTAAGAAAGCTTTTTTATCATTTTAAGAAATATAACTAATGAAATGATAATTTTATAATATTTACAAAAAAAGTAAAGGGTACTCATACAATAAAATATTTTATTTTAAAGAAACTAATTTTTTTTGAAAAGAGAAGTTCATCCAAAGGAGAGTTTTATAATAGCTTTAGTGATAGGTAATGGAAATAATAATTATATTAGCAAAAAGAATCATACTTTGCTTTATGATTGACAATAATCTATTATATATAATGATAAAATTGGATAGGTGAATTCCCAATAAACTTATTATGTTAAAAAAAAAAAAAAAAAGAACCTTTCCGTCATCATTAATTTTTATTATTAATATTATTAATTTAATTAAAATTTTGTTTAACTAATAATTTTTAACAACATAATTTGCCATTGTTTTTAATTATTAACAAGAATATAGTATAATAAATAATAAATTAACGATTATTAATTTACATTAATATTATATTGTCTTGATAGTTTTAAATAATATTTTCTAGGTAATGTAATCTATTGTTATTATCTTCTAATTAATAGAAACATATTTGAAGTAAAATAATATATGATTCTTATTTATGTTTATAATATCATTAATTATGCGAGCACCAATAATTATAATTTATTTTATTATGGACAATATTCTACCATAATAAATAATAAAATAGTATACATTTATTAATTTACATTATTGTGGTGTCCTCTATTAGTCAAAGTTATAGTTTCAATTAATATTTTATAGTTAACATGATTCATCATTATTAATTTTTATTCTATTAATATTTTTTCTTGTGTGTAAATATATGTAAATGAAGAAATAAATGAATATGAAAAGATCAAGAACATATTTAGGAGGGAGGGTGAGGGAGTTGGAGAGAGATAGAGGAGGGGAAAATCAGGGACAGCCATTGACCAAAACGCCCAAAAGATGCTTAGAAGTCTCACAGGCTTCAAATGCCACAGGCCACAGGCCCTCTGTGCTCGCTCTCTTTGACTTCCATTTCCAGCCGACCAAGTAATCGATTGGATTGGTATCTCTCTCTCTCTCTCTCTTTCTCTGCGCGTTGAAATATCAACATAGTTATTTTTTATTTTTAAATTAACTCTAATTTTATATTTGAAAGTATGATTGTGAGCCTTGAGTTTGAAATAAAATTAATTTTAGGTTACTTTTTGTTCTAATTCATACAAATTCAAATGTAAAACCTAAAATCCGTACTCCAAAGAAAAGAATTATCTTGATTTGTGGTATTTTATATATCACTCCATATTTTTTTCTTTTATCTAAAAATTATAATTATATTATATCAAAGTGGATATGTACAAGTACATTTGGGAGACCAAGCTCCCATTCACGATCAGTCCAACCAAACTCAAAATACATCAAACATGCGCATACTCGGGGACTAGGAGGCCAACATAACTAGATCTCAATAACTATCAAAAGCTACTCACATACAGAGGGATGGATGTTTGTCATACACCAACCTATAGATGTGAGTTTGAATAACTTTAAAAATAGCATTCAAATGGGTGACCACCGCTTCAAACTTCCTTTTCTTTCAAAAATGCCAAAGGCAGTACATTGTTGTGAGTAATCTAGCTTTCTTCGCTATCACTTGAATCCCAGTGCCTTTGGCCTCTTTATAAAGCCATTTTAAGCTCGCCTTGATTGTTGACATCCTTCGGGTTATTCCCAGCTAGTCCTTAATTTGCTTCCAAACATTAGCATACACACTGCAACTAACAATAGATGGTCAATTGTTTCTAGTTTCACGCCACAGAAAACACAACCTTTGTCAAACCCCTCCCCACAATACGTATCACATGTAAGCAGCTTCCCCACCGTAGTCAGCAACAAGATGGAAGAATGTTCTGGAGGACTATTCTTCCATACCAGGTTGTGCCAAAGAACTTTGTTACCCTTAGTTCTCCAAAATTGATAAGCATCCGGGCACTTAAATATCCCCTCTGTATCCCATTGCTTCAATTGTATATTTTCTTTGTTGCAATCACCACATTGGACAAGTAGTAGGTCTCTAGTCTCAACCAGCTTCTTGAAGAGGGGAAAGTCATCATGCTTAAATGAGGCCCTCCCATATACTGCCTCCTTTAAGATAGGCATGACTCACCCATTTTGACTAGAGAGCATCCATTTTGCTATGTATATTCCAAAGGGTTTAGGTGAGTAGTGCTCTGTTCCAGCATTTAAGATCCATTACACCAAACCCCCCTCCCTTTTCGGCATGCAAACCTTCTTCCAAGCAACTAGTGGTCTTCTTCTCCCCCCCCCCCCTTATAAAAACATTCTACATAGCTTGATTACATGACCCAAGTCTGTAAAAGGGATAGGGAAAGTGGAGAGCCAAAAACATTCAACTCCCTGGATCACTTAATTGATGAGCTCAAGCTAACCAACATATAATAGAGTATGCCCCGGCTAGGACCCAATCAGACTAGCTATTTTGTTAATGAGAGGGGAATAGTGAGCTAAGTTAAGTCTTGTGGAGGCCAAGGGAATAACAAGATACCTAAAGGGAAACTCTCCTAAAGGAAAGCCTATTATAGTCTTTAAATATTCCAAATTGCAATTAGAAACACTTGCACAATTCTTTGTTTTTCTTATATGCGCTTCACATAAGTGACTTGACTGATAGGTAAGAATATCATCATAAAGGGTTGGTCAAGGGGATGGATTACTTAATCTACCAAATCAACTAGACTTCTTAATCTGCTAGGAAATAAAAGTCAGCACCCATCAAACACTCACTTTTTCCAATGTGGGACAAACTTCACGAGTGGATTTCTTAACAGAAGAAACTCAACACACTTTTATATTATGTTTATTTAAATTTATCTAGATAGTCTTTGAGAGCATAGATTTCAAACCTTTAATTTTAAGATGAATTTAGACAAATTTTAATACAATTTTGTATTACATCTTATCTAAATCCAATACAACTCCAAATCGAAGACCTCTCCAAATATAGGGTTAATCTAAATTCAAGATTTGAAATTTGTGCTTCCAAATATTTGTTACGATTATTATTGGTTTACGAAATGGCTACTCTTAAGAATAGATTGAAATATAATGAGAATGTAATTTATATCATTAAATACCCACTCCTAGCAATTTATGCACAAATTTGTCTTATTACGTCTAACATGGAATAGGAAAAACACATTATCATGGTAAAATTTGAGAATTTCATTCCTTGTTTATCTTTTGTTATGCGGTCATAAAAATTTTTATGTTTTTATTTGTTGTATAGAGATAACTCTTTTTTTTTTGTGTGTAAACTATGAAATTCTATTGTTTATGGCATGGCTTTTATACTTTGGATTTCAAAAACAAAGAAGGATGAAAAATATAAAGCACAACAGAGTCTCGTTGATGAGTGCCATGTGCTCGTCGACGAGTAGATCCCAAGAGCAGAAAAATCTCCGAGTTCTGGAGATACTGAGATTAGAAAATGGGCTTGTCGAAGAATGCCCTATTCTCGTCAATGAGTGTCCTTCTTTGAATCATCAATGAATACCCTTTACTCGTCGACGAGTGCAGCTAGGCTGCGAGCAGTTTTTTGAATTTTGAATTTGAACGTTGAGGTGATTGGGTAATTGGAGGGAAATCTCCGAGAAACTGTTATACATGTCATTCTAGGCATGTATTGAGTGTGTGTGATCATTTTGAGAAGTATATTGTATACTTTGAAATTTCCTTAGTGAAATTCTTGTGCCATTGCTTCTGTGGATGTAGGCTTTGCCGAACCACATAAATCTTGTTGTTGTTCATGTTGTTTATCATTCTATGGTTGTGTTTCATTTACTTATTGTATTTATTCCACTGTGCTTAGTATTTATCCCAACGATATCACTATAAATTGGTATAAGAGCAATGGTTGTTATGACATCAGGATTGTCTTCTGCAAGATTTGACATTGTCAAATTTGATGGAACCGGGAACTTTGGTTTATGACAGAGGAGAGTGAAAGATATTCTTGTGCAACAAGGAATGAGAAAGGAATTACTTGGTGTTCAATCGGATGGAATGGATGAGGCAACATGGGGAGAATTGCAAGAAAAGATTGCTTCTAAAATACGCTTGTGTTTGGCTGATGAAATACTCTATTGGGTAATGGAGAAGGATTCTCTTCTGCTATATGGCAAAAGTTAGAGAGTCGGTACATGTCCAAATCCCTCAATAATAAACTTTTTCTTAAGCAACGTTTGTATTGACTTAATATGGTTGAAGAATTAAACTTAGATCAACATATTAATGCCTTTAATCAAATTATTAGTGATTTGATGAGAGCTGATATTAAGGTTGATGAGGATGATAAAAATTTGATGTTGTTAAACTCTTTGTGTCCTTGAATCATACCTATGAAAATCTTATGACCACTCTTACGTGGGAGAAAAAACTCTTGATCTTGAAGAGGTAACAAGTGCTCTGCTAAATTTTCATTAAAGATTGAAGATATGTGATGAAGGAGAAGGAATTATGGTAAAGGGTAATAATGAGCGAGGCAAAGAAAAAGCCAAACATGGATCAAGTTAGAAATCTCGAAATCAATCCAAGAAGAAGAAAGAAATCCGATGTTATAAATGCGGTAAAAAGGGGCATGTGAAACCGGAGTGTCCGGATTAGAAGAAGGGAAATTCTAAGAAACTCGAGGGTGCTTCAAAATCTGTGAATATTGTTCAAGAAGGAAATTCAACGTGTAGTGATAGTGATTTTCTATCAGTTTCAGCAGGGTCAAAAATTCTAACGGACTCTTGGATACTTGACAGTTCTTATCACATGACTTTGAATAAGGAGTGGTTCAACACTCACATGTTAGTGAATTATGGATCAATTCTTTTGTGTAATGATGCTTCTTACAAGATCATTGGCATAGGAAATGTAAAGATAAAAATGTTTGATGGTGCGGTAAGAATGTTGTATGATGTAAGACATATACTAAAGTTGAGGAAGAGTTTGATATCATTCAGTACTTTGTATTGTAATGACTTTAATTACAAGTCCAAAGGTGGATTTATGATGCTATGGAAAGGTAATATGACTGTAATGAAAGGGCAGAAACTAGATGGGAATATCTACATATTGCAAGGAACTACCATTGTAGGTGGAGTTACAGCCGTAGATGCGGAATTAGATGAGACCGTTTTGTGGCATATGCGCCTTGGCCATATAGGGGAACATGCCATGAAGGAACTACACAAGTGGAAACTCTTGAAGGGTTTGAAATCATGTCAGCTGGAATTTTGTAGGATTTTTGTTCTTGGAAAACAGAATAGGGCAAAGTTTAGATCAGCTATACATAAGACAAAGGATATTCTTGATTATGTGCATTCAGAAGCTTGGGGCCCAGTTAGAGTTGCATCAAAGGGTGAACATGTGTATTATGTGAGTTTCATTTATGGTTACTCACAAAAGGTCTGGCTTTACTTCATGTGCCACAAATCAAATACGTTTGCCAAGTTTAAGATTTGGAAGGCTGAAGTGGAAAACCTGACAGAAAGGAGAATCAAATACTTAAGGTTGGATAATGGGATCGAGTACGCTGATTCTTGATTTATGGAGTTTTTCGTGGAGTAGGGCATCAAGAGACACTTTACAGTTCGACGGACACTTCAGCAAAATTGTGTGGCAGAATGAATGAACCAGACTCTTTTGAAAGGGCTCGGTGTCTCATATAAAATGCAGGGCTAGCGAAGAACTTCTAGGCCGAGGCAGTGAGTATGACTTGTTTTATGATAAATCGATCACCAAGGGCATCACTAGAGGGTAAAGTGGCATAAGAGGTTTGGATGAGAAATGCAGTAGACTACTCCGGATGGAAGGTATTCGGGTGTCCAGTCTATGTTTACGTATCTAGTGAGGAGAGGTCTAAGCTTAACCCAAAGTCTCGTCGTTGCATTTTTTTGGGATATCCAGAGGGTGTGAATGGGTACAAGCTATGAGACCCAGTGGCAAACAAGGTGGTGGTTAGTAGGGATGTAATCTTTGATGAGAAGGTTATGGTGAAACATACTCAAGAGAGTGATGAATAGAAATAGGAGCCAGAAAGCTGGAGCAGTGATGAACATGTTGTGCAGGTAGAGTTAGAAGCTCAAGACAATAGAAATGATCGTGGTCCTATGGTTGTAGGGAGTTCTAGCTTGGGAAACCAGCAAGTCGATGATATTCCTATACGGAGATCCAAATGCACCAATAGGCCTCCATCAAGGTATGGATTTGAAGAGTTAGTATTTTATGCTTTTTTTACTAGTTGCAATGATCCAACTACATTTCAAGAGGTAGTGCACGACTAGGAGAAAGATAGGTGGATGGGTGTGATGATTGAGGAGATGGAATCACTTCATAAGAACCAAACTTGAGATTTTTTGGAACTTCTAGATGGGAAGAGACGGATGAGCTGCAAATGGGTTTACAAGAAGAAGGAGGCAATTTGAAAAAAGGAAGGAGAGAAATTCAAGGCATGGTTGGTGGCAAAAAGATACTCATAGAAGAAGGGGATAGATTATGATGAAATCTTTTCTCTAGTGGTCCAACATACTTCTATCAGAATGGTATTGGGGTTGGTAGCCCATTATGATCTTCATTTGGAACAAATGGACATGAAGACGGTGTTTCTTTGCGGTGACTTGGAGGAACAAATCTACATGGTACAGCCGGAAGGATTCATTGAACCAGGAAAAGAAAATTTAGTTTGCAAGTTGAAGAAATCTCTTTATGGACTGAAACTGTCTCCAAGACAATGGTATAAATAGTTTGATTCCTACATAATCAAGATCTACTACAAAAGGTGTGAGTATGACTTTTACATAATGTGAACAAACTTGATGATGACTCCCTTATTTTCTTGTTATTGTACATCGATGATAGTTGATAGCTGCAAAGGATTTAACTAAGGTGAATTAGTTAAAGGACCTGTTGTATAAGGAATTTGACATTAAGGATCTTGGCTCAGCCAATAAAATACTTGGGATGGAGATTCATAGAGACAGTAATGTGGGGAGATTATGACTATCTCAAGGTGGTTATGTGCATAAGGTGTTGGAGAGGTTTAGCATGACTGATGCAAGACCTATGAGTACACCTCTAGCGAATCATTTTATGTTGTCTACTGCAGATTGTCCAAGTATGGATGAGGAAATCCAGGACATGTCGAAGGTCCCCTATGCTAGTGCCATGGGAAGTTTAATGTATGTCATGGTGTGTTTGGGGCAAAATTTGGCTCATGCTGTGAACGTAGTAAGTAAGTTTCTCTTTAATCCAGAACGGAAGTATTAGGAAGCCATCAAATGGATACTCAGATACTTACAGGGTACATTGGGATATGGCATCAAGTTGTGCAAGCAACAGGGTTATCCTTCAGTTATGGGGTTTGTAGATACTGATTATGCTGGAGATATGGATGATAGGAGGTCTACAACGAGATATGTATTTACCCTTGTAGGAGGATTGGTATGTTGGAGATCCATGGTACAATCTCTGGTAGCATTATCCATGACTGAGGTAGAATATATAGTAGTTGTCGAAACTACAAAGGAAGCCTTATGGCTTACCAATTTAGTTAGAGAGTTAGGGTTAAAGTAAGATGGAGTAGTGCTGCATTGTGATAGTTAGAGTGTCATTTACTTGGTGAAGAATCAAATATACCATGCTAGAACCAAGCACATTGATGTGAGGTTCCACAAGGTTCGGAAATTGATTGTTTCAGGTGAACTTATGTTGGAAAAAGTTCACACGTCTAAAAATGCAGTGGATATTTTGACAAAATCAATTGCTTCTGAGAAGTTCAAGTATTGCTTGGACTTACTCCATGTCTTCAACTAATAGAAGGGAGACAACCCAACTAAGTGGTTCAAGTTCATGGTGGAGTAATTAGATATGTTTTTCGGGATTCTCCTAAGGGGCGTATAATCGCCAAGGTGGAGATTGTTGTTTATGGTGTGACTTTTATACTTTGGATTTCATAAACAAGGAAGGAAGAAAAACATAAAGGGGCAGCACAGCAGGGTCTTGTCGACGGGTGCCCTGTGCTCGTCAATGAGTAGATCTTGAGAGTAGAAAAATCTCAAAGTTTTGGAGATACTGAGAGTAGAAAATGGGCTCGTCAACGAATGCTTTGCTCTTGTTGATGAGTGTCCTTCTATGAATCATCGACGAATACCTTGTACTTGTCAATGAGTGCACCTGTGTTGTGAGCAGTTTTTTGAATTTTGAATTTGAACATTGAGGTGGTTGGGTAATTGGAGGGAAACCTCAGAGAGACTGTTATATATGTCATTCTGGGCATGTATTGAGTGTGTGTGATCATTTTAAGAAGTGTATTGTGTACTTTGAGATTTCCTTAGTGAAATTCTTGTGCCATTGCTTCCGTGAATGCAGGCTTTGCGAAACCACATAAATCTTGTTGTTGTTCTTATTGTTTATCATTCTCTGGTTGTGTTTCATTTACTTGTTGTATTTATTCTATGCTTAGTATTTATCCCAACCATATCACTACAAATTCTTCTATTATAACTACTTTATTTTTCATAATAAACCTTTGGTGAACCAAAGTATGATCGACATAGAACAATCAATCAACACAAAACCAATCCTCCCTTCGACACACATTGAGGAGAAACACAAATTTACTTGAAAAATCCTTCAATGTGAAGGGAAAAAACTATAGATTGACGTACAATTTCAATATTCAATTAACATAATAGTCAGATTACAACGCGTCTTCCCTAGCAAAAATTAGAGGCATACGTCAACCATAAATCATTGAGAATAAGTTCTTAGCGCCTGATAAGTGGATAATTATGTTGTTTTTAATACTCTTAATATAGTAGGTTAAGTGAACTTTATTTGGTAAAAAAAGGGTATTAATTTGACAATGTGATTAATTGTTTTTCTGGCATGTGAAATGATATTTTTTTACCCCTAATTAAATTCAAATGGGCTCATGTTGTTTATGGTGTTCCAAGATTGATCATGTCTTAGAGTCTGGAAAGAAAATTTCACAAAGGAGATGAAGAAATTGAAATGCAAACTGTTAGAGGAATAACAGAGATGCGATTATTATGGGATGAGGAGACACAACAGGCAGTTCTGGGCATGAACAATGTTAAGCAAAATAGTGCTGGGACCCAAGAGAAGTAAGCTGGGGTTTATGGCAAAATAGTGGGGTTTCTTGGAAAAAAAAATAACAAAAAAAAAAAAAAAATAACGCATGCAGTGTGTGGGATGTGAGGGTAGTGTGTTGGGAATTAAACACAACAGTCGGGGCCAAACACATGGGGCCCGAAGTCATGCAGCAATGTTGTGTGTGAACTGTGCTAGGATGTCACGCCCTAATCTCGAAAATGGGACCCGGGGTGAATTTAAGTAACCTAACCTGTCTTTGTATCAATTTAAACATACATTATACAATACCAAAAAGAGGGTTCGACCCCGTGGTGTACACGGTTGCCCTATATACATACACATACCAATCCATACTCATCAGATACGCAGTAGAATACGGTCTTTTATACATAAACAAGATCATACCAGAGTCTATACAAACTAGGACATACATTCCCAAAATTACAACACATATCCCAAGTGTCTACAAAACTATCTTGACAACCTGGATACCAAAACTCGTACCCAAAAGGTACTAACAATAGCTACGACACCCCTTGCTTCTGGACGCTAGGGTGCTACTTACCGCTACCTGAAGGACCTGAAAAACATTGTACGTATGTTTGGGATGAGACACCTCTCAGTAAGGAAGAAAATAGTTTATATCAGTGTGTGGCATACGAGTGTCATTTTGCATACTTCATAACACTATACATACGATACAGTTTGGAACAATTCGTACAGTTTCATACAATTCCATACAGTTCCAGCGTTTTCACAAAACCATTCCAGTTCATACGATACCCAAAACATACAAACATACATACATACATACATATATACATATATACATACAGTCAGTGTCGTCACACTAGTTCGCAACTACACAAGGTCACCTTGTCTCACAACGATTACATTGCTACATACGCAACTACGCTGCGACGCCCAAGGCTCAATAGTGATTACATTGCTCTATACGCAACTACACAAGGTCACCTAGTCTCACATCGATTACATTGCTACATACGCAACTACAATGCGACGACTCAGGCCCAATAGTGATTACATTGCTCCATACATAACTACACAAGGTCACCTAGTCTCACAGCGATTACATTGCTACACACGCAACTACAAAACGACGACTCAGGCCCACAGTGATTACATTGCCATATATGCAACTACACAAGGTCACCTAGTCTTACCACGATTACATTGCCACATGCACAACTACGCTGCGACTACCTAGGCCCACAGTGATTACATTGCTACATACGTTGTAGAACACACCCTTCGGTGACCAGCCGGAACATACTGGTGATATTTCACACCCCAGATATAGAGTCGGCCTCTCTTGCCCATGGTAGTTAACCGATACATGGTTGTTTTAAAAATCCTTAGAATCATTTTGGAACTCACGTTCCTATACATTTCAGCGTACGGTAATAAGCCGCCATATAGCTATTTTACAAATACCTGGAACAAATACATACATCCATACATACCATACTTATTTGGTTTACGACAAATCATATCAATTACAATTTCAAGTATATAGTTTATGCAAATATGGATTACGGTCACCTCAATAGTACAATTTTAACATATCCAACAGTTTCCAAAACCAAGTAGAGATGATACCCGAAATCCCCAATTTTTCCAGAAAACTGTAACCCAAAAATCCCATATTTTTACCCGATAGATTTTCCCAAATAAGTAGCCAAAACATACATACGATCGTAGCCTACAAGCTTATCGATCCTGATTTTGAAAATGAACTGATATAAAAAGAATCCCCTTACTTTAACCCGAATTCCAACTACGAACTTTACGGTCCCCAAAACTACAAACTGAGACTCCAAAACCTACAAACCACATTACAATACATGCTTACAATCCATACTACTACACATATACCGAATCAAAAATGAAAACCGAGCCTTACCTTGATTTTAGCCCAAAACCCGAAATCCTCCGGAACGAGATTTCGATCCGCTAGAAATGTAGAGAATCCTTCACTGATCCTCGTAGTAACATTGGATTTGTGATTTAGGCAACAAACGGCGAAGAAACCAAGGAGAGAGAGAGAGAGCTTCGAACTCTAGAGAGAGAGAGAGAGGATTTCTAAAACTTAGCAATGAAGCAAGCCAAAAATATCTTTCATAAGCCTTTGACCCAAAGGGATTCATCGACGAATTGAGGTCCTGATCAACAAATTCTTCACTAGCCTCATCGATGAATTGGCAACCTCGTCAACGAGCCAGATATTTGAAATTTTTCTGGCCTCTCGTTATTCACTTGTTGACGAGCTTCTGAATTTTG
The DNA here is from genome assembly GCF_029873635.1 of Malania oleifera. Classification (NCBI taxonomy): domain Eukaryota; kingdom Viridiplantae; phylum Streptophyta; class Magnoliopsida; order Santalales; family Ximeniaceae; genus Malania; species Malania oleifera. The sequence continues at coordinate 53,901,950 of NC_080428.1, forward strand.
TCAACGAGGAGCCTTCAGCCTTTGTCAATGAATTATGGTCTCGTTGATGAATTCTGTGCAAATTCCATTTTTACCCCTCTTTTACATACTTAACCCCTATATCATGGTTCAGGTTCTTACAACCTCCCCTCCTTACAAAAATTTCGTCCTCAAAATTTGCCATCTCTCATTCACATACTCATACATACCATCAAACACATATGTACCACTCTAGAGCAAAACTGGCAGCCACTACAGCGTAGCCCCATCACAATCCATATATACCTACTCTAAAGAATACGGTGGCCATTTAAACGCAGCCCCATAACGATACATACATACATACTCTAGAGAATACGACGACCATTTATACGCAGCCCTGTTACAATACATACATACATTTCCTCTCTTATGGCAAAGGAATACCGTGGTTACATACATACATGGTCTCGGGAGCTTATAATACCACAAGACTCTCCTGGAGACTAACGACTAAATACAATACGATAATAGAGGTTTACATACATACTTACATACATACATACTCCTACCACCCTGCTATCTAAGTACTACTTAAAATAACTGCGGATACTTCTGGCGTATTTCCATTTCCTGTTCCCAAGAAGCTTCCTCAACCTCGTGGTTTCACCACAATACCTTCACGAACGGTATTTCTTTGGTAAGAAGCTTCTGAACTTTATGGTCCAGAACCTGAATAGGTATTTCCTTATGCGTTAAAGTATCTTCAATTTCCATCTCACCATAACTGATAACATGAGATGGATTCAATACGTACCTTCTCAGCATGGATACGTGAAACACATCGTGGACCCTCAAGAGTGCTGGGGGTAGTGCAACTCTGTAGGCTATTGGACCCACTTGCTCAATGACCTCGAATGGTCCGATATACCTCAGGCTCAACTTGCCCTTCCTTCCGAATCTCATCACTCCCTTCATTGGAGCGATTCTAAGGAATACCTTACCCCCTACCTCGAACTCTAACTCATGGCAGCGAACATCCGCATAACTCTTATGCTGACTCTGAGCCGTTCTAATCCTCTACTGGATCAAACCTACCTTCTCAGACGCATGTTGTACAAGTTCATGTCCTAAAACCTAACGTTCACCGACCTCATCCTAATACAAAGGAGATCGACACCTTCGACCATACAAAGCCTCGAACGGTGCCATCCTTATACTAGCCTAGAAGCTATTATTATAGGCAAACTCCACTAGTGGCAGAAACTTAATCCAACTACCATCGAAGTACAATACACAAGCCCGTAACATATCCTCCAAGATCTGTATTGTCCTCTCCGACTATCTATCAGTCTGGGGGTGGAATGTTGTATTGAAAGTAAGCTTCGTCCCCAATGCTTCCTGTAAACTCTTCCAAAATCAAGAAGTAAACCTCGGTTCTCAATCTGAAACAATGGACACCGGAACTTCGTGCATTCTTACTATCTCATGCACATATAGGTTTTCTAATCTACTCAAAGGGTAGCTAACCTTCATAGGTACAAAGTGAGCAGATTTCGTCAACCTGTCCACAATTACCCAAATAGCATTCTGCCCATGAAGTGTTGGCTATAATCCAGAAACAAAGTCCATGAAAATATGTTCCCATTTCCATACCGGAATAGGTAAAGGCTGCAACAGCCCTGCCGGCCTCTGATGTTCAGCCTTCACCCGCTGACACGTCAGACACTGCTCCACAAATTGAGCATTATCCCTTTTCATACCACTCCACCAGAAGGATTCGTGCAAATCTCGATACATCTTCGTACTACCCGGATGTACCGTATACAAAAAATGATGAGCTTCTTCCAAAATCGTCCTTCTGATTCCATCGTCATTTGGAACACACAGTTTGGTCCCAAACCTCAACACACATTTGTCAGAGATGTTAAAATCTTCAGTAAAACCCTGCTGCACTTTCCCCACAATCTCAGCTAACTCCGCATCATTAGCCTGTGCGGCTTTAATACGCTCAAAAAAAGTCGGCTGGATTACTAAGCTAGCAACAAAAGCTTGATGATCCCTAGACACCAACTCCATGCCAAGGCTTTCCAGATCTTGTCTGACATAATGCTGAGCTACAACGGCAGTTACTGCTGCATGCTCTGACTTCCGACTCAACGCATCTGCTACCACATTAGCCTTCCCTGGGTGATAACTGATCATATAATTGTAGTCCTTAATCAACTTTAGCCACCGCCTTTGTCTTATATTCATCTCCTTCTACGTGAAAAAGCACCTAAGGCTTTTGTAGTCAGTGAAAATCTCACACTGAACACCGTATAGGTAGTGTCGCCAGATCTTCAAGGCATAAACAACAGCAGCTAACTCTAAATCATGCGTAGGATAATTCTTCTCATACTTCTTAAGTTGTCGAGAAGAATAAGCCACCACCTTACCCTATTGCATAAGCACACATCCCAAACCCTTCACGGACGCGTCGCTATAAATCACAAAACTCCCATTCCCTGAAGGAATAGTCAATACTAGAGCAGTAACCAGCCGATGCTTCAACTTGAGAAAACATTGCTTAGTATCACTTGTCCAGTAAAACTTTACTCCCTTCTTAGACAATCGTGTTAGAAGTCCAGACAATTTCGGGAAACCCTCTACGAACTGACGATAGTAACCCGCCATTCGTAGAAAACTCCGAACCTCCTGCACACTCTTCGGTCTAACCCAGTTGACCACATCTTCAATCTTTCTAGGATCAACAGAGATACCACCCCTAGACATCACTTGGCCTAAGAACGCAACCTGATTGAACCATAACTCACACTTCTTCAGCTTAGCATACAACTTCTTCTCCCGCAGAATCTGTAGTACCAACCTCAAATGGTACTCATGCTCTTCCGAACTCTTCGAGTATACCAGAATATCGTCAATAAATACCACTACGAATCGATCTAAGTACTCATGGAAAACCCTGTTCATCAGATCCATAAACACTGCCGGCGCATTGGTTAACCCAAACAGCATAACCAAGAATTCATAGTGGCCGTATCTGGTTCAGAAAGCGTTCTTTGCTACATCCTCAGATCTAACCCTCACCTGATGATACCCTGACCATAGGTCGATTTTCGAAAAGACCTGAGTTCCCTGCAGTTGGTCAAAAAGATCATCTATACGAGGCAAAGGGTAACGGTTCTTCACCGTCACTTTGTTGATCTCACGGTAGTCGATGCACATACCATCGATCCATCCTTCTTCTTCACAAACAATACTGGAGCTCCCTAGGGCGAAACACTAAGTCGAATAAATCCTCTGTCCAGTAATTCCTACAGCTGCTCCTTCAATTCTCTAAGTTCTACTAGAGCCATCCGGTACAGAGCTTTAGAGATCGGTGCCTCACCAGGCAGCAACTCTATCGTAAACTCCACCTCACGGTCTGGAGGTAAACTAGGTAAATCCTCTGGAAATACATCCAAAAACTCATTGACCACCCGAATATCCTCGAGTCTCAAATCATTCCACGGTGGTTCCTTCACACAAGTTAGGTACCCCTGACATTCGTCCAAGAGTAGCCTCCTCGCCTGTAGTGCCGACAAGATCTATGGCACTGGATGCACACATGATCCTACAAACTCATAATCCTACTTCCCAGGAGGTCTGAACACTACTACCTTCTTCCGACAGTCAATCACTGCATAACTGGAAAACAACCAATCCATTCCCAGTATGACGTCGAAACCCGACATGTCGTATACCACAAGATTCGCCGGTAGTAGTCTCTCCTCAATCACAACTTGGCAGTTTCCTAACATCTTACTACAAATCGTTACACTCCCAGTCGGCGTAGTCATAGACAACATTTCATTCATCACACAAGTTTCCACCCCACACAACTTCACAAAACTAGCAATTATGAATGAATGAGTTGCCCCTGAATCAAATAAAACAATAACTCTATTCGAAAGCAATAACATGGTACCTGTCACCATGTTCCTGAAGTTTTCCACATCTACTGGAGTAAGTGAATATATTCTCACCGGAGCCGTGGTTGTCTGGTAGTTCCCTTGAGGCAACTGATTACTCCCATGGTTCTGGCTCTATGCAGGCATAATCCTCCTCTGTTCCTGACAACTCTTTGCCATGTGGCCTGACTTGCCACAGTTGTAGAAAACACCCCAGAATGGCCAACACTTGCCATCGTGCCATTTATGGCACTTGGCGCATGGTGCGGAGGATGGATCCCCCTGAGAACTCAGCCATTCGGTGTTCCGCCGATAACCAGAGCTGTAATTCTTCTTCTTTTTCCACTGACTCTGTCGAGGACCACTCTGAGGACCAAAAGATACTGGCCTCTTCCCCTGAACCTGCACTACCTCATCTCCCCGAAGGTTAGTCTCAACTATGGTGGCTTTATCCACCAGGATAGAGAACTCACAGATTTGCAGCATCCCCACAAGACGACGGATGTCTTTCGTCAGACCCCTCTCGAACCTTCGAACCTTCGAGCCTTCTCGTGCTCATTTGGAACCAAGTATGGCGTAAATCGAGACAACTCAATAAATCTGGCAGCATACTTCTGCACCGTCAAAGTTCCCTGCGCCAGGCCTGAAAACTCATCGACCTTTGCATCTCGAGTGGAGACCAAAAAGTATCTCTCGAAAAATACCTCCTTGAAGCGGCCCCACGTCATACCAGATGGACCAGCTCTTTGCCTCTCTAGCAGGCTCACTGCTGTCCACCATCGCCCTGCCTCCCCAATCAACTGGAAAGTAGCGTACAAGACCTTCTGTTTCTCTGTGCAGTGGAGGACTTCCAGAATCCTCTCGGTCTTCTTGACCCAGTCCTCCGCTACTATCGGATCAGGTCCTCCCATAAATGTCAGAGGGTCCATGCGTGTGAACCTCTCGATGGTACATGCTGCATCAGTAGGAGAGCTCTCACGTCTCCTCACACTCCGCCCAATCTCTCGGATCACCTGTCTCGCCAAACCACGAGACACATAAGGAGACTCATCACTTGCCATCTCCACGGAGCCACTCTCCAAGTTATTATCCTTGAGCTCCATTCTGAAAACAGAATAGGAATCAGTTAGAATTCCTATATCATACGCAGTTAACACAATCATAGACCCAATCATGTCAACTATTACTTTCAAAGGTCTAAGCCTATCCCGTCACATTGACACGAAAGTCATCAATGGTCTGCCCTGCCTTTACTGGAATCGTCATTCCAGGAAAAACACGGAATACCGCTGACACATCCCGATTTAGCAACAGCACAACCCTCGACGAACACTACCCCTACATCCTATACTATGGAATGTAAACATCAATACTCCTAACCAAGTCTACAAGACCTAACAACCTCGTTAGCTCTGATACCAAGCTATCATGCCTCGATCTTGGAAATGGGACCCGAGGTGAATTTAAGTAACCTAACTTGTCTCTATATCAATTTAAACATACATGATATAATACCAAAAAGAGGGTCCGACCCCGTGGGGTACACGGTTGCCCTATATACATACACATACCAATCCATACTCATCAGATACGCAGCGAAATGCGGTCTTTTATACATAAACAAGATCATACCAGAGTCTATACAAACTAGGACATACATTCCCAAAATTACAACATATATCCCAGGTGTCTACAAAACTATCCTGATAACCTGGATACAAAAACTCGTACCTAAAAGGTACTAGTAGTAGCTACGACACCCCTTGCTTCCGGACGCTAGGATGCTACTTACCGCTACTTGAAGGACCCGAAAAACATTGTACATATATTCAGGGTGAGACACCTCTCAATAAGGAAAAAAGCAATTTATATCAGTGTGTGACATACCAGTGTCATTTTGCATACTTCATAACACTATACATATGATATGGTTTGGAACAATTCGTATAGTTTTATACAATTCCATACAGTTCCATACAGTTCCAGCATTTTCACAAAACCATTCCAGTTCATACGATACCTAAAACATACATACATACATACGGTCAGTGTCGTCACACTAGTTCGCAACTACACAAGGTCACCTCGTCTCATAGCGATTACATTGCTACATACGCAACTACGGGGCAACGCCCGAGGCCCAATAGTGATTACACTGCTCCATATGCAACTACACAAGGTCACCTTGTCTCACATCGATTACATTGCTACATACGCAACTATACTACGACGAATCAGGCCCAATAGTGATTACATTGCTCCATACGCAACTACACAAGGTCACCTAGTTTCACAGCGATTACATTGCTACACACGCAACTACAAAACGATGACTCAGGCCCACAGTGATTACATTGCCACATATGTAACTACACAAGGTCACCCAGTCTCACCACGATTACATTGCCACATGCACAACTACGCTGCGATGACCTAGGCCCACAGTGATTACATTGCTACATACGGTGTAGAACACACCCTTCGGTGACCAGCCGGAACATACTGGTGATATTTCACACCCCGGATATAGAGCTGGCCACTCTCGCCCACGATAGTTAACCAATACATGGCTGTTTTACAAATCCCTGGAGTCATTTTGGAACTCACGTTCCTATACATTTCAACGTACGGTAATAAGCCGCCACATAATTGTTTTACAAATACCTGGAGCAAATACATACATCCATACATACCACACTAATTTGGTTTACGGAAAATCATATCAATTACAATTTCAAGTATACAATTTATGCAAATATGGATTACGGTCACCTTAATAGTACAATTTTAACATATCCAACAGTTTCCAAAACCAAGTAGAGATGATACCCGAAATCCCCAATTTTTCCCAAAAACTGTAACCCGAAAATCCCGTAATTTTACCTGATAGATTTTCCTAAATAAGTAGCCAAAACATACATATGATCGTAGCCTACAAGCTTATTGATCCTGATTTCAAAAATGAACTGATATAAACAAAATCCTCTTACCTTAACTTGAATTCCAACTACGAACTTTACGGTCCCTAAAACTATAAACCGAGACTCCAAAACCTACAAACCACAGTACAATACATGCTTACAATCCATACTACTACACATATACTGAATCAAAAATGAAAATCGAGCCTTACCTCGATTTTAGCCCGAAACCCGAAATCCTCCGGAATGAGATTCCGATCCGCTAGAAATGTAGAGAATCCTTCACTGATCCTTGCCATTAGTTCCTAAATGACTATTCTTTGAAAACATAAGTCCCTTCCCATATGAGGACTTCAAGTATCTCATTATTCGAGTTACTACGTCCATATGATCTTTGTTAGGATTATGCATGAATTGGCTAACTACACTTACAACATATGCAATGTTTGGATGAGTGATTATGCGCTTAAATTGCGTAATTATGTGTTTTAATTCATGCATTATGAATTATATTTTTTATTTAAATGTCTAATTACTCTCAATATTCTAACATTGTGTGTTATTTATAAAATTTGGATTTTATTGAGTAATTTATGAAATTTTGGTATTTTTTTATTGCAGGGCAACTATTGGAAGCTAAAAACTGACAGTACTTTATAATTTGTATGTGACTCTCTCACCTGACCTCTGATTCAGATGATTCATGATGATGTAGAAAGATAAGAAAACGCTATACAATTTTCATGTTTTGCATTTTGAGAAATACTGGCTGCATCAAGGTCGAAATCAGATGTGAAGTTACCATACGCTGTTTTATGGACTACTTTGACAATTCTCCGTAATCTAGGTGCAACTTTCTCGTCCAAGTTCCGACCGAGACGATTCAAAATTCTGGGGAGAGGTGAGAAAGATTTCTACTACTTTAGTTTTTTGAGTTTGAGAGTTACAGGCTGTAAGAGGGTCAAAATCGGGCTTGAAGGTGGAGGGCAGATCGGGTGCCTTTGAAAAAAGAAAAAGAAAAAAATAAATAAAAATAAAAAAATGTGAGATGTGACCCAGCTATGCAGTCAGGTCCTCTTGGTGAGTGCTGGGTGAGATGCACACGGATAGGAGGGGGAGAAAGGCAAAGAAAGGAAAGACACAAAGAAAAGTCAACAGAAAAAGGAAGATATTTGGGGAAAGAAGAGGAAAAAGTAAGGAGACAAACTTTGGTAGGGTTTCTTTGGGGGAGCCGGAGGGGGGGGGGGGGGGGAAGGTTTGAAGGTAGGGCAATAGGCGCTGGGGCTGAAGATTCGAGGCCGCACCACATAGGGGAAAAAGATAATTTTTTTTTTTTTTTGTGTGAGACACACAGGGGAGGCTGCAAAAAAAAAAAAAAAAAAGGATTGAGGGTTGGAATTCTTTTGGAGGTGCACGAATTGGAGGCTGAATAGGGGTGCAGCAGTAGCAGCTCCTTGGAGATATTTTTTTGTTACTTTTGGAGGTGATGCGAAGACACACACACACGACTAGCAAAGGAGAGGTGGTGGCGTGCAACAAATTAAAATCTTTTCAGAATTGGCAGGCGGCGAGCGACGGCGGTGCTGCGAGTGTTGATTTTTCCTTTACTCTCCAAATAAAATAAAATATAGTGAAATCTTTATTGTTGGATTTAATTTTCATAATGAACTAATTTTTTGTATTCTAGGAAAACGATGTAGCCCGGTTTTAAACTATGATTGCTCGTTGATGCTAATCTGAAGTAGTTTTCCTTTATGTTTGTTTGAGTTATTCTACATTTAATGCTTTTAATTAACTAGTCATCAATTAAATGATTTTAGTCTTATGATTTGCTACCGAAAGGGGGGATTATAGGATAGATCTTGAATAATTCAGCGCAGCTAAATATAGATATCGAAAGACTTATATGAACCTTCATAACATTAAAAATCGAGAGTCTTATTGCGTTGTTGTGTTATTAATTTGCATAATCTTATGTTAAATAATAAACAAGAATAGGTTCTGATTGGCTATCGAAAGAGGCTTTTGAAAAAATTAAAAATTTTCTAACAAACAAAGAACACGAATTCGAATTGGCTAGATGAGTAAAGTATAGTGAAAAATTAGGTGAAATCGATTTCCTAAAAGTTTTCACCATCAGTAATTTGATAAGCGGCATCCAATTTTAAATTCTCTTGAATAGTTTATTTAAAGTAGCTTTGTTTAAATTTTGCAGTCTAAAATTATTAATTTTTCTAAATAAAATCAAGGTTAGTATAAAGTCGGTACTTGGTAAAATTAAGACATCAATCCCTAAGGACAATACTCTACACATCATTATATTATAAAACTACGATACTGTGCAGTTGCAGTTTGCACTGACCAAGTTTTTGACGTCGTTGCCGGGGATTGAGTTTTTCTTATTTTTGCCAATATCAATACAAAGTAATCTTGGTTTTAATTTAAAATTTTATTTTTATATTTTTATTTATTTATTTTTATTTTATTTTATTTTATTTTATTATTATTTTTTTCTGCATTTCTAGTATGTTTTTTTATGTTGGATGTGTAGTGCTAGAACACGTGTCATTATTCCTTTTGATTTGGAGATTGAAAGAATGCTTAGAGCACTAAGGAAAAAGAGGGTACTAGCCATGGAGAACGGACAAGATAATGGGCAGTCACGCGCCTTGAAGGATTATGTACGTCTAGTTGTGAAGGACAACTATTTGGGTATCAGATTCCAGTCCATTAAGGACAACAATTTTGAGTTCAAACCCGCATTAATCAGCATGGTGCAACAGGCCCAATTCAATGGATCACCACTTGATGATTCCAATATCCATTTGGCGATGTTTCTGAAGATTTGTGATACTGTGAAGATCAATGGTGTTACTGAAGACACCATTAGACTGAGATTATTCCCTTTCTCTTTGAGGGACAAAGCAAGAGGTTGGCTACAGTCTCTACAACCACGGAGTATCACTAGTTGGCAGGATATGGCTGAAACATTTCTGGCTAAATTCTTTCCACCTGCAAAAACAGCTCAACTCAGGAGTGAGATTGGTCAATTCAAGCAACATGATTTTGAATCACTTTATGAAGCATGGGAAAGGTATAAAGATTTGATTCGATGCTGCCCACAACATGGATTGTTGGATTGGTTGCAGATTCAGATGCTCTATAATGGATTAAACGGGCAAACTCGGACTTTAGTTGATGTTATGTCTGGGGAACTTTGATGTCAAAGACTCCTAAGGGTGCTACTGCTCTTTTGGAAGAAGTGACCTCAAATAACTATCAATGGCCAACTGAAAGAACTATGGCTAAGAAAGTTGCTGGAATTCATGAATCGGAGTCATTTGCTACACTTTCAGCTCAATTAGCTTCTCCATCCCATCACATTTCAGTTTTGACAACCCAGAGGATACCACAAGGTGCAGAATATGTGGCAGCCACAAGTAGGACAGATTTGAGCAATGGCACGAGTCAAGAACAGGTTCAATACATCAATAATCAGAACTACAATTATCGTGGTGATCCTTTGCCACAATATTATCATCCAGGGCTTCAAAATCTTGGGAATTTTTCTTATGAAAATACAAGGAATGTGTTGCAATGTGGCAGCCACAAGTAGGACAGATCTGAGCAATGAAGCGAGTTAAGAACAGGTTCAATACATCAACAATCGGAACTACAATTATTGTGGTGATCCTTTGCCACAATATTATCATCCAGGGCTTCGAAATCATGAGAATTTGTCTTATGAAAATACAAGGAATGTGTTGCAACCTCCTGCAAGATTTAATAGTCAACAAAGTGAGAAGAAGATTTCACTTGAGGATGCCATGATATCTTTTGTTGAGGAGACAAAAGCAAGGTTTAAAAATATAGATGCACAACTAAACAACATCGAGGCTCATTGCAACAATATGGGAGCCACTATGAAGAACCTCAAAATGCAAATTGGATAATTGGCCATGACTATAAATTCCCAACAGAGAGGAACTTTTCCTAGCAACACCAAAGTGAATCCTAAGGAACAATGCAAAACCATCACACTTAGGAGTGGAAGAGAAATTGAGAAGTCACTAGCAAAGGAAACCATGTCCACACTTACAACTGAAAATAATGACCGAAGCAAGAATAAAGGGAAAGAAGAGGAGATTGTGGATGATACACCAGGAGAGACTGACATGTCACCGACAATTTCATTTTCTGACAATTCTCCTATTCTCTCTACTCCACTTCCTTATCCTCAACGTTTTCAAAAGCAAAAATTAGATAAGAAATTTTCTAAGTTTTTGGATATTTTTAAGAAAATTTACATCAATATCCCTTTTGCAGATGCTTTGGAACAAATGTCAAACTATGTCAAATTCCTGAAAGACATCATTTCAAAGAAAAGAAGGTTGAAGGAGTTCGAAACAGTGAAGCTTATTGAGGAGTGTAGTGTTATTCTTCAAAATAAATTACCTCAAAAATTAAAAGATTCAGGGAGTTTTACTTTGCCTTGCACTATTGGAAATTCATTTTTTGATAAAGTTTTATGTGATCTTGGTGCTAACATTAATCTTATGCCACTTTCTATTTGCAAGAAATTGGTACTTGGAGAGATGAAACAAACAACCATTTCTTTGCAACTAGCAGACCAATCCATCAAGTATCCACATAGAATCATAGAAGACATATTGGTAAAGGTGGATAAATTTATTTTTCTTGCTGATTTTGTGGTGTTAGATATGGAGGAAGACCAAGAAGTCCCACTAATTCTTGGCCAACCATTCTTGACCATTAGAAGAGCTTTAATTGATGTTCAAAAGGGCGAGTTAACATTGAGAGTGGACAAGGACGAGGCTATGTTCAACATCTACTAAGACATGAGATTCCCAGAAGATCCAAGCACTTGTTTTTGAGTAGATGTCATTCAGCAAGGTGTAGAAAAAAGTCTTTCAAAAAGATGTATCAGCTGATCACCTAGAACGATCCTTGCAGCAGATTACAACACCGTAGCATGTGTGGAGGCTAGAACCTATGGTAGCAAAGAAAGATTCTGTAATCTCTAAAGAAAATATGTAGCAACCTATATCTCCACAGTTGAAGCAATTCCTTGAGCATCTTCGCTATGCGTCCTCAGGTGATGCATATGAAAATGCAAAAATCTACAAAGAGCAAGTGAAGAAGTGGCATGAAAAATAGATTCTTAGGGATGAGTTTGCTCCAAGACAATAGGTTCTATTCTTCAACTCATGATTGAAACTCTTCTCTGGTAAGTTAAGGTCAAGATGGATAGGTCCTTATACAATTGACAAAGTTTTCCCTTTTGGAGTGATAAACTTGAAGGACAAGACATGTAATATATTCAGAGCGAATGGTCGGAGATTGAAGCACTATTATGGAGAACAAATGGAGAAGAACTGTGCATTTATTCCTCTTGGAGATCCTAGTTGATGAAGATTGAAATGTCTGTCTGGAGACTTTAAAACAAGTGCTTATGGGAGGCAACCCAAAGAGTTTTTCTTTTGTTTATTTCCTTTATCTTTATTACTTTATTTATTTATCTATACACTTTTGAATAATTTAGATTTTCGATGCAAGTTTATTTGGCATGAGTACAGAGCTAAAAATTTAATTCATCGGTAGATTCACCAATAAGTCAAGGAAGTTTCTTTCTTTTCTTCGATCTTTCTCATTTTTTAATAACATTGAAAAAAAATGTGTGAATATGGATGATTAGGCCATGTGTGACACTACTTATGCCCTTCATATACTTGCATATAACCTAGGAGTACACCCTTGGGTCATTTATGTGTAGTTTCTATTTATACGGCTAAACTAGGAATCATGACTCATTAATGGTTGATTGGTAGTTCAAATGCGTTAATCTGGTTATATAAACTATTGTATCTACATGGTATCTCTTGAGGCTAAAAAAAACACGTTCACGTGACTTATAGCACTTAGAGTTCCTTGTGAACACTGAGAGAGCGCCAGTGGCGATTGTAAGAACCCGAATCGTGATAGGAGGGTTTAATTAAAATAAGAGAGGGGTAAAAAGGTAATTAAATAGGCTTCATCGACGAAGCCAGAGTTCATCAACGAAGGCCTTATATTTCTCATCGACGAAGAGTAGGTGTTCTTCGACGAGGAGAAACTGAGAGGTATTGTGAAGTGCGACAAAATTCAGGGCTCGTCGACGAGGAGAAGCCAAGGGATTTCGAAAAATTAGAAATCTCAGGCTCGTCGATGAGGTCATGGTCTCATCGATGAGAAGACTATATGTCTCATCGAGGAGGACGCAATTCGTCGATGAGAACTGTTGAGTCAGGGGTGTTATAAATATTCATTTTCATTACTTCTTGGCTAAGAAATCTTATTTCCTCTCTCTATCTCTCTAGAAACTCTTCCTAGTTTCCATCTCTCTAGATTTCTTTGTCGTTCATTGTCTGATTTTATGATCTGAAGTTACCACAAGGATCGTGGAAGGATTCTTTACAAGTTCTACTTATCGGATTTTTGATTCGACTCTTTTTGGATTTTGGCATAAAATCGAGGTAAGACTTGATTTCTGATTCTGATCTGGTAGTTTTGCACAGAACAGTCTTGTAAGTATATTTTGTACTACGTTTTGTAGGTTTTGAGAAGTCGATTCACTGTTTAGGAGTCGTAGAGTTCGAGATTGGTCTTTTGAGGGGAAAGGTAAGGGAATACAGTTTATATTAGTTATTTTTTAAATTGAACTTGGTAGAACCGTGGTTCACGATTCTGTATGCATTTTGGTTACTTATTTGGGGGGGATCTAATGAGTAAAATTATAGGTTTTTCATGATTACAATTTTGGGAAAAAGGATGTATTGGGCTACATCCTTGGTTTTGTTGAAAATCGTATGTATATGATGATTTATACTGTGATATAAGGATGGTTATGCCTTAACTTGTTTAAAATGTATGTGTTTGGAAAACCATGATTTTAGATTACCAAATGGGTGTGGTTTGTTTGGTTCTATGAGCATGCATGGTTGTGTTTTGTTGAAATGCAATAGGAATTAGGTTCTAAATTATTCCAGGTACGAAAGAGTGTCCGGCTCTATATTCGAGGGCATGTGTTTATCACCTGGCATGTAGGCAAGAGTGTATGACTCTATATCCAAGGGCGTGATCCTATACCGGCTGATCACCGAAGGGTGTGGATCCACCAGTTAGCGCTGGTATGATGCCATGGGAGTCCGGGACTAGCCATGTGTCGGTGGCGCCGTGTATCATGGGTTGGCTACGGGTTAACGTCGGATATCGCGGACCGGCTTTGGGCCTAAGGGTGTGACGACACCGGGTAGATCATGGGTGTGCGTATGTGTGTGTGTGTGTGTGTGTGTGCTTGTATACACTCTATTGGAACTACATTATAAAAACACTGGAAATGCTTTTAACTGTGTATATTTTGCTATCATGATAACACTCAAATGTCACACACTAATGTAACCTATGTTTGCCTTATTGATATGTGTCTCACCCCTATTGTTCGTACATTTTTATAGGTCCTTCAAGTAACTGAAACTAGCGTCCTGGTGTTGGGAGTGTAGTGGTCGGTGTACTGCAGGTAGCGCTTGGGTAAGTGCTAAAGCTTGTGTTTTGTGGGTTGCTGTTTTGAGATATGTTGGACACCCAGTTGTATGTTGTATGATAGAGTCTTGTTTCTGCTCATGTATAGACTCTGATATGGTACCATGTATGTATTGAATGACCTTTTTCCACTACGTATATTCTATTATATTTGGATGTGTATAGGGTGCCTGGAAACCCCACGGGGTCAGACCCTCCTCCTTTTTACTGTATCTTTGGATGTTTTGTTGGATACAGGGACAGGTTAGGTTATATTCTCACCCCTAGGTCCCATTTTCGGGTTTAGGCCGTGACAACTTGGTATAAGAGCTAACCAAGTTCTTAGATCTTGTAGACTTGGTTAGGCTTAGCTATGAGTTCATACCAGAGTATAGGATGTTGGATATGGGTAGACTTGGTTGAGGGTTATTCCATTGCTAGACCGGGACTTGTCGGCAGTATTCCATGTTTTTCCTAGAATGACAATTTCAGTAAAAGGAGGGCAGACCATTGATGACTTTCGTGTCGGTGTGATAGGACAGACCTGAACCTAGCAGGGAGTAGTTAACATGATCGGGGATAGATAATTTTGTTAACTGTATGTCTGTACATGTTTTAAGGATACTAATAGATTCCCATTATGTTTCAGAATGGAGCCCAAGGATAATGACCTGGGAAGTGGCTCTGAGGAGATGGTGAGTGATGAGTCTCCTTCTGTGCCTCGAGGTTTGACGAGGCAGGTTTTGCGAGAGATCGGGTGGAGTGTGAGGAGACACAAACGCTCTCCTATTGTTGCGGGGTGCACCATTGAGAGATTCGAATGCATGCATCCTCCGACGTTCTCTAGGGGGGCATGACCCAACGATAGCAGAGGAATGGGTGGAAAATACTAAGACGATCTTGGAGGTCTTGCACTGCACGGATAGGCAACGAGTCCTCTATTCTACCTTCCAACTATCTGCAGAGGCGAGTCGTTGGTCGACTGTAGTGAATTTGCTGGAGAAGCAGAGGGGCGGTCCTGAGGTGATGTCGTGGAGCCATTTCAAGGAGGTGTTCTTTGACAGATACTTCCCAGCTTCTGTACGTGATGCTAAGGCGGATGAGTTTTTTGCTCTAACTTAGGGGAGTATGACGGTACAGGGGTATGTGGCTCGGTACATAGAGCTATCTTGCTTTGCACCGTGTTTAATCTTGAGCGAGTACGATAAAACTCGGAGATTTAAGAAGGGTCTGAGGAAGGATATCCGCAGGCTAGTGGGTATGTCTCAGATCCACGAGTTCTCGGTGTTAGTGGATAAAGTCACGGTGATTGAGACTGGTATCCGAGAGGATGAGGTGGATTAGGAATCGAGGAAAAGGACAATACCTTCTGGTTCTCAGTTGGGATCTTGTCAGGGATCGTGGAAGAAGAGGAACAAGGGCTCGAGTTACCATCAGAATACAGAGTGCCAAATTTCTTAAGGGAGCCAAACTAGTGATCATTGTACCAGATGCCACAGATGGCATGAGGGCGAGTGTCCGTCATTTGGGGGTAACTGCTACAATTGTGGCCAATCAGGTCACATGTTTCATGATTGTAATGCATCGAAGCGAGGCGTGCCTGCATCCAATGTGAACCAGGGGAGCAATCAGATACCTCGAGGAACCATTCAGGCGAATACAGCATTGACCAAAGTATACTCTCTTATTCTAGCGGATGCTAAGCATGCGAGGAACGTAGTGATAGGTACCTTATTATTGCTTTCAATTAATGCTTCTGTTTTGTTTGATTCGGGTGCAACCCATTCTTTTGTATCTATGAGCTTTGTTAAACAGTGTGGGGTTGATACCCAAGTCATGAACGAGGTGTTATATGTTACTACACCATCTAGGAGTATAACATTCTGTAGTAGGATGTTAGAAGACTGCCCAGTGGTAATTTAGGGAAGGCTGCTACCAACGAATCTTGTGGTATATGACATGTCGGGGTTCGATGTCATTCTGGGCATGAATTGGTTGTTCTCTAGTTATGTTGTAATCGACTGCCGTAGGAACGTAGTAGTTTTCAGACCTCCTGGGGAGCAGGAGTATGAGTTCGTGGGATTGTGTGTGCATTTAACGCCACAGATTCTATCAAAACTACAAGCGACGAGGGTACTATTGGATGGGTGTCAAGGGTACCTAGCTTATGTGAAGGAACCGTCATGGGATGAGTTGAGTCTCATGGATATTCGGGTAGTCAGCGAGTTCTCAAATGTGTTTCCAGATGATTTACCCAGTTTACCTCCGGATTGAGAGGTGGAGTTTGTGATAGAGTTGCTGCCTAGCAAGGCACCAATCTCTAAAGCTCTGTACTTGATGGCTCCAGTAGAACTTCAGGAGTTAAAAGAGCAGTTGCAAGAATTACTGGACAGGAGTTTCATTTGACCTAGTGTTTTGCCCTGGGGAGCTCCAGTATTGTTTGTGAAGAAAAAGGACGAGTCGATGCGGATGTGCATTGATTACCATAAGATTAACAAGGTAACTGTGAAGAATCGCTATCCTTTACCTCGTATTGATGATCTCTTTGAACAGTTGCAGGGGACACGAGTCTTTTCGAAGTTCGACTTGCGGTCAGGGTATCATCAGGTGAGGATCAAATCTGAGGATGCAGCAAAGACGGCTTTCCGAACCAGATATAGCCACTACAAGTTCTTAGTCATGCCTTTTGTGTTGACGAATGCTCCGGTGGTATTCATGGATCTGATGAACAGGGTTTTCCATGAGTACCTGGATCGGTTTGTGGTGGTATTCATTGACGATATTCTGGTATACTCGAGGAGTTCGGAAGAGCATGAAAATCATTTGAGATTAGTATTACAGAATTTGTGGGAGAAGAAGTTGTATACTAAACTAAAGAAGTGTGATTTTGGTTGAGTTAGATTGCATTCTTAGGCCATATGGTGACTGGTGACGGTATATCAGTTGATCCTAACAAAATTGAAGTTGTGGTCGACTAGGTAAGGCTGAAGAATGTGCAGGAGGTTCGGAGTTTTCTAGGATTGGCAAGTTACTATCGTCGATTCATGGAAGGTTTTTCCAAACTGTCTAAGCCTCTAACTCGATTGACCTAGAAGGGGTTGAAGTTTGAATGGACCAGTGCTTGCGATCAGTGCTTTTAGGAGTTGAAGCATCGGCTGATTATTGCTCTAGTTTTGACCATTCCTTCGGGGGATGGTGGGTTTGTGATTTACAGCGACGCGTCTCTGAAAGGTTTGGGATGTGTGCTTATGCAGCAGGGTAAGGTAGTAGCATATGCTTCTCGGCAATTGAAGAAATACGAGAAAAATTACCTTACACGTGATTTAGAGTTGGTTGTTGTGGTATATGTATTGAAGATTTGGAGACACTGTTTATATGGTGTGTAGTGTGAGATCTTCACAGATCATAAGAGCCTCATATATTTCTTCACGCAGAAGGAGTTGAATATGAGGCGGGGACGGTGGCTTGAGTTGATTAAGTACTACGATTGCACTATCAGCTATCACCCAGGAAAAGCTAACGTGGTGGCTGATGCGCTAAGTCGGAAGTCGGAACCTACGACTATGTCTACAGTTGTAGCTCATCATCACATCAGATAGGATTTGGAGAGCTCAGGCATAGAGTTTGTGTGTGGTGATCATCAGGATTTCCTTGTTAGTTTGGTGGTCAAGCCGACCCTGTTTAAGCGTATAAAAGTCGCGTAGGCTAGATTGGTGGAGGTTATGGAAAAGGTACAGCAAAGATTGGCTATGGATTTCAACATCCCTAAGGGAGGTGTGCTAAGGTTTGGGACCAGGTTATGTGTTTCGAACGACGATGAGATCAGAAGGATGATTTTGAAGGAAGCGCATCATTCATTATATATGGTACATCTTGGTAGTATAAAGATGTATTGTGATTTACGTGAGACCTTTTGGTGGTCTAGCATGAAGAGGTAGATTGCTCAATTCGTGGAGCAGTGTCTTACGTGTTAGTAAGTGAAAGCTGAACATCAAAGACTGGCAGGGCCATTGCAGCCTTTTCCTATTCTGGTGTGGAAATGGGAGCACATTTTTATGGATTTTGTTGCCGGATTGCCGCCAACACTTCACAGGCAGAATGCTATTTGGGTGATCGTGAACAATTTGGCGAAGTCTGCTCATTTCATACCTATGAAGGTTAGCTATCCTTTGAGTAGGCTAGTAGATACGTATGTGCATGAGATTGTGAGAATGCATGGAGTATCGGTGCCCATTATATATCGAGACCCGAAGTTTACTTCTCAATTCTGGACGAGCTTATAGGAGGCACTGGGGACGAAGCTTACTTTCAGTATAGCATTCCACCCCCAGACTGATGGATAGTCGGAGAGGACGATATAGATCTTGGAAGATATGTTGCGAGCTTGTGCGTTAGACTTCGGTGGTAGCTAGATACAGTTTATGCTACTGGTAGAGTTCGCTTATAATAATAGCTTCCAAGCTAGTATCGGGATGGCACCATTCAAGGCTTTGTATGGTCGAAGGTGTTGATCTCCTTTGTGTTGGGATGAGGTTGATGAACGTCAGGTGTTAGGACCTGAACTTATGTAGCAAGCGTCTGAGAAGGTGGGTTTGATCCGAGAGAGGATTAAATCAGCTAAGAGTCGGCAGAAGAGTTACGCAGATGTTTGCCGCCGTGAGTTAGAGTTCGAGGTGGGGGGTAAGGTATTTTTGAAAATTGCTTTTATGAAAGGGGTGATGAGATTTGGGAGCAAGGGCAAGCTAAGCCCAAGGTACATCTGACCATTCGAGGTTCTTGAGCGAGTGGGTTCGGTAGCCTACAGGATTGCACTACCCCCAGCACTCTCGAGGGTCCACAATATGTTTCACGTATCCATGTTGAGGAGATACGTGCTGGATCCATCACATGTTATCAGTTATGATGATTTGAAAATTGGGGATACTTTAGTGTATAAGGAGATACATGTTTAGGTTTTGGACCGTAAAGTTAAGAAGCTTTGTACTAAAGATATACCATTAGTGAAGGTCTTGTGGTGAAACCACGAGGTTGAGGAAGCTTCTTGGGAATTGGAAACAGAAATACGCCGAAAGTATCCGCAGTTGTTTTGAGTATGTGTACAACACCCTACTTTGGGTTGGGATAGGTGGTTAGTCGTCAAGAGTGTGGATTGTGAACTCTTGAGACAGTTTATGTTGTAACCACGATATTCCTCCGCCATAAGTGAGGGTATATATGTATGTGTTATGATGGAACTGAGATGTGGTAGTTGCTAGTTTTTCTTTAGATTTGAGTGTATGTGTGAGTGTTTGATTGTATGTATGAGCTTGTGAATAAGAGATGGAAAATTTCGAGGACAAAATTTTGGTAAAGAGAGGAGACCGTAAGAACCCGAACCATGATAGGTGGATTTAATTAAAATAAGAGAGGGGTAAAAAGGTAATTAAACAGGCTTCGTTGACGAAGCCAGAGTTCATCGACGAAGGCCTCATATTTCTCGTTGACAAGGAGCAGATGTTCATCGATGAGGAGAAACCGAGAGGTATTGTGAAGTGCGACAAAATTTAGGGCTCGTTGACAAGGACAAGCCAAGGGGTTTCGAAAAACCAAAAATCCTAGGCTCGTCGACGAGGTCATGGTCTCATCGATGAGAAGACTATAAGGTCTCGTGGATGAGGACACAATTCATCGACGAGAACTGCTGAGTCAAGGGCGCTATAAATATCCATTTTCATTACTTCTAAGCTAAGAAATCTTATTTTCTCTCTCTATCTCTCTAGAAACTCTTCCTATTTTCCATCTCTCTAGATTTCTTCTCCGTCCATTGTCTGATTTGACGATCCTAAATTACCATGAGGATCCTGGAAGGATTCTCTACAAGTTCTGCGGATTGGATTTTCGATTCGGCTCTTTTTGGGTTTTGGTGTAAAATTGAGGTAAGGCTCAGTTTTCAAGTCTAATCTTGTAGTTTTGTAGAGAATAGTCATGTGAGTATATTTTGTACTGCGTTTTGTAGGTTTTGAGAACTTGGTTTGCTGTTTAGGAGCCGTAGAGTTCAGGATTGGTCTTTTGGGGGGAAAGGTAAGGGAATAAAGTTTATATTGGTTATTTTTTAAATCAGACTTGGTAGAACTGTGGTTCATGGTCCTGTGTGCATTTTGGTTACTCATTTGGGGGGATCTAACGGGTAAAACTATGTGTTTTTCATGATTACAGTTTTGAGAAAAAGGGGATATTGGGCTGCATCGTTGGTTTTGTTGAAAATCATATGCATATGATGATTTATATTGTGCTATAAGGATGGCCATGCCTTGGCTTGTTTAAAATGTATGTGTTTGGAAAACCATGATTTTAGATTACCAAATGGATGTGGTTTGTTTGGTTATATAAGCATGCATGGTTGTGTTTTATTGAAATGTAGTAGGAACTAGGTTTCAAATTATTCCAAGTACAAAAGAGTGTCTGCTCTATATCTGAGGGCGTGTGTTTATCGCCTGCCATGTAAGCAAGAGTGTCCGACTCTATATCTGAGGGCATGAGCCTATACTAGCTGATCACCGAAGGGCGTGGATCCACCAGTTTGTGCCAGTACAATGCCATGGGAGTTTGGGACTAGTCATGTGTCGGTGGCGCCGTGTATAGCGGGTTGGCAACAGGTTAATGCCGGATATCACAGACCGGCTTCAAGCCGAAGGGTGTGATGACACCGGGTAGATCATGGGCGTGCGTATGCATGTGTGTGCATGTATGCACTGTACTGGAACTGTATTATGACAGCATTGGAAATGCTTTTAACTGTGTATATTTTGCTGTCATGATAACACTCAAATGTCACACACTAATGTAACCTGTGTTTGTCTTACTAAGGTGTGTCTCACCTCTACTATACGTACATTTTTACAGGTTCTTCGAGTAACCGAAACTAGCGTCCTTGTGTTGGGAGCGTAGTGGTCGGTGTCCTGCGAGTGGCGCTTGGGTAAGTGCTAGGACTTGTGTTTTTTGGGTTGCTGTTTTGAGATATGTTCGGCTCCCAGTTGTACTTTGTATGATAGAGCCTTGTTTCTGCTGTTGTATAGACTCTGGTATGGTACCATGTATGTATTGAATGACCTTTCTCCACTGTATATATTATGTTGTGTTTGGATATGTATAGGGTGCCTGGGAACCCCACGGGGTCGGTCCCTCCTCCTTTTTACTGTATCTTTGGATGTTTTGTTGGATACAGGGACAGATTAGGTTACATTCTTTCCCCTGGGTCCCATTTTTAGGGTTGGGGCGTGACAACAACTTTGACACCTTGTGAGGTACCAGTGAGCCATTTATCGTTCTTTTGAGTTTTTGACATCAACTCAGAGTTCATGAAACTCAACTTTCCCTATTTTTTTCTGGATATTATTTTTATACTAGTCTTGGTTTTTGAATTGCTAGCCTAGGGGTGATATCTAGTGAGGAGATAGAAACCTAGGTCTTGTAGCTTACTCAAGATGTGAAGGCTGAGCCACTGTAGAAATAAACTTATTTTATGGAATCTTGTTCGAGCTTAATGCATATGGGTGGTATGAAGACAATAAAAGAAGTGTTATGATTGTCCTAATTGACCATGAAAAGAAAGAAATTGAAAAATGAGCAGAAGAAATAAAAAGAGAAATAGAAATACCCTAGAAGAGGTGAAAGATTAACACCTGCTCCACACAACTACAACAAAATTCAGGGACACGACACATGTTCTCCATATATAAGGACTCTTCACCAGCCTAATGCCTCATATGTATTCATGCTTGGTTTGTGATTAAGTTGATCTAGGGTGGCCTTGGTTGGATATGGTGCGTAAGTGAGAAGATGTTAGGGTGAAGGACCCGACACCTCGTAAATAGGCTAGATCCTTTTCAGACTAGTACACTCTGTACATTTAGCGTTTGTTCCTTGCAGTATGTGGATGTATGATCATGACACTCCTCACATAGGACGAGTGAAACCATCATTTTTTAGTATTTTTTAGGGTATACCAGTTAGGCCAAGTCAAAGCTGTCGGTGACCACGAATCTGCTAGGTGTAACAAGTCATAAACATTACACAAGCTTCAAGACTTCACCTATTTATACTCAAGTTTATATGATTACATTAACTCTCAATTGTGATTTCTGGTTAATCTTATGTGAGTATAATGTGCTTAATGACTATATAATGATGAAACTTATATGAATGATTTATTTTGGAATTGCGTGAATTGGGTATAAATGAGTTTATGTATAATTTGGTTATATTCCTGTATGTAAAAGGGTATGGTTGTGTTGTATGTACATTCATTCAATGAAATTGGTATGACACCACCTAGAATTGCATTCAACGAGTATGTAAGAGATATATTACTTTGCCAACTACCTCCGTTTATCTGATGGTACTTGATCTAAGTATTCTCCAAGTCTATGGTTTTGAACAATTGGAGTATCCATTGGTTTGCACTCCAACATTCCTACCTTAGTTAATACATCAAACACATACTTCCTTTAGGGAAGAAATATTCCTTGTCTAGACCTAGCAACTTCAATTCCAAGAAAGTACTTGAGTCCTCTCAAGTTCTTCATCTTAAATTCTATAGTAACCCGATTATATATATATATATATAAAGAGAAATTTTGGAGAAGATATATTGAAAGGAGATATTTTGAGATATTTATATATAAATATCTTGGAGGAGATATTTATTTTGATTACATAAAGGCTAAGTTAGGTTTTTTTTCTTTATAAACTCTCTCTCTCTCTCTCTCTCTCTCTCTCTCTCTCTCTCTCTCTCTCTCTCTCTCTCTCTCTCTAATATTTTTGGGCTATGTGTTACTGGAATTGACGATCCGACGTCGCTACATGGATCAGGGAAGGAATCTCTACAGGTTCTACGGATTAGAATTTCATTTCAGAGATTTTTTAGTTTTTCCCAAAAATCGAAGTAAGGGTCCATTTTTGCTTTTGGTCTAGTAGATTTGTAGTATACGAGATTATACTGAAGTTTTGTTCTTCAAGTATTAGGTTTCGGGGTTTTCATGTCGTTGTTTTGAACCGTTTAAGTTCGGGATTCAGAAAAATAGGGCTTGAGTTCCACGTCGTTTCGAGCTCCGATTCACATGCAAGTAAGGAGGCTTATGTTAATACAATGATTTATACAATATGAATCGATTGAAATTTTGAAATAACTTTTAGATATTGAGTTATGATAGTTTTAGGGTTTTCGGGCCTCGGTTTAATAAACCAACTTTATTTTCAAAGCCAATTAGTCAAATTCAAATTTTATATTTTTAAACTATTATACTTGTCATTCTGGACCTTTTCACTAGTTGTAATGTTGCTTTCATTGTTAAAAACTCGTACTGTGATATTAATTGTTTATATGTACTTTCGGGTTGTTTTCGAATATGGAAAACTATGTGGCAAGTGTTGATGTTGTGAAATACTGGAACTATTTTGAAAATGCAAGAAGTTTTTTTGACAGGTATGGGCTAGATTTCACATAATGATGTGTTTTGTGAAATGTTTTTAAAAGAGTGTTTAAATTGCTTAAATTGCATGATATGCTTTAGGAACCCTGGGGACTGATAGTGTAGGCACAGATCAGTTGCCAGTGAGGGCACTATACTTTTGATCTATATGAACCTAGACTGTATTGAGACAGTAAGGGTGGTCTTAGTGTGAGTTTGCCTCTTGATCGTGTACCCAGACTGTATTGAGATAGTAAGGGCGGTCAACCCCGATTGTGGGGATTTATACACGGTATAGAATTTAGGGGCGTGTCCTATCCTGCATATTTGTACATTTATGTAATTGTTGTTATATACTATGGGCCTGTTCATATGATGAAAATGGGCTACGTATTTTACAATTATGGAAATGATGATTATATATGTTTATGTTTTTGTTAAATACTTAAAGCATGCTAGCACACACTATTATTAGCTTAATCATCCCTTATTAGTAGGTGTCTCACCCTATCATACAAATTATATTTTTAGGTCCTTATCGAGGTTGAGATTAGCAAGGACTCGGGTAGGGTAGCGATCTGTTTTTGAGTGAGCGTCTCCACGAGCTCGATTTTGTAGGTTATGTTATAGGTTTCAGAACATGTAAAATGTTGTAAGACTCAAGGATGCGTCAAGTATCATACAATATTGTATATGGATGTTGGAATAGTTGTATGTATCTATCAGGCACTTAGAACTCTGGTAATAGTTTGATGGATGTTTATGTTTTCCATTGCATATATATCTGTTGAGAAGTATATCAGGAACACATACTGATTACGCACCGAAACTGCGTAATTGGACGTTTAACCCGGGCTTTACGGTTTATATTTTTAATTAAATGTCTAAAATTGTCTAATATTTTAATAAAATGCCAAAATCATCATTCTTACACTTTATTGCACTATTTATGAAGTTATGGTAATTTTTTGTCGCAGGAAAATTCCCGGGAACCAAAACCGATACCTGTTCATATTTCATGCATAACTTTTCCGTCTGAGCTCCGATCAAGACGATTCAAATTTTTAGAGAAAGAGGAAAGGATTATCTACAACTTTCGTGTTTTGAGTTTTGTGAGATACAGGCTCTAGAAGAGCAGAATTTGCGACAAACAGAGAACAAAGAAAATAAAAATAAAAATATAATAAATGGGTCATTGATGTGACCCGGCCATGCATGGCCGGGTCGGGTTGTCCATACCGGATCCTAGGGCACTCCTCCTTTAAATCTCCTTCTTTTCCTCTCCTTGCGGAGGCAGCCCCGTGAGGGCCTTCACCCTTCTCTTTCTTTGTTCTCTTCTCCTTCTTCTTCATCTTCTTCTTTACTCCTTCTTCTTCTTTCTTGCTTCTCTCTTCTTCCTAACTTTCTCAGTTTCTCCGGCCATTCTCTTCTCTCCCTCTTTCTTTATCTCTTAGCTTTTTTCCCTTTCTCCCTTGGTTCTTCCTTAGCCCTTCCAGCAGTCCTTTTGGCCGACACCAGCGGCAGCAAGTCTTCCTCTGTAACTTGCTGTAATTTTTCAGCATCCAGCTTCTACAGCAGAGGACAGCAGCGTCTCCAGCAGAGGACAGTAGCTTCTCCAGCAGAGGCCAACACCAACCGAGTAGAGGACAGCAGCAAGCCTCCTCCTCACCCTCTGCACAGCCAGCAACCCGTGACACACCACCACAGCAGCTTGCAGCTTCTCCAACCCGAGAACACAGCTCCTCCTGCAAACAGCCGAGACCTCTTGCTACCACAGCTCCTTGCTGCAACTCTCTTCTCAACAGAGTCCCACCCGAGCCCTGCTCTGTTCTCTCTCTCTCTCTCTCTCTCTCTCTCTCTCTCTCTCTCTCTCTCTCTCTCTCTCTCTCTCTCTCTCTTATTTTCTTTTCTTTCTTCTATTTTTAAAATTGCAATTGAATATTTCTTTTCTTTTGATTTAGTTATTTATTAGAGTTCTTTTTGAAAACTTGCTTGAATGAGTATTAATTAATTTTAATTTGTTTTAGTGAAGTTTAATTTTTATTTGTTTATGTTTCTCCTAATTAACGTTACCATTAGACTTGAAGAATTTAATTTAGTTTCTTTTATTTATTTATCGTTCGGTTTAGTTAGGGTCAATTTCATCAAAGTTCGTATTTTTCAGTTTTGTTAAAGTTCTTATTTTTATCTTTCGGTATCATTCAAATTTTAGATTTTTGATGTGTTTGCATTTTTGTTCGAGTTCTCGGTTTGAATTATTGATCCGTATTAAAGGTTTGATTGTTAGTGTGTGTGGGTTTGATTAAGTTTCCTTTCTAGCTTGTTTTAATTCCTTATTTGTAGTTTCCATTTTTAATTAGTGCGTGTCCCAATGTTTCTTTAAGTAGACTAGGATTTCCATATTTGTTTTCTTTTATTGCAAGCATGAGTGGCTAAGTTCGGTAACTCGGGGTGTGGGTCGATGTCGTTTGCGTTCCATGGTTTATTAGTTATCCTATGATATCATTGTTAAACTTTTATTTAGTTAAAACCGAAAATTGAAGGGATCGTTGATAAATCGCTAGCTCTTGCTTCTTGTTTTGTTGTTGACGTTAGGCACATCAAAACCTTGATTTAATCTAGGATTTTCATCAACTAATTTGCACGACATTCGGTTGATGCGTAATAAGAGTTTTTATTTTCTTCCGTTTGGATGTGGCCAATTTATTCGATCTTTAGTGACAAAATTTCATCTTATTAATGCCTTGATTGGATTAACAAGAAGAGGAGTTAGGCCTAGGAAATTAGTAAATGGTGGAAGCAAGTAGACATTGACCCGTAACCCGAGTGTTTGGTAAAACTGTTTCAGTTAATTTGTTTAGTTTTGGTTGCGTTATTAGATTTACATTTTTGCAAAATTGATAAAATTTCAGTTTCATTTTGATAGTTTACTCAAGCATCTCCCACTTTGTTTACTGTTTTCAAAATCATAAAATACCAAAAAGATTTTCAAACCCCATTTTTCAGCAACAGGATTTCACTAAACTTGCATAACTACTTTGATACTCAGTGGTCCCTGTGGAATACGATCCTGGACTCATCCTTGATACAACTTGACACTTCTGCACTTGGAAGCATAACTCAGAACGAGTCACATACGTCACTAAAGTAACACTTAGGCCATAATTTGGAACTGTGGCATTACAGGTGGTATCAGAGCCTAGGTTTGCTAGGTTTTGTAGACTTTGAAAGTCAATAAGTAAGTTACCAGAGTATTGGCTCTAATGAGATAAAGTTAGAGAGTCAGTTAGCTTTTAGTCTGGAGGCTCGGAGGTAGGATTTCCTTCGACGGTCTTCTGTGCTTTTCTGAGAATGACGATTTCAGGAAAATCATGATAAATCCATCGATGGTTTCGTTTCTAGGTTGAGATACTTGACTCGGATGTCAAGATGAAAGGTTAGATGGTCTAGTGTGTATGGGCTGTCGGTGTCTCTAATACGTGTTGTTTAATCTTCTTGTTCCATATTTGCATTTATTGTGTTAAATGTGGAATGATTAAGTCAGCTTTTACCTATGTATAGGATGGAACCTAGAGGGAAGGGGATTATGGAAGGAAGCGATAATCACTTGGATGCCTCCAATGAGGCCAAGAAGGAACCTAGGAGGGGTTCTAGGAAGCAAGATCAGATGGTTGCAGATAGAGGCTACGCGTACTAGCAGTTCTCCATAACGAATTTGTCTACATTTTCAAGAGGACCAAACCCAATTGCAGTGGAGGACTGGTTACAAGAGATGAAGGATGTGCTAGAGGTGTCTGAGTGCACATAGGAACAGGAGGTTAAAGATATGCAAAGGCAAAACAGTTATTTGTAAGAAAGAGCTAAAGGAGTAGTTGCAGGAACTTTTGGATAAGGGGTTCATCAGGCCGAGCGTGTCACCTTGGGGTGCACCTTGTATGTTTGTGAAAAAGAAGGATGGGTTGATGGGGATATGCATCGATTATTGGGAGATCAATAAGGTGACCGTGAAGAGCAAATATTTGTTGCCTCATATTGATGACTTGTTTGACCAGTTGCAAGGTACTCAGGTCTTTTCGAAAATCGATCTGCAATTTGGGTATCACCAGGTGAAGGTGAAAGTAGAGGATGAATCAAAGACCACTTTCTGAACCCAGTATGGCCATTACGAGTTTTTGGTTATACCATTTGGTTTGACGAACGCACCTGCAACATTCATGGACTTGATGAATAGGGTGTTCCACGAGTACTTGGATAAATTTGTGTTGGTGTTCATCGACGACATCTTGGTGTATTTGAAGAGTCTAGTAGAGCATGATGCTCATCTTAGAGTAGTCCTTCAGGTACTTAAAGAGAAGGAACTATTCGCCAAATTCAAGAAATGTGAATTCTGGCTTGAGCATGTTGCATTTCTAGGGCACGTGGTGTCCAAGGAGGGGATTTCAGTTGACCTAGGTAAAGTTGAGGTGGTAGTTAACTGAGCGAGACTAAGGAATGTGCATGAGGTTTGTAGTTTCTTGGGTCTGGTTAGGTATCATTGCCAATTCGTCGAGGGCTTTTCTAAACTGTCAGGCCCTTTGATGCAGCTTACCAAGAAGGGTAGCAGGTTTGCGTGGACTAAATACTACGAGTAGAGTTTCCAAAAGTTGAAGCAACGCTTGGTCATGACTCCAATGTTGACCATTCCATTAGGAGATGGTGGCTTCACGATCTATAGTGATGCGTCCCTGAAGGGACTAGGCTGTGTTTTGATGCAATAGGGTAAAGTGGTTGCCTACGCTTCTCGTCAACTCAAGGAGTACAAGAAGAATTACCCTATACATGATTTGGAGTTAGCAAAAGTTGTGTTTGCTCTAAAGATCTGGCAACACTATCTGTATGGTGAGAAGTGTGAGATCTTTACCGAACATAAGAGTCTCAAATACTTCTTCACCTATCAGGTGTTGAATATGAGGTAGCGCAGGTGGCTCGAATTGATCAAAGACTACGATTGTACCATTATCTATCATCCCGGAAAAGCTAATATGGTAGTTGATGTGCTGATTCGGAAGTCAGTGGAGGCATTAGTTTTAGCAGTTGTGGGGCAGCATCAGATCATTATGGATCTAGCGAGATTGAGGGTGGAGATGGTGGACGGGGATCCCCAGGCCTTCATTACCGGGTTGGTGGTTCAGCTGACCTTACGAGAATGAATCAAAGCTAATAAGTTGAATGACGTGGAGTTGGTAAAGAATGTGGAGAAACTGTAGAGCGAACCACATTCAGACTTTAATGTCTTTAAGGATAGAGTTCTTAGATTCCACACCAGGCTATGTGTACCAAACGACGCAGAGATAAAAAGGATGATTCTGGAGGAGGCTCATCGCTATCTCTATACTGTTCATCCAGGGAGCACGAAAATGTAAATAGATCTACGAGAATCATTCTGATGAAGTAAAATGAAGAGGGAAGTGGGTGGGTTTGTTAGGCAATGCCTGACATGTTAGCAGGTGAAGGCTGAGCATTAGAGACCAGTAGAACCACTACAGCCGCTTTACATTCCCAAGTGGAAGTGGGAACACATCTCGATGGATTTTGTTTCGGGGTTGCCCTCGGCAGTGCACGGACATAATGTTATCTGGGTGGTGGTGGATCGGCTGATAAAGACGACACACTTCATTCCAATCAAAGTTAGCTATTCTATGAATAGGTTGGCAGAGTTGTACGTACAGGAGGTAGTATGTCTCCATGGCATCTCGGTGTCTATCATTTCATATCGAGACCCATGTTTCATGTCTCAGTTCTGAAAGGGGCTATAGGATGCCTTGGGGTCACAGCTTATGTTCAGCACGACGTTTCACTTTCAGACGGATGGGCTGTTTAAAAGGACATTTTAGATTTTGGAGGATATGTTGCAGGCATGCATGTTGGATCCGGTATCTATCGCTCATAGAATTTTCTTATAACAATAGCTACCAGGCCAGTATTGAGATGGCGCCATATGAAGCCTTGTATGGTCGCCAATGCCAATCTTCGTTGTACGAGGATGAGGTAGGTGAGCAGCAGATTTTGGGACCAGAGTTGGTTTAGTAGACCTCTATAAAGGTCGAGCTTATCATAGAAAGGTTACGTAGTATCACCCAACAGGTGATGGCATAGATGGCTAGAGGTTCAGGGGAGTGAAGTTGCACAATTGAGCAGTTTACACATACGAGGCCCCCATCATTTTCTGGAGGAGCTAACCCACTTGTGGCTGAGGACTGGGTCCAGGACATAGAGGATATGATGGCAGTTCTTCCATGTATAGATGAGCAGAAAGTTTTATTTGCAACTTTTAAGTTGAATGGGGAGGCAAAGCCCTGGTGGAGATCAGCGAGACTATTGGAGGAGCAGAGACCTAACGCTGTAGCGGAGACGTGGAACCACTTCAAGGAGATCTTTTTCAAGAGATACTTCCCCGCTACATTCAGAAGTGCGAAGGCAGCGGATTTTCTATATTTGACGCAGAGACCGATGACAGTATAGTAGTATGCAACTAAATTCATTGAACTGTCTCGGTTTGCTCTGTATTTGGTACCAGATGAGGAGAGGAAAGTGAGGAAGTTCGAGGAAGGCCTGAGACAAAGTCTGTTTGAGTAGGTTATAGGCTTTTGAACTTAGACATTTGTAGAGGTAGTGGACAGAGCTTCAGTAATTGAGGGTGGCCTTCAGAAAGGCGCTGCAGCATAGAGTTAGGGGAAGAGGCCCGCGCCTCCAGATGTTAAGGCAGGGTCTAGTCAAGGGCCTTGGAGGAGGCTAGATAGTAGGGGAGGATGAAGACAAGTAGTGAGTGATCGAACCGTACAGGGCAGTCAAACGCCCCCTTCTTGCCCCATATGTTTCAGGAGACACCTGGGAGAATGTCAAGTCAGGGAGTTGATATGTTGTTGGTGCTATCAGCCTAGGCATATGGCGAGAGACTGCCAAGCACAGCCAGTCATTGTGCCTACTTATAGACCATACCGAGGAGGACATCAAACACCCCAAGGCTTATAGCAGAGAAATATTGCCCTAGCTCGAATCTACGCGCTAACACAGGGGGATGCTGAGGCAACACGAGATGTTGTGATAAGTACAGTTTCAATTTTGTCATTTACAGCTACTACTTTATTTGATTAAGTGGCAAATCATTCTTTTATCACCTCGGGAGTTTGTTAAAATTCCTGGGTTAGAAACACAGCAGTTGGGTGTCAGTTTGTCAGTGGTTACACCGACAGGGGCTATGGGGATATGTGATAAGGTACTTAGTAACTGTCCGGTATGCATTCAAGGGAGGATTTTATTAGCTGATTTGGTGATTTTGGATATGCATGGATTTGAGGTGATACTAGGTATAGACTAGCTAGCTACTCATTATGCCAATATAGTTTTTAGACCTCTGAGGGGGATAGGATTATAGGTTTGTGGGGTCTTGTGTGCATACCACACCACAGTTGTTACCTGCCATTCAGGCGAGGCGATTGCGGCTAGAGGGTTGTCCGGGTCATATGGCCTGTGTAAAGGAGACATCATAAGGGGAGTTGAGGATAGAAGATATCTCAATAGTGAGGGATTTTTCCAATGTTTTCCCCGAGGATTTACTGGGACTACCCCCTAATCGTGAGGTAGAGTTTATTATTGATCTAGTTTTGGGGACAACGCCGATTTCGAAGGCGCCGTGCAGAATGGCATCGATGAAATTAAAAGAATTAAAGCACCAGTTGTAGGAACCGTTAGACAGGAAATTTATTCGGCCCAAAGTGTCACCCTAGAGAGCGCTGGTATTATTTGTGAAAAAGAAAGATGGGTCGATGAGAATGTGCATCGACTACCGAGAAATTAACAAAGTGACTATCAAGAATAAATACCTGCCTCCCCGCATCGATGATTTATTTGATTAGCTACAGAGGACATAGGTTTTCTCAAAGATAGATTTATGATCTAGGTATCATCAGGTGAAAGTTAGAGTAGAGGATGTTTCAAAGACAACATTTAGGACTCGGTATGACCACTATGAATTTTTGGTTATCTCGTTCGGACTGACAAATGCTCCTGCAGTGTTTTATGGATTTGATGAACAGGGTCTTTCACCAGTGTCTGGACCAGTTCATGGTGGTATTCATTGATAATATACTGGTATATTCAAAGAGCCCAGAGGAGCACGAGGAACATCTTAGGATAGTGCTCTAGGTGCTGAGAGAAAGAAGATTGTATGCGAAACTTAAGAAGTGCGATTTCTGGCTGGAGCAGGTTACCTTTCTTGGACAGGTGATATCCAAGGATGGTATCTCAGTAGATCCGAGCAATATTGAGGTGGTAGTAGATTGGATACGACTTAAGAATGTGCAGAAAATTAGAAGTTTCCTAGGATTGGTTGGATACTACCGCAAGTTTGTCGAAGGCTTCTCTAAACTATCAGGCCCACTAACAAGATTGTCCAGGAAAGGCGTGAAATTTGAGTGGTCTGATAAGTGTGAACAAAGATTTCAAGAGTTGAAGCAATGGCTTATCACTACACTGGTGTTGATGATTCCTTCAGGTGAAGAGGGTTTCGTGATTTACAGTGATGCGTCACATAAAGGACTTGGTTGTTTTTTGATGCAGCAGAGGAGAGTGATAGTGTATGCCTCTCGACAATTGAAAGAATACGAGAAGAATTACCCTACCTATAATCTGGAGTTAGCAGCGGTGGTGTATGCGCTGAAGATCTAGAGACATTATCTTTATGGAGTTAGGTGTGAAATTCTCACTAATCATAAGAGCCTAAATTTTCACAGAGAAAGAATTGAACATGAGGTAGAGGAGGTGGTTGGATCTGATAAAAGATTACGATTGCACCATCAATTACCACCCGGGAAAGGCTAATGTGGTGATCGATGCTTTGAGCCAAAAATCAGTGAGTGCATCGGTGTCTGCAGTGATGAATCAGCATCCAGTCCAGATGGATTTGGAGAGACTTGGTATAGAACTCGTAGAAGGCGACCATCAGACATTTATTACTAACTTGGTGCTATAGCCGACTCTACAGGAAAGAATTAAAGCGACTCAAAGGAGTGACGTAGAGTTGGTAAAACTTATGAAGAAAGAATAGGATGGTCTAAAGGAAGATTTTAGTATCTCATATGATGGAGCCTTGAGGTTCTGTACCAGGCTATGTGTACCTGCTGATCCTAATATTAAGAAAGTGATCTTGGAGGAAGCGCACCAATCCCTATATACGGTACATCCTGGTAGCACTAAAATGTATAGGGATCTTTGGGAGTCTTTTTGGTGGAATGGAATGAAAAGAGAGATTGCTAAGTTTGTGGCACAGTGTCTGACATGCCAACAGGTGAAAGCTGAGCATCAAAATCCGACGGGGTCATTGCAGGCGCTGTACATTCTTGAGTCGAAGTGGGAACATATAGCGATGGAATTTTTTATAGAATTACCACCGGCACTACAAGGATGGGATGCCATTTGGGTAGTCGTAGATTAACTAACGAAGATTGCCCATTTCCTGCCTATTAGAGTTAATTACTCCTTAAATAGATTGGAAGAATTGTACATTTGAGAGATAGTGAGAATGCATGGTGTGCTAGTGTCCATAGTTTTAGACTGAGACCCATGGTTCACATCCCATTTTTGGGGGAGTTTGCAAGAAGCCATGCGTTCTCAGCTGTTGTTCGACACAACATTTCATCCTCAGACAGATGGACAGACGGAGAGGATGATGCAGATATTGGAAGATATGCTACGTGCATGTGTGCTGGACTTTGGAGGCAGTTGGTTACGATTTATACCACTAGTCGAGTTTGCATATAATAACAACTATCAGGCCAGTATTGGGATGGCACCATTTGAGGCATTATATGGCAGAAGGTTCCAATCCCTATTATACTAGGATGACATTGGGGAGAGACATATATTGGGGCCAGAGCTGATACAGTAGACTCAGGATAAAGTCATACTTATGAAAGGCAAGATCAAAACAACATAGAGTCGGTAAAAGATTTATGCAGATACTCACCGACGAGAATTAGAGTTTAAGGCTGGGAATCACGCATTTTTTAGGGTGGCACCATTGAAAGGAGTTATGAGATTTGGGAGGAAGGGCAAATTAAGCCCTAGGTATATTGGACCATTCCAGATTCTTGAAAGAATGGGTCCAATTGCCTATAGGTTGGCATTACCACCGGATTTGACTTGAATTCATGGTGTATTTCATGTTTCCATGTTGAGGAACTAAATCCCTGCTATGTAATCTGATACGAGGCACTGGAGCTTAGTGATGCCTTATTTTATGAAGAAGTACCAGTGCAGATTCTAGATTAGAAAGAACAAGAGTTACGCACAAAAAGCATACCATGGGTAAAAGTTTTGTGGCGCAACCACACAGTAAAGGAAGTTTCTTGGGAATCAGAGGAGCAGATGTGCCAAAGATACCCACACCTATTCATTGGGAACCAAAGTTAATTTATATATGTATTTTGATTGGTACAGTATAGGATAGGTAGTAATTTGATGGTTTTGGGGAGAATTTTTCTTTCAATAGTTGTAATCTCCCAGAACCTCTTATGTAACCAGGGTATTCTCCCACCATAAGTGAGGGTAATTAATAAAATGGTGGTGTTTCTTCTTAAGTATGAAAATGTGATAAATGGAAAATTTTGAAGAAGAAATTTTATAAGGAGGGGAGAATGTAGAGACCTATAAAATCAAATTAATAAAAGTAATAAAGAAAGAGAGAGGGAAGAATAAGAAAAGGAAGGAAAATTTTAAAAGGGAGAGTAGTAGGGCTTCGTCGACGAATGTACCATAGATTTCGGGGACAAGGTACACGTGTCTTGTCGAGGAGGGATTACTGAGAGTTTGGGGAATTTCAGGTTTGTCAACAAAATAGCCTCCTCGTCGACGAAGTTCCTATATGGGTTCGTCGACGAAGCACTTGAATTCATCAACGAACATCGGGGTATAAATGTGCAAATTCATCACTTTCAGTGAACATTTTTTCTTTCTCTCATTTTCTCTCTCTAGGACCACAATTCCCTCACGTTCTCTCTTCGTTTCAGACTTCATTAAAGCTCGGATTGATGATTGTTCCTGGGAAGATTCTATGCAATATAGGTGGAGTAGATTTTCAATTTGGAGTTTCAGGGCATCATTCCAAAATCACAATAAGTAAATGATTTTAGAGTTTAATGAGTTGTTTTGAAATCTAGAAAGCATTATACAAAAATTGTTGTGGGAAATGAGTTGACTGATTTGGAAAAAATATGATTTTTAGGCTTTTGAGTTGTGAACACCGAGGAGCGTCAGATTTAGGGTGTTAGTGGACCTCTCAGTAAGTCACGTAAGAAGAATAAATTATTACAGTTGATTTGAAAAATATTGATTGAGTTATTATGTGAAAATGGTATTAGGATATTTTTACTTGGAATTTATTATAATATAAATATCAGATGAAATTTGTGTGGCATATGATTTATATTGAAATGTTTTGGAAACTAGGTTAACTGGTTTATACTGGAAATATGAGATTATGAAATGTGAACTGAGATATGAAATTTGAAATGAGGAAATGATAAAAAGTGATTATGTACCAGAAAGTATATCTTCTGAGAAATAATGAAACATGAGATATGGAAACGTTTTATTGAGAAATGTGACTAATTTGAAATGAGATATGTATATGTGTTTATGAGATAAAATGAGTATTGAATTGATGAAATACCATTAAAATGATTAAATGAGTTGTGATTATTCAAAATGTGAATATTGCAGTGATAATGCTGCAATGAGAATAATGATATGTCAATACTAGTATGAAAATATGAATGTGAGAATATGAGAATGGGAAATATTGCAATGTAAAATTCTGCAATACGAATATTGAATTGTGAGGATTGAAATGTGAAATTCTAAAATATGAATACTGAAATGTGATTGATGAAATGCCAATACCGCCAAATGAATGCGGGTGTGTCGAAATGATAATCCTGATGGATGGTTACAGAAGCCCTAATGATGGGTTGCGATATTGAGCACGATATCATTGCTATTGGAAATAGTGCAACCACACAGACTCATGGAGTGTATGGTGTGATAGTAGACTGAGCTATTTAGTAGAGTTGTTGTGCCCTCTGAGTCCTAATCAGGGCTATAGGCCGACCAGTTGTACTACAGACATGGGATATATGAGATGATATTTTGATCTAACCGGATCGGCCAACCGCGTTTAGATCCAACCTTCAAGCCGCACAACCCTATTCATGGGGGGAAGCATGACGTGGAGAAAAATATCCTCAAGGCAACCATGAATTATAGACACGGATGTATTGGTTATTAAGGATACTCATGAGTTAGAAATGAAAATGAAAATGAAAATGGAAATGGGAAATGAAATAGCGTGAGTTATTATATAATTAATTAAAGCAAAGTAAGACACTTCGCCTCAGGGCTTACTGAGTAAGGTGAGTGCTCTGATAAATATCCGTTGTACCTGAACCCGAGTTAATCGGGTTAGGATACAAATGATATCAGGGGAAAGGGAAGCTACTTGTGTGGGCGGGTAAGCTTCCCTATTCTTGAGAACTTCGCAGGTAAATATGGTTTGCATGTGCATGGTTTTGGAAATGAAAGTAAAAGCTTATGAAAGCTTGTGTTTTATATCTATATGACTATGCATGTGGAATGGTATATTTCTCATAATATATTATCACTAAAATAAATATATATTATGTTATAATGAAACTCATACTGTCACACACTGTAGATAATTTATTCTGTCTTACTGAGATGTGTCTCACCCAATCATTTAAATATTTCAGGAAACCGAAATAGACGTGGTGATAGAGCTCCGCGATAGAGGGGAGTTGATACCCTGAGTAGACAAGGTGAGTATTACTGAGCTAGGGATGGAGGATTCTCCTAGAGTATTTTGTGTTTCTTTTTGGGAATGTATAGACATGTATATATGGATGGTTAATACTCTAGTATGTGTATTCTCTGTGGTATGTATATGTATGAAATGACTTTCGTTGTTAGGGTTATGTACTATGGTATTAGAGGCTGACGTGGCCGGTATATGATTATATGTGATATTTAAATGGAATAAATGGTATGAAAAATTAGGGCATCAAAAGCTTCTTTTTCAATAAGCATAATCCCCTATCTTCATTGATAATACTTTCAAAAGGGAGGAATTTTTTATGGCAAGAAATATTTTCAAAACTAAAATTCATTATCTCTTGCCTTATTATTTATATATATTTTTTAATTCATAATTGGTTCTACGATTACACATGAAAATGCATACGAACTTGTTAGATTGAATTCATGCTCAAGTCTACTTTTTCCTATCATATGCCGCATGTTTTGAACTCTTTTTATTTTTTATTTTTTTTGTGGGTCTTATTTTTTGTTTGAACTACAATGGTTTGAGGATAATTATGGCCTAACCATGTTTTTTGAATAGTTTTTTGAAAAAAACTATTTTATCTGCCTAAATCTTATACTAAAAATGGGGAGAATTTTAATGCTCAAATGGTTTTATAACTTAGCCCTTTTGCTGATGCCAAAAGGGGGAGAAATATTTTTTAAGGGATAAATATCTGAGTTGCAAGCATCATGTATCTGTGCTTTAATGCTAAATCTAAATACATGATATTTTGAAATTTCTTGCTTGAGCGTCATTGCTGATTTTTCAAGTTATGCATATTGTTAGGGGGAGCATTTTCAAGATGAACCCATTTTACTCATATGTGTTTGTCATCAAAAAGGGGGACATTGTTGACTTTTTGAGTCTGATCCTGTTTTGATCATAACAAACCACTCATATCTTATGTGCGTATGTCACGCCCCGAACCCTGAAATGGGACCCAAGGGTGAATTAAGTAACCTAACCTGTCTCTGTATCAATATAAAACATAAATAATACCATATACAAGAGGGTCTGACCCCGTCAGGTAACGGATGCCCTATACACATACATACACATGTCCATACTCATCAATATACGCAGCAGAAAACGGTCCTTCTATACATCAAACTGTACCATACCAAAGTTTATACCATACAGGGTTAAACATACCCACAAGACACTATACATACCACGGGTGTCTACAAAATCCATCAGGACAACCTAGTTACAAAATTCGTACCTATCAGGTACTAATAGTAGCTAAACACACCCCGCTTCCGGATGCTAGGATGCTAGTTTCGACTACCCGAAGGACCTGAAAAACATTTGTATATATTCAGAGTGAGACACTTCTCAGTAAGGGAGAAAACGGGTTATATCAGTGTGTGGCATACCAGTGTCATTTTCATACTTCATAACACTTACATACGATATAGTTTGAAACACATATGTACAGTTTCAAAACAAGTTCCATTCATTCCCATACAATTCCATACAGTTCTAGTATTTTCACAAAACCATTCCAGTTCATACCATACTCAAATACATACATACATACATATGGTCAGTTTCATCACACTACTCACAACTGCACAAGTCACCTAGTCTCATAGGGGTTATGTTCTAACACATTAAACTACGAAGTTTTCCGACTCAGGCCCAATAGTGAATCCATTGCTACATATGCAACTACACAAGGTCACCTGGTCTAACCTCGATTATGTTACCATGTGCAAACTACGCTGCGTCAACCTAGGCCCACTATGGTCCGTTGCTACATTCGGTGACCAGTCGAATCATACTGGTGATATTTCGCACCCCGTATATAGAGTCGACCACTCTTGCCCATGGTAGTTAGTCGTTATAGGGCACAACATATGGTAGTTAGCCGCCCCTAGCTATTACAGCGTACAGTAGTTAGCCGCCCCTAGCTGTTACGGCATACGGTAGTTAGCCGCCCCTAGCTGTTTCGGCATACGGTAGTTAGCCACCCCTAGCCATTTCGGCGTACGATAGTTAGCCGCCCCAAGCCGATTTTCACAAAACCTAGAATCACTTTGGAACTCACGTCCCTATACATTTCAGCGTACGGTAATAAGCCGCCACATAACTGTTTTTCACAAATACCTGGAACATTTACATACATACACACGTACCACACTTATTTGGTTTACGGAAAATCATATCGTTTACAATTTCAAGTATACAGTTTATGCAAATATGGATTACAGTCACCTCAATAATACAGTTTAAACAACATAAACGGTTTTCCAATCAAATAAGAGATGATACCCGAAATCCCCAATTTTTCCAAAAACTATAATCGGAAAATCCCATTTTTTAACCCGATAGATTTTCCCAAATAAGTAGTCAAAACATACCTACCACCGTAGCCTACAGGATTACCGATCCTGATTTCGAAAATGAACTGATATAAACAGAATCCCCTTACCTCAACCCGAAACCAAACCACGAACTCTACGGCCCTCAAAACTACAAACCGAGACTCAGAAATCTACAAATCACAATACTAAACATGCTTATAATCCATACTACTACACATATACAGAATCAGAAATGAAAATCGAGCCTTACCTCGATTTTGGCCCGAAACCCGAAAATGCTTGAACCCGGATTCTGATCCATAGAAGTTGTAGAGAATCCCTCCACGATCCTTGTGGTAACCTCAGATTTCCAATTCTATTAACGACCGGCAAGAAAATCTAGAGAGAGAGAGAGAGAGAGAGAGAGAGTTTAGAGAGAGAAAGTAGAGAGAGAGATGTGAGGAAACTTAATGAAGAAGAAATGAGAAAATTCCTTTTATACCCCCTTTGACCCGCCCAATTTTCATTGATGAAAAGTACCTTTGTCGACGAAAAGTCAAGGATTTCATTGCGGATGTCGGCAGCCTCGTCGTAAACTTTTCCAGACCTCTCGGCTTCTCTTCGTCGACGAACCTCTGAATTTCATCGACGAAAAGTCTACTACCTTCGTCAACGAAATCTAGCTTCGTCGATGGAATCTGCGGGAATCCATTTTCTATTTTCTGGGTTCTTACAGCGTATTTAGAATGTGAACAGGTTTATATTTTAGCACACATACGGTAAAGGAGAAATGGAAGTCAAGAGGAACTAAAAGATCATATAGTTCAGTATATCCCATGGAAAACATAAAAGCAAAGAAGAAAGAAGACATATATTATTTCATTTGTAATTCCATTTAGTAGTTTGATTTGTAATAATGTATTTCATGCATGATGGGATTGACAACTCAACGAAGACCACAGACTAACCTTAGGACCCCAAACCTCTCATGAAAAATCCCCTAACTAAAATGTCAAACTCATATATATAGGGGTAAAATTTTCAAAGGTCAAAATCAAGGAAAATCTTGGATTTTCAAGGACCTCGGTCAAACGACCATTGAGTGTTACAAACACCTTAGTCGACCAACCCTTCATATCTGGCTGGATTACAATGCCTTGGCCGATCGACCCAAAATGAACATAACTCCCTCAATCGACCGGCCATTATACTCAGCCATTTTTACATGCTCAATCGACCGGCCAAAATGAACTAATTTAAGCCTCAGTCGACCGAACCTACGAAGGTTCAAAAATCGCCTTTGGCTCAGCCGATGGACCATTTCCTTAGTGGACCGAGTCTTTCAGAAAATTTAAAAATACACAAAGTCCAGCCGAGCAAAATTTTGCCCAGCCGACCGACCCTCTTTGAAAGGCTTGAATTTTCGTGCGGTCAGTCAACCAACACCTTTGTCAATCGACCGACCCTCTAAGGTTGCCCAATTTTTTCAGTGCTAAATGTCATTATTTTTCCAATTAATCTTTTCTAAAATAATGAATATGTCCCCAATGGTTATAATTTTTGCGAACTCCATATATAGGTCATTCCAAAGCATGATTAGCAAGTTGATTAGTTAGAAATTCTCTTTAAAATCTTTGTCTTATATTTTCATATACTCACACATATTCAAGCATATATTCAATATCTTTCTCATATCCACATTTTTTTATCATTATAGAAAGAGACCATTTAGTTCATCTTCTTCACTTGCAAAGTCATTGCAATTTGAAATTAGATTGAATACTCTACATTGTGAGCATCATATATTTCATTCCTTAAAGCTTATATTCTCTCATTCATTCATATTTGTAAATCAATTTTTGGAGAGTGAGCTTGAGTCTTTCCCATACTATTTCATTGATAAATATTGTTGAGAAAACTCTCTATAGCTTAGGGATCTTTGTACACTCATTGCAAGATTTAAAGCTAGTCTTTCTACTTATTGAAAAATATTTTTGAAAAGCTATTATCTCCTACACTTTATTGTTGAAAAATATTTTGGAGACATTATTTGAGTCTTAGATCTTTGAAATACACTTAGTGAATAAGACATATTTGAATCAAAGATCATTTTTATTATCATCTCTCACATTATTTCATAAAATCATTTTTGAGAGATATTTCATAAACTCTACCGAGCTTAAACTCCCATCATACTAGAGTGCATTACATTTACTGTTGTACACATCTACTTAGTGAAGAAGCACTTTATTTGTACAAATTTTATTATATCCCTGTATTCCAGGCGTGGTCTGAAGAGGAGGTCACCATCCTATAAGGTAAAAACGATTTGGCTCTAGCCCGTTTAGGTAAGTTGAGGTCTTTTTGCCTCATAAGGAGAATTGGTTGTGGCTCAGCCCCGTAATTGAGCTGAGGTGACTCAACCTCATAAGGAGGACTGGTTGTGGCTCAGCCCTGTAATTGAACTCGGGAGTCTTCGCCTCATAAGGAGAGTGTAAACGGCGTCGCTCTATCCGGTTAAGTTAGCACTTAGTGGAATCCTTGGGTTGTTAACCAAAGGCAGGGACGTAGGCTGGTTTGGCTGAACCTCGATAAAAATACCATGTCCATTTTCTCTTCCATATTCTCCTTAAATTCCATGCTTGAATGCTATATTTCATTATGTTGTGCACAAGTTAAATATTTGCATATCTTTTATCTGTGGAATTGGTAATTGCTTAGGTGGACCCTAGGTTGCGTAGTTCTAGCTGTGGTTTAAAATTGAACACACTTTACCTAGGAAGAAGCCTTTAAATTTCCCATTCACCCCCCCCTCCCCTCTATTTAGAATACACCATTCAAATAGGTTGCTATAGGTTAGAATTTTGGGTTAAGGAGCTCAACCAGAACCAAAAGAAGTGGGGAGACTAAAGGAGCTTGAAAATTAGGATTGGCAGTGCAAAATTCATCATAATAGTGTGAGAGGGAGGGAGGGAGGGAGAGAGAGAGAGAGGAGAGAGAGAGAGAGAGAGAGAGAGAGAGAGAGAGAGAGAGAGAGAGAGAGGCAAAAAAGGGGAGAACCATGTTGAGAAAGTCTAGGTATTTTCAATGGTGCGCGATTTTGATCAACCGACAATTGGAGGATCATCCATGGTTTAATCAAGCTTATTTTTTGTCAATAGATGTATAGGACTCATTGAGCCAATTTTGAATGGTCGAATTGGTCATCCAAGTACTGTTGCATGAGATATCAACTTTTGAATAGTAATTACATTGAGAACATATAGGTTTCTGCAATAGTGCTCAATTTTGATCAACTGACAATAGGAGGGCCATCTGTTGTCCGATTGAACTGAATTTTTCTCAATAGATAAAGGACTCATAGATGCTATTTTTCAATGGTCGGATTGGTCATCCAAGCACTGTAACATCAAATATCAAGTTTTGAATAGTAACAACATTTTTTTGTGAAATTCTCAACTTTCCCTCTTTGATTTTTAAGATCTCTTATTGTTAGCTTAAAATAGAGTTGTGTACTCATTGTCATAGCTGAAAATTGAGATCTTGTACCCACATTTTTATCATAGTGAAGTTCTTTAGTGGACTTTTAAGTCTCGTGATTTTTACCCTTCGATTTGAAGGAGTTTTCCACGTAAAAGTGTGTGTCTTGTATGATTGATAGTTGTGATTATTTTTAGATTGATTTTGATAGCTCTCACTTATGGCGTAGGAAAATCGTGGCTATAAACAAGCCACAAGGGATTTACAAATAAACTAACAAAACCATCCCAAGAAACAAAATGAAAACAAATCAAACAAAACACAACCCAAAAACCAAACTAGAACAAACTAAACAATACCATATTTAAAAAAAAAAAAAAAAAACCAAAATACTTGCAAATTGATGACAAATACCTGCAAAACAAAAAACTTGAGGAAAACATAGGAGAACCAAATGATGCCAATTAAAAACGAAAGTTTGGAATACTCATCTTATCCATGCGAATTAGACCTCTCATTTTACTCGGCTGCACATCACCTACAAAATATCTCCTCGTGTTGCCTACCTCACCTTGACGAGCCAAGTAATCCTCCACTTGATTACCTTCTCTAAATTGCTGCTATATAGAGAATCGAAGGCCTTGTAGCTCCTCCTCTAACCATTCGCAAAAGTTCCATAAGTACCAAGAAGAGCAAATCCCAGATATGATCCATCCCACCACCAATTCCTAGTCGCATTCAATACAAATATTCTGATATCCTAACTCTTCACATAACAAAACACTACTAACAAGAGCCTGCAACTCCGCTCTATTATTAGTACCAAACTCATTTTTTTTAGAGAAAACAACCTTAATATTACTTGAATATTCGCGATTGATGCCACCACCACCACAAGAACTCGGATTTCCTCTACCAGAGTCATCAATATTTAGCTTTAACCAACCTACAGGAGGCTTTTCCCACACTAATTTTCGAGGAGTTCTAACCTTCAGAGTTATTTTTTTCACTTGGAACTCTTCCAATAAAATCTTATCAATAGAAGGCAGAGAACCCTTCATGCCTTCTACAACTTTAGTGAGCCAAAAGCTCACTGAAAACCAAACTTCATTCCCCAACTCGTACTTATCTTCCATGCAGGCATTACAACGTCTGAGCCAAAGTCTCCAAGAAATTATAGTTGGTAACAAACCCATGATCATACATTTTTGGGTTGATTTTTTGCCACATCTATACCATCTACTAATTTTCACCCTCCAAGGTTCACCATCAAAGTTTAGAATTCCCAAACTAGATGCTGCTCTCTTCCAAACCATACTTGCGATGGAACCCGAACTCATAACATGATTGAGGGATTCATCTTTTTTTTTTCCAGGCAATATTTGCACCATGAGACCATA
Organism: Malania oleifera; assembly: GCF_029873635.1. Taxonomy (NCBI): domain Eukaryota; kingdom Viridiplantae; phylum Streptophyta; class Magnoliopsida; order Santalales; family Ximeniaceae; genus Malania; species Malania oleifera. The sequence goes on from NC_080428.1 coordinate 53,945,908, forward strand.
TCAATTCCCCGCAATTTTTTCATAAGTCTGGTTTCTTCCCAACAAGGACAAAGGCTTCCTCTGGCAGCAAGAAGGAGGCATAAGAAGAAAGAAGCTATATTAGAAAGAAAGGAAGGAAGATACAATGTGCAAAAACCAATCAAAAAAGAAAAAAGGAAAAAAAGAAAAACCAAAATCAAAAAACACCAATCAACCACTTAACAAATAACACTACATAATGTTGAACCTAGGAGACCCTTTCAATCCCTTTCCATCATAATTTACGAGCTCTCCAATTTCACTAAACCCAAATGAGTACATGGTTCAAGGCATTATTATGTCATAAACTCATATGAGTTTATTTAATTGGTAGGAAGCTTGTTTTTAAATATTTTGGGATTTATTTTTAATTGGGTAAAATTTTGCAGCACCCTTTGAATTTTTTAATAAAATGATACTTCACCCCTTGTGTGTTCAAAACTATCAAAGGACCCCCTAAGTTTCAATTTTATTTACAAAATGAACTTTCCATTAGTTAATCAAGAATCAATCATTATATATATATATATGTGTGTGTGTGTGTGTGTGTGTGTAAACAAAAATTATTATAATAAATTATATTTTAAAATGGCATTTGTTTTGTAGACACCCAATGTTAACCAGGTCACACCAAAGAAACCCAAAAAAACAGGAGTTGACTTTTAGCCCTGAATAACCCTGAGTGTTGAAATTAAGACTCCAATTCCTCAACGAGTCCTTCCAATTTCAATCAAGTCTCTAAAAATCAAAATGTGATTTGGAGTTAAGTCTTGTAAATGTTTAGTCCAGGTCTTAGGTCTTTTGGTAGAACTTCTCCAAATTTTTCTCTTCTCTCCAGCTTTCTCCGACTCTTCCACGACCTCTGCTCTCTGCCCAGCAACCATCACCGCAGCCCATCCCACTCTCCCTCACCCTCATCTGCTCGACACCATCATCCTCACCATTATCCTCACAGCAGCCTAACCTCATCACCATCTCAGCGTCACCACCCCTCAGGCAACCTCTCACTCACCTTCCCTTTTCCCTCATCTCTTATCTCCCTCCTTGATCTCAGCCACAGCCACCCTGGCATCATACACAACTCCATCCCTGCCGACCATCTTCCTTATGGCCAGCCCATCCCCATCACATCACTGTCGTGAGTACCCCCAGATCCGAGATCTCCTCTACTCCATCCTTCACCCCCAACCACCGCAGCTCCACCATCGTACTCCTAGCTCTCTTGCATGCAGATCTGGAAACCTCCCGCCAGAAACCCACAGCCGACAGAGTGCCCCCGCGAGCCTACTAGCCACCATCTTTCCTCCGGCAGCCATCTCACTGTCAGTAGCTCTCCACTGTCGCGCTAGTAGCAACTGGCCATAGCCCGGCAAGCCCTCTTCACCGCCACAGCCTGTAAACGGCCGAGAGGCCACCACCGTCACCGTCGCCTTCACCAGCTCCGACAACCAACCACCATGTCCATTTGCTCCCCCACGGCCACAATCATGTCATCCCTCCACTGTGAGTTCCCCGCATGCTAACCCACACAGTTAACACTTACTTTCACACACCTACATACATACATGCATACATACATACATATATATATATATATATGTATGTATGTATGTATGTATTTATTATTATTATTATTATTATTATTATTTAATCTCCACCTACACTCTCACATCAACCTCTCTGTTCTATTTCCTCATTATTATTGATCATACAGTATATCCCAGGCAAGTTGGTTTGAAGTTCTTGTCGTTAGTCGCTAGCATTTTGGCCAACTTTTGCATCGTGGTTTGTGATGTCTTAGCTGCATACATTGCACCGAAGTATATTATAAGATTCAAATGTGATAGTTTGGTGGGTGGGATTACCTTTGAAAGAATCATGTATCTGTGCTTTAATGCTAAATCTAAATGCATGATATTTTGAAATTTCTTGCGTCATGGTTGATTTTTCAAGTTATGCATATTGTTAAGGGAAGCCTTTTCAGGCTGAACCCATATTACTCATGTGTGTTTGTCATAAAAAAGGAGGATATTGTTGACTTTTTGAGTTTGATCCTGTTTTAATTATAACAAACCACTCATATCTTATGTGCGTATTTAGAATGTGAACAAGTTTATATTTCAACACAAATATGGTAAAGGAGAAATGTAAGCCAAGAGGAACTAAAAGATCATACAATCCGGCATATTCCATGGAAAATAGAAAAGCAAAGAAGAAAGAAGACATATATTTCATTTATAATTGCATTTAGTATTTTGATTTGTAATAATGTATTTCATGCATGATGGGATTGACAGCTCAACAAAGACCATAGACTGACCTTAGGACCCCAAACCTCCCTTGAAAAATCCCCTAACGAAAATGTCAAACTCATATATAAAATTTTTAAAGGTCAAAATCAAGGCAAATCTTGGTTTATCAAGGCCCTCGGTCGACTGGCCATTGAGTGTTATAAACACCTCAGTCGACCAACCCTTCATATCTGGCTTGATTACAATGCCTCGGCTGACCGACCCAAAATGAACATAACTCTCTCAATCGACCAGCCATTATACTAGGTCATTTTTACATGCTCAACTCACCGGCCAAAAAGAACTAATTTAATCCTCAGTTGACCGAACCTATGAAGGTTCAAAAATCACCTTTGGCTCGGCCGACGGGCCACTTCCTCAGTAGACCGAACCTCTCAGAAAATTTGAACATACACAAAGTCCGGCCGACTGAAATTTTGCCCAGCTGACCAACCCTCTTTGAAAGGCTTGAATTTTCGTATGGTCAATCAACCGACGCCTTCGTCAATCAACCAACCCTCTCAGGTTGCCTAATTTTTTCAACGCTAAACGTCATTATTTTTCCAATTAATTTTTTCTAAAATAACGAATGTGTCCCCAAGAGTTATAATAATTTTTGGGAACTATGTATATAGGCCATTCCAAAGCATGATTAGCAAGTTGATTAGCTAAAAATTCTCTCTAAAATATCTATCTTATATTTTCATATACTCTTACATATTCAAGCATATATTCAATATTTTCCATTTTATCATTATAGAAAGAGACCATTTAGTTCATCTTCTTCACTTGCAAAGTCATTGCAACTTGAAGTTAGATTCAATACTCTACATTGTGAGCATCATATATTTCATTCCTTAAAACTTATACTCTCTCAATGATTCATAGTTGTAAATCAATTTTTGAAGAGTGAGCTTGAGTCTTTCCCATACTATTTCATTGATAAATATTGTTGAGAAAACTCTCTATAGCTTGGGGATCTTTGTACACTCATTGCAAGATTCAAAGCTAGTCTTTGTGGTTATTGAAAAATATTTTTGAAAAGCTATTATCTCCTACACTTTATTATTGAAAAATATTTTGGAGATATTATTTGAGTCTTAGATCATTGAAATACACTTAGTGAATATTATATATTTGAATCAAAGATCATTTTTATTATCATCTCTCACATTATTTCATAAAATCATTTTTTAAAGATATTTCATAAACTCTACTGAGCTTAAACTCCCATCATACTAGAGTGCATTGCGTTTACTATTGTACAAATCAACTTAGCGAAGAAGCACTTTATTTGTACAAATTTTATTATATCTCTATATTCCAGGCGTGGTCTAAAGAGGAGGTCACCATCCTATATGGTAAAACGGTTTGGCTCTAACCCATTTAGGTGAGCTGAGGTGTTTCTGTCCCGTAAGGAGAATTGATTGTGGCTCAGCCTCGTAATTAAGCTGAGGTGACTCCGCCTCATAAGTAGTACTGGTTGTGGCTTAGCCTCGTTATTGAATTATGGAGTCTTTGCCTCGTAAGGAGAGTGTAAATGGCGTCGCTCTACGCGATTAAGTCAGCACTTAGTGAAATCCTTGGGTTGTTGACCAAAGGCAGGGACGTAGGCAAGTTTGGCCGAACCTCGATAAAAATACCTTGTTTATTTTCTCTTCCCTATTCTCCTTAAATTCCATACTTGAATGCTATATTTAATATGTTGTGCATGAGTTAAATATTTGCATATCTTTTATCTGTGGAATTGGTAATTGCTTAGATGGACACTAGGTTTTGTAATTCTAGTTATGGTATAAAATTGAACATACTTAACCTAGGAAGAAGCCTTTAAATTTCCAATTCAACCCCCCTCTCTTTGGAATACACCATTCAAATAGGCTTCTATAGGTTAGAATTTTGGGTCAAGGAGCTCAACTAGAACCAAAAGAAGTGGGGAGACTAAAGGAGCTTGAAAATTAGGATTGGCAGTGCAGAATTTCATCATAATAGTGTGTGTGTGTGTGTGTTTGTGTGTGTGTGTGTGTGTGTGTGAGAGAGAGAGAGAGAGAGAGAGAGAGAGAGAGAGAGAGAGAGAGAGTGCCGAAAAAAAAGGGAGAACCATGTTGAGAAAGTCTGGGTTTTTTCAATAGTGTGCAATTTTGATCAACCGGCAATTGGAGGGTCATCCATGGTCTGATCAAGCTTATTTTTTGTCAATAGATATAGGACTCATTGATCCAATTTTGAATGTTTGAATTGGTCATCCAAGCACTGTAGCGTGAGATATCAACTTTTGAATAGTAACCACATTGAGAAAATCTAGGTTTTTGCAATAGTGCACAATTCTGATCAACCAACAATACAAAAGCCATCTGTTGTCCGATTGAACTGATATTTTGACAATAAATAAAGGACTCATAGATGCTAATTTTCAATGGTCGGATAGGTCATCTAAGCATTGTAGCGTCAGATATCAGGTTTTGAATTGTAACTACGTTTTTTTTTGTGAAATTCTCAACTTTCCCTCTTTGATTTTTAAGATCTCTTATTGTTAGCATAAAATAGAGTTGTGTACTCATTGTCATAGCTGAAAATTGAGATCTTGTACCCACACTTTTATCATAATGAAGTTTTTGAGTGAACTTTTAAGTTTCGTGATTTTTACCCTTTGATTTGAAGGAGTTTTCCACACAAAATTGTGTGTCTTGTATGATTGATATTTGTGATTATTTTTAGATTGATTTTGTGCTACTGAAAATATGTATTTTTTGTGCTATTGTCATGTTATAAGAGCTAATTTTTTTATTTATGAGAGAAAGAACTTCCGATTTTTAAAAAAAAAAATTAAAAAAAAAAACCCAAATTTATTGATAGCCCTCACTTATGGCGGAGGAAAATCGTGGTTACAAACAAGCCACAATGAATTTACAAATAAACTAGAAAAATCATCCCAAGTAACAAAACCAAAACAAACCTAACAGAACACAACCCAAAAACCAAACTAAAACAAACTAAACAAGACCATATTAATCAAAACAAAACCAACACAAACAAAACAAAAAATACCTGCAAACTGATGACAAATACCTGCAAAACAAAAAACATGAGGAAAACATAGGAGAACCAAATAATGCCAATTAAAAACGGAAGTTTGGAATACTCATCTTATCTATACGAAATAAACCTCTCATTTTACTCGGCAGCACATCACCTACAAAATATCTCCTAGTGTTGCCTCCCTTGCCTTGACGAGCCAAGTAATCTACCACCTGATTACTTTCTCTAAATTGGTGCTTTATATAGAATTGAAGGCCTTGTAGCTCCTCCTCTAACAATTCCCAAAAGTTCCATAAGTACCACAAAGAGCAAATCCTAGATGTGATCCATCCCACCACCAATTCCTAATTACTTTCAATATAAATATTCTGATATCCCAACTCTTTACATAACCGAACACCACTAATAAGAGCCTGCAACTCTGCTCCATTATTAGTACTAGACTTAATTTTTTTAGAGAAAGCAACCTTAATATTACTTGAATAGTCACGAATGATACCACCACCGCCACAAGAACCCAAATTTCATCTACAAGAACCATCAATATTTAGCTTTAACCAACCTACAGGAGACTTTTCCCACACTAATTTTTTAGGAGTTCTAACCTTCAGAGTTATCATTTTCACTTGGAACTCGTCCAATAAAATCTTATCAATAGAAGGCAGAGAACACTTCACGCCTTTTACAACTTTAGTGATCCAAAAGCTCACTGATAACCAAACTTTATTCCCCAACTCGTACTTATCTTCCATACGGGCTTTACAACATCTGAGCCAAAGTCTCCAAGAAATTATAGTAGGTAACAAACCAATTATCATACTTTTTTTGGTTGATTTTTTGGCACATCAGAACCATCTACTAATTTTCACCCTCCAAGGTTCATCATCAAAGTTTAGAATTCCCAAGCTAGATGTTGTTCTCGTAAAAACCATACTTGCGATGGAACCCGAACTTAGAACATGAATTTTTGAGTTTTATTGAACAATTTATGAATTTTTGGTAATTTTTTTTATCGCAGGAAAATTTTCGGGAGCCAAAACCAGCATTAGTTCATAATTCATGCATAACTTTTCCTTCTGAGCTCTGATTGAGATGATTCGAAAGTCTGGGGAAATATGAGAAAGAGTTCTACAACTTTCATGCTTTGAGTTTTGAGAAATATGGACTTTAATATGGTCGAAATTGTGCTTGTGCTTTGGGCTAGTAGTGAAGTGTGTGAAAAGCAAATGAAAAAAGAAAAAAGAAAAAAGAAAAAGGAGTGGGCTGGGTCTTTGATGTGACCTAACCATGCAAGGCTAAAAAAATGGGGTGGCAAATAAAAAAGGTTTAATGTGTGTGTGCTGGTCATATATACAGCTGGGAATAAGGATGTGCGCTAGGTCCAAAAGCAAGGGAAGCTAGACTAGGGTGCTAGAGGGCATTTATTGTAAAAGTAGAAGGCTAGGGTTTTAAAATGTTTTTTTAGAAAGGGTTAGTGGGGATTCTTCTTTTCTTGGGAATTGTGCATCGCAGTGGGAGGCTCTCTCCTTGGGAGCCGTGAGCAGTAGGGGCAACTCCATACACCTATGGCCACTCTCTCTCTCTCTCTCTCTCTCTCTCTCTCTCTCTCTCTCTCTCTCTCTCTCTCTCTCTCTTTTTGAAATTAAATATTTATTTGGGTTATTCTTATTATTAAGTTCAGTTTTTTTTTTTTATTTAAAATCAGTGTTGGAATGAAATTTTGTTTCGGTTATTTTTATTATGGAAGTCAACTTGTATTTTTTTACTTAGAGTCATTGAATCTTGTTTGAATTAGATTTACTGTTGAGTTTAGCTTTTTTTTTATTTAAAATTAGTGTTGAAACTAAATGTTTGTTTAAGTTAATTAGTGTGTTATTATATTTCATTGTTGAAGAATTCCTAACTATTTATTTACGTTTTGTTCCTTATTCTAATATTTGGTTGAATTGATTATTGGATTGGATATTTTTGTTTACGTTAGTGTTAGGTTTGTTTATGTTTAAGATATTACTAGATTAAGCTCATTTTTAGTTGAACCATTGTTAAGTTTAGCTTAATTTTAGAGATTGTTGGATCTATTTATTTTATTCAAGCCATTATTGTGTTGAGTTAAAGTCTAGTTATTTTTGTTGAGTTATTAAATGGATTATAATGGGTTGGCATAGTTATTTGGGTTATTTAATTTCATAGTATTTATTTTATTGTTTATGCATATTAGGTTCATAGTTTAGGTTTGTGTCATTTTAATTTCATCACAAATTCTCCAAAAATCCAAAATTTTGAATCAGAATCATGTTCAGTAAAATTATTTTCTTATTTTCTTTTCTTGTTTCGAGCTAGTTTAGAACTAATCTGCATTCCCCGTGGAGACGATTTGGCCTATTTGGGCTAATTATTACACGATGTAACTCCTATACTTGGGATAGTCCTAGTGTTACTCATTTTTAGGAGTCAAGTTTTTGGCGCCATTGTCGGGGAGTGCAAGAATTAGTTTTAATCTAGTGTTTCTCCATTTATTTTGATTTCTCTCATAATTTGAAAACACAAAATATATATATATAATATTTTTTTTTTAAAAAACGAGAATTTTTTTTATCATGCTTGACTACTGCTATGTTGGTGACTGTCTGCTGTTTGGGTTGATGTTTGATGTCTTGGGTTAGAGACATTTCACGTAGGTTATACAAACTATCACCTATTACAGGTAGTAGGTTTCCTATTTCTGTTGTAAGTGAGGACACTGAAATTGATTTAAGTGATCTTTTTAAAGAGAATTTTGAGGAAACTATGGCTAAACATCCACCTGCACCACACACTTTGAAAGACTTTTTGCAGCCTACACGCACCACTACACCATCTTGTATTGCTTTGCCAAATAATACACCGAATTTCACCATTAAACATGGTATGTTGTCAGTAATACCTCAGTTCCACGGGATGGATTCTGAGAGTCCTTATCAGCATCTGGCTGATTTTAAGTTGGCATGTACTACCTTCACTACTAGAACAGGAACTGATGAATACATTAAATTTCGTTTATTTCCTTTTTCCTTGAAGGATAAAGCGAAGATCTGGTTTAATTCTCTAAGACCTAACTCTATTTCTGATTGGACTGACATGCAATGTTAGTTCTTACATAATTTTTTCCTTTTCAGAGAACCCAGTTCCTACAAGAGCAAATCAGTCAGTTTATGCAGAGAGGCGATGAGACTTTCCAGGCTTGTTGGAAAAGGTTCAAAGAGCTGATTAATATTTGACCGCATCATGGGTTTGAGTCTTGAAGGCTAGTAAATTATTTATATACTACCCTCACTCTTGATTGTAAGCAGTTTGTTCAGACTATGTGTAATGGGGAGTTCTTTAGCAAGGAACCAAATAAGGCACTAGCATTCTTTGATTACTTAGCTAAAAGTGCACAACAATGGAATACACGATTTGATCAGGCACCAATGGCAGTGCAACCTCTCAGGGCAATTGGTGGTGGAGGTAGATATAAGATAAAGGAGGAAACTGATATCCAGGCTCGTATTGCTGCATTAGTTAGAAGGGTAGAGGTTATGGAGTTAGAGAAGGTGAAAGCAGCGAAATCAGTTGAGGTCTGCTCTCTATGCATTGACTCTAGCCATAAGGCCCAAGATTGTCTAATCATGACGGTAGTGCAGGAGAGCAGGTCTGATCAGATTCAGTTAGCAGATCGGGTTAACAGAGCTCCCATTCAGCCCTTCTTAAACACTTACAATCCGGGATGGAGGAATCACCCAAATTTTTCATGGAGGAATGATCAGGCTGGTCAATCCTCTTCACAGTTTCAACAGCCTCCCCAGTCCTTTGCACCACAGTCTCAGCACCCATATCAGCCACATCCAATTTCTCAACAATACTCACCTCCAGGGCTTCCATCTAATGTTGCACTTGTTCCACCGAAAAGGTCTCTTGAGGATACTCTTCAGCAATTCATGCAAATTCAAGCCACAACTAACAATGAACTGTGAGGTGCCATTAATAAGATCAGTACACATTTGAGTACCTTAGAAAAAGGGAAATTTTCAGCGTAGCCTCAACCTAATCCTCAGGCATACCGACAGCAACAGCAGCCAGTGCATAATGTTTCAGGGGATTCCATTGAGACGGCAAAGGTCGTCATTACTTTGAGAAGTGGGAAGGAAGTCCCCGACTCGAAATATCTATTGAGAGGCAAATAGTTGCCCTGACACCGGAAGTTGCAGTTGAAGCAGATGAGACCAAAGAAAAATTAGAGGAAGTACATCCAGAATTGAAGAAATCAGTTGACGTGGAGGCCGAGACTTGTAAGGAGTACCAACCTGTGGTACCCTATCCTCAGAGGTTGGTAGTTAGTCAAAAGAACAAATACCATACTGAGATTCAGGAGATCTTCAAGCAGGTGAAAATCAATATCCCACTTCTGGATGCCATTCAGCAGGTTCCTTCGTATGCGAAATTTTTAAAGGACTTGTACACAGTGAAAAGGAAATTGAATGTAAAGAAGAAGGCTTTCTTGACAGAGCAAGTTAGTGCATTGATATTGAGTGAAACTCCTCAGAAACTCAGAGATCATGGTTCTCCCACCATCCCCATTATGATCAGTGAATCTCATATTGGGAGAGCTCTACTTGATTTGGGGAGTAGTGTGAACTTGCTACCATTCTCGATATATGAGCAGTTGGGGTTAGGTGAGCTAAAAAAGACCTTCATTGTGCTACAGTTGGCTGACAGATCAGTGAAGGTACCACGGGGTGTTATTAAGGATGTATTGGTTCAAGTTGACAAATTCTACTACCCGGTAGACTTTGTGGTTTTGGATATGCAGCAGCCTATCTCTACCATTTCCCAAGCACCTATCATACTTGGACACCCATTCCTTGCTACCTCCAATGCGTTGATCAATTTTTGAAGTGGAGTACTGAAGCTTACATTTGGGAATATGAATTGGAGATGAACGTGTTCAATGCTTGCAAGATGCCTAGTGGTTATGATGACTCCGAGGTACGTGCAGTTGCTGTGATAGATGATTTTGATATTTCAGAGTTGTTATCTATTTTTGGTTCTGACAATGCATTTGAGAATGACTCTCCCGAGCAGCCTGACATTTTTTATGAGACAGTTCCTTTGTTTAGAGAGTTGACAAAATCTGAGGGGCAGTGTATGGAGATAGATGGTTCCTCAGTTGTTAAATGCAGGTTATATGAGTAGTTGGTGTAAGCCAACTTTTGAAGCTCTTAACTTACCAAAAGTCATGAAGTCATCAAAAGAAAAAGTCCCTACACTTGAGTTGAAGTCACTACCTGAAGACTTGAAATATGTTTTTCTAGGCCCAGAAGAGGGCACATTCCCTGTGGTAATTTCTTCTCATCTTACTTTGAAGTAGGAAACTGAGTTATTGCAGGTATTGAGGCAACATCGAGAAGCAATAGGCTGGACTATTGCAGACATCAAGGGGATTGATCCTGCAATCTGTACTCACAACATATTTCTAGAAGGATATGCAAGGCCAGTTCATGATGCATAGCGGAGATTGAATCCAACCATGAAAGAAGTGGTGAAGAAAGAAGTGTTGAAACTATTAGCTACTGACATCATCTATCCCATCTCCGACAGCAAGTGGGTAAGCTCGACATAGGTAGTACCAAAAAAATCTGGTTTAACTGTTATTGAGAATGCTAGTAGAGAGTTGACCCCATCTAGGAAAGTAACAGGTTGGAGAATGTGCATTGATTATCGTAAATTAAATTCGGCTAGCCGAAAAGATCACTTCCCATTACCCTTCCTAGATTAGATACTTGAAAAAGTAGCTGGTAATGCTTTTTATTGTTTTTGGATGGTTTTTCTAGGTATTATCAAATTGTCATAGCACCAGAGGATCAAGAGAAGACCACACTCACTTGCCCCTTTGGTACTTAAGCCTTTCGCAGGATGCCATTTGGATTATGCAATGCACCCGCTACTTTCCAGCGCTGCATGATGAGTATTTTTTCTAACATGTTAAATGAGATGTGTGAAATTTTTATGCATGATTTTTTTTGTGTTTGGTAAGTCTTTTGACACTTGTTTGAAAAATTTGATTGCTATCGTAAAAAGATGTGAAGAAAAGAACTCGTTGTTGAATTGGGAAAAGTGCCAGTTTATGGTAAGTAGTGATTTGGTACTTGGCCATTTAGTTTCTAAGCATGGTATAGAGGTCGACAGAGCCAAGGTAGAGTTGATTTCCCAATTACCTGTCCCTAAGATAGTGAGGGATATTCATTGTCCCTAAGACAGTGAGGGATATTCGTTATTTCGTTGGCCATGCCGACTTCTATAGGCGTTTCATTCAGAATTTCAGTAGTATTGCTAAACCACTATGTTCTTTATTGCAAACTGAGACTGAATTTTTATGGACTGATGCATGCCAACAGGCTTTTGAGACACCGAAAAAATATTTGACCATGGCACCCATTATGCAACCCCCTTGGTGGGACTTGTCATTTGAGATTATGACTGATGCTAGTGATTTCGTTCTTGGGGCCATTCTTGGTCAAAGAGTTGATAACAAGCCTTCTGTCATCTACTATGCAAGTCATACCTTGAATGATGCTCAAAAAAATTATACCACCACTGAGAAGGAGTTGTTGGTTGATGTGTTTTCCTTAGAAAAATTTCGCTCTTATGTCATTGGATCTCCTGTTATTATTTTTACTGATCATTCTGCGTTGAAATATTTGTTGGCAACAAAAGATGCTAAGCCCAGGTTGATCAAATGGATTCTACTTCTTCAAGAGTTTGACATCACCATTCGAGATAAAAAAAGGAGTACAAAATGTTGTAACTGACCATATTTCTTGTTTGCAGCTACCTGATATATCTGTGTCCCATTCCCCTTTAAATGATGATTTTTCTGATGAGCTTCTTTTTGCAGTGTCGCGCGCTCCTTAGTTTGCTGATATTGTGAACTATCTTGTCACTGACCAAATGCCAGACCATTGGGTAACTCAGGATAAGCGTAAGTTCCTTGCAGAGGTACGTCAATACTATTTTGACAATCCATATCTGTTTAAATATTGTTCTGATCAATTGGTTCGCAGATGTGTGCTCGATGATGAATTTACTTGTGTGATGCATTTTTGTCATAGTGGAGCATGTGGATGCCACTTTACTGCAAATAAAATTGTTTCAAAAATTTTGCAAAGTGGACTGTACTAGCTTACTATGTTTAAAGATGTTGAAAAGTTTTGTAAAACTTGTGAAGTTTGTCTGAAAATAGGGAAAATCACAGCAAAGAATGAAATGTCTATGTCTCCCATTTTGACTCTTGAAATTTTCGATTGTTGGGGGATTGATTTTATGAGACCATTCCCAAACTCTTTTGGGCATTCTTACATTTTAGTTGCTATGAATTATGTCTCAAAATGGGTAGAAGCTATACCTTGTAGAACAAGTAACCATAAGGTTGTTATTCGTTTTCTCAAGGAGTTATTTGCACGTTTTGGCATGTCCAAGGCGATCATTAGTGATGGAGGGTTGCACTTTTGTAACAAACGGTTTGAAAAACTCATACAAAAGTATGGAGTGACCCATAAGGTCTCCACTCTATATCACCCTCAAACTAATGGTCAAGCTGAGTTGGCTAATAGAGACATCAAAATCATACTTGAGAAAACGGTGTGTCCAAATCGAAAAGACTAGTCAGAAAAACTTGTTGATGCACTCTGGGCCTACTGAACTGCATTTAAGAAGAATTTAGGGATGTCTCCCTACAGGTTAGTCTACGGTAAGGCATGCCATTTACTTGTTGAGATTCAGCATCGCACTTTATGGGCTATAAAACAAATTAACTTTTCACTTGATGAAGCTATAAAACAGATTAACTTTTCACTTGATGACGCCAAAGGTTTAAGGAAATTGCAGGTATGTGAGCTTGAAGAGTCCAGGAGGGAAGCTTATGACAATGCCGGCTTAGCAAAGGAGCAGATGAAGTTGCTGCATGATAGGAAAATCAAAGACAAACAACTTTTTCCTACTCAGCAAGTGCTTCTCTATGACTCCAGATTGCATCTGTTTCCTGCAAAATTGAAGTCCTAGTAGGGTGTTCCGTACATCGTTGAAAAAGTTCATTCCCATGGCACGGTAGAAATTGTAGATCCAAAGAATAGCAATAGTTTCACAATCAATGGCCAGTGTCTCAAGCCCTTCATGACTCCATTCGATCCACATGAGGAGGTTTTGCTTTTGCAAGACCCTAGGGGAGTCCTCTGACCTTTCTCATTTGCTCATTTCTTTTTCTTTTCGTTTTATTTGTTCTTATTTGCATCTTTATTTTATTTTTCTACTGTTTGTTTTTTTTTTTTTTTGGTTGTGACTCTCTATTGTTTTTTTTTTTTTTCTATTAGTTTGTTTCCCCTATGCATATCTTTTCCCTTTTCCCTTTTCCCCTATGCTTCCACATTGAGGACAATGTTTCATTTTAGTTGGGAGGGGGGGGGGGGAAGGGAATTTGCATGCCCTAATAGTGTGCTTCCACTTAATGAGTTTTAATGTGATATTTGCATATTATAGATGTTTGCATGTTGGTTAGGCCTACCGTTTGGGAAATACTGGTATTGAGCTCAGAGCATGCTGAATTCCTTATTTGTGAATATTACATGCCCAAATTATTTTTTTTTCTTTTTTTCTTTTTGAGGATATGGAACAAGTAGGATGTAGTGCAAATAAAGTTTGAATCAAAAGAGAGTTTTATCCATTTCATTTAGTTGTAACCAAGAGAAGGATGTTAAGAGTCTTGCTACACACTGACAGATTAGATGACTTAGAAAAACTACCTTATACCATTTCTGGTTGATATACACTTCAGTTTTTTGGGACTCTAATGAACCATATCCTATTGGCTTTAAAAAATAAAAATAAAAAAAGTTTGAAGCAACTGAAAACAAGAAACAAGTCAGGGATCAGTTGCAAAAAAAAAAAAGAATAAAAAAAAAGGAAAACAATTGTGTATTGGAAAGGGCGGGGCTCCAACTAAATAAAAAAAAAGTGGGTACCTTTTAAAGTGTAGTAATGTGAAAGCCACCTTTGTACATTCATGCACTGGAAACGGCTACTTACTACCGAGGTCCTAACTAATCAAAAAAAGTGGGTGCCTTTTAGTGTAATAGTGTGAAAGTCGTCAGTACAATGGTTTTGAATTAGAGTAAGACTGTGCAGTTGTCTCAGACTAATGATTGTGTTTGAAACCGTTAATGTTTGCTGGTGGTCAATTTTGGAACTCTGATCCTCTCTTGTACACGTAAGTTTTGTTACACTCCATTATCTTGATTGTTTTACTCAATGGTGTATAAATCTTCCAGTTGAGACGTAACTTGGATTAATCTGTGTCCCGTGTTCCTAAACTCATTAAGCATATCTCATGGCATGTAATTTTCATAAGTATTGAAATTTTAGTGCTCCTCCCCTAGTTTGATTGCATCCACGTTATTTTCTTGGGACTAGCAAAACATTAGTTAGGAGGTGTGATTACACGCTTAAACTGCGTAATTAGGCATTTTAATCCGAGCATTATGACTTCTATTTTTAATTAAATGTCTAATTACATCCAATATTTTAACAAAGTGCCTTATTTATCATTTTTGAGTTTTATTGAACAATTTATGAATTTTTGATAATTTTTTTTATCGCAGGAAAATTCTTAGGAGCCAAAAGCAACATCAGTTCGTAATTCATGCATAAATTTTCCTTCTGAGCTCCGATTGAGACAACTCAAAATTCTGGGGAAATCTGAGAAAGAGTTCTACAACTTTCATGCTTTGAGCTTTGAGAAATATGGACTTTAATATGGTTGAAATTGTGCTTGTGCGCTGGGCTAGCAATGAAGTGTGTGAAAAGCAAATGAAAAAAAAAAAGAAAAAAAAAAGGAGTGGGTCGGGTTTTTGTTGTAACCTGGCCATGCAAGGCTAAAAAAATGGGGTTGCAAATAAAAAGGGTTTAATGTGTGTGTGCTGGCCGTATATACAGCTGGGAATAAGGATGTTCGCTGGGTCCAAAAGCAAGGGAAGCTAGACTAGGGTGCTAGAGGGCATTTATTGTAAAAGTAGAAGGCTAGGGTTTTAAAATGTTTTTTTAGAAAGGGGTAGCGGGGGTTCTTCTCTTCTTGGGAAGTGTGCGCCACAGTGGGAGGCTCTCTCCTTGGGAGCCGTGAGCAGCAGGGGCAACTCCATTCACCTATGGCCACTCTCTTTCTCTCTCTTTGAAATTAAATATTTATTTGGGTTATTCTTATTATTAAGTTCAGTTTATTTTTTTATTTAAAATCAGTGTTGGAATGAAATTTTGTTTCGATTATTTTTATTATGGAAGTCAGCTTGTATTTTTTTACTTAGAGTCAATGAATCTTGTTTGAGTTAGATTTACTGTTGAGTTTAGCTTGTTTTTATTTAAAATTAGTGTTGGAACTAAATGTTTGTTTAAGTTAATTAGTGTGTTATTATATTTCATTGTTGAAGAATTCCTAACTATTTATTTACTTTTTGTTCCTTATTCTAACATTTGGTTGAGTTGATTATTGGATTGGATATTTTTGTTTACGTTAGTGTTAGGTTTGTTTATGTTTAAGATATTGCTAGATTAAGTTCATTTTTAGTTGAACCATTGTTAAGTTTAGCTTATTTTTAGAGATTGTTGGATCTATTTATTTTATTCAAGCCATTATTGTGTTGAGTTAAAGTCTAGTTATTTTTGTTGAGTTATTAAATGGATTATAATGGGTTGGCATAGTTATTTGGGTTATTTAATTTCATAGTATTTATTTTATTGTTTATGCATGTTAGGTTCATAGTTTAGGTTTCGTGTCATTTTAATTTCATCACAAATTCTCCAAAAATCCAAAATTTCGAATCCGAACCATGTTCAGTAAAATTGTTTTCTTATTTTCTTTTCTTGTTTCGAGCTAGTTTAGAACTAATCTGCATTCCCCGTGGAGACGATTTGGCCTATTTGGGCTAATTATTACACGACGTGACTCCTATACTTGGGATAGCCCTAGTGCTACTCGTTTTTAGAAGTGAGTCAGTGCTGACCATTCCTACTCTGAATTCCTACTGTTAATCCTTATCTAAGAAGTATATTGGTGAATTCTATACTTGAGCTTCAATTCTATTTCATATTTGGTATTTAAATTGTTGAAGTACATAGTGCTGAATTTGTACTAATCTACTCTGTTTTGAGAGTGTTCTTGTACGCAGTGTTTACTTCATATTTCTTGTAGCTCTTGGACGATTCAAGGTATTTGGATAGTTGGCTAAGCGTGGGGTATTGCTTAGAGAGAGACCACTCAAGCCAAATTGAAGAAGTGACCGAGTCATAGGATATCACTTAGAGAGGCGATCTCTAGCCTACTAAAGGAGTATGTAAATGGTATTGTTCCACCCGACAAAGGAACTGGTTTTAGTGAATCCTTTAGTGGTTTGCCAAAGGCAAGGATGTAGGCTGGGTATAAACCCAACTTCGTAAAAGTCGTGGTCTCACTCTCTCTTTCCCTTGCTCTATATTTTTAGCACATATAAATTGTATGGATGATTTAATTTCTTAATCATATATACTACGTAAATTTGGAAATTAAATAAACTTAAAGTCTAATTTTGATTTGGATTGCGAAAACCAAAAGGGAGTACATTGGTTAAACCATACTTTGCAAAGATAAATTAACTAAGAGTTTATTTTAATTCTGAATTTTGGGAAGAGTGTGGATGTTTTATTGAAAATTATTTTAAGAAAGCAAATTCATTACCACGGGGCTTGAATCAAACTTTCATATTTACAGGGCTGCAAACAAACAAAAACTGAATCTTATATTTTAGTTTGGATATTGTGGTTGATTGAAAAATTGATTGGCTTGGTTGACTGATTGATTACTTGATTTTTTAAATACATGTGTTGTGGATGTGAATTAAATTTTGTTTTAAGCATTCATTGTGTATTTGATAAATCAACAAGAAGTCATGAATTTGTTGAAAAGAATTAAAAGAAATTTTTAAATCCAATTCACCCCCCCTCTTGGGACTACACCTTAGTTTTTGAATTGGGATCAGAGCGGGGTTAGAGCGAATCTTAATTAGTAGCTATATAAAGATTTTAATGGCACACTTAGGCGTAGCTCCCTTTAGAGAAGGACAATCCTCAACTAGGCCACCCATCTTTTGTGGTTTAATTATAATTTTGAAAACAAAGGATGAGAATATATCTTCAAACTATGAATTAGAAAGCTTGGGAGGTTGTCACGGATGGTGACCTAATTCCCCTCAAACTAGTAGATGGAAAACAGGTCCCTAAGGAGAAAAAGGACATGACGAAAATAGATCACAAAATGCTACAAGCAAATTCCAGTATCATGAATGCTTTATATTGTACTCTAGACATAAATGAATTCAATAGGGTCATGACTTGCAAATCAGCCAAGGAGATTTGGGATAAATTAGAAGTTACTTATGAAGGAATCATTGATGTAAGAGATTGTAGAATAGACATGCTCACAAGCGAGTATAAAGCTTTCAAGGTGAACCCAGATGAATCAATTGCAAACATGTACATAAGGTTCACCCACATAATTAACTCACTCAATGCCTTAAGAAAAACATACACAACTTATGAAATGATTAGAAAAATTCTTAGAGGACTGCCACCAATATGGGAACCAAAAGCCACTACCATAATCGAAGGAAGAAATTTTAAAACACCTCCTTAGATGAATTAATAGGTTCTCTACTCACATATGAAATGTCAATGAATGAAATTAGTGGAAAAGCTAAAGCCCAATTTAAAACTTCAAAAAAAACTGTAGTGTTGAGGATAAAGATGAAATGGATGAAGATGAACTAGCCTTCATCTCTAAGAAACTTGTAAGAATACTAAGGAGGAAGAACAAATTCAAAAAAAGAATCCAAAACTCCGAATCAAATGAAGAAGAAACCAATATAAAGAAATCAAAGAATAAAATTCCCACATGTTATAATTGCAAAAAAGATGGACACTTAAAACTGGAATGTCCACTACTTAAGAAATATTCTAAAAAGAAAAAGAAAAAGAAAAAGGCAATGAAAGCCACTACTTGGGATAGTACAAGTAGTTCGGAATGTGAATCAATTGACCAAGAGGTTGCTTACACTTGCTTTATGGCTTGGGACGATGAAAGAAGCTCCTCATCCAAATCGGTTAATGATTATAGCAATGATGAATCCAACGATGAAAGCATGTCATCTTATGAAGAATTACAAAATGATTTATTCAAAGTACATAAGATGCTAATCAAAATAACTAACAAAACACATCATTAAAAAACAAGAATAATGGAGTAATGAAAGAGTTATAATCAATTAAGCTTGCTGAAAATAATAAAGATTCAAAAATCAAGAAACTAGATAATAAGTATAAAGCGGTGATAAATGAATTAGAGTCTAAAAATCTTGCTGAAAAAAAAAATTGAAAATCAAGAAATTAGAGAGCAAGAATGAAGAATTGATCAAGGAAGTAGAAGACTTGAAATCCCAATCCTCTATGGAAAATGAGAAAAACCTATATGTTTTTGAATTAGAGAATAAAATTACTAAGATGTCTAAAAACCAAGAAAATGGTAAAAATATAGAAAATTCTAAAATTTATTATCTTAAAAAAGAAATTGAGGATCAAGCCAAAATCATTTACAATTTCACTAAATGAAAAGAAAATATTGACAAAATGATTGACTTACAAAGAATGTCTCTAAATAAAAAAGGTATAGGGTTCAATGGAATTGAAAACAAAAGGAGAAAGAATCTTTACATGGGTTACTTTACAAAAGCCTCTAACGATTATGTTAGCGCCTTCTCAAATGTCTACACTCACACCACATGTTATCTATGTAAAAAGAAAGAACATATAAAGTTTGGATGTCCATTTAAGAGAAAGAGTGTGAAAACTAAACAAGTATGAAGAATTAAGGAAACATCCTTTATTAAACCAACCGGACTCAAGAAAGTATGGGTACCAAGATAAAAGACTAGTTCATAAATGAAAAACTCCATGGATTAAGTCATTCCCCTTTAAAAATTGAGAAAGTAACTTAATTCATGATCAACAAACGAACTAGTTGAAATAGAAAAATTTAAAGATGAGTTTAAGAGCTTATTATAACAAATTCAAAATGGCATTGTTGGCCAAAATCATAGGATGATTTTTACAAGGCTTAACTTAAGAAAATATTAAGAAATATCAAATTGAGCTTATTACATAAGTGCCTTGATTAAGAAAAAGATATTTGAGAATGAAAGTCTATATGCTACATGCTTACATGCCTATATGATATGTTATGTGCTACATGTGTATATTTTGAAATTCGTATCTTGAAATTTCCAAAGACATGATCATGACTTGACCTACATTGATGATTTATGGCTCGCTATATTTTGAAAATTTGAGCATGAAGTTATTGAGCATGATTTTGAAACATAAATTTTGATATTGATATATGAATGTGAAATAAATTATTGACCATGCTAATGATATATCACATGGATAAATAGAAAAATTTGCATAATTTGGTATCCTTGAGCAGTATGTGACATTAGCATTGGTATCTATGAAAGTATATTGGTATCCATGAATATATCAATTGGTATTTGAGCATGACAAGCATATTAGTATCCATGAGCACATACATGATATGAATCAAATGTTAGAAACATCGATGATAAAAATAAGGTTTCCACTGTGGAAACTCATTGTTCAAATCTTGTTCAACATGTTGATAAGATTGAGAAACACTTGGCTAGTTCTTCTTAAGGCACAACTCCAATGGATATTAGCTCAGTTCCATCTAGTGATGATGAATCTGCTAAAAATTCTAATGAACAATAAGAAGTAGAAGAAGAAGAAAGTGGGTCTAAGGAAGCCTCCGATTGATATGCCCCATCCTTGAGATATTTTAAATCTTTTGCTCATGTATTAGTAT
Organism: Malania oleifera; assembly: GCF_029873635.1. Taxonomy (NCBI): domain Eukaryota; kingdom Viridiplantae; phylum Streptophyta; class Magnoliopsida; order Santalales; family Ximeniaceae; genus Malania; species Malania oleifera. Next base: position 53,966,224 of record NC_080428.1, read on the forward strand.
TTCTATGTACTTTACCAGACAACATTTCTTTTGTGCTTGTATGATCTAAAAGTACTCTGTATTTCAGCTCTTCCCTATGCTTTTTGTTGTATTGCCCTCTTTTCCTTTTTGATTGATGTCCAAATGGAGAGAGTGTTTGAGAGAGAGAAGAGCAAAAAGAAATATGTATGCTTGTAATATAATAGCTTGTATGAATGCATATGAATGGCTTGTATGAATGCATTTTGTATATGATTGTATGAATGTATTTGATATGCTTATATGAATATATGCTTGTATGAATACATTTGGTATATGCTTGTATGAATGTATTTGATATGCTTGTATGAATATATGCTTGTATGAATACATTTGGTATATGCTTCATAACTTGATCATTGTGCATGAAAACCCCATGCTTGTTGAAAGGGGGAGCCATGAGCCGTAAATTTTTTTTCGAAAGAAAAGTATGTAAGTGGTATTTTCCTACTTTTTGCTCTAGATTTGTCATCATCAAAAAAGGGGAGATTGTTGGCCTAACAAGACTTACAATTCTTATTTTGATGATAACAAATCATGATAAGTTTGATATGGTTTGTTTCAAGTAAAACTCTTTCAAGAAGAAGGCAAAACTTAAAGAAACTCCAACCTAAAATGGATGATAAAGCTCATGATGAATGTCCTATACAAAAATTTCAAGAAAGAAAGATGATCAAAAGCTCAATGATGATTAAAAACTCAAAGATGATATATGATCATAGAAGAACAAGGACTTACTTGAAGATCAAAAGAATAGAGTTTTAAGGATGTCTGTATGTAAGTACTTCATGTAAACATCAATATAAACTGAATTGAAGTTCTTATAAATCAAAAGAAACTTAGAAATGTATTTTTAGAAAAATCTTGAAGTAGTTTTAAAATCAAAGTAAATAAGGTCTTAAAAGAAGAAAAGTTTTTTTTTTTTTAAGAATATAAAGAAAGCTGAAGAGTCAGGTGACTGCCTACATGTGGCAGGCGACTGCCCAATTTAGAAAAGAAATTTTTAAAAAGGCAGTAGGGTGTGAGGAGACCGCCTGAGCACAGCCAGGTGCCTGGGTGGTCAAGCCAGGCGACTACCTGGGTTTTGGAAGATGACTGCCAGTATTTTGGATTTTAAGTTTCTTCTATGGCAGGCGACTACCAGGTCATGGCAGGCAACTACCACTCGAACATATTTTTAAAATTTTCAATGGTAAGATTTTTTAAATGGATTTCTTGGGCACTACTCTTTTGAAAAACTTGAAGTTTACTCCAACTAAACTTGGGGGGCAAGGAATTACTTTTAAACATCTATAAATAGCCCCAAACTTCAAAGATTTCTACACCAAGAAATTTTCAGCAATAAAAGTTCTCTAAAAGCTCTCAAACTCTCTTGTGTTCATCCTACTTCAACTACTAAATTGCTGCTGATACAAATTCCGATGTAGAGCCTTCAAAGTCTGAATCTTTCAATACATGGAAGATATATTTGGTGATCTAAATTCAATTTAAGCTTCAATCTTTTTATATTGATTTACTTTGAAGTATATTTGTGCTGAATCTTGTACTAATCAACTCTGCTGTGAGAGTGTCTCTTGTACACAAATTTTTCCTTATCTTGTTTCTTTTTTATAGATGATTCAAGGTTGTAGAATCATTGGACTGAACGAGGGAATATCGTTTGGAGAGGCGGGCTCTAGCCTAAAGGAAGGAGTGGTCGTAATCGGTATTGTTCCACCCATCAACGGAACTGAACTAGTGAATCCTTTAGTAGTTTGCCAAAGGTGAGGACGTAAGTTAGGTATAAACCGAACCTCGTAAAACCTTGTTTCTCTCTCTTCTTCCTTACTCTTTATTTTTCAGCAAAATTTACAACCTGCGTGGACACTTTAAAATTGATAAATTCTAAGTGTATGGTTGTTAAATAGACCTGAAGTTAATTTGCTTTGGCTTGATCAGCATTGATTGTAGAAACCAAAAGGGATTACGTTGGTTGATCATACTAAAGTTATTAAACTAAAAGTTTATTTAAAAACAGAACACTAGGAAGAAGTGTGATTGTAAAATAACACAAGGCTTATAAAATTCAATGTGGTTTACACTTTGTTACAGGGCTATTGATATAAAGATCAAGATATTGATTACTTTGTTTTTTGGTTGTGGTTGACTTGATTTTGTGATTGTGTTGGAGGTGTGTTTGTTGTGCTTGTTGTTATAACACAAAAACATTAAAAAGGAAATATTTTTTTAAAACCCAATTCACCCCCACCCCCCTCTTGGGAAGCTATCCTAATTTCACCTTTGACCCGGTAAACTTTGTCGACAAGATGGCACCTTCGTCGACGAATCGTCCATATATTTTTGTCGATAAACCGGCCCCTTCAGCGACGAACCCTATTCCGATATTTTACGACACATTCGGTATCTCTTCTTGGACAAGGCTCTAAATTTCGGCAACGAAAAATATAAGGGCCTTCGTCGACGAGAACAATGGGCTTCGTCGATGAAGCCTACAAAATTTACCTTTTTACCCTTTTTTATTTATTCAATCCACATATCTCAAGTCAAGTTCTTACATATGCTTTAATCCTCGTGACTTTCATGACTTCATCACCTTCTGTGCGTGTTAAGTAATGTTCCTGCTCACTCACAGAATCAACAGAAATTTAACTGTTAAGAGTATTTATTCTTTACTTTGTCTCATAAGCTCTCAAAACGTTAAGTCATATCCTTTAGAGTTTCATATCCTTAGAAATGAGTTGAATGGTTAAGTTGGTTGTACTAGGTCTTAATCTAGATGAATGCATAAAATTCAAGTAGACCTATGCATACGCATTTTTAAATTGGAAACCATTCAAACTTGTGCCTCTCACATGTATTAGATTCATAAGAAAAGAGGCAGACATAGGCTTATCATCTTAATAAATATTCATTGTGACTTTTTGGTCCAATAAGCCTAAAGCATTCACATCAAGATTAAACCATTGAAAATCTTATAACTCTTGGCTAAAGAAATTAGAAAATGAAAAGGACATTAAATGAGTTGAGTGCATAACTCAGGGGGAGCTTTTATTTTTCATATCTATATAAATTAAAATGTTCACAAATCCTTATATTGTTTATGCCTTTATGCTTATCTGTGTATAGCATTGCAGCACTATCCATGACTCAATGAATGGTTATAATATCTTTGATGGATAGTTTATGTATTTTTCTAGCACGAACTACTATTGAGCTATATTGAATATCTTGAGTTGATTACACTACTGGATTGCATGCTTGTGTTGAAAGCCTCCTGCATGGTGGATGTAGTTGATGTGTATTGCATGTTGGTAGTGGTTTTAGGATATCACGTGCTTTGAACTAAATTATAAATTACTTTATTGAACCTATAAGGTACAAGTTTATGGGAAAATGTCCAATTTACAAATGGCATACTGTCGAAATTTCAAAAAACCTTCCCAAAATAAAATCGTTGTACAAAAATGATTATGATAAAATAAATGTTAAAACATTTTTTTAAAGGATGAGTGAAAACTGATTAAATATTAAATTTCATCCTAACATAATCATTGAATAGTTAGAAGAGCTCAGCTCCATCCCTAGAGAAAGAGCATAAAGAACTCATATGCATCATGCTTTACTTTTTGAATATTGAGGCTCTTCTAAGAACCATGAACATCATATCCCACTTTTAAAGCTATGTTTTGATATGGATTGTTCTCAGTTATGTGCTTTATTGTATGCCTTAATATATATTCTCTAACGCTTCTATGGTCTATAGGGACAACTGTACTGATAAGGATAATTATAATTGATTAATATTCAATATAGTTGATTTTAAAGATTTAAATTTATGGCTTATACTACTTAGCTTAATGAAATTAATCCTTATTAAGTATAAGCAATTTATTTCATCTAAACTATAATTCAAATTGAAAGGGGGAGCATCTAAACATAAATCCCTGTTTTGTTTTGCTCACAAATATTTTAGCTTCAATCTATTGTGAATTCACTGTGGCATGTGCTTAAATGAAATGATCTTTGTGAAAATCTTAAGTTGATATATATTACTTTGCCACAAGTTGTTTGTGTTTGTCATATAATCTTTGTTTTAGCTTCTTGAGATCTTTAGGATTTATATGGTTGTTTTTTGTCTGATTATTTTAAGGATGTGCTTAAATGCTTAACCATATGAATGTTACTTGCTTGCATTAAATTAAAAATTTCTTTTCAGCAAGCAACCCTCAGTATCTCTTGACAACATCCTAAAGGGGAGATATATTTATTATTATATGCATATATATTTCAAATTACAAAACTAGTTGACTCATTCTGAGTTATGCTTCCAAGTGCAGAAGTGTGAAGTTGTATCAAGGATAAATCCAGGAATGTATTCCACAGGGACCACTGAGTATCAAAGTATTTATGAAAGGTTAATGAAATCCTGTTGCTATAAAATGTGGTTTGAAAGTCTTTTTGGTCTTTTATGATTTTTGAAAACAATAAACAAAATGAGAGGAGTTTGAGTAAACTATCAAAATAAGACTGAAATTTTATCAATTTTTCAAAAATGTAAATCTAATAACGTGACCAAAACTAAACAGATTAACTGAAACAATTTTACCAAACACTCGAGTTACGGGTTCAATGTCTGTTTGCTTCCATCATTTACTAATTCCCTAGGCCTTACTCCTCTTCTTGTTAATCCAATCAAGGCATTAATAAGATGAAATTTTATTACTAAAGCTCGAGTAAATTTGCCACATCCAAATGAAAGAAAATATAAACTCTCATTAAGCATCAACAGAATGTCATGTAAATTAGTTGATGAAAATCTTAAATTAAATCAAGGTTTTGATGTGCCTAAGGTCAATAACAAAATAAGAAATAAGAGCTAATGATTTATCAACGATGCCTTAAATTTTCGGTATCAACCAAATAAAAGTTTATTAATAATTTCTTAAGAGAACTAATAAACCATGGAAAGCAAACGACATCGATCCACAACCCGAGTTATAAAACCTAGTCACTCATGCTTGCAATCCGCAATTTTCGAGTCAAACAAATTTCACAATAAATCATTGCAATAATAAAATAGAAAAAAACAACAACTTAAAGGAACAATAAACTAGATGTATAATAAAACTAAAGAACTAATTAATCTAACCTAAAATTATTCCAATCATTAGACTAAATGTATACTAAACTAAAATAACAAATTAACTTAACCTTGAAAGCATTCAAAAGAACAGAATTTAATTCATCCATGGACTATTCGAATAATAAAGTGAAGAGAAAAAAAAATTCAATCTATTATTAAACTAGACAAGAAAAAAATGTATTGTAACAACCATAAAAAAAAATTATTAAGAGAGAGAGAGAGAGAGAGAGAGTGAATGAGGAGGCGGCAGTAAGGAGTTTAACACAGCAGCTACGGCTGCTGTTCTTCCTCTTGCAGCAGTGCGCACAGCAGACCCATGCAGTGCCCCCACCCCCCACCCCCCAGCTACGCTCTCACGGCCCCTTGAAGACCTCTAAAAAAAACCCTACAAAACTAGTTCCTTTTTTTTTTTCCTTTCTGTAGCCCCTTTATTTGACTTTTCAAAGCAATAAAAAAAAACCACAAAACTCACCCACACACCCAGCGCCCAGCACTCAATGACCCGGTCAAATCAACTCATTTATTATATTTTTTATTTCTTTTCTTCTTTCTTCTTTTTGTTAACATACAATTGGTTCTGAATTTTAAAAGCCAATTTTGACCTAGTAAATGTCTGTATCTCTCAAAACTCGAAACACAAAAGTTGTAGAGCTCTTTCTCAGCTTTCTTTAAAATTTTTAATCCTCTCAATCAAAGTTCGGACGGAAAAGTTATACATGAATTACAAACTGATGCTGGTTTTTAACTCCCGAAAATTTTCCTGCGATAAAATAATACCAAAAATTCATAAATTTCTCAATAAAGTCCAAATATTATAAATAGATCACCTTATTAAAATATTGAGAGTAATTAGGCATTTAATTAAAAAATATAAGTCGTAATACATGAATTAAAATACCTAATTACGCAATTCAAGCGCGTAATCAGTGATTCAATAACTACACATGAAAATGCATACGAATTAGTTAGACTATTTTATGCTCAAACCTTCTACTTGTTATCATATATCGTATGTTTTAAAATCAAATCTTTTACGGGACTTATGATATGATTTAAGTTGCTATGATTTGTGGATAATTCTGGTCTAATCATGTTTGTTATGTCATTTTAATTTTTAATGATCAGTTATACTGTTTGTGTGCTTAATTGCTATAGTTTCCAAAAATATTTATATTTTTTTACATACCCTTTTTGCTAATGTCAAAAGGGGGAGAAATACACTTGCAAAAATTGATATGCATATTCTTAGGGGGAGCTTTATTTGACTATTGCCCATTTTGCACTTGTATTTGTCATCATCAAAAAAATGGGAAATTGTTGACTTTTTGAGTCCTATCTCGTTTTTTATAATGACAAATACAAGGTATTTATTATTTGTCAAGTTTCTGTGTAGGATAATACTAGTAAGATCATATTGATGGCATGCGACAACTTGAAGAAGAATGAAGACCCCAACATATTTACTTGTTGTATTTTCATATTCGGGTATGTAACGACCTGAAGAATAATGATAATTAAATAATAAAGAGGGAAAAAAATGGAAACAAAAACAGAAGGAGGCAGTAAACTTTGCATTTTGGATATAATAACCCAAGAAATTTTTCAAGCACTCATCAACGAACACAAGGGTTTCGTCAACGAGGGTTCTTTAAGATCTTGTCGACGAGGTCCCATCTCGTCAATAAGAAGATATTGAGAGAACATTTTTGGGACGTCCGAAATTCATCGACGAGGGTGCAAATTTGTCGACGAACTTTCTACAAGACTCTTCGACAAGGTGATGTGGCTCGTCGACGAATCCCACAGTATAAATAGCCCTAAACATGGTTTAATCGCAGAAAAATCAACGCACATCTTCCCCTCTCTCTCTCTCCTACGGCCTCTCCTCGATCTCTTTTTTATTTCGGCCCCGTTAGTAGCTGGATTGACGATCTGAGGCCACCACGACGCTCCTGGAAAAGTTCTCTCCAAGTTTACTGAAGTGGATCGTCAGTGGGATCGAGTTGAAATTCTTCCCAGAATCAAGGTAAGGCCTTTTATTCAGTTTTTGGCCTGCTGGCAATTGTAGGAAATAACGGAGACAAAGAAATAATGATGTTTTGTTGTGGAAAATGTTGTTTTTAGGGTATTGAATAGAAAGCCCTACGGGTGTTGGACCAATGTACCATAGGGGCTTTCCAGTATTCAGGTAAAGGGAATATGCTATGCTTGGAAACTTTATTATGATTTCAATACAAAATATAGGTTGTTATCAAATTATTATTCAGATTTTATATATATATTTATAGTTTCCAGAACCTGATAATATTAATGTTTATTTGAGTGGCTTGAGTTGATAACAGAACAGTACTATATTTAATTTATGAATACCATGTTTATAGTTATTAACAAAAATACCATTATATTTGCATGTTTATAGAATGACAAATTTTTCAGTGTATAGTATACTCAGAAATATGCATTTTTAGTAATTCTAGAATAACATGTTTATCAGTACCATAATGCCCCAATATATAGATATTCAGACAGCAGTTCACTTATACAGAATTCAAATTTTCGGTCAGTTAATTTAGAATTTTAGATAAATTTTATGGAGTTATGGTTATTTTAGAAATCACAGTAAAAATCGTATATTACAGATACCAGCTACCTATATAGTATCAGACCCTCATGAATCAAATAACAAAGCATGGTACTATAGCTACAGATATTCAGTTCAGAGTGAATCCACTTTACTCAGATAGTAAGTGGTATGAGGTCGATCATGCCCACGTCGAGACAGGCTCTCCATCATATATGGATTGAAAGGGCCGATGTCGGAGTTCAATTGACTTACCCTAGTCGGCCAGCCAGGATAGGTCTTGCCTTCGGGCCGCACAACCCTGTCATGAGGAGTTAAATCATGACATACAGCCATCCATGGAAATTTCTCAGATATTATGAGTACTATCAGACTTTCAAAAATAGTAGTGTTAATATAAAAAGTAATTTCTACAGATTAGCATGTTCAGTTATGCAGTTAATGGTTTTATTATATGTTATATAATATCAGCATTTTTAGATTCAAATATTCTTATTATTCTTAAATCAGATTATTTTTACTAAACTATAACTCAATAGTCACACCCTAGTAGTAGCATGTTTCGTCTTACTGAGCGTTGACTCATCCTAGTGTTGAATTGTTTTTCAGGTGAACCAGCTAGGCGAGCAAAGCATTCTCATAGGTAGAAAAGCTATTATACTACCCTTTTTTTTTATTTTTTTTTTTTGAGAGTGGGTATTTTTTAGTAGCATGTTTTTGCAAACCCTTGGTATCAGTAAGGGTAATAGTGATGATTGTATATTGTGGGTTGGTTTGATATTCTGATATTGTATTATGTGTGGTTTTATTCTCTATGATTGGCCTTCCACTGTTTAGGTTAATGATTGAATTTAAAACTAGGAAAAAATATTTTATTTTATTAGCAGGTCGTTTCAATTTAGTATCAGAGCCTAGGTTGCTAAGTTTTGTAGACTTTAGAGTACAGTAGAAGCAATACCAGAATATAGGGAAGAATTTGAGGTTTGTTCTGTGGTATGGGTACAGGATTTTCCGTGGTGGTATTTGTGCTTTTCCTTTTGTGACGATTTCGGGAAAATCATAGTAAACTATCGTCGGGTCGTGTGTCTAGGTGGCAGAACTGGATTTTGAGTTAAGATTGGGGAGAGTAGTTAATTATAAATATAGGATCTGAGTAGAATGAAATAGATAGGTTCTGTGCAGAAGATAAGGTTCCTATGTGTGTTCTTGTTTTAGAGGATGGATCCAGGAAGTAGCAGTACGAATGCTGGGAGTGATGAAGCAGGATCTTCCAGTATGGGAGGTGTCAATACTGATGTCATTTTGTGTAGCGTCACCCAGCACATGATGGCTTAAATGGCTAAGAGCTCTGGGGAGTGTGGCTATTCGATCAAGCAGTTTACGCGAATGAAACCCCCATCTTTTGTTGGAGGAGATGAATCGATTGTAGCTAAGAACTAGGTCTAGGATATTGAAGACACATTGGCAGTGCTTTCTTGTTCGGATGGTAGAAGGTAGTATTTGTAGTGTTTAAACTGACAGGGGAGGCGAAGCGCTGGTGGAGATCAGTGCGACTAATAGAAGAGCAGAAGTCGGTTCCAGTACGAGTGGTATAGGATCGATTCAAGGACCTGTTCTTCGAGCGATATTTTCCTTCTATCGTTCGGAGTGTGAAGGCAACAGAGTTTCTACATCTGGTACAGGGGCAGATGATTGTATCCCAATATGCTGCTCAGTTTATCGAGTTGTCATGTTTTGCTTCACATCTAGCACCTAATGAAGAGAAAAAGGCCAGGAAGTTTGAAGAGGGACTGAGGCAGAACTTGTTTGAGTAGGTGATTGGCTTCAAAGCTCAGACATTTACAGAGGTTGTAGACAGAGATGTGATAATTGAGAATGGTATTTAGAGAGGTTTAGCAGCTCATAGTCAGAGGAAGAGGTCGGTGCCTCAGGGTTACCAGGCTGGTTCCAGTAGGGGTCTATGGATAGGAGGTCGTGATAGAGTAGATCAAAGGCAGACAGTAGGACCTCAAGAGTACGAGGGTATACAAACCTTTCTAGTGTGCCAGACATGCTAGAGACGTCATTCGGGGGAGTGTCTGGTAGGGAGAGGTGTATGCTATCGTTGTGGAAGACCTAGTCAAATGGCACTTTCATGCCCAGGGTCGCAAGATCAGGTTCCAGCTCCCAGACGCTATCGAGGAGGACATCAGGCAGCTCGAGGAGGATATCAAGCGCCTCGTGGAGGCCAGCAGAGGAATGTAGCCCCAACGCGAGTTTACACTCTGACGCCGAGTGATGCAGAGGCTGCCACGGATGTGGTGATAGGTACTTTTACTATTTTATCATATCCGGTTATTGTCCTATTTGACTTAGGTGCCACTCATTCCTTTGTCTCTACATCTTATGCTAAATTATTTGAAAGTGAAACTCAGTCATTAGATATAGCATTGTCAGTAGCTACACCATCGGGGTCAGTGATGAGATGTCAAAGGTACTTAGAAGCCATCCAATAGAAATTCAGGGGAGAGTGCTACCAGCATTGATTGTTGTCAGAATTGATTGTTGGCTGCCAATCACGCCAGCATTGATTGTTGTCAGAAAGAAGTAATCTTCAGACCCCCTGGTGAGCAGGAATTCAAATTCATTGGTTCACAGGTACATACTCCACCACAGCTAGTGTCAGCTATACAGGCAAGCAGATTACTCTAGGATGGAAGTCAGGGATTCGTTACTTTTATAAAGGAAGCATTAGAAAATGAATCGAAACTCGACAGTACCCCAGTCGTGCGGGAATTTCCAAATTTTTTTTCAGAGGAACTATATGGTTTGCCTCCCGAACGCGAGGTGGATTTTCCTATAGATTTGCCTCCAAGGATAGCGCGGATCTCTAAGGTTCCCTACCGGATGGCACCAGTTGAATTGGGAGAATTAAAGGAGCAGTTGCAGGACTTGCTGAGCAATGGGTTTATACAACCCAGTGTGTCGCCATAGGGAGCTCCAGTGTTGTTTATAAAGAAGAAAGACGGGTCTTTGAGGATGTGTATTGATTATAGAGAAATCAACAAGGTTACTATTAAGAATAAATATCCTCTATCCCGTATCGACGACCTATTTGATTAGCTCCAGGGTACACGGGTATATTCCAAGATCGACCTCAGATCAAGATATCATCAAGTGAGAGTAAAGGCAGAGGATGTTGCAAAGACAGCATTCAGAACCAGGTATGGGCACTACGAATTCCTCGTCATGCTGTTTGGTCTAACAAATGCCCCACCTATGTTCATGGATTTAATGAATAGAGTTTTTCACCAGTATCTAGATCAGTTTGTGGTGATTTTTATTGATGATATACTAGTATACTCAAAGAATTTTGAGAATCATGAGATGCATTTGAGACAGGTATTGCAGACACTCAGAGAGGAAAATCTTTACCCCAAGTTTAGTAAGTGTGAGTTCTGACTTGAAAAGGTTGCATTTTTTGGCCATGTAATCTCAGGAGATGGTATTTCAGTAAATCCGAGCAAGATTGACGTGGTGGTGAATTGGGCCAGGTCGAGGAATGTGCAGGAAGTTAGGAGTTTCTTAGGACTTGCAGATTAATACTGTTGAATTGTGGAAGGATTCTTAGCCCTATCAGGACCTCTCACGTGTTTGACCAGGAAAAATGCCAGATTCGTGTGGAATGAAGAATGCAAGCAAAGTTTCCAGGAATTAGAGTAGCGGCTCATCACTGCACTGGTCTTGACGATTCCATCTAGAGGTGATGGTTATGTTATTTACAGTGACGCGTCTTTGAAAGGGCTCGGTTGTGTACTGATGCAGCATGGTAGGGTGGTAGCGTATACGTCCAGGAAGTTGAAAGAATATGAAAAGAACTACTCACGATTTGGAATTGGCTGCGGTTGTACATACACTGAAGATCTGGAGACATTACTTATATGGTGAGAGGTGTGAGATATTTTCTGATCACAAGTGTCTAAAGTATTTCTTCACACAAAAAGAGTTGAATATGCGCATAATAAGGTGGTTAGAACTCATCAAGGATTACAACTGTACCATTAGTTACCACCCAGGTAAAGAGAATGTGGTGGCTGATGCTTTGAGCCATAAATCAGAGGATACAGCACAGCTAGTAGCAGTAGTTCAACTTCCAATTCAGATGGACTTGGAAAGGCTTGGTGTGGAATTAGTTAAAGATAATCCTCGGTTGTTTATTGCCAGTCTGGTTATATAGCCTGCATTGTGTGAAATAATTAAAGCTACTCAGAGAAATGATCCCAAATTAGTGGAGGTGCTAGCCAGAATTCAAGATGGTCAGAGAGAGGAATTCATCATTTCTGATGAAGGAGCTATGAGATTTCGTACTAGATTGTATGTGCCTACAGAAGATAGTATCAGAAGGACGGTTCTAGAAGATGCACAAAGATCTTTATACACTGTTCATCCTGGCAATACAAAAAATGTGTAAGGATCTACGAGAGTATTTCTAGTGGAATGGCACGAAAATGGAAATAACAGAATTTGTGCAATAGTGTTTGACATGTTAGCAGGTTAAAGTTGAGCACCAGAGGCCGGCTGGTCAGTTGCAGCCACTTTTATTCCTGAGTGGAAATAGGACCACGTATCCATAGACTTTGTTATTGGGCTACCGCCGATGCCGCATGGTTAGAATGCCATTTGGGTGATTATTGATAGGTTGATGAAGACGGCTCATTTTATGCTATTAAATTTAGCTACCCTATGAGTAAATTAGCATAGATTTACATTCAGGAGATTGTTCAACCCCATGGAGTACCGATATCCATAGTCTCGAACCGTGATCCACGTTTTACATCACAATTCTGGAGGGTTTTACAAGAGGCACTGAGGACTCAGCTAGCATTCAGCACCGCTTTCCATCCTCATACAGATGGTCAAACAGAGAGAACGATTTAGATACTTGAGGATATGTTGCGAGCGTTTGTACTGGATTTTGGGGGCAGTCGAACTCAGTTTTTGCTGCTAGTTAAATTTTTTTATAATCACAGTTATTAGGATAGCATCAACATGGCACCATACGAGGTGTTATATGGTAGAAGATGTCGATCTCCTCTTTTCTGGGATGAAGTCAACACGAGACGAGTTTTGGGCCCAGAGATGGTTCAGCAGGCGTACGAGAAAGTTCGACTCATTCGAGATAGAATTAGTGCAGCACAGAGTCGGGAGAAGAGCTACGCAGATACTCGCCGCCAGGAACTAGAATTTGAAGTGGGTGATCATGTATTCTGAAAATAATACCATTGAATGGGATCATGAGGTTTGGGAAGAAGGGTAAGTTGAGCCCTAAGTTTATTGGCCCATTTGAGATACTCGAGAAAATTGGGTCAGTGGCCTATCGACTAGCTCTACCACCATCTTTATTCAGGATTCACGACGTGTTTCATATCTTTATGTTAATGAAATACATCCTAGATCCTTCCCATATCATTAGTTATGTAGTATTAGAATTCAGTAGTGATCTAGCATACGAAGAAGCTCCGGTGCAGATGCTAGATAGAAAAGAACAGGTATTACGCAGCAAAAGGATTCTGTTAGTGAAAATCTTATGGATGAATCACGCGGTAGAAGAAGCTTCGTGGGAGCTTGAGGATGAGCTCAGACAGAGATATCCCCACTTATTTAGTGAACCTAGTGGTGATGTATAGATTAGAGTAATAGTAATTTTATTTTATTTTGTATAATGTAATTGTAATATGGAGTATAGGATAGATAGTGTTTTGGTTTTGGGAGAATTTTATTTTATAATTTTAATCTCCCAAGACTACCCATGTAACCACGGTATTCCTCCGCCATAAGTGAGGGCAAGTAATAAAATAAGTAGACCGTTTTGCCTTTAAAGGATAATGAGATATATAAACAGCAAATTTCGAGGACGAAATTTTATAAGGAGGGGAGAATGTAACGACACAAAGAATAATGATAATTCAATAATAAAGAGAGAGAAAAAACAGAAATAGAAATAGAAGGAGGCAGTAGACTTTGTATTTTGGATATATTAACCCAAGAAATTTTCCAAGCACTCGTTGACGAACACAGGGGTTTCATCGACGAGGGTTCTTCAGGATCTCATCGACGAGGTCTCGTCTCGTCGATGAGAAGATACCGAAAAAGGATTTTTGGAAAGTCTGAAATTCATCGATGAGGGTGCAGATTCGTCGACGAAATTTCTACAGGACTCGTCGATGAGGTGACGTAACTCATCGACGAATCCCATAGTATAAATAGCCCTAAACATGGTTTAATCGCAGAAAAATTAACGCACATCTTCCCCTATCTCTCTCTCCTATGGCCTCTCCTCCATCTCTCTTTGATTTTGGCCCTGTCAATCATTGGATCGACAATCTGAGGCCACCACGACGCTCTTGGTGAAGTTCTCTCCAAGTTTACCTAGGCGGATCGTCGGTGGGATCAAGTTGAATTTCTTCCCAGAATCAAGATAAGGCCTTTTATTCAATTTTTGGCCTTCTGACAGCTGTAGGAAATGATGGACACAAAGAAATAATGATTTTTTATTTTGGCAAATGTTGTTTTCAGCGTATTGAGTAGAAAGCCCCGCGGGTATTGGACCAGTGTACCAAAAGGGTTTTCCAATAGTCAGGTAAGGGGAACATGCTATGCTAGGAAACTTCATTATGATTTCAATACAAAATATAGGTTGTTATCAAATTATTATGCAGATAATATATATATTTATAGTTTCCAGAACCTGATAATATTAATATTTATTTGTGTGGCTTGAGTTGATAACAGAACAATACTATATTTATAAAACTTGTGAATACCATGTTTATAGTTATTAACATAAATACCACGATATTTGCATGTTTATAAAATTACAAATTTTTCAGTATATAGTATACTTAGAAATATGCATTTTCAGTAATTATGGAATAACATGTTTATCAGTACCATAATGCCCCAATATACAGATATTCATACAGCAGTTCAGTTATACAGAAATCAGATTTTCAATTAGTTTATTTAGAATTTCAGATAAATTTTATGGGGTTATGGTTATTTTAGAAACCACAGTAAAAACCGTATATTATAGATATCAGTTACCTATATAGTATCAGAACCTAATGGATCAGACAGCAGAGCACGGTACCGTAACTACAAATATTCAGTTCGGAGTGCAACCACTTTACTCAGATAGTAAGTGGTATGAGGTCGATCGTGCTCACATCGGGATAAGCTCTCCATAATATATGGATTGAGGGGGCCGATCAGACTGTCGGAGTTCAGTTGACTTACCCTGGGTGGCCAGCCAGGATAGGTCCCGCCTTCGGGCTGCACAACCCTGTCATGAGAGGTTAAATCATGACATACAACCATCGAGGGAAATTTCTTAGATATTATGAGTACTATCAGACTTTCAGAAATAGTAGTGTTAATATGAAAAGTAATTTCATAAAGATTGGCATGTTCAGTTATGTAGTTAATTGTTTTATTATATGTTATGTAATATCATCATTTTTAGATTCAATTATTCATATTATTCTTAAATCAAATTATTTTTACCAAACTATAGCTCAATAGTCACACCCTAGCATGAGCGTGTTTCGTCTTACTAAGCGTTGGCTCATCCTAGTGTTGAATTGTTTTTCAGGTGAACTACCTAGGCGAGCAGAGCAGGTTCGCAGGTAGAGGAGCTATTGTACTGCCTTTTTTCTTTTTCTTTTTTTTTTTGAAAGTGAGTATTTTTGGGTAGCATGTTTTTGTAAACCCTTCGTATCAGTAAGGGTAGTTTTGGGAAAATAGTGATGATTGCATATTGTGGTTTTCTTTGACATTCTGAGATTGTATTATGTGTGGTTTTATTCTATATGATTGGCCTTCTGCTGTTTAGGTTAATGATTGAATTTAAAACTAGGGGAAAATATTTTATTTTATTAGAACGTCATTTCAGGATATGTAATATTTAAATTCAAAAAGATCTGTAATAATTTGCATATCATGCATGTAGGACTATTAGCTCAAGACCTTAGAAAGACCCTAGGTCCCAGCACTTGCACCTAGGAAGGTCCCCATTATGTTTTAAATTGAACTTAAATGTACAAAATACTATGGACTCGGGCGACCTAACTTGGCAGTACATTTTGTCTCAGTTGATTGAACATTGGTCTAAGTCAATAAGTTGACTTGAGTTCAGGCGACCGAACCAAATTAGCTGTAGTGCCTTCGATCGACCAAACATATACTAAGACTTGGTTCAACAACTCGGGTGCCCGAACTATGACGTTCAAAATACCCTCAAGCGACCGAATCGACAAGTTCAGGCTACCGAACATACAAATGGGCGACTGAACCTCGAGCGTTTGGAAAATAGCCTAGTTCAGCCAACCGAATGTATTTTTGGACACCCAAACATTGAAAAATTGCTTCTTCTCATGTGTCTGTTCGGGCGACCAAACTTTGAGCTTAGTTGACCGAAAGTCTTGGGTAGGCTAATATTTACGAGGGATTAAAAGATGTAAATCAAGGTTAATTTTTTAAAACTCAATTAAAAAATTTTGATAATTCCCCTAGTGTCCCCCAACGGTCATAATCCTTCCCTTCTCTCACATACTACTACCTTATTGATAATCCAAGCCTTGTGAGAGTACCTAGAGTGATTATACTCCATTCAATCTTGCTCAAAAACTCTTATTGCATTATTTGTTATTTGATTTTCATATTGAGAGTTAAGATTAAGTTTTCCCACTGATTTAATCTAATAAATCTTGTGTGGGAAAAACTTAGGAGCTTATGGGTCTTTGCATTCATATTGCAAGATTCCTAAGGCTTTTATTTTGTGTGTGCAAAATATTTGTCACAAGCTATTTTCAAATATCTCTTATGCTTGATCATTAAGAAAATATTCTTGAGATATTTTGATTGCTATTGATTGAAGTCTTTGAAACCCTAGATTATTATTGAGATACATTTTTTAAACAAAGTTTCAAAGATTAGCTTATTGATACACTCTGGTGCTAGAATTAATATAGACATTATCTTGAGTGTTGATTGCACACATACATCACTCAGTTTATAGTTCCTACATTATTGGTGTGATTAATTGTCACTGGTACAAATTTGCTTGTTGTGAAGCACATTTCCATGTACGCAAAATTTACATTTATTGTATTGCATGCGTGGGCCTGGAGAGGGAGACTAACCATGTTGAATAGTCCCAGATTGGCTTAGACCCGGTTAGGAAAGTTAGGTGCATCATCCTGGTAAGGTGTAGTTGTAGGTTAAGGTCAGCCCCATTAATTAACCTAGTTGTAAACGATGTCGCTCCACCAGTTAAGTGAGCCATAGTGGAAACCCTCTTACTTATGAGCTTGAGGCAAGGATATAGGCAGTATTGGCCAAACCCCGATAACATATTATGTGTGCACTGTTTATATTTTCGCAATTTATTAACTGCACATGAATGTTATAGTTTACATATTATGAATGTTGCGCATGATTTAATTTCAACATATCACTATCTGCGCAATTTTTGTATGATTAGATAAACCTTAGGTTGTGTTATACTAACATCTGATTTAACCTAAGAGGCAAAAGTTTTAAATACCCAATTCATCCCTCCCCCCCTCTTGAGAATACACCAAAGTCAACAAAAATTAGACATCACTTTATTCGTGACCATATACAAAAAGGGGATGTGGCACTTAAGTTTGTGTACACAGATAAGCAATGGGCTGATATATTCACGAAACCACTTCAGGATGATAGGTTTATCCAAATCAAACGTGAATTAGGCTTGATGCACAGTAGAGAAGCTGCCTAGAGATATATTGGAGTGCATAACTAAGGGGGAGCAACTCAACTTAAAAATACTATGGATCTGAAAATTAAGCATTCTCACAAATTTATCTTATTTAACACTTAAACTCTTTTATGGATAGTTGATGCATCTTTATCACAACATAAATTCTGGACTTTACTGAATTGAATTGTTTGCATGCCTATATAAATATTGATTGAAATTGTAATGACCCGAATAATAATAATGTAATTTAAATAAAGAGGAGGGGAAATTATCAGGGCCTCTTCGACGAACATAGGGGATTCATCGACGAGGGTATAAGAGCACCTCATTGACAAGGACAAGACTCGTCGATGAGAAGATACCGATAGGGTTTTGCGGAAATCTGAAATTCGTCGACAAAGGTGCAGGTTCGTCAACAAATTTTCTACAGGACTCGTCGATGAGGTGATGAGTCTCATCAACGAATCTAGTCCTACAAAATATCAAAAACCCGAATTTAAACTTCAAAATTAAGAAATCTCTCACTCTCTCTCTCTTTCTCCCTTCGGTTCCCCCCTCTTCTTCCTTCGATTTCAAGCCGGATTTTCGTCGGATCGACGATCTGAAGCCACCACGACGCTCCTAGGGAAGTTCTCTCCAAATCTGCCGGAGCGGATCGTCGGTGGAACTCCGTTGAAAATCATCCCTGAGTTAAGGTAAGACTTTTTAAGCCAAATTTGATCCTACTGTAGTTATAGGAAATGATATTCACATGAAAATACTGAAGTTTAGTACTGGGAGTTTTCATTTTCAAAATATTGATTAGGAAATCCTACGGGTGTGAGTCCAGAATTTATAGGGACTTTTCTTAGTAACCAAGTAAGGGAATAAACTAAAGTAGTTATTTTTCCATGCAAATTATTATTATTTATCAGTAAATTAATTTTCAGGAAAGTACGTATTATATCTGTATATTACGGAGGAAATCTACATTTGGAAAAAATACTGCTATTATGTTGAAATGTATATGTATGTATGAGATGCTAGAAATTATGATTTTAGAATGTGAAGTATGGTTTTATACAGAAAATGTGTGGCATGAATATTACTTTACGTGAAATGTATTACGATATGACTTTGTTACGAATGAAGCATGTTTTCAGGAATATGAAATGTTATAGTACAAATGATGTTAAAAATATATGATAATTGATTTATTTTCATAATGATATATATGAAATGATTTTGGCGCGAGGTCATATAAATATATGAAACAATTTTGGCGCGAGACCATATTTATGAAATGTTCGGTGTGAGGCCGTATTTATGAAATATTTGGTGCGAGGCCGTATTTATGAAATATTCAGCGCGAAGCCGTATTTATGAAATGATCGGTGCGAGTTCGTATCTATGAAATGATTTGGCACGAGGTCGTATTTATGAAATGATGAAAAATACTATAATATCATGTATTATATGTTATCAGAACCTGGATGTTAATTTAGTTCAGTTCAGGAGCACGATACCATAACTTATAGATCAAATAGATCAAATATCTATAATCAAATTGGTGCTAACCACCCCACGAGGGGGTGGGAGATGAATAGTCGATGTGGCTTTCAGTAGAGTGTGGACGTCCACCTGGAAGTTTGGACCAAGGTGTGGTGGGCCTATCGTACTTATAGACATTTTTGACTCGGCAGTGGTTGGCCAGCCACTGTCAGGTCCTGCCTTCAGGCTGCACAACCCGTCATGGGGGGTAATACATGACGTCAGCTAGTTATTCATCTTGGGTATGTTTTCAGTATTATCGGTTATAATAGATTTTTTATGTACGATATGATTTATTAGCAAATATGAAAGTATATGATTATTCAGTACGATATGATGAACGTTTACAGAAATATGAAATGTATTGTATATGTATAATTGCATTAAATGTTCATGTTGCCACATAGCTATATTTAGTTTATTTTCCCTTACTGAGAAGTGTCTCACCCCCGAACATTAAATGATTTTTAGGAAACCTAAAGAGACCGGCAGGTCAAGGCCGCCGTTGAGTGAGTTGAGCTTCCCTACTAAAAGGGTAAGCGTTGATCTAGGATTAGAAGATTTTGTTGTATGATCCTAGGGTTATGTTGATGTTTTGGAGGTTGTATATAAATATAGTATTTTGATGATGTAGTAAAATCTGGAATTATGTATTCTATGGTTTTGAGAATGTCATTTATATTTACTGCTGCTAAGGTTTCCGTTGTGATTGACGGGTGTCCCCGTTACCCACGGGTTCGAGTTGACTTTTCTATTTATTATGTTACATTTTATATTGAGATTTTTGAGGTCGTTATAGTTTGGTATCAGTTCCTAGGATACTAGGTTCTATAGACTCTAGAGTGCAATAGTAATTATACCAGAGTAATAGTTTCTTCGACATGGATTGGCTAGCAGCTAATTCTGCTATTATAGACTGTCGTGTAAGAGAAGTGATACTCAAACCTCCAAGGAAACCAGAATTCAGATTTACAGGGTCACGAGTGCAATCTTTACCTCAGATGGTCTCAGTTGTTTAGGCGAGGAGACTACTCTAGAATGGCTGTCTGGGATTCGTGGCTTTGTGAAGGAGATGTCAGAAAATGAATTGAAGCTTATCAATATGCCTGTGGTGAAAAAAATTATGGATGTGTTCCCAGATGAATTACCAGGTCTACCACCTGATCGTGAAATAGATTTTCCTATTGATTTACTTTTAGGTACAGCGTCGATCTCTAAAGCACCGTACTGAATGGCGCTAGTAGAGTTGGCAAAACTGAAAGATCAATTGCAGGATTTGCTTGATAAGGGCTTCATACGACCTAGTGTATAGATTACAGAGAGATTAATAAAGTGACAATCAAGAACAAGTATCCTCTACCCTGTATCGATGATTTGTTTGACCAGCTCCAACATACACGGGTGTATTCCAAGATCGATCTCAGGTCAGGCTACCATCAGGTAAAGGTGAGAGCAGAAGATATATCGAATACAGCCTTCAAGACCAGATATAGGCATTACAATTTCCTTATTATGCCATTTGGTCTGACGAATGCTCCTACGATATTTATGAATTTGATTAATGGGATTTTTCATCCATATTTGGATTAGTTTGTAGTTGTTTTTATTGATGATGTGCTGGTCTATTCGAGGAGCTATGAGGAGCATGAGATACATTTGAGGTAGATTTTGCAAATGCTCAGGGAGAAGAAGTTGTATGCAAAATTCAATAAATGTGACTTCTAGCTAGAGAAAGTTGTGTTTTTGGGGCATGTTATTTCAGGAGACGGAATTCCTGTGGATCTTAGTAAGATTGAGGCGGTGGTGAATTGGGCTAGACCGAAGAACGTACAGGAGATCAAGAGTTTCTTGGGGTTTGCCATATATTACCATCGTTTTGTAGAAGGATTCTCAGCTTTATCAAGGCCTCTGACACGACTAACTAGGAAGAATGCCAGATTTAAGTGGGACGATAGCTGTGAGCAGAGTTTTTAGGAACTGAAGCAGAGACTAGTCACAGCGCCAGTACTGATCATCCTGTCTGGGGGTGAGGGTTATACTATTTTTAGTGATGCGTCCTTGAATGGACTTGGCTGTGTATTGATGCAGCATGGTAAGGTGGTGGCATATGCGTCCAGACAATTGAAAGATTATGAAAAGAACTACCCTACCCATGATCTTGAGTTAGCTACAGTGGTACACACATTGAAAATTTGGAGGCATTATCTATACGGCGAGCAGTGTGAGATTTTCTCTGATCACAAGAGTTTAAAATATTTCTTCACCTAGAAAGAATTGAATATGAGGCAGAGAAGGTGGTTAGAGTTGATTAAGGATTTTGATTGTACTATCAGTTACCACCCAAGGAAAGCAAATATGGTAGCTGATGCACTGAGCAGGAAATCTCGGGAATCAGCCTTGAGGGCTATGGAGATCTAGCATCCGATCATGATGGATCTGGAGAGACTCGCCATTGAATTGATGGAGAGTAATACTCAAGTATATTTCACCAGTTTAGCGGTGCAGCCTATTTTGCAGGAAAGAATTAAAGCTACTCAGAAGGAAAACTCAGAATTAGTAGAGGTAATGGATAGAGTGCAAAGTGGTCAGTGAGAGGAATTCTGCATTTCAGATGATGGAGCTTTACGGTTCCATTTTAGATTATGTATTTCTGCTGATACTGACATTAGAAGGAATATTTTAAAGTAGGCTCGCAGATCCTTGTATACGATTCATCCTAGTAGTACAAAAATGTACAGGGATCTGCGGGAGTTTTACTGGTGGAGTGGTATGAAGAGAGAAATTGCTGAGTATGTAGCCCAATGCTTGACGTGCCAGCAGGTAAAAGTTAAGCACCAGAGGCCAGCGGGTCAGTTGCAGCCGTTATTTATCCTAGAGTGGAAGTGGGATCATATGTCCATGGACTTCGTTTCGAGGCTATCGTCGACATCACATGGCCAAAATGTGATTTGGGTAATAGTAGACCAGTTGACTAAGTCCACCCATTTTCTCCCTATCAAGATCAGCTATCCCCTCAGTCGATTGACAAAGATTTATGTCCAAGAGATAGTTCGTTCTCATGGAATGCCAATATCCATAGTGTCAGATTAAGACCCGTGTTTCACGTCACGGTTCTGGAGAAGCTTGTAGGAAACTTTAGGGTCTCAGCTATCGTTTACTACAGCATTCCATCTTTAGTTAGATGGACAGACTGAGAGGATGATACAGATACTAGAAGATATGCTCTGAGCATGTGTTTTAGATTTTCGGGGAAGTTAGATTCAGTTCATGCTGCTGGTAGAGTTCGCATATAATAACAGTTACCAGTCCAGTATTGGCATGGCACCATTTGAGGCATTGTACGGTAGGAGATGTCGATCTCCTTTGTATTGGGATAAGATGGGTGAGCGACGAGTTGTGGGGCTAGAGTTGGTACAGCAGGCGTATGATAAAGTTCGACTTATCAGGGATAGAATCAATGTAGCTCAGAGTCGATAGAAGAGTTATGCCGACAATTGCCATAGGAATTTGGAATTCGATGTAGGTGATTATGTGTTTTTGAAGATAGCTCCATTAAAAGGGGTTATGAGGTTTGGTAGGAAGGGTAAACTCAACCCTAGGTTTATCGGTCCCTTTGAGATTTTAGAGAAAGTGGGGCCAGTGGCCTACAGGCTAGCTTTGCCACCTACACTATCCAGGATGCACGACATATTCCACGTATCTATGTTGAGGAAATACGTCCTAAATCCTTCTCATATTATTAGCTATGGTGAGTTAGAGCTTAGTGATTCGCTAGTCTATAAGGAGGTACCAGTGCAGATTCTGGACCAAAAGGAACAGGAACTACGTAATAAGAAGATTCCGCTGATAAAGGTTTTACGGAGGAATCACGCAGTAGAAGACGCTTCTTGGGAACTCAAGGAACAAATTAAACAGAAGTACCCACAATTGTTCCAAGAAGTCCCTACGTAATTAAGAAATGTGAGTAAATATGTAATGTTTCTTTTGCAGGTACATGTAATGTTTTAGGTAGTATGTGGTATTTTAGTTTTGGGGGAAATTTTCTTTTGGTATATGTAATCTCAAAGGATTTGAAATTCGAGGATGAAATTTTATAAGGAGGAGAGAATGTAATGACCCGAATAATAATAATATAATTTAAATAAAGAGGAAGGGAAATTATAAGGGCCTTGTCGACGAACATAGGGGATTCGTCGACGAGGGTATAAGAGGACCTTGTCGATGAAGACAAGATTCTTCGACGAGAAAATACTGAGAGAGGGTTTTGGAAAAATCTGAAATTCGTCGACGAAGGTGTAAAGACCTAGAAATTTAAAAGGATTAAAATAATTTAGAAAAAAAATAAATAAAATAACAGATAAATAAATAAAAGGAATGGCGTGGGAAAAAGAAGAAAAAAAATTAAAAATAAAGAAATTAAATTAAATTAGGATAAAATAAATAATTAAATAATTAGTTATTAAATTAAATATTTTTACATTGGATTTAAAAAAAAAAAACTAATTGAAATAAGATATGTATATGTATATAGGTAAGTTATTTTAATATAAATATATATATATATATATATATATATATATATATATAAAGTAAAAGTTAAAGAAAGTAAAAGAAGAAGGAAGAAGAAGAAAGAAAAAGGAGAAGAAGAACAGATGCAGACACGCCCCGGCCCCCCCCCCCCTTCTGCAAAATTCTTGTGCCAACCGCAGCCACCTCCGTCTCCATCTCTCTTCTCTCAATTTCTCGACGAGTTTGCAGTGGATCGGGAAACGGAAGGTGCCATCAGATTCTTGGTTCCGCTGTCGACATTTCTTCCGGAGCAGATTTTTCATGGGAACGACTTAGACACTGCTCCTAGGGAAAGGTAATTTTTTTCCATTTTCTTAATTTCACTATTAATATGCGGTTAAATCGACAATCGGACACCACCATGGGGTCCTAGTCGTCGTCATCGTCATTTTGGCGTAGGTAATTTTTTAATTGGGATTTTCTAGACTCTACTCTAAAGCGAGAGTGAGATTTGGTAATTTGGCTATATTTAAGGGTATTATTATTTATTTAGGAATTATGGCCCTAGGAAATATTTAAATAAGTATTTTATTCAGGAATAATTTATTGGAATTAGGAATTTAATTTTAGGGTCCGAGTGAGCGCCGCAGGTATTTTTCGGAGTCCCTTTTGACGTAGTTCAAGAAACTAGGTAAGGGGCAAAATATATATTGATCAAAATTTTTATGAATTAAATGGAAAATAAATTGTGTTATATGTACGTGTAATTTTTCAATATAGGTAAAATGCCAACCATTTAAATTATATATATATATATATATATATATATATATATATTTAAGTTTAGGGTTGTTTATTAGATATGTATATGCGAAAATGAACGGATGAAAGTCGAAAAATATTTTTAGTGTAATTATGTAAGGAATGAAAGGAATTTTTAGTATATAAACGTTAAATGTTGGTTGGCTTATTTTATAGGCAATGTATGAATTTTACTGCTAAACTGTGTGGCATGAGATTCTGTACAAATTATATGTTAAATGTATGAGATGTAGGTTAAGTAAGTAAAGTAATGAGAATAAAATATGATATGGACAATGTTGCCTGTGTATGTTAAATGCAACCATGCAAAGGTACGACAGCTAAAAGCTGGGTTAGCAGATCTAGCTCATTTCTTTGTGGACTAACTGATGACAGCTAAAAGGAGCTGTGTTAGATTCTAGTGCATTTCTATGTGGACTAAAAAATGATGGCTAAAGAGCGGCTGTAGTACAAATAAATGAAATGAAAATGTTATGAAATGAAATGACAAGGAATGACAATGTAATGAAATGAAATGTGAAATGTGAAATGTAAAATGTGAATGATACAAATGGGAAAGAGTCACTTAAAATGAAATGCAATGCAATTTTAAACCATAAATATGAACAAATGTGAATGATTGAATAATGATAGAAAGAATGATGTATTATGATATTAGAAGTATGTATGTACGTAGAACATGTTACGGTTGGGCGAGGCGTACCTTTCGCCTGAGGGTTTGCTGAGTAAGGCGAGTGCACTTGTAGCTACAGATGTGGTAGTAGCCGCACAACATACTAGGGCAGAGGGAACCTACTTGTATGGGCGGGTAGATTTCCTTATCTTTAGGGCCTTCACTGGTAAACTTTTGTATGATTGTGTGAGTACGAGATCAATTTATCACTTGAGGGCTTACTGAGTAAGGTGAGTACCTTGGTATGCTTTAGCTGCGACCTTTAGGTTGCCTAAATATCAAAGCAGAGGGGTGCTACTTGTGTGGGCGGGTAATCACCCCTATCCTTGGGTAATCTCGTAGGTTAAACATTTGCATGTGTTTGAATAGGATCAGAGAATGATTTCAAAAATTGTGTTAACGATTTTTTTAAAATGTTAAATATTATGTTGATTATAAACTCATGTTGGCCACACATTGTTTTAATATATTGTTTCTTCCCTTATTGAGATGTGTCTCACCCGAATATAAATGTATTATTTTTTTTCAGGATTTCCTCGAGATCGAGCTTAGAGAGCTCGAGGTTTTTATAGCATTATTGGGGAAATGGAAAAAGAAAAGGGTATATTTTTATGTTAATTTTAGGATGAAAATATTTATGTTTTACGTCCTTATATTTTAAGTCTGTGGAGAAAAAAAAGTTTGTGAACATACTGAAATGTTTTGGAGATATATGTAATTATGGAAATGCAGGTGTTGGATGATTTATTATGGATTATAGTTAGAATTAGTAAACTCTGGTATTATGTTATATGGAGATTTTGTTGATATTTTCCGTTGCGTATGTTATGGATCATGATTTATCAGGTATAACGCGCCGGACCCGGGTTTAAGGGTTCGGGGCATTACAGAACGTGTAGGGCAAGTTTGTCGACAAACTTTCTATAGACTCGTAGACGAGGTGATGTGTCTCGTCAACGAATCCAGTCTTATAAATATCAAAAACCCGGATTTAAACTTCAAAATTAAGAAATCTCTCACTCTCACTTTCTCCCTTTGGCTCCCTCCTCTTCTTCCCTCGATTTCGAGCCGAATTTTTGTCGGATCGACGATCTGAAGCCACCATGACGCTCCTAGGGAAGTTCTCTCCAAATCTACCGGAGCGGATCATCGGTGGAACTCCATTGAAAATCATCCTTGAGTTGAGGTAAGGTTTTTAAAGTCAAATTTGGTCCTACTGTAGTTATAGGAAATGATATTCGCATGAAAATACAGAAGTTTGGTACTGAGAGTTTTCATTTTCAGGGTATTAATTAGGAAATCCTACGGGTGTGAGTCTAGAATTTATAGGGGCTTTTCTCAGTAGTCAGGTAAAGGAATAAACTAAAGCAGTTATTTTTCCAAGCAAATTATTATTATTTATTAGTAAATTAATTTTCAGGAAAGTATGTATTATATATGTATATTATAGAGGAAATGTATGTTTGGAAAAAATACTGCTATTATGTTGAAAAGTATATGTAAGTATGAGATGCCAGAAATTATGATTTTAGAATATGAAGTATGGTTTTATGCAAAAAATGTGTGGCATGAATATTAATTTATGTGAAATGTATTACGATATAACTTTGTTATAAATGAAGCATGTTTTCAGGAATATGAAATGTTACAGTACAAATGATGTTGAAAATACATGATAATTGATTTATTTTAAGAATGATATATATGAAATGATTTCGGTGCGAGGCCGTATAAATATATGAAATAATTTCGGTGTGAGGCTGTATTTATGAAATATTTAGCGCGATGCCATATTTATGAAATGTTCGGTGCAAGGCCGTATTTATGAAATGTTCAACGCGAAACTGTATTTATGAAATGTTCGACGTGAGGTCGTATTTATGAAATGATTGGCATAAGGCCGTATCTATGAAATGATTCGGCACGAGGCCATATTTATGAAATGATGAAAAATGCTATAATATCATGTATTATATATTATCAGAACCCGAATGTTAGTTTAGTTTAGTTCAGGAGCACGATACCATAGCTTATAGATCAGATATCTATGATCAGATTGATGCTAACCACCCCACGAGGGGGTGGGAGATGGATAGTCGATGTGGCTTTCAGTAGAGTGTGGATGTCCACCTAGCAATCCAGACAAGGGTGTGGCAGGCCCATCGTACTTACAGACAATTTTGACTCGGTAGTGGTCAGCCAGCCATTATCGAGTCTCACCTTCGGCCTGCACAACCCGTCATGAGGGGTGATACATAACATCAGTTAGCTATTCATCCTGGGTATGTTTTCAATATTATCAGTTATAACAAATGTTTTATGTACGATATGATTTATTAGCAAATATGAAAGTATATAACTATTCAGTACGATATGATGAACATTTACAGAAATATGAAATGTACTATATATGTATAATTGCTTTAAATGTTCATATTTCCACACAGTTATATTTAGTTTATTTTCCTTTACTGAGAAGTGTCTCACCCCCAAACATTAAATGATTTTCAGGAAACTCAAAGAGACCTGTGGGTCAAGGCCGCCGTTGAGTGAGTTGAGCTTCCCTACTAGAAGGGTAAGCATTGATCTAGGATCAGGAGATTTTGTTGTATGATCCTAGGGTTATGTTGATGTTTTGGAGGTTGTATATAAATACAGTATTTTGATGATGTAGTAAACTCTGAAATTATGTATTCTATGGTTTTGAGAATGTGATTTATATTTACTGCTGCTTAGGTTTCCACTATGATTAACAAGTGTCCCCGTTACCTACAGGTTCAGGTTGACTTTTCTATTTATTATGTTACATTTTATATTGAGATTTTTGAGGTCGTTACAGAAATATTGTTGTGTTCCACATGAAGAAATTTCTCCAAACCAGTTATGTTTTCAAGAAAATTTCTCTAAGCTACAAATTCATTTAAATGCTTACATCTTTTTGCCTTAGTCCTTTTTTTTATGTCAAAGGGGGAGAAATATTGTGTGTAGCAAAATTGGGCATAAATTAGGCATATTTTCTAGCAAACGGAGGAGAAATATTTTCTAACAAATTTGGACATATTTTGAGTAAGAATACATTGCACATTTTAAATTATGCATATCATTAGGGGGAGACTCGTTAGGTTTAATCCATTTTTGCTCGTATATTTGTCATCAGCAAAAAGGGAGAGATTGTTTACTCTATGAGTCCAATCCTATTTTGATACTGACAAATCACTTAGTATCTTATTCGTGCATTGAGATTTTGAACATGATCATTACTTAGCACGCACGGATGGTAAGAATGCTATGGAAGCTATAAGGAACTTGAAGCGAATACAGCTTGTCTCGTTCCATGGAAGGGGAAAAGCAAAAGGATGAGAATAATCCAGTTTTTAAATTGTAATTTGCATTTAGTCGTATCTTTATTTACATGTCTCATGAGATATAGTAAGAAGCTCAAAATGACCAATAGATGGACCCTAAGATGCATATTTTTCATGAAATAGTCATATGCACTTGTTATAGGTTGGATCTGCATCTTAGAAGGTTAGCAGGATTGAATATAGGAAACTCGTCGACTAGTCCTATGGTCTTGTCGACGAATGCATGAAGGCCACTCATCGATGAATGCATGTTTCCTTTGACGAGAAAATCTGAGACCCTAACTTTCTCAGACAGAACACTCGTCAATGAATCTCCTGGTCTCATCGTCGATCGAGTGAAGGACACTCATCAACTAGTGTGTCATCTCGTCAATGAGTCTGTCAGGCAGAATGACGCTTCGGCGCTCAACGGGCAATTTTTTAATTAAAATATCTTTTTAATGATCCAATGGTCAGAAATCGTCTGGATACCGAAAGTACTTATAAATATCAATCCTAAAAACTCTAGAAACAACTTTTAAGACCTCCTGCCTACACTCTATCACATTCAAATATCTTTTGAGCATTCTCTCAGTTTTCAAAGAGCATTCACTTACATATCTTGCAAGCATCGTTGGTATTGAGGTTTGATAAACAAATATTTTATTTAGGCATTCAACCATTTTCTTCAAACTTTTTCTTCTCTCATACTTTATATTTAATATTTTATTGAGAGCAAGAGCCCTAGTTTTCCATATATCCTTTAGTTGAAAAATCTTTTGGGAAAAGTGTTTCTTTGTTACTGGGGCTTGAATCTTTGAAAGTATTTACATTCATATTTTTATTCAAAGATTTTATTTTTGCAAAAGCTTTTGAGAGCAAACCCTAGGATCTCCAACATATATATTATTTCAAAAATTATTTTTTTGGAGATATATTGCATTGGATTTAGACCTTTGAAGAAACTCATCATACATATTGTTATATACAAAGGTCATATATTATTCTATTACAAATATCATATTGAGATCAACACATTTACTCCATAGAATTTCAAGTTATGTCTTAAGAGAGTGTTTAGGCTTTCACTTGTACATATTCGCTTGTTGAAGAAGCATCTGAGCGTATTCGAAAATTTATTTATTCATTGCATTTACGGATTCGGGTTGTGAACTAGGGAGAAGTACGCCTCTTGTAAGTAGCAAGATTGTGAACAGGAAAGCTCCGTCCCAAGGTTAAGGAGTGGTATAGTAGAACTCCTACCCTACGATAGGCCAGGTTGGACAAATCTCGTAAAATCAGGAGTTGTACATCTCTCTTTCCCTTATCTCATTTTTATTTCCGCTTGCAATTGATTATTTATTTTATATATACCTATTGTGTATGTCTTAAATATTTCATTGTACTGTAATTGAATTGGGTAATTCTAATTGTTTGTGAAATATATAGCTTGAATCTTTTAGGTTGTGTGGTTGTGCTTTTTTAATATTAGGACTTAAAGACTTAAGAATTTTAAAATACCAAATTCACCCCCCGCCCTCTTGAGGTGTAATTCTAATTGTTTGTGGAATATATAGCTTGAATCTTTTAGGTTGTGTGGTTGTGCTTTTTTAATATTAGGACTTAAAGACTTAAGAATTTTAAAATACCAAATTCACCCCCGCTCTCTTGAGATTACACCTAATTTCACACCTTTGGTATTTTATTTTTTCCTTCTTTTTTTTTTTTTTGTTATATGAGTCGGAAATACCTCAAATAATTGTTAATTATTTTTCTGATTTTAATAATTTTTTTTACTATTTTTATTTTTTAAAAATTAAAAATTCTACGGGTAAGGGGGCTGTCTTGCGGGACAGGCGGATTCAAACCGTTCGAATTAGTCAACGTCGGCCAGGATCAATCGAGTGCCTACACATCACCCAGATTTTTATTTTTTTTATTTTCTTTTTGAATTTTATTGCAGTGACTTCAGTGATAAAAAATCCCAAGCTCCGTTTGACAGAAAAATTGGTCAAGGAATCTGGAAGGGGATGGATATTATATCATCGGAAGTCGTTGATTCCAGCTGATACAAAATAAAACTTTCCTGACTGCCCAAATCTTTGCATGCACTAGTCTTGAATTTCCTGACGCGTACAAGCCCAGTCCTAATTTCCTGCCATATAATACTTCCAATCCCCGACTTCAAATTCTTCAACTTGCCCCTTATCCCCTCATTGTTTACTTGGTCGACAACGCTGACTTTTATTCCCAAGCAGACCATTACTATTGGATTGGAATCTCTCTCTCATTCAATGAGATGTATATGTACACACACACAAATGCACCTCTATATATGTATTTTTAAAGGGCACCTTTCAATTTTCAATTAGCATATGAGAATCGAGTTACTGAGTTGGAGCCAAAATGCCTTTCCTATTCACAACCGTTAGAACAGCTCCAAAAGCTTGGTTTCTGTTTTCTAGAGTGATCTCCATTGTTCTAATTCTTTCCCATGGATTGATCACTCCTGCAGAATCCAACAATGATGAATGGCACATGAACATCGGTGTGATAGTTGATGCCAACTCCCGTTCTGGCAAAGAAGAAACAACAGCTATGCTGATAGCAGCTCAAAACTTCAACAAAAATGCATCGAACAATGGAAAGCTGTTTCTCCACTTTCGAAACTCCAGCGGAGACCCCCTTAAAGCAGCATCTGCAGGTACCATCATTTTTCCTCCCTTCCACAATCACAAAAAACTGATGGTGTTTGTGAGTGTGTGTTTAATTTGTCGGGTAATTATGGAGTTTTTAATTAATGGGTGCAGCCGATGAGCTTATCAAAGAGAAGGATGCACAAGTGATCATTGGTATGGACACATGGCAGGAAGTAGCTTTGGTAGGTCAGGTTGGGAACCGAGCTCAAGTCCCAGTTATTTCCTTTGCTACAGCTTCCATTGCCCCGCCATTATCGCAACTCCGATGGCCCTTCTTGGTGCGAATGGCAAGCAACATCAAGGGTTGAAATGAGATGCATCGCGGCTATTGTTCGCTCCTATGGCTGGCGACGGCTTGTAGTAATCTATGAAGATGACGCATACAGTGGTGATTCAGGAGCGGTGAGTCTTTTATCAGAGGCTCTTTGGGAGGTTGGCTCGGAGATTGAATGTCATTTGGATTCTTCCACCGGTCTCCTCTCTTTCTGATCCAAAAGAGTTTGTTCATGAAAGGACTAGAAAAGTTGAGGACCACAAAACAGTCGAGGGTGTTTATTGTTCTTCGGTCCTCATTATCTCTGACGGCCCATTTGTTCAGAGAAGCAAAGAAGATGGGTCTCATGGGGAAAGACTCGGCCTGGATAGTGACAGACGCTATTACAAGCTTCCTGCACTCCTTTAACAACGCTGTTCATTTTTCCATGAATGGTGCATTAGGAACAAAGACCTACTATGAGAAGAATGATCCTTTTGAGGACTTCAGTTATCAGTTCCAGAAAATTTTTCGGTCGGAATATCTTGAGGAAGATAAGTTCGAACCCAGTATTCATGCTTTAAGAGCATATGACAGCATTATCACAATTGCACATGCCATGAAGAAATTAGCTAGTAATAAGTCTAGTAATTCAAAGATGTTACTGCAAACTATACAGTCGAGCAATTTCACTGGTTTAAGCGGGAAAATCAACTTTCATCTGGGTGAATTATCAGAGCCCCCATTATTCAGAATTGTAAATGTAATTGGAAATGGGTACAAAGAGCTCGACTTTTGTCCACACAAGTCCGGGTTCTTGGAGAACCTTGTTATTGAAGGAAAGGAAGATGGAAGCCGTGATGCTGGTGGCACCACCGAAATGGTGACTGGGTTGGTGAATTGGCCAGGGGATCTAAACCGTGTTCCAAAAGGTTGGGCAATGCCTACTGATGCACAGCCGCTGAAGATTGGAGTTCCGGGCAGAACATCCTTTGAGAAGTTTGTGAAGGTTGATCGAACGAAGACTGGCAGCGATCAGACTAAATATTCTGGTTTCTGCATCGATATATTCAGGGAAGTGGTGAAACGTTTGGAGAAAAATTATGCTCTGCCTTTTGAATTTTCCCCTTTCGATGGCACCTACGATGCCCTGGTTGATAATGTCTATAACAAGGTAATGGTTTTTCTATCACGAACCTCTACTTCGAAGTAACTATTGAATCATATCGATGTGAAGATTGTCAACTGCTAAAACAAAGTCGTGCGCATTTCTTGTGCACATAGATTTATGCTTTAAAGATTTAGTAGACCTTTTTCTGCTATCTTCTTAGCAATCTAACCGTCCAATTCTTCTTTCTTGGCAAAGGGTTACGTAGGGAGGGGAATGATCACTATGGGTGGCACGGATCGTTAGCTACCCGTTTAGATCGGGTTTGGGTTTAAGAGGAGGCGATTCATTTATAAATTAATCAACCCGAACTCAACCCATTTTATAAATAGGTTTGAAAGGTTTGGGTTGGATACTCGCCAAATCACCTGTTTACATTTTAAAAAATAATATATTATAATTTTTATTTTTATTTTTAGACTTTTAGATAAATAATATTTTATAGTTACAAGTTATATAACTAAATTTGTTGAAAATTTAAAAAAGAAAAAATGATACACAACACAAGTGATGGATTATATTTATATTGATTTTCTTTTTTAAAATTTTAAATCTTATTTTTTTTTTCAAAAAATTAAAGAGATGTACTATTTTTCAAATTATTTTACTTTTTGTTAAGATATTAATAAATAAACAAATGACTAAACGAGCCATTTAAAAAAATTAAATCAAATAAATTTTATTTTTAAACGACTGCTTAATAGGTACCCATTTATGATTTATTTATTAAATGGATGGATTTTGAGTTTATAGATTATTTACCGGATAATAAATGGGTCAACCTAAATCTAAACTCATTTCTGACCCATAAATCCGTTTTGCCACCCTAAGGATGAAGCCAAATTTGACCCACACAGCTGCGGCAAGAAATCCTGATGTTTCCCTGAAACTTCTCAATTCCTGAGCTTCAAAAGCTACTCTGCAGGAGCTTTCTCATAGTTAGTCTTATGTTAATTGACCAGTTCCTCATGACACATTGATATAGTGGGTCTTTTGAATAGTCAATTTGTGCTATATAGCTAGCTTGTGGACTGTAATGGAGCTTGCCTCGTCTTTTGTTTTAATGATTCTCTCTGATAGGCTCCAAACTTTTCTGTCAAACTAGACTTTTGACGCTGTTGTCGGAGATGTGACGATCCTAGCTGAGCGGATGGAGCGTGTGGAGTTTACTCAGCCATTTTCTGAGTCCGGTCTGTGGATGATCGTCCCGGTGAAATCAGAATCACATAAGGCATGGATGTTCTTTAAGCCTTTCACTAGGGAAATGTGGCTAGTAACTGCTGCCATCTTGATATACACAATGATCGTAGTCTGGTTCTTGGAGCATAGAATCAATCCGGATTTCAGAGGCCAATGGAAAGATCAGCTTGGCACAGCACTTTGGTTCACCTTCTCCTCCCTTTTCTTTGCTCACGGTGAGTATTAACTTCAGGAAATTAACTACAAAAACTAACACAATTTCTTAAGTCTTAGTGTAGCAATTTGGAGGCCAACATTCCAACTCTGTCACCTCCCTAGTCCAGCCAGTCTACGTAGAGCCAAAGGAAGATTGGGTGCAGACTGCACCCTGCGTTAATTTCCTCAAATGGAGGTCATATTTATGTAATGCTCTACACTGCCATTAGTCCATGCATCTTGACCTGTGACAATCATTAACTCAGTAATTGATATTTTAACTTCTAAGATGCCCACTTCGTTGGTGAAAGAACTCTTTTCCTTCTCTTCTTTGATCATTATCTCACTTGGCTGGGATATTTGCTCAAAATTTCAATTTTAGGACTGATCATACCATAAGAAGAGAGAAGTTAGCACACCCCGTGCATGGGGCGGGGAGGTGTAGGGTAAAAGCCCACTCCTTATGGGCTGGGCCTGGGTTTTAATAATATTAGAAAATGCTGTAGATAAAGGGGAAAAAAGAAGTGTCCCGGTCTTTCTTTCTTTTCTTTTTTTTTTTGGGGTAAAAGAAGGCGACACTTCCTTTCTTAATTTTATCATTAACCCTCACTTATGGTAGAGGAATATCATGGAAACAAAATGACACTTGGGACTTACATAATAATAAAATAAAAAAACACCTCATGCATCAAACCAAACAAAAGAAAAAAAATAAACCTATACCAATACCAAAAGAAAACCAACTAAACATATCTCATATAAGTCGTATCTATTTTATTCAATCTATATAAACATTTGATAAGTTTAGAAAGTTGACTATTATTTGTAAACAAACTATTCCTCCCTATGGCACCTTGTCGAGTCATCACATCTGTCACTTTATTCCCTTCTCTATAAAAATAATTTATAGAAAAATCTACTTCCTCCAATACACTAATAAACTACTCCCAAAAATCTCACAAATATCATAAATAGTATTTACTGGATCTTATCCAATTTACTATAATATTCAAATCACATTCAATGTCAATACTGGAATGGTCCAATTGTTTGTAAAGTGTTATTCCTTCCATCACTGCTCTCAATTCAGCTTCATTATTAGAATAAGAACTAAAATATTTTTAAAAATCAAAAATAAAAGAATATGTATAGTTTCTAAGGATGCCACCACCACCCGCCGGCCTTGGGTTCCCCAAGCTGCTCTCATCCAAATTTAGTTTCAACCTCCCTTACCTCGGTTTTAGTCATCTCACAACTTACATAACTTAATTCTTTTTATTCACAATCTGCACCTCTAGATTTTGCAAAATCCAAATATCAGCATCATTTAAATGAGCCATAAGTGTCATGTTCTCACTCAAAACCCCCCACCCAATTCTTAATGGACAGCCACACATCTGTACTGCTCTCCAATTTCTCTTCCATTCTAGCCATACATTTCTTTTTCCACAACCTCCAAACAGTTGCCTTTACTATGAAGGAAATATCAGAGAAGCTAGATGTTCATTCGATAAATTTGGTCATGCTGCCCACAACTGCTTTTCATTTTGGGATCCCTAAGATCCAACATTTTGAGTAACATGTAGGATCGTGGCATTAAGATCGCCTAGGTAGTTATTGAGAATCCTCTGTGGCAAAATTGCTTGATTTGTTCCTGGGTTTAGTTATTTATTAAACCGTTGTTTCATTCTACAGGGCAAAGAATTAACAGCAACCTCACCCGAGTAGTAGTAGTGGTGTGGCTTTTTGTTGTATTGGTCTTGACATCAAGCTACACGGCCAGTCTCAGCTCAATGCTCACTGTTCAACGATTAGAACCAAATGTGACAGACATCAATTGGCTGAGGAGTTCACACCAGAAAGTTGGTTGTGATAGCGATTCATTTGTAAGGAAATACCTTGAGAATGTGCTTCATTTCAGTACACACAACATCATGAACATTAGCGCTGAGTACAGTTATCAAGCAGAGTTCAAAAAACGAGACATCGCAGCCGCATTCCTTGAAGTCCCATATGGGAGAGCTTTCCTCAATCAGTACTGCGAGGGCTACACTGTTACCAAACCCTCCTACAAATTTGGAGGACTGGCCTTTGTAAGTAGTAACTTCAGAACTTGTGCCTTTCAATTTCCCCATGCTTTAAAAGTTTACCTTCCTAAACGCTTGTGGTACTAGAGAAGATAGAGGGCTGAACCCGTGCCTATTTACTGAAAATTTTGCCTCCTCAAGAAACTATTCTTCATTCCACACTAAAAAAAAGGGAGAAGGGGGGAGGGGGGGGGTGTGGACCGTTAAATTTTGTGCTTACTGTGCTATCTTTCCGAGCTCTTTAAGCCTAACAATTTGGTTTGTTCTGTCTCTTCTGTGATGTAGTATTTCTCTGCAATTAAGAAAGATCTATTCATTTACAGGGACTTAATTCACAGAATCTAAACTCTTGGTTTGCATGCAGGTATTCCAGAAAGGGTCTCCCATAGCACCTGATGTCTCCAAAGCCATACTCGACATGTCTGAAGATGGTACGCTGAAGAAACTGGAAGAATTCTGGCTTTCCCCGACAACAGTGTGTTCAGCGGCCATGAATTCCACCAACAACGAAAGCTTGGGCCTCCAGAGCTTCTGGGGTCTCTATGTAATCTCTGGAGGCACTTCCACTTTCTGCCTTCTTCTATTCCTTGTTCTGTTATTAAAGAAGTTCAGCAGTTCACAAGAGTCATCTGAGGGCAACCTAACTCCAAGCGACAAGAGTGTATGGAACAGAGCCAAAAGACTTGCACAATACTTCGATGAAGGAAATGTTAAGACTCCCGGAAGAATGACTCCGGCTGTTGCTCAGTCCGATGTTGATGAATGGGAATATGTGACTGCCGCTACACCAGAGCAACCTCAGGCTTCTCACTCTGACATTGAAAATGCTACACCAGAGCATCCTCAGGCTTCTCACTCTGACATTGAATATATACAGCCGCCTCCTTGAAAAAGACTAGGTTTAAGACTTGCTCATCTACCTATATTGAAAT
This sequence comes from Malania oleifera, assembly GCF_029873635.1. Classification (NCBI taxonomy): domain Eukaryota; kingdom Viridiplantae; phylum Streptophyta; class Magnoliopsida; order Santalales; family Ximeniaceae; genus Malania; species Malania oleifera. Next base: position 54,003,159 of record NC_080428.1, read on the forward strand.
GCACAGCCTAAAAAAGTTCATGGAGTCCACATCTTTCAGCTGAGCATGTCGAAACATGCTTTGTTCTTGCAGGAAAGGTCTCAGAATTGCATGTGCAGAACAAGGGTTTCTGAGAGACTAAATTGGATATCGTTATAAAATTATACCCCCTCCTCCAAATGCACGGACAATGTATCTTTAGCATGATGGATTATTTTAAATTTGTAACTGTAAAGACCCAAAAAACCCTGACCACAGTCGAATAAGCCATCTTAAAAAAATTACAAGCATAAATTTTCAGTGGATTTGGTCATCTTCATTAACTAAATGCTTGTATGATGTTTTTCAAATTGTAATAACTTAAAATGAAAAACGTAGAAAAGAGTGAACAATATCAGTGTTGATCTCTTTTATAGGCCGGGAGCTAAACAAGCTAAACAATAATTTCATTTAGTAGTCCACAATGAATCTAAAACTCTCCGGCTTCCTCTATTTAACTCAAAATTTGTTGGAATAAAGAGGAAAAGGTAGATAAAATCAGTGACTTGCTTCTTCCAGATCACATTTTGACTCAAAAGAGTCCTAATTGTTCTGTCACTGCAAGTTGGAAGTAAAGCTACCGGTAGCCTCTTCCTCTTCCACGTCCACCCCAGCCCCTGCCCCTGCCTCTTGCTGTACCACTTCTCCCAGATAAACCTTCAAAGGCCCGATTAACAAGCTGGTTTTGCAAACCACCAGCACCACGTCCCTTCTTTGATGCAATATTTCCTGAACCATTAGAAGCAGTAGCAGATCGTTTCCCTCTGCCAGACAAGCAAAAAAATAAGAATAGTAATCGAGAAAAATAAGAATTTATTTCTTCTGAATAAGCTCTGTTCTGCCAGCATGAAAATACACACAAATTAAAATCAAGATCACATATTTCCCACTATGCTAAAATGTGCATGAAGAGCATTTTATTTAAATTTATAAATAAAATCGGGTACTAGGGCAGAAACACGGGAGGGCAAAAGCAGCATGTAGCTGCAAACTACAAAGCAACAATTAGTTTTAAATGAAAACCTTCTGCAATGAAAACATAAGACCCCCCATTTTCCCAAGAAACATAAACAATTGCTGCTAATTGAAATCTCGTGGTAATCAGATAGGTCAAGGATATCAAATTTTTTAAGTCCCAGGAAATTAATTTCAGAAAGAAAACCAAAACTAAAACCATCATAGTCATAATTATAAAAAGAGAATGAATATAGAGGAGATGAAGTGGCTGTCATCATACCCAGTTGCAGGAGTAGTTGAAGGCACAGAAGCTTTCACAACCTCTTTCCAGGATAGATTGATGCGCCTATCCCCAATGAATGAAGGTGATTTTGAATGCAACGGCTGATTTCAAAATCAGAGACAATTAGTTCAAGTACATACACATGTATTTACTATTTTCTAGTCATCAATTTCATTCCATTCACCTGCGTCATTGCCAGAATATTATTGCAGGTCCGCAACCCAGTTGTAGCATTCTGCTTTTGAGTTTTCTACGAATTATGAAGAATAGAATTCGTCAAGTAACATTGCTAAACAAAATTTCTTAAAATTAGGTTGTGTCCTCAGTAAGGAACTCACAATGCTATCCTTTGCCTCATCAGTTTTAGCGGCTGCCATTGCTTTGTTGTGATCAGCCATTCCCTGGGTCAATTTCTTCATAGTAGCCCTAGCTAGCTCCTCAACATTATTCAACCTGCATTATCCAATGTTACATTATCTAAATCATGTATTTAAAGGAAAACTCCGTAAAAAAATACCGTGTGTGTGTGTGTGTGTGTGTGCGGATGTATCTGTATGTATAATTATATGTTGAAAGAAAAATGGGACATTCTAAAGCAAATAGTGCAATTATGTGCAAAATTTAAGCATGTTAAGTATTAAGTTTCTTAATATTATCTTCCAGAGTTTATAAATTTGACCAATTCTACTATCCCGAAAAATAAGTCCATTAAAATAATTGCATTTCTTGGATAGGGTGCTTAGTAGGAAAGGCTTTGGAGTTAGGTGGAGGAATTGAAGAAGAAGGTGTCTATTCCATCTAATACATATATTTTAGTAATTATTGATGGGCGCCCTAAAGATTAGTTTACCTCTACTAGACGAGTGAGGCAAAGAGGATTTATTATCCCCCTTTCAATTTTTTCTTGTGCTGGATGCTTTAAGAGTAGAATGATAGATAAGACTGTTGATAGCAGTTGTGAGGAATATTGAGGTGAGAAGTTGCAGTGTTCTCATTTGCAATTTGCATATGACATGACTATTTTCTTAGATGATCATTTTGACTATGTTAAAATTCTCATTATCCTGCAGAATTGTTAGAGGGTCTCTGATTTCGAAATAATTTGGGGAGTGGTGTTGGACCGATTAATGTTTGCCCTGAGAGGGTTTTGGAGCTGAACTCCCTAGCTGGTTGTGGTGTTCTAGAGTGCCCTTTGATCTATTAGGAGTATGACAGGTAAGCCTCATTCATCAGAAGATCCAGTGGTGTCTAAGATGGCTAAGAAGTTGGATGGTTGGAAAGGAGCATTGTTTTCTTTAGGTGGTAGAATTACTTTCATTTAGATCAGCCTTCCTAATATTCTGTTGTACTTTTTATCTATTTCTATGAATCTGAGAAAGATAGGTCAAAAACTAGAGAGGAATATGAGGTATTGTCTTCAGTCAGGCGTAGGGGAGAGGAGAGATCATTTGGTAAGGAGGGAGGTGGCGTGTAGGCCAAAGAAGGTGGGCTGGATCTTGGTTTGGTGTCTAAAAATGCTCCCTTGTTGGCTAAATGGTTGCATAGGTTTCCCTTGGAGATTCATTTCCACAGTTTATCCTTCTTTTTCATCCTCTTACAGAACTCTTCAATTGGGTAATTGTATTACGTCTTGGGAAGATGTTTTGGTGTTTTTTTCTCCTTTGGGAGGGGAGAGGTGTTATATTCTTCCTTTACTCATATCTTTCGTCTTTCTTTGCCAATAACAGTGTGACTTCCTCATTTCTTATTCTCGATAGGGATTCCATTTCTTGAGACTTTCATTTTAGAAGGGTTTTGAATGAAAGAGAGGTGGAGGAGCTGTCTTCATTATTCTACAGTACTGGTTGCCTATCTCCAACAGGATAAAAGTGTTTGTTTCACTAATGGCCTTTAATAGAGTCAACACCAACAATCTGCTGCGTGTAGGAGGCATTCTAAAGCTCAGTTTCTGTATGTGTTTCAGGTGGACAGAGAGAATGCGTCATATTTGTTTATTAACTGTTCTTCAGCTTGGAACTTGAGGACCACTTTTCTTGGGGTGCTTGGGTAAATGTGGTTTTTTGTTCAAAGTCCACGGAAGATGTTGGACTATTTCTTTTTCTATTTTTGGGGAAGGCAAGGTTGTTAAAAGGTTGTGGAGACGTGCTCTATGCACTGTGTTAAGGGGAATTTGGGTGGAAAGAAATGCTAGAATTTTTTCTTGTAAGAGATCATTCATGGGATTTCTTTGGGAAAGGATTCAGGATTTGAACTTCTCTTTGGGATTATAGCACAGGCCGTTTCATGGGATGCTTTTTTCCAAGGAGTAATCTGAAGCCTAGGGGCTTTATGAAGTTAATTTTATTTTCCCTTTTCTTCCACTTCAATGAGAACTTGTTCTCCTTTTTTTCGTAACTACTACTTCTGCTTCTCAATAAAGTTACTTTTTCCATTAAAAAAAATGTAAAATAAAATAATTACAATTGATTTCTATTTTTTTATTATAATATTTTTTTAATTGATATTATTTTGCATTATTTATCATTTTTTCCCTAGTTCCTTGGTTCGAGGACTAAGATTAGCATGAGTTTAACTAGGTTTTTACTTGGAAACCAAATATTTTTTAGTTTCTATTTCTGGTTTTCTGTTTTCATTTCTAGTTTTTGTTTCCATAATTCTTGACGGTGACATCTAAAGGTCCCCAAAGTATTAGGCTGTCATTCTGCAGAGAAAATACATCCACTCTATCGGTGAAACTATGAAAACCGCAGCACCTGACAAGGTACCACCCTGCCTCTAAAATGCAATCACAGGTGTGGTGGGACTAGTACCATGTTGGGTACAGCAGCTGTCATAGTTTTACCGACGTCATGCCACTCATCTCAAAAATGTCATCACAGGCTTGCCACCTTTCAGAGGCACAACAGCTATCAGATTCAGACAAAGGATGAAGTAGGGAACCAATTCCTAACTAGTGCTTGCAGTAAAAGGGACTGAGCTACTCAAAAGAGTGCAACTACTCAGCCAGGGGATGGTCTTTTGGAGCCCAAGCCCAGGGAAGGAACATATCTCAGGATTTTCCTTTTCAAAGAGGATTAAAAAAAAAGATGAAGAAGAAGAAGAAGAATAAGAAGACTGGGCTGCCTCATTACATCAAATTTCAATGTTCGGATGGGCAGAAGGTAGTATTTGTAGCGTTTAAACTAACATGGGAGGCGAAGCGCTGGTGGAGATCAGCACAACTGATAGAAGAGCGGAGGTCGGTTCCAGTACCAGTGGCATGGGATCAATTCAAGGAGCTGTTCTTCGAGCGATATTTTCCTTCTATCGTTCGGAGCGTGAAGGCAGTGGAGTTTCTACATCTGGTACAAGGGAAGATGATTGTATCCCAGTATGCTACTCGGTTTATCGAGTTGTCACGGTTTGCTCCACATCTAGCACCTGATGAAGAGAAAAAGGCCAAGAAGTTTGAAGAGGGATTGAGGCGGAACTTGTTTGAGCAGGTGATTGGCTTCAAAGCTCAGACATTTACGGAGGTTGTAGACAGAGATGTGATCATTGAGAATGGTATTCATAGAGGTTTAGCAACTCATAGTCAGAGGAAGAGGCCGACACCTCAAGGTTACCAAGCTGGTTCCAATAGGGGTCCATGGATAGGAGGTCATGATAGAGTATATCAGAGGCAAACGGCAAGACCTCAAGAGTACGAGGGTACACAGACCTTTCCAGTGTGCCAGATATGCTAAAGACGTCATTTGGGGGAGTGTTTAGTAAGGAGAGGTGTATGCTATCGTTGTGGGAGACCCGGTCATATGGCACGTGCATGCCCAGGGCCGCAGGATCAGGTTCCACCTCCCAGGCCCTATTGAGGAGGAAATTAGGCAGCTCGAGGAGGAAATCAAGTGCCTCATGGAGGCCAGCAGAGGAATGTAGCCCCAATGCGAGTTTACACTCTGACGTCGAGTGATGCGGAGGCTGCCACGGATGTGGTGATAGGTACTTTTACTATTTTATCATATCCAATTATTGTCATATATGATTTAGCTGCCACTCATTCCTTTGTCTCTACATATTACGTTAAATTATTTGAAAGTGAAACTCAGTCATTAGATATAGCATTGTCAGTAGCTACACCGTCAGGGTCAGTGATGAGATGTCAAAGGTACTTAGAAGCCATCCAATAGAAATTCAGGGGAGAGTGCTACCAGCAGATCTGATTGTATTTGACATGTGTGGGTTTGATGCAATATTGGGTATAAACTGGTTGGCTACCAATCACGCCAGCATTGATTGTTGTCAGAAAGAAGTAATCTTCAGACCCCCTGGTGAGCAGGAATTCAAATTCATTGGTTCACGGGTATGTACTCCACCGCAGCTGGTGTCAGCTATACAGCCAAGCAGATTACTCTAGGACGGAAGTCAGGGTTTCGTGACTTTTATAAAGGAAGCATTAGAAAATGAATCAAAGCTCGACAGTACCCCAGTCGTGCGGGAATTTTCAAATGTTTTTCCAAAGGAACTACATGGTTTGCCTCCCGAACGCGAGGTGGATTTTCCTATAGATTTGCCTCCAGGGATAGTGCCAATCTCTAAGGTTCCCTACCGGATGGCACCAACTGAATTGGGAGAATTAAAGAAGCAGTTACAGGACTTGCTGAGCAAGGGGTTTATACAACCCAATGTGTCGCCATAGGGAGCTCCAGTGTTGTTTATAAAGAAGAAAGATGGGTCTTTGAGGATGTGTATTGATTATAGAGAAATCAACAAGGTTACTATCAAGAATAAATATCCTCTACCCCTTATCGATGACTTGTTTGATCAGCTCCAGGGTACACGGGTATATTCCAAGATCGACCTCAGATCAGGATATCATCAAGTGGGAGTAAAGGCAGAGGATGTTGCAAAGATAGGATTCAGAACCAGGTATGGGCACTACGAATTCCTCATTATGTCATTTGGTCTGATGAATGCTCCAGCTATATTCATGGATTTAATGAATAGAGTTTTTCACCAGTATCTAGATCAGTTTGTGGTGATTTTTATTGATGATATACTAGTATACTCAAAGAATTTTGAGAATCATGAGATGCATTTAAGACAAGTATTGCAGACACTCGGAGAGGAAAATCTTTACGCCAAGTTTAGTAAGTGTGAGTTCTGACTTGAAAAGGTTGCATTTTTTGGCCATGTAATCTCAGGAGATGGTATTTTAGTAAATCGTTGTAGACCTCCTAAAAAAAGATGTGTATAGAAATATGAATAAATCTCAAGAGAAATAAATGATTCAATGATCTAAGCAAAATATTACTATGGTTCGAGAGAAAGTAACAATAGCTACTCGAACATTACAATGGAAGTGTGTTGAATCAAGAGTAGACAGTAAGCGTCTTTATTATGGATGTTTTATTCTGTTTCCACTTATGAAAGGTCGAGTTGACACAATAGGCATTGCAATGCGAAGAGTTTTTCTTGGAGAAATAGAAGGAACATGTATCACACGTGCAAAATCTGAGAAAATACCACATGAATATTCTACTACAGTAGGTATTCAAGAATCAATACATGAAATTTTAATGAATTTGAAAGAAATTGTATTGAGAAGTAATCTGTATGGAACTTGCAACGCATCCCAGCAAGATTGACGTGGTGGTGAATTGGGTCAGGTCAAGGAATGTGCAGGAAGTCATGAGTTTCTTAGGACTGGTAGATTAATACTGTCGATTTGTGGAAGGATTCTTAGCCCTATCAACACCTCTCATGTGTTTGACCAGGAAAAATTCCAGATTCGTGTGGGATGAAGAATACGAACAAAGTTTCCAGGAATTAGAGTAGCAGCTCATCACTGCACTAATCTTGACGATTCCATCTGGAGGTGATGGTTATGTTATTTACAGTGACGCGTCTTTGAAAGGGCTTAGTTGTGTACTGATGTAGCATGGTAGGGTGGTAGCGTATGCGTCCAGGCAGTTGAAAGAATATGAAAAGAACTACCCTACTCACGATCTAGAATTGGCTGCGGTTGTACATGCACTGAAGATCTGGAGACATTACTTATATGGTGAGAGGTGCGAGATATTTTATGATCACAAGTGTCTAAAGTATTTCTTCACACAAAAAGAGTTGAATATGCTCCAAAGAAGGTGGTTAGAACTCATCAAGGATTACGACTGTACCATCAGTTACCACCCAGGTAAAGCGAATGTGGTGGCTGATGCTTTGAGCCGTAAATCAGAGGATACAGCACAGCTAGCAGTAGTAGTTCAACATCCAATTCAGATGGACTTGGAAAGGCTTGGTGTGGAATTAGTTAAAGATAATCCTTAGGTGTTTATTGCCAGTCTGGTTATACAGCCTGCATTGTATGAAAGAATTAAAGCTACTCAGAGAAATGATCTCGAATTAGTGGAGGTGCTAGCCAGAATTCAGGATGGTCAGAGAGAGGTATTCAGCATTTCCGATGATAGAGCTCTGAGATTTCATACCAGATTGTGTGTGCCTATAGATGACAGTATTAGAAGGACGGTTCTAGAAGAGGCACACAGATCTTTATACAATGTTCATCCTGGCAGTACAAAAATGTATAGGGATCTGCGAGAGTATTTCTAGTGGAGTGGCATGAAAATGGAAATAACAGATTTTTGCAGCACTGTTTTACATGTTAGCAGGTTAAAGTTGAGCACCAGAGGCTGGCTGGTCAGTTGTAGCCACTTTTTATTCCCAAGTGGAAATAGGACCACATATCCATAGACTTTGTTATTGGGCTACCGCCGACGCCGCATGGTCAGAATGCCATTTAGGTGATTATTGATAGGTTGATGAAGACGGCTCATTTTTTGCTTATTAAAGTTAGCTATCCTATGAGTAGATTAGCAGAGATTTACATTCAGGAGATTGTTCAACCCCATGGAGTGCCGATATCCATAGTCTCAAACCGTGATCCACGTTTTACATCGCGATTCTGGAGGATTTTACAAGAGGCACTGAGGACTCAGCTAGCATTCAGCACCGCTTTCCATCCTCAGACAGATGGCCAGATAGAGAGAACGATTTAGATACTTCGGATATGTTGCGAGCGTGTGTACTGGATTTTAGGGGTAGCTGGACTTAGTTTTTTCCGCTAGTTGAATTTGCTTATAATAACAGTTATCAGGCTAGCATCGACATGGCACCATACGATGCGTTATATGGTAGAAGATGTCGATCTCCTCTTTTATGGGATGAAGTTGGCGAGAGGCGAGTTTTGGGTCCAGAGATGGTTCAACAGGCGTGCAAGAAAGTTCAACTCATTCGAGATAGAATTAGTGCAACACAGAGTCGGGAGAAGAGCTACGCAGATACTCGCCACCGGAAACTAGAATTTGAAGTGAGTGATCATGTATTCTGAAAATAATACCATTGAAGGGGATCATGAGGTTTAGGAAGAAGGGTAAGTTGAGCCCTAAGTTCATTTGCCCATTTGAGATACTCGAGAAAATTGGGTCAGTGGCCTATCGACTAGCTCTACCACCATCTTTATTCAGGATTCACGACGTGTTTTATGTCTCTATGTTAAGGAAATACATCCTAGATCCTTCCCATATCATTAGTTATGTAGAATTAGAATTCAGTAGTGATCTAACATACGAAGAAGCTCCGATGCGGATCCTAGATAAAAAAGAATAGGTATTACGCAGCAAAAGGATTCCGTTAGTGAAAATCTTATGGATGAATCACGCGGTAGAAGAAGCCTCGTGGGAGCTTGAAGATGAGCTCAGACAGAGATATCCCCACTTATTTAGTGAACCCAGCGGTGATGTATAGATTAGAGTAATAGTAATTATATTTTGTTTTGTATAATGTGATTGTAATATGGAGTATAGGATAGATAATGTTTTGGTTTTGGGAGAATTTTCTTTTTATAATTGTAATCTCCCAAGACTACCCATGTAACCACGGTATTCCTCCGCCATAAGTGAGGGCAAGTAATAAAATAAGTAGACCGTTTTGCCTTTAAAGGATAATGAGATATATAAACGGCAAATTTCGAGGACGAAATTTTATAAGGAGGGGAGAATGTAACGACCCGAAGAATAATGATAATTAAATAATAAAGAGAGAGAGAAACGGAAATAGAAACAGAAGGAGGCAGTAGACTTTGCATTTTGGATATAATAACCCAAGAAATTTTCCAAGCACTCGTCGACGAACACAGGGGTTTCATCGACGAGGGTTCTTCAGGATCTCATCGACGAGGTCCCGTCTCGTCGACGAGAAGATACCGAGAGAGGATTTTTGAAAAGTCTGAAATTCGTCGATGAGAGTGCAGATTCGTCGATGAACTTTCTACAGGACTCATCAACGAGGCAACGTGACTCATCGATGAATCCCGTAGTATAAATAGTCCTAAACATGGTTTAATCGTAGAAAATCCAACGCACATCTTCCCCTCTCTCTATCTCCTACGGCCTCTCCTCCATCTCTCTTTGATTTCGGCCCTGTCTATTATCGAATCGACGATCTGAGGCCACCACGACGCTCCTGGCAAAGTTCTCTCCAAGTTTACCTAGGCGGGATCAAGTTGAATTTCTTCCTAGAATCAGGGTAAGGCCTTTTATTCTATTTTTGGCCTTCTAACAGTTGTAGGAAATGACGGACACAAAGAAAAATGATGTTTTTTTTTTACAAATTTTGTTTTCAGCGTATTGAGTAGAAAGCCCTGCGGGTGTTGGACCAGTGTACCAAAAGGGCTTTCCAGTAGTCAGGTAAGGGGAACATACTATACTAGGAAACTTCATTATGATTTCAGTACAAAATATAGGTTGTTATCAAATTATTATTCAGATTATATATATATATATATATATATATATATATTTATAGTTTCTAGAACCTGAAAATATTAATATCTATTTGTGTGGCTTGAGTTGATAACAGAACAGTGCTATATTTATAAAACTTGTGAATGCCATGTTTATAGTTATTAACAGAAATACCACGATATTTGCATGTTTATAAAATGACAAATTTTTCAGTATATAGTGTATTCAGAAATATCCATTTTCAATAATTATAGAATAACATGTTTATCAGTACCATAACGCCCCAATATACAAATATTCATACAACAGTTCAGTTATACAGAAATCAGATTTTCAATCAGTTTATTTAGAATTTCAGATTAATTTTATGGGGTTATGGTTATTTTAGAAACCAAAATAAAAACCGTATATTACAGATATCAGTTACCTATATAGTGTCAAAACCTGATGGATCAGACAGCAGAGCACAGTATCGTAGCTACAAATATTCAGTTCAGAGTGCAACCACTTTACTCAAATAGTAAGTGGTATGAGGTTGATCGTGCCCACATTGGGACAGGCTCTCCATCATATATGGATTGAGGGGGCCGATCAGACTGTCGGAGTTCAGTTGACTTACCCTGGGTGGCCAACCAGGATAGGTCCCGCCTTCGGGCTGCACAACCCTGTCATGAGGGGTTAAATCATGACATACAGCCATCTAGGGAAATTTCTCAGATATTATGAGTACTATCAGACTTTCAGAAATAGTAGTGTTAATATGAAAAGTAATTTCATAAAGATTGGCATGTTCAGTTATGTAGTTAATTTTTTTATTATATGTTATTTAATATTAGCATTTTTAGATTCAATTATTCATATTATTCTTAAATCAGATTTTTTTTACCAAACTATAGCTCAATAGTCACACCCTAGTAATAGCATGTTTCGTCTTACTGAGCGTTGGCTCATCCTAGTGTTGAATTGTTTTTCAGGTGAACCAGCTAGGCAAGCAGAACGGACTCCCAAGTAGAGGAGCTATTGTACTGCCCTTTTTTTTTTTTTTTTTTGAAAGTGAGTATTTTTGGACCAGTGTACCAAAAGGGCTTTCCAGTAGTCAGGTAAAGGGAACATGCTATACTAGGAAACTTCATTATGATTTCAGTACAAAATATAGGTTGTTATCAAATTATTATTCAGATTATATATATATATATATATATATATATATTTATAGTTTCTAGAACCTGAAAATATTAATATCTATTTGTGTGGCTTGAGTTGATAACAGAACAGTGCTATATTTATAAAACTTGTGAATGCCATGTTTATAGTTATTAACAGAAATACCACGATATTTGCATGTTTATAAAATGACAAATTTTTCAGTATATAGTGTATTCAGAAATATGCATTTTCAACAATTATAGAATAACATGTTTATCAGTACCATAACGCCCCAATATACAGATATTCATACAGCAGTTCAGTTATACAGAAATCAGATTTTCAATCAGTTTATTTAGAATTTCAGATTAATTTTATGGGGTTATGGTTATTTTAGAAACCAAAATAAAAACCGTATATTACAGATATCAGTTACCTATATAGTGTCAAAACCTGATGGATCAGACAGCAGAGCACAGTATCGTAGCTACAAATATTCAGTTCAGAGTGCAACCACTTTACTCAAATAGTAAGTGGTATGAGGTTGATCGTGCCCACATTGGGACAGGCTCTCCATCATATATGGATTGAGGGGGCCGATCAGACTGTCGGAGTTCAGTTGACTTACCCTGGGTGGCCAACCAGGATAGGTCCCGCCTTCGGGCTGCACAACCCTGTCATGAGGGGTTAAATCATGACATACAGCCATCTAGGGAAATTTCTCAGATATTATGAGTACTATCAGACTTTCAGAAATAGTAGTGTTAATATGAAAAGTAATTTCATAAAGATTGGCATGTTCAGTTATGTAGTTAATTTTTTTATTATATGTTATGTAATATCAGCATTTTTAGATTCAATTATTCATATTATTCTTAAATCCGATTATTTTTACCAAACTATAGCTCAATAGTCACACCCTAGTAATAGCATGTTTCGTCTTACTGAGCGTTGGCTCATCCTAGTGTTGAATTATTTTTCAGGTAAACCAGCTAGGCGAGCAGAACGGACTCCCAGGTAGAGGAGCTATTGAACTGCCCTTTTTTTTTTTTTTTTTTGAAAGTGAGTATTTTTGGACCAGTGTACCAAAAGGGCTTTCCAGTAGTCAGGTAAGGGGAACATGCTATACTAGGAAACTTCATTATGATTTCAGTACAAAATATAGGTTGTTATCAAATTATTATTCAGATTATATATATATATATATATATTTATAGTTTCTAGAACCTGAAAATATTAATATCTATTTGTGTGGCTTGAGTTGATAACAGAATAGTGCTATATTTATAAAACTTGTGAATGCCATGTTTATAATTATTAACAGAAATACCACGATATTTGCATGTTTATAAAATGACAAATTTTTCAGTATATAGTGTATTCAGAAATATGCATTTTCAATAATTATAGCATAACATGTTTATCAGTACCATAACGCCCCAATATACAGATATTCATACAGCAGTTCAGTTATACAGAAATCAGATTTTCAATCAGTTTATTTAGAATTTCAGATTAATTTTATGGGGTTATGGTTATTTTAGAAACCAAAATAAAAACCGTATATTACAGATATCAGTTACCTATATAGTATCGAAACCTGATGGATCAGACAGCAGAGCACGGTATCGTAGCTACAAATATTCAGTTCAGAGTGCAACCACTTTACTCAAATAGTAAGTGGTATGAGGTTGATCGTGCCCACATTGGGACAGGCTCTCCATCATATATGGATTGAGGGGGCCGATCAGACTGTCGGAGTTCAGTTGACTTACCCTGGGTGGCCAACCAGAATAGGTCCCACCTTCGGGCTGCACAACCCTGTCATGAGGGGTTAAATCATGACATACAGCCATCTAGGGAAATTTCTCAGATATTATGAGTACTATCAGACTTTCAGAAATAGTAGTGTTAATATGAAAAGTAATCATAAAGATTGGCATGTTCAGTTATGTAGTTAATTTTTTTATTATATGTTATGTAATATCAGCATTTTTAGATTCAATTATTCATATTATTCTTAAATCGGATTATTTTTACCAAACTATAGCTCAATAGTCACACCCTAGTAATAGCATGTTTCGTCTTACTGAGCGTTGGCTCATCCTAGTGTTGAATTGTTTTTCAGGTGAACCAGCTAGGCGAGCAGAACGGACTCCCAGGTAGAGGAGCTATTGTACTGCCCTTTTTTTTTTTTTTTTGAAAGTGAGTATTTTTGGGTAGCATGTTTTTGTAAACCTTTGGTATCAGTAAGGGTAGTTTCGGGAAAATAGTGATGATTGCATATTGTGGTTTGCTTTGACATTCTGGTATTGTATTATGTGTGGTTTTATTCTATATGATTGGTCTTCTACTGTTTAGGTTAATGATTGAATTTAAAATTAGGGAAAAATAATTTATTTTATTAGAAGGTCGTTCTAGGGTACGTAATATTTAAATTCAAAAAGGTCTGTAATAATTTGCATATCATGCATGTAGACTATAAGCTCAAGACCTTAGAAAGACCCTAGGTCCCAGCACTTGCACCTAGGAAAGTCCCCATTATGTTTTAAATTGAACATAAATGTGCAAAATACTATGGATTCGGGCGACCTAACTTGGCAGTACATTTTGCCTCAGTTGATTGAACGTTGGACTAAGTCAATAAGTTGACTTGAGTTCAGGCGACCGAACCGAATTGGCCGTAGTGCCTTCGGTCAACCAAACATATACTAAGACTTGGTTCAACAACTCAGGTGCCCGAACTCTAACGTTCAAAATACCCTCAAGCGACTGAATCGGCAAGTTCAGGCTACCGAACATACGAATGGGCGACTGAACCTCAAGCGTTTGGAAAATCGCCTAGTTCAGCCAACCGAATGTATTTTTGGACACATTGAAAAATTGCTTTTTCTCATGTGTCTGTTCGGGCGACCAAACTTTGGGCTTGGTCGACCGAAAGTCTCGGGTAGGCTAATATTTACCAAGGATTAAAAGATGTAAATCAAGGTTAATTTTTTAAAACTCAATTAAAAAATTTTGATAATTCCCCTGGTGTCCCCCAACGGTCATAATCCTTCCCTTCTCTCACATACTACTACCTTATTGGTAATCCAAGCCTTGTGAGAGTACCTAGAGTGATTATACTCCATTCAATCTTACTCAAAAACTCTCATTGCATTATTTGTTATTTGATTTTCATATTGAGAGTTAAGATTAAGTTTCCCACTGATTTAATCTAATAAATCTTGTGTGGGAAAAACTTAGGAGCTTGTGGGTCTTTGCATTCATATTACAAGATTCCTAAGACTTTTATTTTGTGTGTGCAAAATATTTTTCACAAGCTATTTTCAAATATCTCTTATGCTTGATCATTAAGAAAATATTCTTGAGATATTTTGATTGCTATTAATTGAAGTCTTTGAAACCCTAGATTATTATTGAGATACATTTTTTATACAAAGTTTCAAAGATTAGCTTATTGATACACTCTGGTGTTAGAATGAATATAGACATTATCTTGAGTGTTGATTGCACACATACATCACTGAGTTTATAGTTCCTACATTATTGGTGTGATTAATTGTCACTGGTACAAATTTGCTTGATGTGAAGCACATTTCCATGTACGCAAAATTTACATTTATTGTATTCCATGCGTGGGCCTAGAGAGGGAGACTAACCATGTTGAATAGTCCCAGATTGGCTTAGACCCGGTTAAGAAAATTAAGTGCACCATCCTGGTAAGGTGTAGTTGTAGGTTAAGGTCAGCCCCGTTAATTAACCTAGTTGTAAACGATGCCGCTCCACCCGTTAAGTGAGTCATAGTGGAAACCCTCTTGCTTATGAGCTCGAGGTAAGGACATAGACAGTATTGGCCGAACCCTGATAACATATCATGTGTGCACTATTTATATTTACGCAATTTATTTGCTGCACATGAATGTTATATTTTATATATTATGAATGTTGCGCATGATTTAATTTCAACATATCACTATCTGCGCAATTTGTGTATGATTAGACAGACCTTAGGTTGTGTTATACTAACATCTGATTTAACCTAAGAGGCAAAAGTTTTAAATACCCAATTCATCCCCCCCCCCCCCCCTTTTGGGAATACACCAAAGTCAACAAAAATTAGACATCACTTTATCCGTGACCATATGCAAAAGGGGGATGTGGCACTTGAGTTTGTGTACACAGATAAGCAATGGGCCGATATATTCACAAAACCACTTCAGGATGATAGGTTTATCCAAATCAAACGTGAATTAGGCTTGATGCACAGTAGAGAAGCTGCCTGGAGATATATTGGAGTGCATAACTAAGGGGGAGCAACTCAACTTGAAAATACTATGGATCTGAAAATTAAGCATTCTCACAAATTTATCTTATTTAACACTTAAACTCTTTTATGGATAGTTGATGCATCTTTATCACAACATAAATTTTGGACTATACTGAATTGAATTGTTTGCATGCCTGTATAAATATTGATTGAAATTCTAATGACCTGAATAATAATAATAATGTAATTTAAATAAAGAGGAGGGGAAATTATCAGGACCTCGTCGACGAACACAGGGGATTCGTCAACGAGGGTATAAGAGCACCTCATTGACAAAGACAAGATTCGTCGATGAGAAGATATCGATAGGGTTTTGGGGAAATCTGAAATTCGTCGACAAAGGTGCAGGTTCATCGACGAATTTTCTACAGGACTCATTGACGAGGTGACGAGTCTCGTCGACGAATCTAGTCCTACAAATATCAAAAACCTGAATTTAAACTTCAAAATTAAGAAATCTCTCACTCTCTCTCTCTCTCTCCCTTCGGCTCCCTCCTCTTCTTCCTTCGATTTCAGGTCGGATTTTCGCCGGATCGATGATCTGAAGCCACCACGACACCCCTGGGGAAGTTCTCTCCAAATCTGTCGGAGCGAATCGTTGGTGGAACTCCATTGAAAATCATCCCTGAGTTGAGGTAAGGCTTTTTAAGCCAAATTTGGTCCTACTGTAGTTATAGGAAATGATATTCACATGAAAATACTGAAATTTAGTACTGGGAGTTTTCATTTTCAGGGTATTTATTAGGAAATCCTACAGGTGTGAGTCCAAAATTTATAGGGGCTTTTCTCAGTAGCCAGGTAAGGGAATAAACTAAAGTAGTTATTTTTCCATGCAAATTATTATTATTTATCAGTAAATTAATTTTCAGGAAAGTATGTGTTATATCTGTAAATTACGAAGGAAATCTACGTTTGGAAAAAATACTGCTATTATGTTGAAATGTATTTGTATGTATGAGATACTATAATATACGATTTTAGAATGTGAAGTATGGTTTTATACAGCAAATGTGTGGCATGAATATTACTTTACGTGAAATGTATTACAATATGACTTTGTTACGAATGAAGCATGTTTTCAGGAATATGAAATGTTATAGTATAAATGATGTTAAAAATACATGATAATTGATTTATTTTCAGAATGATATATATGAAATGATTTCGGCGTGAGGCCATATAAATATATGAAACAATTTTGGCGCGAGACTGTATTTATGAAATGTTCGGCGCGAGGCCGTATTTATGAAATATTCGGTGCGATGTCGTATTTATGAAATGTTCGGCGCGAGGCCGTATTTATGAAATGTTCGGCGCGAGGCCGTATTTATGAAATGATCAGTACGAGGTCATATCTATGAAATGATTCGGCACGAAGCCGTATTTATGAAATGATGAAAAATGCTATAATATCATGTATTATATGTTATCAAAACCTAGATGTCAGTTTAGTTCAGTTCAAGAGCACGGTACCGTAGCTTATAGATTAGATATCTATGATCAAATTGGTGCTAACCGCCCCACGAGAGGGTGGGAGATAAATAGTCGATGTGGCTTTCAGTAGATTGTGGACGTCCACCTGGAAGTTCAGACCAGGGTGTGGCAGGCCCATTGTACTTACAGACATTTTTGACTCAGCAGTGGTCGGCCAGGCATTGTCGGGTCCTGCCTTCGGGCTGCACAATCCGTCATAGGGGGGTAATACATGACATCAGCTAGCTATTCATTTTGGGTATGTTTTCAGTATTATCAATTATAACAAATGTTTTATGTACGATATGATTTATTAGCAAATATGAAAGTATATGATTATTCAGTACGATATGATGAACGTTTACAGAAATATAAATGTATTGTATATGTATAATTGCATTAAATGTTCATGTTGCCACACAACTATATTTAGTTTATTTTTCCTTACTGGGAAGTGTCTCACCCCCGAACATTAAATGATTTTTAGGAAACCCAGAGAGACCGGCGGGTCAAGGCCGCCGTTGAGTGAGTTGAGCTTCCCTACTAAAAGGGTAAGCGTTGATCTAGGATCAGGAGATTTTGTTGTATGATCCTGGGGTTATGTTGATGTCTTGGAGGTTGTATATAAATACAGTATTTTGATGATGTAGTAAACTCTGGAATTATGTATTTTATGGTTTTGAGAATGTGATTTATATTTACTGCTGTTTAGGTTTCCGTTGTGATTAACAGGTGTCCCCGTTACCCACAGGTTCGGGTTGACTTTTCTATTTATTATGTTACATTTTATATTGATATTTTTGAGGTCATTACAGTTTGGTATCAGTGCCTAGGATACTAGGTTCTGTAGACTCTAGAGTTCAACAGTAATTATACCAGAGTATAGGATAAGGGAATTTGAGGTCTGGTTTTGTAGTCTAGATGCAGGACTTCCGTGGTAGTTTATGTGATTTTCCTGGGGTGACTATTTCAAGAAAGTCATGGTAAACTATCGTCGGGTTGGGTATCTAGGTTGCAGGATTGAACCTTGAATTAAGATCAGGAGAGATGAATTAATTAGGAGAATATATTATATGAGTTGAGTGATATGTATAGTGAAGGGGTTCTGAGTTAAGTTATTTGTTTTCAAGATGGAACCTGGTGGTAGTAGTGCCCACGCCAGTAGGAGTGAGGGTGTTGGACTCTCAGGCGCTACGGGTAGTGATTCAGATGTCGTCTTACGTAGCGTGGCACAGCAGGTTATGGCAGAAATTACCAGGAGTTCGTAAGAACAGGGTGGTCCATCGGCAGGCCACGGTAGCTCGATAAAGCAGTTCATAAAGATGAATCCTCTGGCTTTCTTAGGAGGAACAGATCCTACAGTGGCGGAAAATTGGGTGCAGGAGATGGAGAAAGTGTTTGCAGTACTGCAGTGTACTGAGGAGTAGAGGGTGTTGTTTGCCATTTACAGACTGACTGGGGAGGCTGAGAGATGGTGGTTGGCGGTGAGATTATTAGAGCAGCAGAGGATAGTATCTATGGAGATGACATGGGAGTGGTTTAAGGAGACGTTCTTCGACAGGTATTTTCCAGCCTCGTCCAGGGAAGCTAAAATTGAGGAGTTTCTGAATCTGAAGCAGGGACAGCAGACCGTACAGCAGTACGCGGCGAGGTTTATCAAATTATCTTGCTTCGCCCTGTACATTATACCAGAAGAAGCAAAGAAGGTACGGCAGTTTGAGAGAGGTCTGAGGATAGAAATTTATAAGCATGTATCGATATTGAAGTTGCAGAATTTTACTGAGCTAGTAGATAGAGCCACTATAGCGGAGAATGGGGAGTGGTTAGAGGTTGAGGAGCAGAGGCAGAAGAAGAGATTCGCACCTTCCGATTCCCAGCAGGGAGTCGGCCATGCTTCGTGGAAGAGAGGTGGCTATTATAGAGACCGAAGACAGGAGACCGGGAATCGCGGTTTCTAGGGTGTGCAGCCATATCCAGTTTGCCCATCTTGCGGGAAGATACACCTGGAGGAGTGTCGTGCCTGGCGAGGTGTCTGCTACAAGTGCGGGGAGTCAGGACATATGATGAGGGAGTGTCCGACACAGATTGGTGCTACTCCTGCTCCTAGACCTGCTCGAGGAGGCTATTAGGCACCACGTAGAGGCCAGTAGAGGAATATGGCCCCAGCCAGGGTTTTCGCTTTGACGTCGGGCGATGCTGAGGAGACCGGCGATGTGGTGACATGTACAGTTAATATGTTTTCATTTAAAGTTATTGCACTTTTTGATTCTGGTGCCACACACTCGTTTGAGTCCTTGGGGTGTGTTAAATTGTGTGGGGTTGAAACACAATCATTAGATGTCAGGTTATTAATGACTACACCGACTAGGTCAGCAGTGAGATGTAGTAGGATGCTTCATGGTTATCCAATTGATATTCAAGGGAGAATTTTATCTACTGATTTGGTGGTGCTGGATATGCATGGGTTTGATATCATCTTCGGCATGGATTGGCTAGCAGCTAATTCTACTATTATAGACTGTCGTGCAAGAGAAGTGATACTCAGACCTCCAGGGAAACCAGAATTCAGATTTACAGGGTCACGAGTACAATCTTTACCTCAGATTGTCTCAGCTGTTCAGGCGAGGAGACTGCTCTAGAATGGCTGTCTAGGATTCGTGGCTTTTGTGAAGAAAATGTTAGAAAATGAATTGAAGCTTATCAATATGCCTATGGTGAAAGAATTTACGGATTTGTTCCCAAATGAATTACCAGGTCTACCACCTGATTGTGAAGTAGATTTTCCTATTGATCTACTTCTAGGTACAGCGTCGATCTCTAAAGTACCGTACCGAATGGCGCCAGTAGAGTTGGCAAAACTAAAAGATCAATTGCAGGATTTGCTTGATAAGGGCTTCATACAACCTAGTGTATCTCCATGGGGAGCTTCGGTGCTATTTGTGAAGAAGAAAGACGGGTCTATGAGGATGTGTATAGATTACAGAGAGATTAATAAAGTGACAATCAAGAACAAGTATCCTCTACCCTGTATCGATGATTTGTTTGACCAGCTCCAGCATACACATGTGTATTCCAAGATCAATCTCAGGTCAGGCTACCATCAGGTAAAGGTGAGAGCAGAAGATATATCGAAGACAGCTTTCAGGACCAGATATGGGCATTACAAGTTCCTGGTTATGCCATTTGGTCTGACGAATGCTCCTACAATATTTATGAATTTGATGAATAGGATTTTTCATCCATATTTGGATCAGTTTGTAGTTGTTTTTATTGATGATGTACTGGTCTATTCAAGGAGCTATGAGGAGCATGAGATACATTTGAGGTAGATTTTACAAATGCTCAGGGAGAAGAAGTTGTATGCAAAATTCAATAAATGTGACTTCTGGTTAAAGAAAGTTGTGTTTTTGGGGCATGTTATTTCAGGAGACGGAATTCCTGTGGATCCCAGTAAGATTGAGGAGGTGGTGAACTGGGCTAGACCGAAGAACGTACAGGAGATCAGGAGTTTCTTGGGGTTTGTCGTATATTACCATCATTTTGTAGAAGGATTCTCAACTTTATCAGGGCCTCTGACACGACTGACTAGGAAGAATGCTAGATTTGAGTGGGATGACAGCTGTGAGTAGAGTTTTCAGGAACTGAAGTAGACGCTAGTCACAACGCCAGTACTGATCATCCCGTCTGGGGGTGAGGGTTATACTATTTTTAATTATGCGTCCATGAAGGGACTTGGCTATGTATTGATGCAGCATGGTAGGGTGGTGGCATATGTGTCCAGACAATTGAAAGATTATGAAAAGAACTACCTTACCCATGATCTTGAGTTTTCTGCAGTGGTACACACATTGAAAATTTGGAGCCATTATCTATACAGCGAGCATTGTGAGATTTTCTCTGATCACAAGAGTTTAAAATATTTCTTCACCCAGAAGGAATTGAATATGAGGCAGAGAAGGTGGTTAAAGTTGATTAAGGATTTTGATTGTACTATTAGTTACCACCCAAGGAAAGCAAATGTGGTAGCTGATGCACTGAACAGGAAATCTGGGGAATCAGCATTGAGGGCTATGGAGATCTAGCATCTGATCATGATGGATCTGGAGAGACTCGGCATTGAATTGATTGAGAGTAATACTCTAGTATGTATCGCCAGTTTAGTGGTGCAACCTATTCTGTAGGAAAGAATTAAAACTACTCAGAAGGAAAACTTAGAATTAGTAGAGGTGATGGATAGAATGCAGAGTGGTCAGGGAGAGGAATTCTGCATTTCAGATGATGGAGCTTTACGGTTCCGTTCTAGATTATGTGTTCCTGCTGATGCTGACATTAGGAGGAATATTTTAAAGGAGGCTCACAGATCCTTGTATACGGTTCATCCCGGTAGTACAAAAATATACAGAGATCTGTGAGAGTTTTACTGGTGGAGTGGTATGAAGAGAGAAATTGCTGAGTATGTAGCCCAATGCTTGACATGTCAACAGGTAAAAGCTGAGCACCAGAGGCCAGCGAGTCAGTTGCAGTCGTTATTTATCCTAGAGTGGAAGTGGGATCATATATCCATGGACTTCGTTTTAGGGCTGCCATCGACATCGCATAGCCAGAATGTGATTTGGGTAATAGTAGATTGGTTGACTAAGTCCACCCATTTTCTCCCTATCAAGATCAGCTATCCCCTCAGTCGATTGGCAAAGATTTATGTCTAGGAGATAGTTCGTTCTCATGGAGTGCCAATATCCATAGTGTCAGATTGAGACCAGCGTTTCACGTCACGGTTCTGGAGAAGGTTGTAGGAAACTTTAGGGTCTCAGCTATCGTTTAGTACAACATTCCTTCCTTATTAAGACGGGCAGACTAAGAGAACAATACAGATACTAGAAGATATGCTCTGAGCATGTGTTTTAGATTTTGGGGGAAGTTGGACTCAGTTCATGCCTCTGGTAGAGTTCGCATATAATAACAATTTCCAGTCCAGTATTGGCATGGTACTGTTTGAGGCATTGTACGGTAGGAGATGTCGATCTCCTTTGTATTAGGATGAGATGGGTGAGCGACGATTATGGGGCTAGAGTTGGTACACCAAGCATATGATAAAGTTTGACTTATTAGGGATAGAATCAATGCAGCTCAGAGTCGACAGAAGAGTTATGCCGACAATCGCCGCGGGAATTTGGAATTCAATGTGGGTGATTATGTGTTTTTGAAGATAGCTTCGTTAAAAGGGGTTATGAGGTTTGGTAGGAAGGGTAAACTCAGCCCTAGGTTTATCGGTCCCTTTGATATTTTAGAGAAAGTGGGGCCGGTGGCCTACAGGCTAGCTTTGCCACCTATACTATCCAAGATGCACGACGTATTCCATGTATCTATGTTGAGGAAATATGTCTTAAATCCTTCTCATATTATCAGCTATGGTGAGTTAGAGCTTAGTGATTCTCCAGTCTATGAGCAGGTACCAGTGCATATTCTGGACCGAAAGGAACAGGAACTACGTAATAAGAAGATTCTGCTGATAAAGGTTTTATGGAGGAATCACGCAGTAGAAGAGGTTTCTTGGGAACTCGAGGAATAGATTAGATAAAAGTATCCACAATTGTTCCAAGAAGTCCATACGTAATTAAGAAATATGAGTAAATATGTAATGTTTCTTTTGCAGGTACATGTAATGTTTTAAGTAGTATGTGGAATTTTAGCTTTGGGGGAAATTTTCTTTTGGTATATGTAATCTCCGAGGATTTGAAATTTGAGGACGAAATTTTATAAGGAGGAGAGAATGTAATGACCCAAATAATAATAATATAATTTTAAAAAAGAGGAAGGGAAATTATAAGGGCCTCGGGGACGAACACAAGGGATTCGTCGACGAGGGTATAAGAGGACCTTGTCAATGAAGACAAGATTCGTCGACGAGAAGATACCGAGAGAGGGTTTTGGGAAAATCTGAAATTCGTCGACGAAGGTGTAAAGACCCGAAAATTTAAAAGGATTAAAATAATTTGAAAAAAAAATAAATAAAATAATAGATAAATAAATAAAAGGAATGGCGTGGGAAAAAAAAAGAAAAAAAATTAAAAATAAAGAAATTAAATTAAATTAAGATAAATTAAATAATTAAATAATTAGTTATTAAATTAAATATTTTTACATTAGATTTTAAAAAAAAAAACTAATTGAAATAAGATATGTATATGTATATAGGTAAGTTATTTTAATATAAATATATATATATATATATATATATATATATATATATATATATATATATATAAAGTAAAAGTTAAAGAAAGTAAAAGAAGAAGGAAGAAGAAAGAAAGAAGGAGGAGGAGAAGAACAAACGCAGACACGCCCCCCCCCCCTCTGCAAAATTCCTACGCCAACCGCAGCCACCTCTGTCTCCGTCTCTCTTCTCTCAATTTCTGGACGAGTTTGCAGCGGATCGGGAAACGGAAGGTGCCATTGGATTCCTGGTTCCGCTGCCGACATATTTACTGGAGCAGATTTTTTATGGGAACGACTTAAGCACTGCTCCTAGGAAAAGGTAATTTTTCTCCCATTTTCTCAATTTCGCTATTAATATGAAGTTAAATCGACGATCGGACACCACCACGGGGTCCTAGTCGTCGTCGTTGTCATTTTGGCGTAGTTAATTTTTCAATTGGGATTTTCTAGACCCTACTCTAAAGCGAGAATGGGATTTGGTAATTTGGTTATATTTAAGGGTATTATTATTTATTTAGGAATTATGGCCCTAGGAAATATTTAAATAAGTTTTTTATTCAGGAATAATTTATTAGAACTAGGAATTTAATTTTAGGGTCCGGGTGAGCGCCGCGGGTATTTTTCAGAGTCCCTATTGGCGTAGTTCAAGAAACTAGGTAAGGGGAAAAATATATATTAGATCAAAATTTTTATGAATTAAATGAAAAATAAATTGTGTTATATGTGCGTGTAATTTTTCAATATAGGTAAAATGTCAGCCATTTAAATTATATTTTTTTTTTAGGTTTAGGGCTGTTTATTAGATATGTATATGTGAAAATAAATGGATGAAAGTGGAAAAATATTTTCAGTGCAATTATGTAAGGAATGAAAGGTATTTTCAGTATATAAACGTTAAATGTTGGTTGGCTTATTTTACAGGCAATGTATAAATTTTACTACTAAACTGTGTGGCATGAGATTCTGTGCAAATTATATGTTAAATGTATGAGATGTAGGTTAAGTAAGTAAAATAATGAGAATAAAATATGATATGGACAATATTGCCTGTGTATGTTAAATGCAACCATGTAAAGGTAAGACAGCTGAAAGCCGGGTTAGTAGATCTAGCTCATTTCTTTGTGGACTAACTGATGACAACTAAAAGGAGCTGTGTTAGATTCTAGCGCATTTCTATGTGGACTAACAAATTATGGCTAAAGAGCGGCTGTAGTACAAATGAATGAAATGAAAATGTTATGAAATGAAATGACAAGGAATGACAATGCAATGAAATGAAATGTGAAATGTGAATGATACAAATGGGAAAGAGTCACTTATAGCGAAATGCAATGCAATGTTAAACCATGAATATAAACAAATGTGTATGATTGAATAATGATAGAAAGAATGATGTATTATGATATTATAAGTATGTATGTACGTAGAAAATATTAAGATTGGGCGAGGCGTACCTTTCTCCTGAGGGCTTGCTGAGTAAGGTGAGCGCACTAGTAGCTACAGATGTGGCAGTAGCCGGACAATGTACTAGGGCAGAGGGAACCTACTTGTATGAGCGGGTAGATTTCCTTATCCGTAGGACCTTCACCGGTAAACTTTTGTATGAACTGTGTGAGTACGAGATCAATTTATCACTTGAGGGCTTACTGAGTAAGGTGAGTGTCTTGGCATGCTTTAACTGCGACCTTTAGGTTGCCTAAATATCAGAGCAGATGGGTGCTACTTGTATGAGTGGGTAATCACCCCTATCCTCAAGTAATCTCGTGGGTTAAACATTTGCATGTGTTTGATTAGGATCAGAGAATGATTTCAAAAATTGTGTTAACGATTTTTTTAAAATGTTAAATATTATGTTGATTATAAACTCGTTTTGGCCACACACTGTTTTAATATATTTTTTCTTCCCTTACTAAGATGTGTCTCACCCGAATATAAATGTATTATTTTTTTTCAGGATTTCCTCGAGATTGAGCTTAGAGAGCTCGAGGTTTTTATAGCATTATTAGGGAAATGGAAAAAGAAAAGGGTATATTTTTATGTTAATTTTAGGATGCAAATATTTATGTTTTACGTCCTTATATTTTAAGTCTGTGGAGAAAAGAAAGTTTGTGAACATATTGAAATGTTTTGGAGATATATGTAATTATGGAAATGCAGGTGTTGAATGATTTATTATGGATTATAGTTAGAATTAGTAAACTCTAGTATTATGTTATATGGAGATTTTGTTGATATTTTCCGCTGCGTATGTTATGGATCATGATTTATCAGGGATTTTATCAGGTATAACGCACCGGACCCAGGTTTAAGGGTTCGGGGCGTTACAGAAGGTACTGGGCAGGTTCGTCGACGAACTTTCTATAGGACTCGTCGATGAGGTAACGTATCTCGTCGACGAATCCATTCCTATAAATATCAAAAACCTGGATTTAAACTTCAAAATTAAGAAATCTCTCACTCTCTCTCTCTCTCCCTTCGGCTCCCTCCTCTTCTTCCTTTGATTTCGGGCCGAATTTTCGTCGGATCGACGATCTAAAGCCACCATGACGCTCCTGGGGAAGTTCTCTCCAAATCTGCCGAAGCGGATCGTCAGTGGAACTCCATTGAAAATCATAAATGAGTTAAGGTAAGGCTTTTTAAGTCAAATTTGGTCCTACTGTAGTTATAAGAAATGATATTTGCATGAAAATACTGAAGTTTAGCACTGGGATTTTTCATTTTCAGGGTATTGATTAGGAAATCCTACGGTGTGAGTCCAGAATTTATAGGGGCTTTTCTCAGTAGTCAGGTAAAGGAATAAACTAAAGAAGTTATTTTTCCATGCAAATTATTATTATTTATCAGTAAATTAAATTTCAAGAAAGTATGTATTATATATGTATATTACAGAGGAAATGTACGTTTGGAAAAAATACTACTATTATGTTAAAATGTATATGTAAGTATGAGATGCCAGAAATTATGATTTTAGAATATGAAGTATGGTTTTATACAGCAAATGTGTGGCATGAATATTAATTTATGTGAAATGTATTGCGATATAACTTTGTTACGAATGAAGCATGTTTTCAGGAATATGAAATGTTACAATACAAATGATGTTGAAAATACATGATAATTGATTTATTTTAAGAATGATATATATGAAATGATTTCGATGCGAGGCCGTATAAATATATGAAATAATTTCGGTGTGAGGCCGTATTTATGAAATGTTCAGCGCAAGACTGTATTTATGAAATGTTCAACGCGAAATCATATTTATGAAATAATCGGCACGAGGCCATATCTATGAAATGATTCGGCACGAGGCCATATTTATGAAATGATGAAAAATGCTATAATATCATGTATTATATGTTATCAAAACTCGGATGTTAGTTTAGTTCAGTTCAGGAGCACGATACCATAGCTTATAGATCAGATATCTATTATCAGATTGGTGCTAACCACCCCACGAGGGGGTGGGAGATGGATAGTCGATGTGGCTTTCAATAGAGTGTGGATGTCCACTTGGCAGTCCAGACAAGGGTGTGGCGGGCCCATCGTACTTACAGACAATTTTGACTCGGTAGTGGTCAGCCAGTCATTGTCGAGTCTCACCTTCGGCCTGCACAATCCATTATAAGGGGTAATATATGATATCAGCTAACTATTCATCCTGGGTATGTTTTCAATATTATCAGTTATAACAAATGTTTTATGTACGATATGATTTATTAGCAAATATGAAAGTATATGACTATTCAGTACGATATCATGAACGTTTACAGAAATATGAAATGTACTGTATATGTATAATTGCATTAAATGTTCATATTTCCACACAGTTATATTTAGTTTATTTTCCCTTACTGAGAAGTGTCTCACCCCCAAACATTAAATGATTTTCAGGAAACCCAGAGAGACCGGCGGGTCAAGGCCGCCGTTGAGTGAGTTGAGCTTTCCTACTAGAAGGGTAAGCATTGATCTAGGATCAGAAGATTTTGTTGTATGATCCTAGGGTTATGTTGATGTTTTGGAGGTTGTATATAAATACAGTATTTTGATGATGTAGTAAACTCTGGAATTATGTATTCTATGATTTTGAGAATGTGATTTATATCTACTGCTACTTAGGTTTCCGCTGTGATTAACAGGTGTCCCCATTATCCACAGGTTCAGGTTGACTTTTCTATTTATTATGTTACATTTTATATTGAGATTTTTGACGTCGTTACAGAAATACTGTTGTGTTCGACATGAAAAAATTTCTCCAAACCAGTTATGTTTTCAAGAAAATTTCTCTAAGCTACAAATTCATTTAAATGCTTACATCTTTTTGCCTTAGCCTTTTTTTTTTATGTCAAAGGGGGAGAAATATTGTGTAGCAAAATTGGGCATAAATTGGGCATATTTTCTAGCAAAAGGAGGAGAAATATTTTCTAACAAATTTGGACATATTTTGAGTAAGAATACATTGCACATTTTAAATTATGCATATCATTAGGGGGAGACTCGTTTAGGTTTAATCCATTTTTGCTCATATATTTGTCATCATCAAAAAGGGAGAGATTGTTTACTCTATGAGTCCAATCCTATTTTGATACTAACAAATCACTTAGTATCTTACTTGTGCATTGAGATTTTGAACACGATCATTACTTAGCACGCACGGATGGTAAGAATGCTATGGAAGCTATGAGGAACTTGAAGCAAATACAGCTTGTCTCGTTCCATGGAAGGGGAAAAGCAAAAGGATGAGAATAATCCAGTTTTTAAATTGTAATTTGCATTTAGTCGTATTTGTATTTACGTGTCTCATGAGATATAGTAAGAAGCTCAAAATGACCAATAGACGGACCCTAGGATGCATATTTTTCATGAAACATTCGTATGCACTTGTTATAGGTTGGATCTGCATCTTAGAAGGTTAGCAGGACTGAATATAGGGAACTCGTCGACTAGTCCTATGGTCTTGTCGACGAATGCATGAAGGCCACTCATCAATGAATGCATGTTCCCTTTGACGAGAAAATACTGAGACCCTAACTTTCTCAGACAGAACACTCGTCGATAAATCTCCTGGTCTCGTTGCCGATCGAGTGAAGTACACTCCTCGACTAGTGTGTCCACTCGTCAATGAGTCTATCAGGCAGAATGACGCTTCGGCACTCAACGGGCAATTTTTTAATTAAAATATCTTTTTAATGATCCAATGGTCAGAAATCGTCTGGATACTGAAAGTACGTATAAATATCAATCCTAAAAACTCTAGAAACAACTTTTAAGACCTCCTACCTACACTCTATCACATTCAAACATCTTTTGAGCATTCTCTCAGTTTTCAAAGAGCATTCTCTCAGTTTTCAAAGAGCATTCACTCACATATCTTGCAAGCATCGTTGGTATTGAGGTTTGATAAAAAAATATTTTATTTAGGCATTCAACCATTTTCTTCAGATTTTTTCTTCTCTCATACTTTATATTTAATATTTTATTGAGAGCAAGAGCCCTAGTTTTCCATATATCCTTTAGTTGAAAAATCTTTTGGGAAAAGTGTTTCTCTGTTACTAGGGCTTGAATCTTTGAAAGTATTTACATTCATATTTTTATTCAAAGATTTTATTTTTGCAAAAGCTTTTGAGAGCAAACCCTAGGATCTCCAACATATATATTATTTCAAAAATTATTTTTTTGGAGAAATATTGCATTGGATTTAGACCTTTGAAGAAACTCATCATACATATTGTTATATACAAAGGTCATATATTATTCTATTACAAATATCATATTGAGATCAACACATTTACTCCATAGAACTTCAAGTTATATCTTAAGAGAGTGTTTAGGATTTCACTTGTACATATTCGCTTGTTGAGAAGCATCTTAGCGTATCCGAAAATTTTTTATTCATTGCATTTACGATTCGAGTTGTGAACTAGGGAGGAAGTTACGCCTCTTGTAAGTAGCAGATTGTAACAGGAAACTCCATCCCAAGTTAAGGAGCGGTATAGTAGACTCCTACCCTACATAGGCCAAGTTGGACGAACCTCGTAAAATCTGGAGTGTGCATCTCTCTTCCCTTATCTCATTTTTATTTCCGCTTGCATTTGATTATTTATTTTATATATACCTATTGTGTATGTCTTAAATATTTCATGTACTTGTAATTAATTGGGTAATTCTAATTGTTTGTGGAATATATAGCTTGAATCTTTTAGGTTGTGTGGTTGTACCTTTTTAATATTAGGACTTAAAAAGACTTAAAAAGTTTTAAACACTCAATTCATCCCCTTCTTTTTTTTTTTTTTTTTGGATTACGCACCGGGTATCCACATGTCCGTTTTACGGTCCACGTGACTAATCCTGCGCTCCTTGAAGTTAACCCCACAACTCCAAAGGGAGGGTAAATTTAAGAGTTCATGGGTGGAAATGAGCCCAAGAGGGTTTGAACACCTGACCTCATGAGAGGCACTCCCGCAACCCACACTACCACCTGAATCACACCCTGGGGGTTCAATTCATCCCCTTCTGGACATTACACCTAATTTCACACATTTGGTATTTTATTTTTTCCTTTTTTTTTTTTTTTTTTTTGTTATCTGTGTCAGAAATAACTCAAATGATTGTTAATTATTTTTTTTACTATTTTTTCATTTTTAAAAAAATTAAAAATTATACCGGGCTTTCTTGAGGGTCAGGCCAGCATCAAATCGAGTTGACCCAAATTTTTTTTTTTTTACTTTCTTTTTGAATTTATTGCAGTGACTTCAGTGATAAAAAAATCCCAAGGTCCGTTTGACAGAAAAATTCGTCAAGGAAATCTGGAAGGGGATGGATATTATATCATCGGAAGTCGTTGATTCCAGCTGATACAAAATAAAACAACTACTGCAGGGATCAAAGATCCCAGTCTGCCCAAATCTTTGCATGCACTCGTCTTGAATTTCCTGACGCGTACAAGCCCAGTCCTAATTTCCTGCCATATAATACTTCCAATCCCGACTTCAAATTCTTCAACTTGCTCCTTATCCCCCTCATTGTTTACTTGGTCCACAACCCTGACTTTTATTCCCAAGCAGACCAAGTAAACTATTGGATTGGAATCTCTCTCTCATTCAATGAGATGTATATGCACACACACACAAATGCACCTCTATATATGTATTTTTAAAGGGCACCTTTCAATTTTCAATTAGCATATGAGAATCGAGTTACTAAGTTGGAGCCAAAATGCCTTTCCTATTCACAACCGTTAGAACAGCTCCAAAAGCTTGGTTTCTGTTTTCTAGAGTGATCTCCATTGTTCTAATTCTTTCCCATGGATTGATCACTCCTGCAGAATCCAACAATGATGAATGGCACATGAACATCGGTGTGATAGTTGATGCCAACTCCCGTTCTGGCAAAGAAGAAACAACAGCTATGCTGATAGCAGCTCAAAACTTCAACAAAAATGCATCGAACAATGGAAAGCTGTTTCTCCACTTTCGAAACTCCAGCGGAGACCCCCTTAGAGCAGCATCTGCAGGTACCATCATTTTTCCTCCCTCCACAATCACAAAACAATGATGGTGTGTGTGACTGTGTGTTAAATTTGACTGATATTTATGGAGTTTTTAATTAATGGGTGCAGCCGACGAGCTTATCAAAGAGAAGGATGCACAAGTGATCATTGGTATGGACACATGGCAGGAAGTAGCTTTGGTAGGTCAGGTTGGGAACCGAGCTCAGGTCCCAGTTATTTCCTTTGCTACAGCTGCCATTGCCCCGCCATTATCGCAACTCCGATGGCCCTTCTTGGTGCGAATGGCAAGCAACATCAGGGTTGAAATGAGATGCATCGCGGCTATTGTTCGCTCCTATGGCTGGCGACGGCTTGTAGTAATCTATGAAGATGACGCATACAGTGGTGATTCAGGAGCGGTGAGTCTTTTATCAGAGGCTCTTTGGGAGGTTGGCTCGGAGATTGAATGTCATTTGGTTCTTCCACCGGTCTCCTCTCTTTCTGATCCAAAAGGGTTTGTTCATGAAAGGCTAGAAAAGTTGAGAACCACAAAACAGTCGAGGGTGTTTATTGTTCTTCGGTCCTCATTATCTCTGGCGGCCCATTTGTTCAGAGAAGCAAAGAAGATGGGTCTCATGGGGAAAGACTCGGCCTGGATAGTGACAGACGCTATTACAAGCTTCCTGCACTCCTTTAATAACGCTGTTCATTTTTCCATGAATGGTGCATTAGGAACAAAGACCTACTATGAGAAGAATGATCCTTTTGAGGACTTCAGTTATCAGTTCCAGAAAATTTTTCGGTCGGAATATCTTGAGGAAGATCAGTTCGAACCCGGTATTCATGCTTTAAGAGCATATGACAGCATTATCACAATTGCACATGCCATGAAGAAATTAGCTAGTAATAAGTCTAGTAATTCAAAGATGTTACTGCAAACTATACTGTCAAGCAATTTCACTGGTTTAAGCGGGAAAATCAACTTTAAACTGGGTGAATTATCAGAGCCCCCATTATTCAGAATTGTAAATGTAATTGGAAATGGGTACAAAGAGCTCGACTTTTTTTCACCCAAGTCCGGGTTCTTGGAGAACCTTGTTATTGAAGGAAAGGAAGATGGAAGCCGAGCTGCTGATGGCACCACCGAAATGGTGACTGGGTTGGTGAATTGGCCAGGGGATCTAAACCGTGTCCCAAAAGGTTGGGCAATGCCTACTGATGCACAGCCGCTGAAGATTGGAGTTCCGGGCAGAGCATCCTTTGAGAAGTTTGTGAAGGTTGATCGAACGAAGACTGCCAGCGATCAGACTAAATATTCTGGTTTCTGCATCGATATATTCAGGGAAGTGGTGAAACGTTTGGAGAAAAATTATGCTCTGCCTTTTGAATTTTCCCCTTTCGATGGCACCTACGATGCCCTGGTTGATAATGTCTATAACAAGGTAATGGTTTTTCTATCACGAACCTTTACTTCGAAGTAACTATTGAATCATATCAATGTGAAGATTATCAACTGCTAAAACAAAGTCGTGCGCATTTCTTGTTCACATAGATTTATGCTTTAAAGATTTAGTAGACCTTTTTCTGCTATCTTCTTAGCAATCTAACCGTCCAATTCTTTCTTTCTTGGCAAAGGGTTAGGTAGGTAGGGGATTGATCACTATGGGTGGCATGGATCGTTAGCTACCCGTTTAGATCGGGTTTGGGTTTAAGAGGAGGTGATCCATTTATAAAGTAATCGACCTGAACTCAACCCATTTTATAAATGGGTTTGACAGGTTTGGGTCGGATACTCACCACATCACCTATTTACATTTTAAAAAATAATATATTATAATTTTTATTTTTATTTTTATTTTTAGACTTTTAGATAAATAATATTTTATAGTTACAAGTTATATAACTAAATTTGTTGACAATTTAAAAAAGAAAAAATGATACATAACACAAGTGATTGATTATATTTATATTGGTTTTCTTTTTTAAAATTTTAAATATTTTTTTTTCAAAAAAATTAAAGAGATGTACTATTTTTCAAATTATTTTATTTTTTGTTAAGATATTAATTAATAAAACAAATGACTAAATGAGTG
This sequence comes from Malania oleifera, assembly GCF_029873635.1. Taxonomy (NCBI): domain Eukaryota; kingdom Viridiplantae; phylum Streptophyta; class Magnoliopsida; order Santalales; family Ximeniaceae; genus Malania; species Malania oleifera. The sequence continues at coordinate 54,035,941 of NC_080428.1, forward strand.
CTATTTAAAAAACATTAAATCAACTAAATTATATTTTTAAACGATTGTTTGATAGGTACCCATTTATGATCTATTTATTAAACGGATGGATTTTGAGTTTATAGATTATTTACCGGATAATAAATGGGTCAACTTAAATCTAAACTCATTTCTGACCCATAAATCCGTTTTGCCACCTTAAGGATGAAGCCAAATTTGACCCACACGGCTGCGGCAAGAATTCCTGATGTTTCCCTGAAACTTCTCAATTCCTGAGCTTCAAAAGCTACTCTGCAGGAACTTTCTCATAGTTAGTCTTATTTTAATTGACCAGTTCCCTATGACACATTGACATAGTGGGTCTTTTGAATAGTCAATTTGTGCTATATATCTAGCTTGTGGACTGTAATGGAGCTTGCCTCGTCTTTTGTTTTAATGATTCTCTCTGATAGACTCCAAACTTTTCCGTCACACTAGACTTTTGATGCTGTTGTCGGAGATGTGACGATCCTAGCTGAGCGGATGGAGCTTGTGGAGTTTACTCAGCCATTTTCTGAGTCCGGTCTGTGGATGATCGTCCCGGTGAAATCAGAATCACGTAAGGCATGGATGTTCTTTAAGCCTTTCACTAGGGAAATGTGGCTAGTAACTGCTGCCATCTTGATATACACAATGATCGTAGTCTGGTTCTTGGAGCATAGAACCAATCCGGATTTCAGAGGCCAGTGGAAAGATCAGCTCGGCACAGCACTTTGGTTCACCTTCTCCTCCCTTTTCTTTGCTCACGGTGAGTATTAACTTCAGGAAATTAACTACAAAAACTAACACAATTTCTTAATTCTTAGTGTAGCAATTTGGAGGCCAACATTCCAACTCTGTCACCTCCCTAGTCCAACCAACCGACGTAAAGCCAAAAGAAGATTGGGTGCAGACTGCACCCTGCATTAATTTCCTCAAAAATTATCAGTAATTGATATTTTAACTTCTAAGATGCCTACTTCGTTGGTGAAAGAACTCTTTTTCTTCTCTTCCTTGATCATTATCTCACTTGGCTGGGATATTTGCACAAAAATTCAATTTTAGGACTGATCATACCATAAGATCAGTCCTTATGGGCTGGGCCTGGGTTTAATAATATTAGAAAATGCTGTAGATAAAGGGAAAAAAGAAGTGTCCTAGTCTTTTTTTTTTTTTTTGAGTAAAAGAAGGCGGCACCTCCTTTCTTAATTTTATCAATAACTCTCACGGAGAAATATCATGGAAACAAAATGACACTTGGGCTTATATAATAATAAAATAAAAAACACCTCATGCATCAAACAAAATAAAAGAAAAAAAATAAACTTATACCAATACCAAAAGAAAACCAACTAAACATATTTCATATAAGTCATACCTATCTTATTCAATCTATATAAACCTTTGATAAGTTTAGGAAAGTTGACTACCATTTGTAAACAAACTTTTCCTTCCCATGACACCTTGTCGAGTCATCGCATCTGCCACTTTATTCCCTTCTCTATAGAAATGATTTATAAATAATCTATTTCCTCCAATACACCAATAAGATGTTCCCAAAAATCTCACAAATATCATAAAGAGCATTTACTGGATCTTATCCAATTTACTATAATATTCAAATCACATTCAATGTCAATACTAGAATGGTCCAATTGTTTGTAAAATTTTATTCCTTCCATCACCTCTCAAGTCAGCTTCATTATTAGAATAAGAACCAAAATATTTTGAAAAATCAAAATAAAAGAATTTGTACAGTCTCTAAGGATGCCACCACCACCCATTGGCCCTGGGTTCCCCAAGTTGCTTTCGTCCAAATTTAGTTTCAACCTTCCTTACCTCGATTTTAGTCATCTCACAACTTACATAACTTTATTCTTTTTATTCACAATCTGCACCTCCAAATTCTGCAAAATCCGAACATCAGCATCATTTAAATGAGTCATAACTGTCATGTTCTCACTCAAAATCCCTACCCAATTCTTAATGGACAGCCACACATCTATACTACTCTCCAATTTTCCCTCCATTCTAGCCACACATTTCCTTCTCCACAACCTCCAAACCAGTTGCCTTTACTATGAAGGAAATAACAGAGAAGCTAGATGTTCATTCGATAAATTTGGTCATGCTGCCCACAACTGGTTTTCATTTTGGAATCCCTAAGATCCAACATTTTGAGTAAACATGTAGGATCGTGGCATTAAGATGTGGCAAAATTGCTTAATTTGTTCCTGGGTTTAGTTATTTATTAAACCATTGTTTCATTCTACAGGGCAAAGCATTAACAGCAACCTCACCCGAGCAGTAGTAGTGGTGTGGCTTTTTGTTGTATTGATCTTAACGTCAAGCTACACGGCCAGTCTCAGCTCAATGCTCACTGTTCAACGATTAGAACCAAATGTGACAGACATCAATTGGCTGAGGAGTTCACACCAGAAAGTTGGTTGTGATGGCGATTCATTTGTAAGGAAATACCTTGAGAATGTGCTTCATTTCAGTACACACAACATCATGAACATTAGCAATGAGTACGGTTATCTAGCAGAGTTCAAAAACCGAGATATCACAGCCGCATTCCTTGAAGTCCCATATGGGAGAGCTTTCCTCAATCAGTACTGCGAGGGCTACACTGTTACCAAACCCTCCTACAAATTTGGAGGACTGGCCTTTGTAAGTAGTAACTTCAGAACTCGTGCCTTTCAATTTCCCCATGCTTTAAAAGTTTACCTTCCTAAACGCTTGTGGTACTAGAGAAGAACCCGTGCCTATTTACTGAAAATTTTGCCTCCTCAAGAAACTATTCTTCATTCCACACTAAAAACGGGGGGGGCGGGGGGGGGGGGGGGGGGGGGGGGGGGGGGGGTGGGGTGGGTGCGGGGTGGACCGTTAAATTTTGTGCTTACTGTGCTATCTTTCCGAGCTCTTTAAGCCTAACAATTTGGTTTGTTCTGTCTCTTCTGTGATGTAGTATTTCTCTGCAATTAAGAAAGATCTATTCATTTACAGGGACTTAATTCACAGAATCTAAACTCTTGGTTTGCATGCAGGTATTCCAGAAAGGGTCTCCCATAGCACCTGATGTCTCCAAAGCCATACTAGACATGTCTGAAGATGGTACGCTGAAGAAACTGGAAGAATTCTGGCTTTCCCCGACAACAGTGTGTTCCGCAGCCATGAATTCCACCAACAAAGAAAGCTTGGGCCTCCAGAGCTTCTGGGGTCTCTATGTAATCTCTGGAGGCACTTCCACTTTCTGCCTTCTTCTATTCCTTGTTCTGTTATTAAAGAAGTTCAGCAGTTCACAAGAGTCATCTGAGGGCAACCTAACTCCAAGCGACAAGAGTGTATGGAACAGAGCCAAAAGACTTGCACAATACTTCAATGAAGGAAATGTTAAGACTCCCGGAAGAATGACTCCGGCTATTGCTCAGTCCGATGTTGATGAATGGGAATATGTGACTGCCGCTACACCAGAGCAACCTCAGGCTTCTCACTCTGACATTGAAAATGCTACACCAGAGCATCCTCAGGCTTCTCACTCTGACATTGAATATATACAGCCGCCTCCTTGAAAAAGACTTGGTATAAGACTTGCTCATCTACCTATATTGAAATGCACAGTGTTAGGGTGTGACAATGTAATGGAAAAAATGAGGGAATGAGATACTACTATAATTGTATTTTTCAGGGATTTAGAATGAATATATGAATATTTGTGTTATCGCTTGTATGGTGATTCTTTTGTAGATGAATAATACAAGTAGTTCTTTTCATTGTGGTGTTCTGTTGCCTTGGATTATGATATCTCTGATTGTTATAATCTTATTCGGTGTATAAGAATATATTGCTCATGTGAAATCCTATTGTTCCTGGTTTTCCTTGAGTATTGAGACTCACCTGGTGCTCGTGCTTGCAGGCTTGAACGTGTGAGAGTTGGCTGACTTGTCAAGGAAGAGCTCTCAACGAGTGCCACACGGCCCTTATTTGAGTCCCATTTTGGGGGTCCGTGACAGTTGGTATTAGAGCACAGTGTGTGCAAGCACCATGCGTAGGATTATGAGAAATAAGTCAAGAAGAGTGAAGCGCATTGAGGCGCTTGAGACAAAACTTGCAACCCTGGAGACAACGTGCGGTGACCTCCAAGGGTTGGTGGCAAAGTTGATAAAAGAGAAAGGCGTGTCAACAGAGCTTGACGCCGCCGAAGAAAACCCTAGAGAAAATCTCTATGGGGTATCAAAAGTCGTAGAGAGACTTGAGGAACTTGAAAAATTCATTCCAAGTGTGAAATCCCTGGAGAAACGACCAAAAGAGCTTGAGGCCTTCGAGAAGAATATCGAGCAGTTAGAAGCCTTTGAGAGCAGGCTACAACATATTGAGGGCATATTGCCATCTCTTTCGTCCCAACGGGGAGAGCCAATAGAGCTTGAGGCCTCCTTACGGGAGCTAACGGATAATCTTGATTTCCTTACAGAAGATGTTAAAGTGTCCATTACTGCTTTGAAGGAAGATTTGAAGGAGATGGGCAATGTCCAAAGTACGGTGGTCCAAGTCCAGAGGGATTTACAAGAGATCACTGCGAAAGTGAATGCAGTGGCACAGTTAGCCCGATGGCCAGTTGCACATCCAAATGAGAGTTCTCGATGGAAGGTACCAGAACCTAAAAGTTTTGGGGGTACACGAGATGCAAAGGAGCTAGACAATTTCTTCTTTGATATGGAACACTACTTCACGTGCTCCCGGGTGGATTTAGAAGTGGACCGGGTCAATATGGCAACGGTATACCTGGTTGGGGATGCAAAATTGTGGTGGAGAACTAAATGGAATGATATTCAGCACAATAGATGTGTCATTAACACATGGGAGGGGTTGAAACAGGCGTTGAAGGCCCAATTCTATCCAGAAAATGTGGCGTATATAGCAAAGTACAAAGTAATGGAATTGCAACAGACGGGCTCATTAAGGAGTTATGTAAGGGAATACCAAGCCTTGATGTTAGACATTGTAGACATGACTGAATCAGATAAACTGATTCATTTTCTTCGGGGTTTGAAGACATGGCCAAGAAATGAAATACATCGGCAAGGTGCTGGTGATCTCTCTTCTGCCCTCGCTGCTGCTGAACGGTTGGATGATTTTTCAGATAATTCTGGGAAGCGAAATTTCCCTACATCCGCCAATAATGATTCTCGTCCCAACAAAGTGTATAAGCCCACAAATGAGGGAAGGGATAAGGAGACAAATAGTTCTTGGAAAGATAAAAGAGCGCCCATGAATAGGGAGTGGAGGGGTGGACGAACGGGGGGTGGAGAGCGTCGACCGATCTCTTGTTTTCTTTGCATGGGACCACATCGAGTGGCGGAGTGCCCCGATCGTAAGGCTTTGAATGCTATGAAGGCCCTTCGAGGGGAAACCGAAACCTCGACAGCAATTTCAGAAGAACACCCAAATATGGTGGGAGCCTTGAGATTTTTGGGGGCATTAGAGCGTCAAGTAATTAACAACAAGTCTCAGGAGAAGAGACTAATGTATGTGGATCTACTTTTGAATGGAAAGAAAATCAAGGCCATGATTGATACAGGGGCCACCCATAATTTCATTGCTGATTCTGAAGCTCAACGGTTAGAATTGCAAGTAGATAAAAATGTGGGCAAGATAAAAGCAGTGAATTCTCCAGCATTAACCACGGTGGGGGTGGTACCTAAAGTGGCATGCCAAATGGGATCATGGTCTGGAACGGTTGATTTCACTGTGGCACCCCTTGATGACTTTGATGTGGTATTGGGGATGGATTTTCTAAAAGTGACACGCTCAATGCCGATCCCAGCTGCGGATTGTCTTGTGATAATGGGAAGTGCACCTTGTGCAGTCCCCGCAGCCTACAACAATTTCGATGAAAGGAAGTTGCTTTCAGCCCTCCAATTCAAAAAGGGAGTAAAAAAGGGAGAATCTTCTTTCGTGGTTCTACCAATAGTCTCAGAAGATGCAGAAGTAGGGAAATATCCACTTGAGATTAAGGAAGTTTTAGAAGAGTTCAAGGAGGTGATCCCGGAACAGCTACCGAGGGTTTTACCACCTCGACGACAGATTGACCATGAAATTGAACTTTTGCCAGGAGTAAAGCCGCCAGCACGTGCCCCTTATCGAATGGCGCCGCTTGAGTTAGCTGAAATTAGAAGGCAACTAAATGATCTTATTGCAGCAGGGTTCATCCGGCCTTCAAAAGCACCTTTTGGGGCCCCAGTGTTATTTCAGAAGAAACAAGATGGTAGTTTGCGCTTGTGTATAGATTATCGGGCTCTTAATAAGGTGACCGTGCGCAACAAGTATCCTATTCCACTGATTGCTGATATTTTTGACCAATTAAGTACAGCTAGATATTTCACGAAACTGGACTTGAGGTCGGGATATCATCAAGTGCGCATTGTTGAGGGAGATGAACCGAAGACCACTTGTGTCACACGGTATGGAGCATTTGAATTCCTTGTCATGCCTTTTGGGTTAACAAATGCACCCGCTACCTTTTGTTCTCTAATGAATCAGGTTTTTCGGGACTACCTTGATCAATTTGTTGTTGTTTACCTTGATGACATACTGGTTTTCAGCGCATCCTTAGAAGAACATAAAGATCATCTTCGAAAGATTTTTCAAAAACTCAAAGAAAATCAGTTATATGTAAAAGGGGAGAAGTGTGCTTTCGCTCAAAAACGTATTAAATTCTTGGGGCATATCATTGAGGAGGGCCAGATTCGGATGGATTCAGCTAAAGTAAAAACTATCAAGGAGTGGCGAGCACTTACATCCGTTAGAGAACTGCGATCTTTCTTGGGTCTAGCCAACTACTACCGAAATTTTATAGAGGGGTACTCTAGAAGAGTTGTATTGTTAATGAATTTACTGAGGAAGAGGGTACCATGGGGGTGGTTAGAAGAGTGCCAATCAGCATTTTTTGAATTAAAAGAAAAGATTGTAGGAGATCCTGTGCTAATCTTTCCTGATGTGACAAAACCATTTGAAGTGCAAGTAGATGCCTCAAACTTTGCATTAGGGGGAGTTCTCTTGCAAGAAGGGCATCCAGCTGCTTTTGAAAGTAGAAAATTGTCGGGGGCCGAACGGAACTATACAGCACAAGAAAAGGAGCTTCTCGCAGTGGTACACTGTCTTCGGGTGTGGAGGCACTATCTCTTGGGGTCCAAATTTATGGTAAAAACCGATAATGTAGCAGTTACTCATTTTTTGTCACAACCTGGACTAACGTTAAAACAAGCCCGTTGGCAGTAGAAGCTAGCTGAATTTGATTTTGCTTTTGAATATAAAGTGGGGAAGACGAATGAAGTGGCCGACGCTTTAAGTAGAAAAACTGAATTGGCAGCATTGAAAATCATCAGTCATCTATCAACTAGTAGGGTGGCGCTACCTTTGAAGAATCTTATCAAGGAACATTTAAGTACAGACTAGCAGGCGCAGTCACTAAGCAAACTAATAGACGAAGGGAAGACACGACAATTCTGGGTAGAAGATGGACTGATAATGACTAAAGGCAGGAGAGTCTATGTGCCTAAAGCTGGAAACTTGAGGAAAACCTTACTGAAAGAGTGTCATGATACGTTGTGGGCTGGTCATCCGGGATGGCAAAGAACTCATGCTTTGATTACACAGGGGTACTATTGGCCGAATATGCAAGATGATGTGATGAGTTATACTAAAACGTGCTTGATCTGTCAACAAGACAAGGTAGAAAGAAAGAAGACCTCAGGTTTATTGGAGCCATTGCTAGTTCCTGCTAGGCCATGGGAGAGTGTCTCTTTGGATTTCATTTCCTCGTTGCCAAAAGTAGAGCAGTTTGACACAATTTTGGTGGTGATTGACCGGTTCTCAAAGTATGCAACTTTCGTACCGGTCTCGAAGCCGTGTTCAGCAGAGAAGACAGCTCAGTTATTCCTCAAGCATGTGGTGAAGTATTGGGGTGTTCCAGAAAGCTTAATTAGTGATAGGGATGTTAGATTCACGGGAGGGATTTTGGGGTGAACTCTTTCGCTTGATGGGTTCAAACCTTAATCTTTCCACGAGCTATCACCCACAGACAGATGGTCAAACTGAACGTTTTAATGGGATGCTAGAAGAATACTTGCGACATTTTGTTCACTCCAATCAGAAGAATTGGGTAACTTTACTGGACACGACACAATTCTGTTTTAACTCTATGAAATCTTCTGCAACTAATAAAAGCCCTTTTGAGATTGTGACAGGTCAACAACCGACTCTTCCACACACTCTGGATGGTCCATACAAAGGAAATTGCCCAAAAGCCTACCAATTCACGAAAAATTGGTTGCAAAACATCGAAGTCACCCGAGTTCGGTTAGAAAAAGCACCCAAGCGCATGAAGAAATGGGCTGACAAAGGGAGACGACTACAACAATTTGAAGCTGGAGATCTGGATCTTGTAAAAGTGCCGCCGGAGACATTTCGCTTTCTTCGTGGCAAGGATAAAAGACTGTTACGTCGTTACGAAGGTCCAATCAGAGTAATCGAAAAGGTGGGACATGCATCTTATCGCCTTGAGCAACCCGAGTGGATGAAAAGCCACAGACGTCCAGTCCATCCCGTGTTTCATGTAAGCAATTTAAAGCCATTCCACACAGATGAAGCGGATCCGCACCGACAAAAATTAAGGAGATCAACAATTTTCAGAAGGCATCCTGTCACCAAAGAAGTCCAAGAGATCATTGCAGACAGAGTCGTCAATCTAGAAGGTCGTCAACAACAACAATTTCTGGTTCAGTGGTTAGGACCGGGGGAAGAAGAGAATAGTTGGAAAACAGCAGACAACCTTCAGCATGCCATACAGAAGATTGAAGATTTCAGAAATTCGTAGTCAACGACATCTACATCGACATCAGAAGAGTGAGAAAACCATCTACAACACATCGACGAGGACGTCGATAAATTGAATGGGGGAGGATGTTAGGGTGTGACAATGTAATGGGGAAAATGGGGGAGTGAGATACTACTATAATTGTATTCTTCAGGGATTTAGAATGAATATATAAATATTTGTGTTATCGCTTGTATGGTGATTCTTTTGTAGATGAATAATACAAGTAGTTCTTTTCATTGTGGTGTTCTATTGCCTTGGATTATGATGTTTCTGATTGTTATAGTCTTATTCGGTGTATAAGAATATATTGCTCATGTGAAATCCTATTGTTCCTAGTTTTCCTTAAGTATTGAGACTCACCTGGTGCTCGTGCTTGCAGGCTTGAACGTGTGAGAATTGGCTGACTTGTCGAGGGAGAGCTCTCAACGAGTGCCACACGACCCTTATTTGAGTCCCATTTTGGGGGTCCGTGACACAGCCTAAAAAAGTTCATGGGGTCCACATCTTTCAGCTGAGCATGTCAAAACATGCTTTGTTCTTGCACGAAAGGTCTCAGAATTGCATGTGCCGAACAAGGGTTTCTGAGAGATTAAATTGGATATCGTTATAAAATTATATCCCCTCCTCCAAATGCACGGACAATGTATCTTTAGCATGATGGATTATTTTAAATTTGTAACTGTAAAGACCCAAAAAACCCTGACCACAGTCGAATAAGCCATCTTAAAAAATTACAAGCATAAATTTTCAGTGGATTTGGTCATCTTCATTAACTAAATGCTTGTATGATGTTTTTCAAAGTGTAATAACTTAAAATGAAAAACGTATAGAGTGAACAATATCAGTGTTGATCTCTTTTCTAGGCCGGGAGCTACACAAGCTAAACAATAATTTCATTTAGTAGTCCACAATGAATCTAAAACTCTCCGGCTTCCTCTATTTAACTCAAAATTTCTTGGAATAAAGAGGAAAAGGTATATACAATCAGTGACTTGCTTCTTCCAGATCACATTTTGACTCAAAAGAGTCCTAATTGTTCTGTCACTGCAAGTTGGAAGTAAAGCTACCGGTAGCCTCTTCCTCTTCCACGTCCACCCCAGCCCCTGCCCCTGCCTCTTGCTATACCACTTCTCCCAGATAAACCTTCAAAGGCCCGATTAACAAGCTGGTTTTGCAAACCACCAGCACCACGTCCCTTCTTTGATGCAATATTTCCTGAACCATTAGAAGCAGTAGCAGATCGTTTCCCTCTGCCAGACAAGCAAAAAAATAATAGTGAAAAATAAGAATTTATTTCTTCTGAATAAGCTCTGTTCTGCCAGCATTAAAATACACACAAATTAAAATCAAGATCACATATTTCCCACTATGCTAAAATGTGCATGAAGAGCATTTTATTTAAATTTATAAATAAAATCGGGTACTAGGGCAGAAACACGGGAGGGCAAAAGCAGCATGTAGCTGCAAACTACAAAGCAACAATTAGTTTTAAATGAAAACCTTCAGCAATGAAAACATAAGACCCCCCATTTTCCCAAGAAACATAAACAATTGCTGCTAATTGAAATCTCGTGGTAATCAGATAGGTCAAGGATATCAAATTTTTTAAGTCCCAGGAAATTAATTTCAGAAAGGAAACCAAAACTAAAACCATCATAGTCATAATTATAAAAAGAGAATGAATATAGAGGAGATGAAGTGGCTGTCATCATACCCAGTTGCAGGAGTAGTTGAAGGCACAGAAGCTTTCACAACCTCTTTCCAGGATAGATTGATGCGCCTATCCCCAATGAATGAAGGTGATTTTGAATGCAACGGCTGATTTCAAAATCAGAGACAATTAGTTCAAGTACATACACATGTATTTACTATTTTCTAGTCATCAATTTCATTCCATTCACCTGCGTCATTGCCAGAATATTATTGCAGGTCCGCAACCCAGTTGTAGCATTCTGCTTTTGAGTTTTCTACGAATTATGAAGAATAGAATTCGTCAAGTAACATTGCTAAACAAAATTTCTTAAAATTAGGTTGTGTCCTCAGTAAGGAACTCACAATGCTATCCTTTGCCTCATCAGTTTTAGCAGCTGCCATTGCTTTGTTGTGATCAGCCATTCCCTGGGTCAATTTCTTCATAGTAGCCCTAGCTAGCTCCTCAACATTATTCAACCTGCATTATCCAATGTTACATTATCTAAATCATGTATTTAAAGGAAAACTCCGTAAAAAAATACCGTGTGTGTGTGTGTGTGTGTGTGTGTGCGGATGTATCTGTATGTATAATTATATGTTGAAAGAAAAATGGGACATTCTAAAGCAAATAGTGCAATTATGTGCAAAATTTAAGCATGTTAAGTATTAAGTTTCTTAATATTATCTTCCAGAGTTTATAAATTTGACCAATTCTACTATCCCGAAAAATAAGTCCATTAAAATAATTGCATTTCTTGGATAGGGTGCTTAGTAGGAAAGGCTTTGGAGTTAGGTGGAGGAATTGAAGAAGAAGGTGTCTATTCCATCTAATACATATATTTTAGTAATTATTGATGGGCGCCCTAAAGATTAGTTTACCTCTACTAGACGAGTGAGGCAAAGAGGATTTATTATCCCCCTTTCAATTTTTTCTTGTGCTGGATGCTTTAAGAGTAGAATGATAGATAAGACTGTTGATAGCAGTTGTGAGGAATATTGAGGTGAGAAGTTGCAGTGTTCTCATTTGCAATTTGCATATGACATGACTATTTTCTTAGATGATCATTTTGACTATGTTAAAATTCTCATTATCCTGCAGAATTGTTAGAGGGTCTCTGATTTCGAAATAATTTGGGGAGTGGTGTTGGACCGATTAATGTTTGCCCTGAGAGGGTTTTGGAGCTGAACTCCCTAGCTGGTTGTGGTGTTCTAGAGTGCCCTTTGATCTATTAGGAGTATGACAGGTAAGCCTCATTCATCAGAAGATCCAGTGGTGTCTAACATGGCTAAGAAGTTGGATGGTTGGAAAGGAGCATTGTTTTCTTTAGGTGGTAGAATTACTTTCATTTAGATCAGCCTTCCTAATATTCTGTTGTACTTTTTATCTATTTCTATGAATCTGAGAAAGATAGGTCAAAAACTAGAGAGGAATATGAGGTATTTTCTTCAGTCAGGCGTAGGGGAGAGGAGAGATCATTTGGTAAGGAGGGAGGTGGCGTGTAGGCCAAAGAAGGTGGGCTGGATCTTGGTTTGGTGTCTAAAAATGCTCCCTTGTTGGCTAAATGGTTGCATAGGTTTCCCTTGGAGATTCATTTCCACAGTTTATCCTTCTTTTTCATCCTCTTACAGAACTCTTCAATTGGGTAATTGTATTACGTCTTGGGAAGATGTTTTGGTGTTTTTTTCTCCTTTGGGAGGGGAGAGGTGTTATATTCTTCCTTTACTCATATCTTTCGTCTTTCTTTGCCAATAACAGTGTGACTTCCTCATTTCTTATTCTCGATAGGGATTCCATTTCTTGAGACTTTCATTTTAGAAGGGTTTTGAATGAAAGAGAGGTGGAGGAGCTGTCTTCATTATTCTACAGTACTGGTTGCCTATCTCCAACAGGATAAAAGTGTTTGTTTCACTAATGGCCTTTAATAGAGTCAACACCAACAATCTGCTGCGTGTAGGAGGCATTCTAAAGCTCAGTTTCTGTATGTGTTTCAGGTGGACAGAGAGAATGCGTCATATTTGTTTATTAACTGTTCTTCAGCTTGGAACTTGAGGACCACTTTTCTTGGGGTGCTTGGGTAAATGTGGTTTTTTGTTCAAAGTCCACGGAAGATGTTGGACTATTTCTTTTTCTATTTTTGGGGAAGGCAAGGTTGTTAAAAGGTTGTGGAGACGTGCTCTATGCACTGTGTTAAGGGGAATTTGGGTGGAAAGAAATGCTAGAATTTTTTCTTGTAAGAGATCATTCATGGGATTTCTTTGGGAAAGGATTCAGGATTTGAACTTCTCTTTGAGATTATAGCACAGGCCGTTTCATGGGATGCTTTTTTCCAAGGAGTAATCTGAAGCCTAGGGGCTTTATGAAGTTAATTTTATTTTCCCTTTTCTTCCACTTCAATGAGAACTTGTTCTCCTTTTCTTCGTAACTACTACTTCTGCTTCTCAATAAAGTTACTTTTTCCATTAAAAAAAATGTAAAATAAAATAATTACAATTGATTTCTATTTTTTTATTATAATATTTTTTTAATTGATATTATTTTGCATTATTAATCATTTTTTCCCTAGTTCCTTGGTTCGAGGACTAAGATTAGCATGAGTTTAACTAGGTTTTTACTTGGAAACCAAATATTTTTTAGTTTCTATTTCTGGTTTTCTGTTTTCATTTCTAGTTTTTGTTTCCATAATTCTTGACGGTGACATCTAAAGGTCCCCAAAGTATTAGGCTGTCATTCTGCAGAGAAAATACATCCACTCTATCGGTGAAACTATGAAAACCGCAGCACCTGACAAGGTACCACCCTGCCTCTAAAATGCAATCACAGGTGTGGTGGGACTGGTACCATGTTGGGTACTGCAGCTGTCATAGTTTTACCGACGTCATGCCACTCATCTCAAAAATGTCATCACAGGCTTGCCACCTTTCAGAGGCACAACAGCTATCAGATTCAGACAAAGGATGAAGTAGGGAACCAATTCCTAACTAGTGCTTGCAGTAAAAGGGACTGAGCTACTCAAAAGAGTGCAACTACTCAGCCAGGGGATGGTCTTTTGGAGCCCAAGCCCAGGGAAGGAACATATCTCAGGATTTTCCTTTTCAAAGAGGATTAAAAAAAAAGATGAAGAAGAAGAAGAAGAAGAAGAAGAATAAGAAGACTGGGCTGCCTCATTACATCAAATTTCAATGCGTCGTACTGAACAAGCCCTATAAAGACAAATTCTCATCCCCAAGATAGGTCCAATCTCAACCATCCAAAATAACCTAAGGAAAAGAACTGAAAAAGAAATGCCCAATAGATAGAACTGCTACTGTGAATTGAACATTACAATGCAGCTATAAACTAACTTAAGGATAAAATTCAGTCTTCTGCACCGACATCGAGGAATCCTCAATTCTTTTTTTATATTACATAATTATGTCCCATCTCACGAATCCCAATGTTAATTGTTCCAATTATCAATGATGAATATATACTATGGAATTGAGCTTCCAGCTGAAGAATTCAGTTACCTTTTCTTTCTTGTTTTGAAAAAAGAGAAATTTCTTGAGAGAGAAGAATGCGCTAAAAGAAAACAGATGTAAGCAAATAAAGTAAACCAATCACACCAGATATCTGAACAAGCCATGTTGTCAAAACACCCTATGCACGCCAAAATAAGAGGTAGGTCTGGGGCTCCGTAATGTGGTTTCTAAGAACACCACCTTAATAAGTAAATGGTTATGCAGATGCTCATTAAAAGTCTAATTCCTTATGGCACAAGGTAACGAGTAAGTATGGTATTCATAGTAATGGGCGGGATAATAGGGGGAGTAACATTGTTTTTCATGCAAGCTCCTGGAAATTTGTTTTGCAGGTTTCTCATTAAGAAAGAGAATTTACAATCATAACGCATCGATTTCAGAATTCTATTCTGCCGGAGGTATCGTGTCAAGGGGCTTCCATTTTTTCTGGAGTCTCAATGAGAAAGAGACAAATGAGCTCACTTGCCTGTTCATTGTTCTAATTCTTTCAATCCAAATAGGAGGGGGGATGCTAGGCTGGACTCTTTGGGGTATTTTTCCTCAAAAGTCTTTTTTTTGTCCATCTTACTACATCTCTTAGCCTTAGTCCTTTCTATCTGAACAAAGTAGTGTAAAAGACTCTTTCAGGATTCAAGCTTTCATTTAGACTTTGTTTCAATGGAGTTAATATGATGACTTGGTTCAGAATATAGGAGGTCCTTCAAACCTCTAAGGCCAGATGTTTGCATCGTGAAGTGTTCAGAGGAAAATGAGACTAATCATCATTTATTTTTGCCTTGTTGGGCGGCAAGATTTTTGAGGAACAATCTATTTTCCTGTTTGGTGAGGGTATGGGTGGCACCAATGACACTTCATGAGTGGTGCACTAATTGTCATTTATTTTTGGTTTTGCATTGTTGGATAGTTTAGTATTTGCTATTTTATGGACAATATGGCTTGAATGTAATGCCAGAACTTTTAGAGACCATAAGAACTACCCCATCCCCCAGGCAAAAACCAGGGGGAGTTTGATTTCAGAAAAAGCTAAATTTTTGGCTAACTTTTGGGCTCACTGTTTTGGGAATTTTGAGGGTCTTTCACTGTCCGATGTCCACAGGGACCGGAAGGCAGCGGTCATGTAAATCCTTTGTATTTTCTGTTTTCCGGTTTTTGGTTTTGTTTTGGAGGATGCCTAATCCTCTTTCTATGTAATTGTCTTTTTCTTGCTTCAATGAAAACCTACATGGAAGCCAAAAAAAATTATTCTGTCCCAAATCAAATCAAGAGTTGAGGTGCAATCTTTAAAGATCTAAGGACTATCTCCAACCAGCAACCACAGTAACCATATAACAGCATATAATTTTTGCATTCTTTTGCCTTCCCACTTCCCAGACCTTCAAAACCAAACAAGAAGAAAGAATCCAAAGACTGAGAATAAACCAACTCTGAACAAACAGAAAAGTTTGTTCAATAAACACCAAGCCACCAAGCAGTGAAGAAATAAATGAGCATGATCCCCACTACTAGCATAACACAACGCATACACGAGGAGAAAGAGAAAGAGTTGTATGTGGAATTCTAGTCTGCAGCAGATTGTTGATGTCAACTCTATTAAGAATGGCCATCCACAAAATGCTTTAGATATTTAAGGAGCATTGCCTTTCCAAACTCAATTAGCAAGAGGAAAAGAATGGGAAGTCCTGGTTACATGAGAATAAAAGGATTCACAAGAAAAACCCCACAAGCATCCTAACACTGCATCCTAAGACCCCCAAAATGAGAATTGACGGAAATCTGACAAACTTAAGGAGTCAAGAGAGCTCTTTTGTCCCAATCCGACAAACTTAGGAATCAGGAGAGCTCCTTTGTCTCCTTATATCTTTTAGATTCCTATGAAAATAAAAATCACAAGAAACAATAGTACTATCAATGATGAGAAGAGATTAAAAAATGTGCCTCAATATGCAAGGTAAGATGAAAAAGTAGAAGCAAAAGCAACCAAAAAACAGACTTCCTCAAGCCAATGGTCCTTACAAAAACGAACCTTTCAACTATCTCTCATTTTATAAGTCATACAAGGTAAAAAGAAATGATTTACTTGGAAAATGAACTTCTGCATGCTTTCATGAGAAACCCTAGCTGTAATATAACACCCAATCCATTCTCTTGCAAACCAAAATCACTTTTAATAACCCATTGCTAAAGGGTAAAGCCATAACCCCACTGCAGAAATATTTTTAAACCCCAAAGTATTGAGACCTCTCTTCCCTAGACCTCCAAACTGTTAGCCCACTAGGTTTCCTGTTGATTTTGATGATGAAAAAACAAACAAGAATTAGAGCATGTGTTATATGAATTTGTGCTCCACGAATTATCATGTGATAGTTATTTTCTTTTATGTTTATATATGGAAATCATTAAATAAGAATTAATACATGTGTTGTATGAATTTGTGCACCATGATTCATTATGTGATAGTTGTTTTCTTTTATGTTTATAAATGGAAATCATTTTTGAATTTGAGCTCTAAGAATTATTATGTGATAGTTCTTTCCTTTTATGTTTATATATGGAAATCATTTTTGGTATTTAAGGCTAAATATGTTAATACCTAACTAGAAAGCAAATGTACCAACTTGAGTATCATATAGTAAAATGACCATATATTTTTATTGAAAACACCAAATGTGACAAAGCCCTTTATTTTTAAAAATTAACTTATAAATCTTTTCAAGAACAATCAATTTGACTTTCATATATCTAGAGCTAAAATGGGCGTTTTTGTAAAAGTGCACCTTATGTCTTTAAAAAAAAAATTGTCAGACTATAATTCTGTACTATTTGTGAATCTAATTCTATATTTTATTCCACGTGCATCCAAAAATTATAATATTACTTCATATAAAACTAGACTCATCATTCTCTCCAAAAATATTTCATGTAGACGTCTTGGAGTTATAATGTAGGATTAATAATTAATACAATATGTTCATTCTACACTGCCATAAATTCAGAAGCAAAAATAAGTATGCTGCAGTAAATTAGACATGCCTTACTATAGAAACTTCGAAAATATTTCTTTCTTTTTTTATATGAAAGTAGACATTATGAGGCTTCCAGAACGATATGGCACACTTCATTTGAATAAATATTCTATTTGTTATGAATTGTACAAATCAGCCAACAGACTCTGACCTCCGTCATTAAAGCAGCTCAATATATCTGTAGTGTTTAAAATTTATCTCTTCAACGACTACTCCAATTGACATGATTTTTTTTATTGGAAACTAGACTCATTGATAAGTTTATGAATTTTTACAGAATTTTATTTGGTATTTACATGACCATTTATGATTTTATAAAATGTATCATCTCACCTAGAAATCAGATTTATTGTCATATCATTGATTATTTAGCTCCAACTTTAATCACATGGAGCCAAAACCTCTCCAACATCTAGTGGACAATTTTGACTATAAAAGGAGTTCAATTTCAAGGAAGAAAGACGAGAAATCGCTATAAAAGTGGTCTCCCATTCTCCTCCAAATTTCTAAATTTTGCATTCTTACTTAAGAGAGCACTATATTGCAAAAGTTCTTTTCAATTAGTTCTAACTCTCTTCAAGTTCCAAGTCTCGTTCCTTTGAGAGAGTTTGAGTAGTAAGCTTGAGTTGTGGCATCAAGCTACTTAGAGATACTAAGTCACACATCATTTGTAATTTCTCATCATGTAATTGTTGTTTGAGCCCCAGTGAAAAGCTTGTCTTTGTAACTTTCTCAAAAAGGTTTTTCAAAATTGACAAGGAATTTATATCATTGCAAGCATGCACAGGCAAAGGGATAAGTGAGAAGGCAATTGAAATCCTTGAAAACAAAAAAAGGTCCTTGCAGGCTACAGTAAAAGACAACAGATTATGAACAATAACATAAACATTATCAACTATAACAACTAAACTAATTTACTGAGAATTTAAAGAGAAACATGAAAATATAAGCACTTTATTTGTGAATTCTGTGATTAAAATAAATGGTATCAATAATATCCAACTTTGAGAATACTAACTGACCTAAAGCTCTGCAAAGCATTACAAATACATAGACACGGGCTACGGTTCTCTTCTAAATCAATTAAAAAGTTCATTCATTACCTATATCCACCATTGTTCTCAAGACTGCGAGGACTATGAGTACAATGCCCTTAACCAATACAAACAATGAGCATGCCAGTTGTAGCCAGGAATAGAAAAACATGAACATAAGACATGCATGCACGGAATTTTTGGGTAATTAACTGAAACCAGCATATTAGTAGTAAATCATTCTGACATTAATGCTCATGCTGAACAAGGAAGCGTGTCTAGTCTCTTCAATGACACCAATAAATCTAAAACATTTCAGGTAGACTTAGGATATCACACAATCATAATTTACTTCATTGATTCTTCATTCACTAACACAGATGACTTATGAAATTTGTCTTCTTTGCGTGGCAGTTCCTAGAAAAATTGAGCGTTTATGCACAGTTTAAACATATCATATATTTTCTCCCTCAATTATGGCTACATTAATATTAATTTATTTTCTTGAATTCATCCAAGCCAGGTTAGCTTCCCCAACTGTCCATTGTAGATATGCTCTCAACTGCGTTTAAGCTATTTTCCCCATTAATGGGATCAACAATACAACCCTCAGACATAATATTTCCCTAAATCCGTGAAACAAGGATAAACTAGGACTCTAGAAGTCAAGTTTTCCTTCGCCATTTTATTTTATGGTAATTGGTAAGTAGCCAAGGATATAAGACAGTGATAACATGAAGTTACAGGAAAAAAATGATCGAATAAATAAACTACCTCTCACTGAAGTCTTTATAATGCTCTGAGAAGTCCTCCCCTAGCCTATCTGACGGTTGACCAGTGACAATCTTGTAGCCACATAAACTGTTTGTAGCATTAGGAGCCTAGACAACAGTTGAGAAAATTAGCATTTAATAGTAGAAAGTGGCAAGAATATATCTTGACAAAGGTGGATTAGAGAGAACAACCTTGTAAGCTAAATGATGAAAAGTGTACAACAAGCACTCTACGTAGGTAAAATTCATCTCTTCGCCAGTCTTTCTCCGAGGCATGTATTTCTGGGAAGAAAGATCAACAAAATTTCATGAAGATCTACATAAAACCACACAACAAAGTTCAAGGCAGCAACTTAAGCAGGTATTTGGAGGGCACCAACTCTGAGTTGAAGAAGATGTCTAACTTAATCTACTCTGGAAGTGAGGTATTCAACCCAGGGATGGGCTAGATACAGACAATCACAATATTGTAGTTGGCTGAAGCAGTTATTCTTTTTTCAAGTCAAGCATTCATTGAGCATACATCTCAAAGCAAGGAAGAAAGCATCTAGAAGACAATTACATCTAAGTCTAGAAAACTAAAGATATATAAAGACAATATAAATGGAGATTCAAAAATATATTTCCAAAAAAAAAAAACAGTGGATGGTCGATCCACAATGTTGATGTCATACTATTAGCAATACACATTTAATGGATGGAACTGAAGATTTGGAAAAATTACTGTTGGAGGTGTAGATGTCTAAATATTGCTAAATATTCAGTTTCATGCTTTAAAGCATATTTTACATAATAAGGCATTAATAGTAAACCTGAAACCACTTAGTAGAGCTAAAACTCAAACTAGAAGGGGAAAAACTTGATGGATGGATAAAATTAGTAGAATGATGAAGTTACATCATGTGAATTATTAACCCATTGTCTCCTTTGTTGTTTGTCTTGGTTATGGAAGCCCTGGGGAGAATGTTGGATAGAGCTGTCCATGATGGTCACATGTCAGGCTTTGGTGTGGGGTGTATAGAGGGAAGAGCTTTGGTGGTGTCTCATCTTCTCTTTGCGGACGATACTCTATTTTTTTGTGACGCTGATCTGGATCAGATTTTGTTTCTCCGTGTGATACTTATGTGGTTTGAGGCGGTCTCTGGTTTAAAGATAAATTTGGGCAAGTCAGAGTTGGTTCCTATTGGTACAGACCGTACGGTATTTAATTTTCACTTATTCTTTTGCACATCCTTGGCTGTAAACAAGGTAATCTTCCTATGAAATATTTGGGTCTTCCTTTGGGAGCCAAATTCAAGGATAAGACAATATGGAACCCAATTTTGGAGAAGTTAGAACGAAGGTTAGCAGGGTGGAAACGTTTGTACTTATCTAAGTGAGGTAGAGTCACATTAATTAAAAGCACATTATCTAATTTACCCACTTACTTTCTATCTTTATTTCCCATTCCTGCTGTTGTGGCTAAACGTATTGAGAAACTTCAAAGGAATTTTTTATGGAGTGGCATTGGTGATGAACCAAAATTCCATTTGGTTAAATGGGATACTGTTTGCTCTCCCATTTCTTCGGGTGGTTTGGGGATAAGGAAGGTGAGACAGTTTAATGAAGCTTTGCTTTGGTGGTTATGGAGATTTGGGATGGAGAAGGCTGCTCTTTGGAGGCAAGTGATAGAGGTGAAATACGGCTGTGAATGGGGTGGTTGGTGTACTAGGCCTGTTAATGGTCCACATGGTGTTGGCTTGTGGAAAAATATTAGCCGGGGATGGTCTTCTTTTTCTTGCCATGCTCTATATGATATTGGAAACGGGTCTAAGGTGAAATTTTGGCAAGACCATTGGTGTGGTGAGACGACTCTTGCAGTCAACTATCCTGATTTGTATAGATTTTGCTGAGATAAAGAAGCGAGCGTGGCTGAGCTTATGAAGTTTGATAATGGAGTCTTGTTTTGGGATATAAGTTTCTTTAGGAGTATGCATCTTCGGGAATTAGAGGCCTTGGCTGGTTTTATGGATACCATTTATGGTGCATCGGTGAAGGGGTCCAGTGAGGATAAGATGTGCTGGAAATCTGATAGAGAGAAGGGCTTCTTGGTTAAAGGTTATTATGGTATTTTAATGGGCTCCAAAGATTGTGGCTTTCCTTGGAAGAGTATTTGGAAACAGAAAATTCCATCTAGAGTAGCTTTTTCGTTTGGACTGCTGCTTTAGGGAAATGCTTAACGATTGACAATTTATGAAACAGTAAGGTTTGGATATTGGATTGGTGCTACATGTGCATGTGTAATAATGAGACGGTTGATCATCTTTTTATTCATTGTCCGGTTGCAATGGAATTGTGGGTTATGGTGTTTGGTTTGTTTGGAGTGAGCTGGGTTATGCCGCAATCTGTAGTGGGACTTTTAGCATGTTGGCAAGGCAGATTTGGTCATTATCAAAATGGGTTTATTTAGTTGATTGTTCCCTCATTGTTTATTGTGGTGTCTTTGGAGGGAGGGAAATAGTAGGTGTTTTGAAGATAAGGAAAGATCCATTTCGGACCTGAAGCTATTTTTCTTTGTAACTTTGATGGATTGGTTGGCTGCTTTGCAAAACCAATCATTTTCTTTTGTTTTTTAATTACTAGATTCTTGTAATTTCTGTTTTTGATTGTTTGCCTCATGTACACTCCTTGTGTACTTGGAGTTCTTTTTGTTCTCAATAAATTATTACTTATCAAAAAAAATTATTACAAGATACGATCTAAAAGTTTCAAATACCAGCTAGGTAAAATTTATGGTTCTGATTATACATGTTACGAATGCAATATAGCATAGAAACTGGAAAGTAATGTCTCTCAAGTCTCAACTCTAAGGCTACGTTTGGTTTGCGGAGGGTCTATTCCTAAGAATATTTAAGAATATGTTCCTAAGAAATAAAATGATGAGATAAAAAAATGCAATTCAAGAAACTAAGTGGGTGGGGGAGAAAGCTAGAGAAATCGATAAATCAGGTTTTAAACTTTGGTACACTGGAAAAGAAAAACATAAGAACGGAGTAGGCATTATTATAGACCAAAACTTAAAAGATAGCGTTGTGGACGTAATTAGAGTAAGGGATAGAATTATAAAAATCAAAATGGTATTAGGACAAGAGATAATAAATATCATTAGTGCTTATGCTCCTCAAATTGGCTTAACAGAAAATCTTAAGAGACAATTTTGGGAAGGTATGGATAGTATTATACAAGGCATACCAGGGACTGAGAAAATATTTATAGGATGAGATCTAAATGGACACGTTGGAAAAGATAATAAAAATTATGAAAGGATACATAGAGGATATGGATATGGAGACAAAAATGAGTCTGGGGAGATGATCTTAGACTTTGCTATGTCATATGATTTTAGTATAATGAATACTTGCTTTAAGAAGAGAGAAGAACACTTAATAACCTTTAAAAGTGGACAAAATAGAAGTCAAATAGATTTTTTTTTAACTAGGAGGGTAGATCGTGCATCATGCAAGGATTGTAAAGTTATTCCAAGTGAAAGTCTAACAACACAACATGGAGTCTTAGTGTTAGATATATGCATTAAAAAATAGAAGAAAAAGGATAAAATAAACCAGTGTAGGAGAACTAGATGGTGGAACCTAAAAGGAGAAAATACAATAAAATTTAAAGATAAAATGATCAAAGATGGGGATTGGACCTTAGAGGATGGGATAGATTCAAATACTCTTTGGAATAGATTAGCTAACTCTATTAAAAAGATAGCAAAAGAGATTTTAGGCGAATCAAGGGGAAGATTCTCAAATAGTAAAGAAAGTTGGTGGTAGGATAATGATGTACAAAAAATCATAAAGACAAAAAGAATTTGGTATAAAACGTGGCAAAAATGTAGAAACAATGATAACTTTGAAAAATATAAGGAGGCAAGAAAAGATGCAAAAAGGGCCGTTAGTGAAGCTAAATATAGATCATTTAATAGTTTGTATGATAGATTAGGTACAAAAGAAGGGGAATGAGATATATTTAAACTTGCTAAAGCTAGAGAAAGGAAGAACAAGGACTTAGGAAATGTAAAATGTATAAAAAGTGAGGATGATATTGTCTTGGTTAAGGACGAAGATATTAAAGAAAGATGGCGAAGTTACATTAGTAAGTTGTTTAATGAAAACCAAATAGAAGGCTTAAATTTAGAATTGTCAAATGAGGAAAAAACTAAAAATATAAGATTTATTCGAAAAATTAGAGTTAACAAAGTTAAGTTTACACTAAAAAAGATGAAAATGGGAAAGCTATGGGACTAGATAACATCCCAATTGAAGTTTGGAAATGCTTGGGTGATAACGGAATTATATGGTTAACTAATTTATTTAATACAATTGTAAAAACTAAGAAAATGCCAGATGAATGGAGGAAAAGCACTTTAATACCTATATACAAAAATAAAGGAGATATTCAAAATTGTAATAACTATCGTGGAATTAAACTTATGAGTCATACGATGAAACTATGGAAAAGAGTAGTTGAACAAAGATTAAGGTTAGAAACGAAGATCTCAGAAAATCAATTTGGTTTTATGCCTGGGAGATCTACCACAGAAGCTATTTATCTTTTAAGAAGATTAATGGAAAAGTTTAGGGAAAAGAAAAGGGACTTGCAAATGATATTTATTGACCTTAAGAAAGCATATGATAGGATACCTAGGGAAGTTTTATGGTGGGTTTTAGAAAAAAAGGGTGTATGTTGTAGGTATACTGATGTCATTAAGGATATGTACGATAGAGTAATGACTAGTGTAAAGACTATAAATGGAGAAACTAGAGAATTTCCAATTACCATAGGTGTACATCAAGGATCTGCTTTGAGTCCTTATCTTTTTGCTTTAGTAATGGACCAATTGACTAAGAGTATTCAAAAGGAGGTTCCATGGTGTATGTTGTTTGCAGATGATATTGTATTAATTGACGAAACTAGAGATGGAGTAGAAGCTGAGTTAGAATTATGGAGAGAAACTTTGGAATCTAGAGGCTTTAAGATAAGTAGAAATAAAACAGAATATATGAAATGTAATTTTAGTAATGATAGGAGGAATATTGGAGACAAAGTTAAACTTGATGATGAAGAAATAAATAGTATTTGTAGATTTCGATACCTTGGATCTATTATGCAAGCTGAAGGAGAAATTGAAGATGATGTAATGCATAGAGTTAAAGCAGGTTGGGTAAAATGGAGAAGTTCTTCAAGTGTTCTATGTGATCGTAAAATACCCTTAAAATTGAAAATGAAGTTTTATAGGACAGTTATAAGACCAGCTATGCTATATGGATCAGAATGTTGGGCGACGAAGAAACATAATATCCAAAAAGTAAAAGTTGCCGAGATGAGGATGCTTAGATGGATGAGTGGTATAACATTAAAAGATAAATTAAGGAATGAATATATTCGTGGTAAGTTAGGTGTAACTCCTATAGAAGATAAGATAAGGGAAGGACGACTCAGATGGTATGTACACTTGCAACGTAGGCCTTATAGTGCACCTGTGAGGAAGAGTGACTTAGTTACTGTGGGGGGCAGTAGAAGGGGTAGGGGTAGACCTAAAATAACTTGGGAGGAGATAGTGAGTAAGGATTTAATATCTTTGAATCTATCAAAAGAAATAGTCCATGATCGCATAAATTGGCGGAAAAGGATTCATATAGCCGACCCCACTTAGTGGGACTAAGGCTTGGTTTTGTTGTTTTGTTGTAGATAAAAAAATGCAATTAAACCTGCGTAAGGATTGATAATTTATAGTAAAAACAAAACACAAAAAAGTCATCCCATCAAACAAAGAATAAGATAGGTATAAACAATCCCATTGTGAAATTTGGGAGTAGTCATTCCTTGTCTATTCCACATTATGGATTAGTAAAAATTTTGCATCATCATTTGCTAAATGATGATAGAACTTCTTTCATAAGTATAAATCCAAATGGTATCATTTGTTATATTTCAAGGGATAGAAATTAAACCTAACATAATCTAAATTTGTTAGTGTTTACATCCGGTAACATTCACATCTTGCATAGTAACAAACTAATGCTAGGTGCATTATGAGTATTGTTAAAAGTACAAATTAGATGGCAGACTGATTTAGGTTTCGTGAGCTATCAAAAAACCCAGCTTTGACCGTACATGCCCATTAACGACAATAGGCCAGGCTCCACGGTTGCATAAATTGTAGCCCCACAATTACATTATCAACTACAGAATATTTGAGCTTGTTCAATGAAAAAGAAAAAGAAAAAGAAAAAGAAAAACCAAGTCAGACAATTTCCAATGATACCAGCAAACATGAGCATAAAAAAATTGTGTTATAAATTTAAAATGTGGGAAGCACTTTATGATGGAAAGGCCAACAGCTTGGACTAGCTCATATGCAACCCCCAAAAAAATAAAACAAACAAGACAACAATAACAAATGCAGCAATAATAAAAAAAGATCATTTTAGACCACAAAACTAAAGATATGGGTGAATCAACTTACGGCTGCTTTAACCAATACGTGTACCTTTAAGAGCTGAGTAACAGAGGGAAGAATCTGCCGTGAATCTTGCGGCGTGGTGTATGGTGAACTTTCTGCAAGGTTTTTGAGCAAATCCAGTTTCCGTTCTTCAGGTAGCTGCCAGAAAAAAGCATGGTTAGAACAAATTTCTTAACCTATTATTAGGATAAACCAATAAGAGAGATACTCATAATCGCAGTTACCAAGACTCTCTTCATAATAGGGAAGGCTGTAAAGCAAGAAACCAATTTCAATAACTACTAGAAAACTACATCGTCTGAAAGTAAGTTTAACAATGCTATAGATGGGCTATGAAAGAAATGCAGCCCAAGCTCCAGCTTCAGTGCTTCATTTGCCAAGAGATCAGCCAGTTTATTACCTTCCTAATACATATGCCTGAAGTGAACCATGCAATCTCTAAAAAGGAATTTCCTACTTCCCAGGGTGTGTTCCATGTATTAAGGAAGGATTTAAAGGATCTGTGACATTATGAATACAGTGAGGTACCAATAGAAAATTGGACTACACCATATTCTTCTACAACCCTTCTACTCTCCTCTCTTTTCTTTTTTTTTTTTTTTTTTTTTTTTTCCTAGACAATTCAAATATCCTTGCACAAAAATCTCAGAAATACAATATGTGGACCAAAACTACTCAAAGCTGAATTCCCTAAAATATAACCTCGACATACTTTAATGTTTTCTGAAATTTATTATATGCTTAAGCATCAGTTTTCTCAGTGACCTTTAGGCCTTCTCTGGAACTTGGAAAACATTAGGGGAAAAGAAAAAATGAAGGGATCCACATTCATGCTTGGTAATCAAAGAAAGTGAGGAAAAAAAAAATAAAAATATAACAAATCAATGAACAAAAATTTAATTTTACACATAATTAACATTTATTTTTCTTAATTTTTAATCATATTAGAACATATTCTCATTCTAAATAACACTAGGTACAGAGAGAAAATTCAAGGGAAAATCGATTTCCTCTTTATTTTCCTTTTTCCTCACTTTCCTCAAACAAAATCCTTGATCCAAAAAAGAGCCTTAAAAAATTAGGTATCATATCTCCCATATATTTTCAAGCAATATATTTCCACAATTCAGTTGAGCATCCTAGGCAAGCCTGAAGAAAGCAGCATTCCCAGATGACTCATCCCAACTGCAAGAACCCATCACATTTTTCCTTCCACAACAAAACTGATCATCATTATGTTAATCTCAATAGAGCCACTGTTGCACCACACCAAAAAAGGTAGTGAAAAAGTAAATAAAATTCTCATCCTTTCCATCAGTTTGAACCCTTAAACACACCCAAAAAAAAAAATCAAATTAATGTATCATAAATGATGTAGGATAGGAAACAAGTAATGGGGTGTATCACTTTGACCCAATCTGAACAGAGTCCTGTTGGAACCAAAAACAAAAATGTGTTTAGTTAATTGGTAGTAGGCTTATGTGTATTTGGGGGGTTTGATTTTAAATACTAATATATGTGCCTTTTAGGGATTCATTTCTAATTTCTCACATAATGAGGGGTTTATTTGTTAATTTCCTGTAATTTAGACTTTTTTCATAAATAAGATGTGAAAGTCATGCAATTTTTTATTTTTATTTTTTTTGAAAATTTTGAAGTGGAAGTTAACATAAGTTTCCCCACTTTGTATCTTCTTCTTCCTCCTCTCTGTCTTCCATCTTCCTTCTTCTTACTCTCTTCTCCTCTATTTCTCTCCTTATTTCCCTGGCATACCCTTACTTCTGTTCTGCATCACCACTACCCTGCATTGCATCAATAAACCCTTACAATGCCGGAGAATGTGTCTCACTAGTTTAATTATTGTTCTTTTTTTGGACTGCTTGGTGACGTGGGGTGCAAAATCAGTGTGCGATCTATTGGCCATTGCTTTTGCTCATTTTGGGAAAGGGAAGGATTGCTAAAAATTTATGGAGATGTGCTCTTTCTGTGTTGTTGGGAATTTTGCTGGAAAGAAATTCTAGAACTTTTTTCAGGGAAGAGCACAGAATTCATTTTTTTTATCGGTATAAAAAGTGTATAAGGGCATCAAGGTGATGCCAAACTGTAGTACAAGAAATCAAGCACCCTGTAGGGTGTCACAAAAATCAAAAATTACATTAAACTCATTCGCTACAAGCCCACTATGCCAACTAGTGACACAATAAACCACTGCTCTTTGCTGAACTGAAGGGTATTGTTGAAGGAGTCATCAGAGATCATTAGCCTAGAAGAGAACACATCAAGTCAGAAATCTAGAGCCTTATGGCTCAATAAGGGAGATCAAAACACGAATATTTCCACCGGACTGCAAATGATCAGCGCAGGCTGAAGTCTGAACACCATTTTGAGCATTGAAATCAGAGAAAACACCTTGGCAGATGAAGGGGAAATCAAAGAGGCATTTGTGAGTTTTACAAAGCCCTTTATTCCAAAACCAAAAACTAGAGACGTATTGTGGATGGAATTAATTTTAGATCGCTTAGCTCCTCTACTACAGAGTGGCTAGAAAGACCCTTCGAAGAAGCTGAAATCCTCCAAGCTATAAGAGATTCCAATGGTGACAAAGCACCCAGTTGGCTTTTCCTTGGGGTTATAGTGCTGGCTGTTTTAAAGGGTGTATTTTTCAAGATATTCCCAGAGACTCGGGTGCTTTATTAAGATGTAATTTTATTTTCTATTTTCTTTTGTTAAAGGACTACCTCACCACCTTTTTTTGTATCTTTTCTCCTTCTTCTTCCTAATAAAATCAATATCCTAAAAAGGGGAAAAAAAATTCTTACAATGTCATGATTCATGAACAAGTACTAAATCTACTCATCATCAAACCAAAATGCACATCATATTACAAAATTCCAAAATTTTACTTAAACCTTTCTAGCCCACCCTAGACATTGTAAGCTCCTTTTACAAACCTCTTCCCATTTCAGGTCAGGAGAAACATAAAGTGGCATGTCCCATTACTCTCATCAGGGGCATTTTAAGTGACTGGGGGAGTGAGGCGGTGAAAGACAAGGAACTGAGTTATATATACCCAGCATTTTTCTTACAGCTAGATCCAATATCCTAGTTATAGCAAAGAGAAAATCCATTGGCCTTCGGGTGATCTTATAGTCCCACGGGGTGGGAAAAATGGGGTTGATCCATGTTTTTCCTTCCTAGTGTTGCATTTCACTCAAAGGTTTGAAGGAAGATAAATGCATCAAGTTGTCAGCAAAGGATAACGTGATCCTCTTCCCCCAGATCCCAAATGTGAGCACCCTGAAAGAGCTGCCAACTCCAACTACCATCCATGCACTGTCCATATTAGATCTCATCGACTACCCATCCTAACTCCTCCTATATTCTTGACAGCCCATCATCCCCTCTATAATTTTTCAGTGGATCATTCCAAAAAAAAAAAAGAAAAAATCAGTGGCATCCTTTGGTCATCTTCCCCATTAGTTAGAAAAAGTGATTGTCCACTTCAAGAACAAGATACCATCATCACTGCTCAGAAAATTAAAAATGCAACCCTTAATCAAAACAATGTAATTGCAAGAGCAAAGATCTACCTAATCCACATTCTATTCTAGATTTTCAAACTTAATTAAAAAGTTAAGACATTGAAGAGAGTTTTAAAATGCACTAAGCTTTGTACCAAATACAAATCACAATAAAATCCAGATTTCTCAAGATATTGTCAGTTTTAAAATTAGTTTCAAACTGGAGGTAATTAATCTCTTTTTTTAAATAAGAAAAGGAGTTTGTTAACAACATAATCGGAAAGTACAATGAGGGAAGAATAAAATGTCCTCCCAAGAAGAGAGTATGAAATACAGTCAAAAATAATTACGTAAGTGCTTCTTGCTAATATCTAACAAGATTGGGCAGTGGCAAACCCCTAAAGAACATGAAACAATGGACCCACAGAGAGGTCAAAAAGCTGCTTTATCCCACAACAAACCTGGGTAGGTGATCTGACCATCGAAGATTCTCGCATTCCCTTCAAACACAAAATAGTAAACACCACACTATGCCATAGCACTTTTTCCCTTCCTACTATTTCCAAAACCTAAGTATCTCACAAGAAAAAGGTCAGCTTCACCAAAACAAGAAATTAGGCACTCCAAAGAGGTTTAGTAAACCTGCAATGTAGGATGAGGTGAGCACTCTTTTATTGGACTCACGGCATATCACACACATATCAAGCTTGATAATCATGTGAGGCCTTCTGGTCTGCAGTGAGTCATGCATGTTAATCATGTTCAAGTCACAATCTAGAAAAAGGTCCTAATCTTGAATGGCACTCTAGCCTTTCAAACAATGTAGTTCCAAGGGGAAAAAAATTAGGTTTGGGAGATTTGAGAAGATAGAGGGAAAAAAAAGACATTTGGTGAAAAAAATACCTGATGAATTGCCCACTGACACTCTCTTGACTCCCCTTCTAGATGGAACAAAATGACTCAAGGTATTGAGTAAAGTTGTCACCTCAACAACCTCTCTTTTGTTGAGGTCCTAAAGAAGTGGAAATCCTAGGGAGGAGAGCCCCCATCAAAAGGAAAAAAAGGTGCTAATGGTGCATTGTGTAAGGAAAGGAGTTTAAACAGGAAAGACACCAATGACTCCAATGAACCCTCTCCCACCCAGATATCCTACTAGAACCAAGCCTTATTGCCATAGCCCACATTGAAATGGGTCCCAGAAAGAACAAACTAGCAACCCAAGACATGAATTTCCAAAGGTTAGCATGTGAAACAAAACCACTTCCTCTACTGTCTCGCACATGCCAATGCACCCTATACTTGCTTTTAATCACTTATGCCATAAGCAATTAAAACTCTAAGAGGATTATGGAACCTCCACAACCATTTCCCCATGATTTTTTTTGAAAAACACATTGCCAAGTCCCAACCCCCCTTCTGATTTGGGTCCACTGACAACCTCCAATTAAAAAGGCAATCTCTCCTATTCTCCTACAAACCTAACCAAAGAAAGTCACACATCGTCCTCTCCAATATCCTAGCCACACTCTTGGGCACCCTCAAATGAGACAGAAAATAAACAAGGACATCCATGTACCTCTAAGAGGATTATGGAACCTCCACAACCATTTCCCCATGATTTTTTTTTGAAAAACACATTGCCAAGTCCAAACCCCCCTTCTGATTTGGGTCCACTAACAACCTCCCAATTAAAAAGGCAATCTCTCCTATTCTCCTACAAACCTAACCAAAGAAAGTCACACATCATCCTCTCCAATATCCTAGCCACACTCTTGGGCACCCTCAAATAGACAGAAAATAAACAAGGACATCCATGTGACCCCCTAAGAAAATTTACCCCTTTTCCACCCGTCCAACCTCCTCCCAATTCTCTCTATTACAATTTAAGTTAACAAAATAAATAACTTCATAACAAAATAGAGGATCCCTGGATTGCCATATTGTTTTTCCAAATCATAGTAGTCAAAGGCGCGAGGCGAGCCAAGGCGTAAAGGGTATTTGAAACCGAGAAGCGAGGTGAAGGGGCGCGCCTCACGAAGGTGAGGCACACAATTATTAAAATGGTGTAAAATGCCTGTTTGGGGTAATTGATATATGAACATATGAATATCTAGTAATATTAGAATTTAAAATGCCAAAGCATTTGATAACAAAATTAGAAATTTAGTAAAATTGCCAAGACGAAGCCAAAAGCATCAACAATTCAACATAGTTCAACATCAAATTAATAAATAAAATTTTAATTTTACACTGTTAATGTTTATTTTTTCTTAATTTTTAATTACATTTAAATAAAATTTTATTTTTAATAGTATTTGATAAAAAAATAAATAAATTTCGTCTTTATTTTCGTTCTTTTATTTTTTTAAACAAAATCCTTAATCCAAACATACTCTTATTAAATATCTCAAAAATATTTCAAATGCACCTCTTAACATGAAGCATGCATGCATTATGCCACTATAGTAAGAGAAACAAAAGAAAAATGAATAAGATGAAGATTAGATTAATGAGCAAAACCCTTTATGTTTGATTAATTAAAATAAGTGAGACATTAAAAGGTGCTTATGTTAAAATAATAATAAAATATATTTTATTTCAAATCTTCAGTTCAAATTTACGTGTTTCAAAATATTTAATATAATTTTAAATAATCACACCTTGCAATTCCAAAACAGTAATAAAATAATCATAATAATTTAGAGAGAGAGAGAGAGAGAGAGAGAGAGAGAGAGAGAGAGAGAGAGAGAGAATTGGATGGATAAGCATTCATTCTGGTTTGGACACACCCAAGTGTCTTCACTAAGGAATAATCAAGTGTAGACGCCCCACAGCTAGCTGCTCGATCTTCTTCACTAAGAAGAAGAAGAAGAAGAACTGAAAAAGAAGAAGAAGAAGAAAAAAAAAAAAGTACACGCCCCACAGCTAGCTGCTTGATCTTCTTCACTAAGAAAAAGAAGAAGAAGAAGAACTGAAAAAGAAGCAGAAGAAGAACTGAAAAAGAAGAAGAAGAAGAAGAAAAAGACGAAAAAGAAGCAGCAGAGAACAGGGCGCAGACAGCAGAAAGAAGAAGAAGAAGAAGAAGAAGAAGAAAAAGAAGATGACGACTTACGAAGGTTCGAAGGCTCAAAGACGAGCTCGCTACTGGTTCAAAATGTCGACGACGACGTGACGAACTCATGGCTGGTTCGAAGGCTCCACACGAACTCGCTAAGGCTCCTGCTGGCTTGAAATGTGGAAGACGAAGTCACGAAGGGCCGTGCTGGTTCAAATGTCGAAGACAAACTCACAGTGCTGGTTTGAAGGCTCAAAGACGAGCTCGCGAACGCTTCTGGCTGGTTCGAAGGCTCACAAACGAACTCACGCTGCTGGTTTGAAGGCTCGAAGACGAGCTCGCGAAGGCTTCTGGCTTGTTTGAAGGCTTGCCGACAAACTCACGCTGCTGGTTTGAAGGCTCGTGAAGACTCCTGCTGGTTTGACTGTGCAAGACGAACTCGCGAAGCATCATGGGGTTTCAAAGGGTCGAAGAGGACTAGGGCTCCTGTTTATTCGAGTTGAATGAGGGCTACGGCTCTAGCTCTGGCTATTTCTTTCATTTAACAGACTCAAATTTTTCAAGGCGCGCCTCACTGCACCTGTCGCTCCTCTGCGCCTCTTGCAGGTCGCCTCGCCTCGCATGGTATGAGTCGCTAGCCTCCTCACCTCTTTGCGCCTCGCACCTAGAGGTGCGCTTTTAACTACTATGTTCCAAATGAAAATATTTTACTGCAACACCCTCTCCTCCCACTAATTTCCGCATTAACATTTAGCAGTGAGCACCCTATTTTTCAGCAGCACCCACCTCCAGAAGTCTCCACACAATCAATAAACTCTCCTCTAAAATCTGCATTCCAAGTCATTAATTCTCCCATAATAACCAAAAAATTACTAAACAAATCATTCCCATTCGATGCCAACAAAAAAAGCATAGGGAATTACTCCTTGAGAGTTCCCAAGATCAAGTATCATGCCAAAAATGCACCATAAACAACCATGAAAGTGACATAAAGTTCCTCCCATATTCTCCGCATATGATTCTACAACCCTATCCCATGAGGCAGTCTGCGCTGCTCAAGAATTTAACCATAATCCTTTCCATATTGCTCCAATCAAAACCCTCCAATAATTCTCCACAAGTAAAAGGGCATCCCCAGGCCACAAGGCTCCCTGCTTTGCAAGGGTGGGGAGAGAGTCATCAGACTCATCACAAAGTATGCAGCCTTACCTCTGCTTTTATGTGGAGAGGCTGTTTCCTTAGACTCAAACCCGTGCGTGACCGTAAGCATTTACCAAGCAATATTTTATTAGGAAGTGCATTAGGCTCCCCGGCCACATTTCTCTACAAGTGGTGATTTAGCCTTCTTACCATCATTCAAGACATGGGGAAAGAGTCGTGAAACAAATGGTAAATTATTACAAGCATTATATTGTTATTAAGAGACATAAAAATTTTAGTATTACCTTATCAAAAACAGGTAAAATGTGCTTGTTCAAATAGTTGAGAAACTTGCTGTTGGATGCACCTCGCTGTCTCATAAATCAAAAAATCAATGTAACAGGAATATATAAAATATATAAAAAACCAAGAAAGATAAAAATTAAATACTATCTATACCATGAAAAAAGGAAGAGCCATGTACAGGCATGATATAAGTCTATCAATATGGTCCCCATCAGAAACCTGCATCCAAAAAGCCATTTCAAACTTAAGCAAAGGAACTAAAACATTGTAATGTGAAACTAAGTAATGACACTAAATCAAGAGTCAACAATTTAAATCACAAAACTTCAGTTAAATATGGCAGTCTACAATTCAACTTTTTAAATATATAGCATATTTGTTGAAAACAACCACATTAGTGTTCTAGCAGTTTAGTGTAAAGAAAGGTAAGAGAAGGCCAATCACCCATTCTTAAAACCAGCATTCTAAAAGAGTCAGGCCAGGGGCACAGCATCCAGGCTAAGACCAAAGATATTGAGCAACCAATCCAACCGAACAACTCAAAAGATAAAGAAGTGTTGTTAATTTATTCATGCTCATTCCAAGTTCAAAGTACCATTTGCTAAAAGACACAAACCAGAAAATACAATGTGTGCACCAGCCATGCCTTCGTAACTACAAATATACGGATTCCTTATAGTCCTACCCAATGTTTTAAAAGGCAAAGGCATAAGGCAAGGCATTTTAACCCTTAACAAGTGAGTTGTTAGCCTTAAGGCATTGGGGTGTAAGCCTTTTGAGAATTCTTTTCAGATAAAAATAAATAAATAAATTAC
This sequence comes from Malania oleifera, assembly GCF_029873635.1. NCBI lineage: Eukaryota > Viridiplantae > Streptophyta > Magnoliopsida > Santalales > Ximeniaceae > Malania > Malania oleifera. Next base: position 54,070,205 of record NC_080428.1, read on the forward strand.
ATATATTTTAAAAATAAAAAAATCAAAAATATAATGTAAAAATATATCATATATAATTTGCAAACTACTTGCTGACCATTCAAACATTGCTAACTTGAATTCATTACATAAATAATGACGAGATAAGCAATAACATTACGAAGTTCAAATTGTTTTCAAGATCTAAGATACAGCCCTTTAATTATTCAAGAAAGGTTGAAGTTTGAGAGTTTTAGAAATTAACTCATATTATGACATTCCTTTCACATAAACATGGAGTTAAAATTTTCTAGTCAAATCTAGCAAGAGAATCACACACCCAAAATGCATAAGCCCCAATTAAAAAGGTGGGCCTTCTATACAAATATGTAAGTCTCAACATGTAGTGCATTAGTCTTTTTGGGATTTGGCATTTTATATTGAGCCTCAAGGTGTTTTAGGCATGCCTTGCCTTGGGGTGACCCACGGTTGAGCATTTTAAAACATTGTTCCTGCCTGTGATACTCTAACCAACCCATGAAGTGGTTATTCCTAAACAAGTTGTGAAAGGTGTTGGAAGAGAGGATCCCTTTAAAAGTTCTATTTGAAAAATCAAAAAAATATATATATATATATATATATATATATATATATACATATTATGAGGAAGTGGAATCACCCAAACTTCCACACCCTCACTAAGGAACCACGTGGGAAGGGCAACAAAAGAAGGGGAACAAAAAATTAATTATTTTTTTAAAAAAAATTGAGAGACAAACTTTTTTTTTATATAGAACAAGAAGATATATTAAGATAAGAAGAAGTATAAAAGAAGAGTACTGGAAATCCCAAAACAAAAAATAGAGATAAAAAATAAAAATAAAAATTTAAATGTGCTCATTTAGATAGCCTCTCTGAAAATTAGTCATACCTTTCAATCCAAATCACCCAAAGCACTGAAAGTACTGCGCAGACACAAAAATTTGTCCCTGTTTTATTCTTTCCAAAACCTCAAAGTTTTACTACCAAAAAAAAATCAAAGATAGATTCCGGAGTCACCCACTCTTCTCCGAAAAATGAAAATAGATTATTCCATTTGTATGTTGCCACCTTACAATGAAAGAAATAGATGGCTAGAACTCTCATTTGAACCACTGCACAGCATACAAATATCTGGACTAAGAGCTTTGTAGGGTCTCCCCGTTTCACTTTTTATTGCGCAACCAGTGGTAGAAGTTCTTCTATTGGAGGAGGATACTGCATCATCGACTGACGAAGGTGTATGCTGCACTGCACTGCTGGGCAGGGAGGATGATAATCTGACAAAGAGGGGCTGAGAGCCTGAAATGCATAGTTGCTACACTGAAAGATTTGTCATTTTGAGCCTTTTTCTGTGCTGGTCTTGCTAGAGGTTAGGGGTTTTGGGGAGTGGTGGTTTATGTCAGTTTATGGTTCCATGCAGTTTTCTTTGCATAGTGCTTTCTTCAATAAGCTAGCTTGCCTTTTGCAGACTGTACACCCTGAACCATTCCCCAAAATCCCCAAGGCTTAACCTCTAGCAAGGACGATACAGAAAAAAGATACAATTCTGGTGTTCCAAGCTACTAGTTGATCCCCAGATGCCTCAAAAGAAGGGACAGAGACCCATATCTTAAATCTAGAATCCCAAATGCTCCAAAAGAACAAGGAATTTATTTCCCCTGCTTCAGACTCCTCCAAGAATAAGATATCCGAGCTAACTTTACTAATCAGCTCCTTAACCACATTCCAGCAAAGAATCATCATCTAATTCCATTATTAATACCCAATGACCTGCTCATAATGCATCTTTTTCCCTCATTATTAATAATAATGAGAACTAAATCCTGATTTAGGGCCTCAAGATGGGTTAGGCATGGAAATTCACTTTCTACTCTTTAGTTTGTTCTTGTGGTAGATGTCTTCAATAGATTGATTCAAAGGACTGTACAGAGAGAATTTGTAAGAGGGTCTGGAGTGGGGAGCAAGGAGTGAGTGGGTAGTAGTTCTCATCTTCAATTTACGGATGATGCTACTTTTTTCTTAGAAATTCAATGATAATATAGTATATTCAAAGATCAAATAATCAAGCCTTTTCCACATAAAAAGGGAATCTGTTGTTACAATAGAAGCAAAAGTGATGTGGATTATTCAAGAATCGAAGTCGATTTGCTTTATAAAAAGAAGATATCAATGAACTTATATGAAATGGTTTCACGGGATTCAGCCAATTGTCTTGATCGTGGGATATCATTGAGAAATAAGAATCTGTGTAAAGAGTGTAATTGGACAGTAGGGGGCAAAGTAGAAGCAAAAATTGTTTGGAATAAAATGGCTAAATCTATTGTAACGATAGCAAAAGAGATCTTAGGTGAATCCAAAGGAAGATACTTGGGCAGTAAAAAATGTTGGTGGTGGGATCAAGAAGTCCAAAAAGCCATTAAGATAAAAAGCAAATGGTAAAAATATGGCAAAGTTATAGAAATATAAAAAATCTTGAAAAATATAAAGAAGTGAGAAAAAATGCAAAAAAGACTATTAGTGAAGCTTAACATAGAGCTTATGATACTTTATATACTATACAAGATACAAAAGAAGGAGAAAGAGATATATATAAACTTGTTCAAGCTAGAGAAAGAAAATGAAAAGATTTAGGAAATGTAAAATGTATAAAGGATGCAAATGATAATGTCTTAAGAAGAAGACATAAAAGAGAGGAGTTGAAGATACTTTGATAAGTTGTTTAATGAAAGCTATAATGAAAGATTGAACTTGTAAGTAACAAATGAGGAGAAGAGTAAAAATAGAATATTTATTCGCAAAATTAAAGTCCTTGAAGTTGAGATGGCATTAAAAAAGATGAAAAGTGGGAAATCTATAAGACTAGATAAAATAACAAATGAAGTTTGGAAATGTCTAGGGTCTAACGGTTTTGGGATAAAAAGGGATAAGACAGAATATATGAAATGTAATTTCAGTAATGTAAGGAGTAGTAGAGGAGAGAAGATTAAACTTGATAATCAAGAAATTAATAGCACTAATAGATTTCAATATCTTAGATCTATTATGCAAGCAAACGAGGAAATTGAAGAAGATGTAATACATAGAATTAAAACAAGTTCGGTAAAATGGAGGAGTGCATCAAGTGTGTTGTGTGATTGTAGAATACCCTTAAAATTAAAACGAGAGTTTTACAATACGGCTATAAGGCCGGGTGCACTTACTTGTAGTTCAGAATGTTGAACAACTAAGAAACAACATATACAAAAAGTAAGATGCTTAAATGCAAATGTTAAGGTGCATGCGTGGTATAAATTAAAAGATAAAATAAGAAATGTGCATAAACGCAATAATTTAGGTATAGCACCAAACGAAAACAAGATAAGGATGGGGTGGCTTAGATGGTTTGGGTATTTGAAACATAAGCCTAGTAGAGCACCTGTGTGGAGGAGTTAGTTCTTGTTTCTAGCATGAAAAGGGGCAGCGATAGGCCTAAAATAACTTGGAATGAGGTAGTAAGAAAGGATTTAATAGCTCTTAATCTATTAGAAGAACATGCTCTTGATTGCGTGAATTGGTGGAAAAGGATTCATGTAGCCAACCCCACCTAGTGAGACCTAAAGGTTTGTTGTTGTTGTTTGTTGTTGTACTAATTTTTTCTTAAAAGTTCATATATAGCTGTTTTTAAATGTAATTACTATATTGTAGCTGTTTGAGAGGGATTTTGCTTTAAAGATAAATTTTGGGGAGGAGTGGTATAGTTTGTAATAGTTGTGGTTCTAGATCTTTGTAGTTATCCTCTTTAGTTGGGTTTGATATTCTAGATTGGCCTATGAGTTACTTAGGAGTGCCTCTGAGTGGTCCTGCTAGGTTGGATTGTCCAAGCAGTTGGATGGGTGGAAGGAACATTCACTATAGGTGGGCATATCACCCTTATTCAGACATGTCTTTCTAGTATTCCTTTCTATTTTTTGTCTATTTTTATAATCCCAGTCCAGGTTGCTAGAAATGTTGAGTCATGAGAGATTCTCATGCTCTGAATTGGGGGAGAAAATGGATCACTTGGTTAGTTGGGAGATCATTTGTAGGACGAAAATTGAGGGGAGTTTGGGGTAAGCAAGCACCAATCCATAGTGGCCCTATTCAAAAAGCTGGCGATGGTCTTACGGTACTCTAAGATAGAGAGAATAAAATGATTTAAATTGATCATAAAAAACTCACATTGAATTGTGCATCAAGATCAGCTTGTCCTTCAATAATTTCAATAAGTTCTTGCACACGCTCTGGAGGGGCTTTCTCGCCAAATATGCTCAAATTTTTTAAAAAATCCATAAACATTTTAAATTCTGCTCCTGTTACATCTTCTAAACTCTGCAAAAACAAAAACAATTTTGAGATACTATTACATTAAAAATAAATGGAAAAAAATACAAACGAATGCAAGAAATAAGTAGGAAACAATTTATAAAAAATCGAAGCAACAACATACTTGTTTTATCAAATCAGTGATATGCCTTTCCATTTGCTCCTGAGGTTTCAAGAGCTCAGTGTATAAAGGAAAAACCTACAAATTTCAATCAGTTAGTCATCCTCAACCACAGGTAAAAGAAACAATAAATGCCAGCTATAGCCATTGTATGAATAAGTGCTCTCACCTTATCTCTAATATAGCTTAGAACCCTCTCACGAATATTTTCATCCGGGCTTGGTTCATTGGTGCTGATGTGCTTGAATAGGGCTGTTAGAGAAGCTGCAAAAACAAATCCATTAAACTTAGCAAATTGCAGTGCCAATAAGAAGTATGTTAAAAAGTATTGACAACATGCAGATTTTTGAAGGACAACTAAAAGGTATATTTATGCAATCTCATCACTGAATCCCATACACAGTAATGCATTACCATTAAAAACACCATTAATTTCTATTTGTCCTAAAAATGAATTAATGTGCTTGTACTTTCCTAACTTTCTTTATAAACAATTTTTTTTAAAAGAGAGAAAAAATTATCACAGCAACAGAAAGAATTCACACAGAGGGTAGGTCCTCCAAGAGGACAAGCAAAAGCAAATGAAAAGAAAAGAAAACAAACAATCTAAAATGCAACTCTAGTAAATCAAAGCACTTCGATCTCTGCAAGTCCTCTAGAGAATTATGCGTAGAAAGACTAGTCACACAACACAAAAACAATGCAAGAAAAACTAGTCTACTTCTGACCAAATGATAACATGTAACAACGCCCTTAAGAATTCCAGCATTACTCCCTCAACAAATACACCAAATGATAGCAAGAGCCTTTATTATTCCAAGCAACCCATGCAAAAGGTCAATGCAAGAATAGATGTGAACGAGTCTCCCCACTCTGAAAGCAAAAGACACACATTTGGTGACAGCGCTTTATTTGGTATTTGCTTCAAAAACAAATCATTACTATTGATTTTATCAATGAACTCGGTAAAAATAAAAGTCTTTATCTTCCAAAGAAGTTTAACTTTCCAAATAAAAAAAAATGTGGGATGATTAATCAAATGAGGAAAGAAATACTTGCAAGAAAATTCCCAGGGGAATCTAGTAACTAAGTCTTCTTTTCCCAAGTATGAAAAGTCTCACAAAATGAAAATCCAAAGACTGCTCATTCCCCTACAAGAAAAGAAAATCAGAAATCCAAGCATCTTAAAGGATCGATGAAAGAAAGAGATGATACAAATATATATGTATACTTTCTAAACTACAAAAATTCCAAGCTTAATGTTTCAATTTCTAATTTAATTCAAGTATGATTCAAGAAATTCATGATCACTTAAAAAAACCTTTTAGTAGGTTTGCATGCCTTCATGCAGATACCTAATGTACATGGGTTTGTCTACCCTGGAGCTTTCTTTTATTTTTATCACACAAAACTATTTAATAAATAAAAACAAAATCTAAAACTTACTAATACGATGGAAATTAACAAATACATAAAAAGAATGAATAAAATGATATTCCTATTGAAAAAGAAATATATTAAGAAAGAGGAGAGAATTACAATGTGGGAGAGGATAAGATAACCTCATAGAAGGGAAAACCCAAAAAAATCAAAAAATAAAATAAAGGAAAAAAAAAAGGATATCAAACCCTAATTTAAAAAACCCTATTTAAATCCTTACCTTCATAACTGATAGAGATCTGAAGCCTTACTAATTCATGACTGATAGAGATATGAAACCTTACTAATTCCCTCTGGCCTTTATTCACTTTTGTTTTTGCTCCATCCAATTCCTCCAGGAACAGCCAACCAGACTCCCATTCCCTACAAAAGATGGACAGCAGTATCTTGGTGACTAATCTTCTCTACAAGGCACGAAGAATTCCATCCTTAAATATATTGCTCACAGCCAAATTTACACATTCAAGCGGAGAAGGGAGCACATAAGAAACATGCCCCAGTGCATCACAGAAATCGGAAGAATAATCCAAATTTCGCAAATTTCCTCCAACAATAGACTGCTATCACAAGCAAAGTCCCTACAAATTCACTATCCTAGATATCACAACAATTTTTCTCCTTCTATTTACCTCCTTCATTTACTTCAGGCTTTCAGCAATTTTGTGTTCCTCAACATAAAATTCTCAGCATCATTTACTTTTAAAAATTTACCTCTCCGCATGTTTGAATTCATACAACTACTTACAAGCATACTTTTCTTACCTTTCCCCTTCTCTGCTGATTGTCACTCGTACACCTCCGTAACCTTGGGCGTCTTGCATTTATTTCCATTATGCAAATTCCCAGAATTAAGAACCTCTTGACACAAATTGTTGCTAAAACTCTCATCTTTCTCTCTCCATTATCCCCTTCAGAAAGATTCTGCCCATGCTTTCCTTTTAAATCTTGGTTCTAGCCATAAGAACCTTCTCTGGCGTCACCACTGCCTGAGCCTCCAATAAACTTCCACCCCAGCACCCCTATCATAAAATAAATCAGACCCTTGGATTTTGACATATGGTTCTTGGCTTTGATCACAACACTTGAAGAACAGGTTCCATCCTTTAATTGGCCCAACCCAGAACCAGAAGAGCCCTCCATTTTCTCCAAAACACTATTTTAGTGAGGCCCTTTCACACAATGGGCCTTCTCAAGAGCCTGGTGCACCTTTAGACAAAAACAGAGGTCCTCTTTTAACAAATAATTTGGCCAAGTCTAAAACAATCAACAAGCTCCCTCACCCAATTTTCATCCCCTCATCCTCTTCACGAGAAACTCTGACCGCCTCTTCCACCTTCACTACTCTAGCTGCAATCCTAGACTGTAGGAGCTGACATCACTGAGCAAGAACTAAGAGCTTCCAGCACGGAACTCTTCAGTTGCATTCACCCTTAAATGCTCATCAATAAATTATCTTGAACTTGCAAAGGGCCTAATGGATATTCAAAAAAAGTAAGGTTCAGAACTTCAACTAGTTATTATTGTTACCAATGTTTTTTTTTCTTTTTCCAAGCTATACTCACTCTTTTTTCAGCAAACTTGTTAAGATCAAATCACCATCCTCATTTTGACTTGTGTTTTAGGCATTAATAAGAGTGAAATCCTTTTCGACACATTCCCTCTTAAATAAAAACAAAGCTGACTGGAAGCCAGAATATATGCTAAGAGATGGCATAGGGGACACCATGAAAAGGTAACAAAATATTATTACCATTTTTTTTTATACGCAAAGAAAATTTATTAGAAAAAAGCTGAGCATCACGAAGATGCCAGTTAAGTACAGTGAAAACTAAGAAAAACAATACAACTAGAAAAAACAATACAACAATCATCAAAGAACATCAAGAAATCAAGAATTACAGAGAATCCCTCTCAGGTATCCCACCATGCCAGCTAGAGATCATAGAAATCCACTTATCCTGGGCAGCCTGCAGAAAAGAGGTCATCCCATCAAAAGCCCTTTCTGCTCTTTCCTTCCCAAACCGCCCAAAAAAATAGCAAGGGGAATAAGGGAAAGAGCTTTCCTTTTGAACTTGTAGGAGCAGACCCTTTCCAAACCCAAATCCCTCCCTCAAGGAGTCAGAGGTATTCATATCATTATTATTTAATGTTTTTCCTGCTTAGGGGGCTTGGGTGTGAACAATTAAACTGGCTCGAAATGGCCTGTAATTTATTCCTGAACCAAAACCTGTTATACGCTAAGATATCAGCTTCCAAGTCAGCAGCAACAAAGAAATCTCATGTTCCAGACAAATCATGCTCTTCCCAACACTGTAGAAAATATATCCATAGAACTATTATATTGAGAGAAGTCCAAACTGCAATATCAGACAGATCAACTTGGACAAGGGTCAAGCGGCTCTAGATGTCCATAAACCGCCTCCTAGACGGCCCAACTTACAGTTTTAGAGTTTCAGCAAAAAAAAAACAAAAGGATGTCTATGTTCTACATTTTCTGAGAAATATCAGCACACATCAACACAAATGACAATCTGGCATTTTTTATCTTATAACTTTTCTTATTACCACCAATTTTAGCTTGTTCTTGCTTTAAAAAAATAGTTCAGCATGGGATATATCACAACATAACAGCACCAAACAAGCAAATCAATATTCTATTGATTGATATATAAGATTGAGTTAAAACAAATATGGTAGCATAGAAATATATCTTTTTCTACTACATTAAGTTGAAAAGTAAAAATATTCAGATAAGTGAAGAAAGTTCGTAATAGTCAACATTCCATTCCACAGAACATTTATCAACCTATTTGAATACAAATACAACGAATAAGCTTATGCAGTTTGAATCAATTGCAAGCTCTCCTTGTTCCAGCATAAAAAATTTTGAACAGATACCATCCATCGCCTCGATAATGCAGCAAATTACCTTTTACATCCTGCCTCAATAATGACATGAGGGCCTTTTGCACCGCGTCACGCTCAACATTTTCTTCTGAAAGCATCAATAAATTCAAGATAAAAGCTGAATCATGAAAGAGAGTATATCCTCAACAGCACAAATCAAAAGCTTAAAATTACCTGCTGTAAGGAGCTGTGCAAGAATGTCCACAATTTTGGAAACATATTCCGGTGTATCCTTGCAAAATAAAGGGAGTCCACGAATGGCTTGGACACGAACCTAAAGCCACATCAACAAAGATTCAATAATCAATTAAAACTAAAACATGAATATTGATAACTGAAAAAAGAATAAAAAATGAGAGCATTTATCCTCAAGGCCCCTTAAACCTAGCTTAGAGGATAAATTGTTGGCCTAACTAGGCTTTTTAATCTTGTTTTGATGATAACAAAATGAAGGATACTTTAACATGTGTTATTGAGTGGTTTTATTTCAGGTCTAAGTAAAAGGACACTCACGGTTAATCATAGAAGTAAATTGGAGATCAATGTCAATCAAATGAAAGTTCCTCAGTATATTGAAGCATGAACGACAAATGAAGAGCTTAAAGGCCAAGCAGATCTTGAAGTCGAAAGTGAATCTCAAGAGGGACTTAGTGATTAAGGAAATCATACTTAAAGGGATATTTGTAAGTACTTCAAAGTCATTACTATTTAGATATGTGAAGCTCCTTAAGATACAAAGACTTAGAGACTAGCACTTGAAAAACTCTTGAAAATGTTTTTGAAAAGTTACAATTAAGTTTTTCAAGTAAACTAGATTTTAAAGAAATCAAAAATTGGAAAATATTTGAAAAAGAAGTCTGCTCAACCGACTGACTCGTTGAACTAAACATACCCAGCCGAATGACAGTACCCAACCGACTGACCAGTTTTGAACGTGGTTCAGTTAGCCGACTAACAGGAAAACTTCGGTAAAGTTAACCGTCGAGCAGACTAACTCAAATGAGTTGAAAATGCCCAGCCAACTGACAGTGCCCAACCAACTGAATATTTTGAACGGGGTTCAGTCAGCCGACTGACAATTTACCAGAATTATTTTTTGAAAGTCAAAATGGTGTCAGCCGACTGACTAGTGCAAAAATTGACCCAGTCGAGTGGGTCAGCCGACTGACTCTACGGGGAATTTCAAATTTCAAACTTTGCGAGAAATTTTTTAAAATTGATTCTCTGAATTAATATTTTTTGAAAAATTACCTAAATGATCTATATTAAATAAGGAAACTTTTCTTCAAAAAGGTCTATAAAAACCTCCCTTATTCAATGAAAAAATACAAGCTACACAAAGCATACAAGCAATATACAAACAAGCAATACACGATTTCTATGCAAAAACCCTCCTAAAGCTTTTTCTTGCTCACATCTTTTTGCTGAGGGAAAACTCTACGAAATTGCTGAATTGAAAAACAAGGGATTGGTTCTGAGTTGCATCAAGAATCCTTTTAAGAATCATTGGTGACTTCTAAACCTTAAGCTTCACATTTTTCTATTTAGTTTTGGTTCTGAAGTACGATTTGGAATTTAACTTGTACAACTTGCTCTGTGTTTTGAGAGTGTTTTTGTACGCGGATCCATTTCTCTCTATTTCATCTTTGACAGGGCATTGTTGAATCGTTGGACCAAGCACAGGTTGTTGCTTGGAGAAGTTTCTCTTCCTGAAAAAGAGAATGATTTTTAAGGTTTTTGTTCCACCTGGAAGAAACAAGGTATAGTGAAATCCTTAGGTGGTTGATCTAAGGCGAAGACGTAGGCTGGGGTAAGCCGAACCTCGTAAAAACAATGGTATCACTCTCATTCCCATACTCTCTTTTAAATTTCAGCAAAGATATAAATTGCGTGGATGTTGTAATTCTTTCAATTATAAAAATAACGGACATTAGAAATTAAATAAATCTACACCTAATTTGTTCTTGGGCTTGCGAAAACCGAAAGGGAATACGTTGATTAATCGATAGTTTGCGGAAACCGTAAGGGAGTACGTTGATTGGTTAACAACACAAAACCTATTAGCTAAAGATTTATTTAAATTCTGATTTTTAAAAAGGAATTGAATGTTATTTTAATCTTCAAAGGCCAACTACAGGATTTGCACATTCATATACAGGACTGTTGAATATTGCAAAGCTAATTACTTGTATGGTGTTTGTTTGGCTTGAATTAGCTGTGTATGTTGTGTTTGCGGATTGAATAGAGGAAGTAAGAGTTTGTGCGGATTGCCTAATCAATAAGAACAAAAGAAATCTTTAAAGGATTGTAAGAAGTCTAGAACTTGTAAAAAGACTCTTAAGGATAATTTTTAAATATCCCAATTCACCACCCCCTCTTGGGACTACACCTTAGGATTCAATTGGTATCAGAGTCAAATTATAGCAAAACCTAATAAGTAGCTATATAAAGATCAAAATAGAACAAATAGGAGTAGCTCCCTTTGGTGAGGGTCAATCCTCAACTAAGCCATCCATTTTTTGTGGACTAAATTATATTTTTTGGAAGCAACAAATGAGAATCCACCTTCAAACAATGGATTGGAAGGCATGGAATGTTGTTACAAATGGAAATCTAATTCCTACTAAACTAGTAGATGGAAAAGAAGTACCTAAAGAAGATAAAGGACTAATCGAATCAGATTAAAATGCTGCAAATTAACTCAAATGCAATAAACGTCTTATACTGTGCATTTGGTACAAATGAATTCAATAGTTTAATAGCGTGTCAAACAGCTAAAGAGATTTGGGATAAATTAGAAGTAACCAATGAAGGCACGGTAGATGTTAGGGACAATAGAATTGATATGTTAACTAGTGAATACAAAAGCTTTTAGAATGAATTCGGATGAATCTATAACAAGCATGTACACTAAGTTTACACATATCATAAACTCACTAAGTGCCTTAGGAAAAACATATTCCACCCATGAGATGATCCGCAAAATTCTAAGAGACTTGCACCTATTTGGGAACCAAAAGCCACAGCAATAACGGAAGGGAGAAACCTTAAAACCACTTCTTTAGATGAACTCATAGGATCTCTTTTAACCTATGAAATGACATCGAAAGAAAGAAGCACTGAAAACAAAAACAAGAAGTCTATAACTCTAAAAGCCTTGAAAGAACATTCAAGTGAAGAAGATAATGAATCTAGTGAATTAGAAGATGAAGACTTAGCTCTCATAACTAAAAGACTTAAAAAATTCTTGAAAAGAAACAAGAAACTCGCTAGAAAATTCAATGGATCAAAAGCTGAAAGAGGTGAACGTAATAAAAAAGAATACAAAAGCAAAAATAATCCTCCCACTTGTTATCACTATAAAAAGGTCAGGCATATCAAGCCAGAATGCCCACAACTCAAGAAGGAAAAGAAGAAAAAGAAGCCTGCAATGAAGGCAACTTGGGATGACACAAGTTCGAATGAATCGGAGAGTGAGTCAAGTGATCAAGAAGTAGCAAACATGTACTTCATGGCACATAATGAAGAGGTAAACTCTTATTACTCTCTCTCTGAAGATTCGTGTGATGAATCTTGTAGTAATTCGTGTGAAAGCATGCCCTCTTACAAAGAACTTCAAGCTAAATTATTCTCTCTACATAACAAGTTTATTAAAGTCTCAAAGAGGAACATAAGCTTGAAACAACAAAACGAAACACTTAGAAATCAGCTTGAATCCTCAAAACTTATTGAAGAAGAAAAAGACTTAAAATTTGAAGAACTTGAGAAGAAAAGGTCATCTACAATTTTACCAAAGGTAAAGATAACTTCGAAAAAATGGTAGGACAACAAAGGATGGCAAACAACAAAGAAGAAATTGGTTACAATGGAGCACCTCCACCAAATAAAAGAAAGAAAAACTTGTTTATGGGATAAATCAATCTAAACATTATACAAGCACTTCATCAACAAATATTTATGAGCACTCCACTTGCTACATGTGTAAAAATAAAGGACACATAATGTTTAATTGTCCACTTAAGAAAAAGTACATTAAAATAAAAAATAAGTGAAAGATAAATGCTAAAACTAGACAAGATTTAAAGAAAGTTAAGGTGGTTTGGGTTCCAAAAGTAACAACATAAATCATTTCTTGTAGGTTTGCTTTAGAACCACTCCGTCTAAGAATAAATGGTACTTGGACAGCAGTTGTTCAAGGCATATGACAAGAGATAAATCTAAGTTCACTTCTCTCACTCAAAATGATGGAGGATTTGTAACCTTTGGTGACAACGCAAAAGGTAAGATCATTGGAATTGGTAAAATAGGTAAAGACTCTTCACTTACTATAGATGATGTTTTGTTAGTAGATGGTCTAAAGCATAATTTACTAAGCATTAGTCAACTTAGCGACAAAGGATTCGAAATAATATTTAAGAAAAACAAATGCATAATTCAAGATTCTAAGGATCAAAAGACACTATTCACTACACATAGAATGAACAATGTATATTGCATAAACCTTGATAGCTTGATTTCTCAGGATATAACTTGCTTAGTGGATATGAGTGAAAATAGTTGGCTTTAGCATAAAAGGCTAGGAAATGCAAGCATGGAACTTATATCCAAGCTTTCTAAAAAAAATTTAGCAAAAGGCTTGCCTAACACCAAATTTGTCAAAGATAAAGTGTGCGATGCATGTCAACTAGGAAAACAAATCAAGAAAAGTTTCAAAAAGAAGAAACATATATCAACTAGTAGACCCCTAGAACTCATACACTTAGACTTGTTTGGTCCTACTAGAACTCAAAGCCTAGGAGGAAAGCAATACGCCTTCGTAATTGTTGATGATTACTCAAGATACACATGGGTATTGTTCCTAACTAACAAGGAGGAAGCTTGTTACTTGTTAATCACTCTATGTAAGAAGCTTCAAAATGAGAGAAGGTATAATGTCTCAAATCTTAGAAGTGACCAAGGAAGAGAGTTTAAGAATCAAGGCGTTGAAAAATTTTGTAATGAACATGGCATAAATCACAACTTTTCAGCACTTAAAACCCCACAACAAAATGGAGTTGTGGAAAGAAAAAATAGAACCCTTCAAGAAATGGCAAGAACCATGCTTAATGAAAATAACTTACCCAAGTATTTTTGGGCTGAAGCTGTAAATACAGCTTGCTATATAATTAATAGGGTTTCCATTAGATCAAGCCTAAACAAGACACCCTATAAATTATGGAAAGGAAGAAGGCCTAACATAACTTACTTTCATGTCTTTGGATGCAAGTGTTTCGTATTCAATAACAAAGACAACTTAGGAAAATTTGATGCTAAATCGGATGAAAGTATTTTCCCAGGATACTCCACAAATACTAAGGCCTATAGAGTCTACAACAAAAGAACACTCGCCATAATTGAATCAATTCACATAAACTTTGATGAATCTAACCCTTTTTCAAGAGAAGTCAAAAATGAAGAAAAAGATGAAATGTTCAAAAAGGAGGATGAGATAGAAATCAAGGAAGAAAAGGAAATAAATGAAGAAAACTCAAAAAATGAACTTATAGAAAATCCAGAATTACCAAGAGAATGGAAGTATAAGAAAGATCACCCTCAAGAACAAATTATAGGTGAACCATCTAGAGGTGTAACTACTAGATATTCTCTAAAGAACCTGTACAATCACTATGCATTCCTATCTTAAAATGAACCTAAAGATGTTGAAGAGACCCTTAAAGATGAATCTTGGATAATCACTATGCAAGAAGAATTAAACCAATTAGAAAGAAGCAAAGTATGGCAATTAGTACCCAAACCTGAAAAACATTCGACCATAGGTACTAAATAGGTATTTAGAAATAAAAATGATGAAAATGGTATAATCATTAGAAACAAAGCTAGACTTGTAGCAAAGGGGTATAATCAAGAAGAAGGGATAGACTATGATGTAATATTTGCCCCTGTAGTTAGAATGGAAGCTATTAGAATGCTATTAGCTTATGTTTCCTACAAAGAATTCAAGTTATACCAAATGGATGTCAAAAGTGCATTTTTGAATGGGTATATTAAATGAAGAGGTATATGTTGCACAACCCCCTAGTTTTGAAGATATTGAAAATCCTAACCACGTATTTAGACTAACTAAGGTCTTGTATGGATTAAAACAAGCCCCTAGGGCTTGGTATGAAAGACTTAGTGGATTTCTAATTGAGAAGGGATTTTCAAGAGGAAAAATAGATAGTATCTTGTTCATTAAAATTAAGGAAGATGACATACTTTTAATTCAAATCTACGTAAATGATATAATATTTGGCGCTACAAATGAACATCTATGTAAAGAATTTGCAAAGTGTATGCAAAAAGAATTTGAAATAAGCATGATGGAGGAATTAAACTGTTTTCTTGGGCTTCAAATCAAACAAGCAAAGAATGGTACTTTTATAAGTCAATCCAAATACATAAAAGAAATGATACAAAAATTCGGTATGAAAAATAGTAAACCCATAGGAACATCTATGAACACCACCATCAGCCTAGACAAAAATGAAAAAGGAAAATCCACAGACACAAAGCACTATAGAGGTATGATTGGAAGTCTATTATATCTAACAGCCAGTAGACTCGACATAATGTTTAATGTGTGTATGTGTGCCCGTTTTCAATCAGCACCTAAGGAATCACACCTAATAGCTGTTAAGAGAATCCTAAGATACTTAATAGGCACTATGGACTTAGGGCTATGGTATCCTAAGGACGCTGGTTTTGAAATGATCAATTATTCAAATGCGCCCTATGCTAGTTGTAAAATAAATAGAAAAAGTACAAGTGGCACATGCCACTTCTTAGGAAGATCTTTAGTTTCTTGGTTTTCTAAGAAACAAAATTTCGTGGCTTTGTCAACTGCTGAGGCTAAATATGTTGCAGCCGGTAGTTGTTGTGCACAAACACTATACATGAAACAGCAATTAAGAGATTTCAATATGAAATACACACTATAACAATTAAGTGTGATAATACGAGTACGATCAACATATTTAAAAATCCTATTTCACACTTAAGAACAAAGCACATTGACATAAGACACCACTTCCAAAGAGATCATGTTCAAAAAGAAGACATCATTATAGAATTCATCAACACAAATGATCAATAGGCTGATATCTTCACTAAACCACTCTCAGAAGATAGATTCATAACCATTAGAAGAGAACTTGGTTTACTACATAGTAGAGAAACTAACTGAAAGGACAAACTTAAAGAAAAATCTACAGTCAGCCAACTAACCTAGGGCCTGTTTCTTTGTGTGTTCTAAGAGTGTTTTGGAGTGTATTTTGATGTGTTGTATGATACAACACTTAGCTTGGTTGCTTTCATTGTTTCTTGACAACTAGACAATGCTAATGTGATTTGCAATATGCTACATGGGTATGTTTTAAAATTGGTACCTTAAGTTCTTTAAATACAATGAAAATATTAATGATCTATGGCTCACTATACTTGTTTGTAAACCTGAGCTTAAAGTTACTAAGTATGATTTAGAAACATGATTGTTAAAGTGTCTTGACCATGTATGCTTATAACGGATCACTTGAATAAATGAAAAATTGGCATCTATGAGCAGTGCATGATATGGTATCAACATTAGTATCTAAGACATATATTGGAATCCATAAATATATCAATTGATATTACTTGGTATTTGAGCAGTACAGCATAATTATGAGCATGTAATGATATTGATAATATTGTCATGATCTTGGATTTGAATGATGAAATATGAATACCAAATATGAAAACCTGCATGACTATTCGACTATTGTAGCACACTATATATACTATATTGAAATATATTGAGAAGTGTGTGGCCATACATTCACTTGATTTTTGTTTACCCTTTTTGATTGATGTCAAAAGGGGGAGTAGTAGTTGAGCAAAAATTGAGCATGATATTTGAGTATGTTAAGCATGATATTAAAAATTGAGCATTGAGCATTGAGCATTGAGCATGATATTGAAATATTTGAGCATGATATTGAAAAATTCAAGCATGAAGATATGTATCAAAAGGTAGAAGAAGAAGTACATGATATTGTATGGTATCTATGATGAGTATGATGAGCATGATATTGTATGATATTGAAATTGGTCTTGAAACTACAAATTGTTAAAATGATGCTTATTGTAAGGGGGAGTAGAATAATGCTAATTGTAAGGGGGAGTTTTTTTTTAAGGCTTACTCATATTTTTGCTCCTCATTTGTCATCATCAAAAAGAGGGAGATTGTTGACCTAACTAGACTTTTTAATCTTGTTTTGATGATAACAAAATGAATGATGCTTTAACATGTGTTGTCGAGTGGTTTTATTTCAGGTCTAAGTAAAAGGACACTCACGATTAATCATAGAAGTAAATTGGAGATCAATATCAATCAAATGAAAGCTCCTCAGTATATTAAAGCATGAACAACAAGTGAAGAGCTTAAAGGCCAAGCAGATCTTGAAGTCAAAAGTGAATCTCAAGAGGCTGCAAGACTTAGTGATTAAGGAGATCATACTTAGAGGGATATTTGTAAGTACTTCAAAGTCATTACTATTTAAATATGTGAAACTCCTTAAGATACAAAGACTTAGAGACTAACACTTGAAAAACTCTTGGAAATGTTTTTAAAAAGTTACAACTAAGTTTTTTAAGTAAACTAGATTTTAAAGAAATCAAAAATTGAAAGATATTTGGAAAAGAGGTTTGCCCAGTCAGCTGACTTGTTGAACTAAACATACCCAGCCGACTGACAGTACCCAACCAACTGACCAGTTTTGAACGTGGTTCAGTCAGCCGATTGACAGGAAAACTTCAGTAAAGTTAACTGTCCAACCGACTGACTCAAATGAGTTGAAAATGCCCAGCCGACTGACTATTTTGAACGTGGTTCAATCAGCCGACTGACAATTTATCAGAATTATTTTTTAAAAGTCAGAATGGTGTCAGCCACTTATCCAGCCGACTGACTAGTGCAAAAATTGACCCAGTTGAGTGGGTCAACTAACTGACTCTGCGGGGAATTTCAAATTTCAAACTTACGAGAAATTTTTCAAAATTGATTCTCTGAATTAATATTTTGAAAAGTTACCTAAATGATCTGTATTAAGTGAGGAAACTTTTCTTCAAAAAGGTCTATAAATACCTCCCTTATTCAATGGAAAAAATACAAGCTACACAAAACATACAAGCAATATACAAACAAGCAATACACGATTTCTATGCAAAAATTCTCCTAAAGTTTTTTCTTGCTCACATCTTTTTGCTAGGGGAAAACTCTACAAAACTACTAAATTGAAAAACAAGGGATTGGTTCTAAGTTGCATCTAGAATCCTTTTAAGAACCATTGGTGACTTCTAAACCTTAAGCTTCACATTTTTCTATTTAGTTTTGGTTTTGAAGTACGATTTAGAATTTAACTTGTACAACTTGCTCTGTGTTTTGAGAGTGTTTTTGTACGCAGATCCATTTCTCTCTACTTGATCTTTGATGGTTCAAGGCATTGTTGAATCGATGGACCAAGCACAGGTTGTTGCTTGGAGAGGTTTCTCTTCTTGAAAAAGAAGGTGATTTTTGTAAGGTTCTTGTTCCACCCAGAAAGAACAAGATCTAGTGAAATCCTTAGGTGGTTAACTTAAGGCGAGGATATAGGTTGGAGTAAGCTGAACCTCGTAAAAACAGCGGTATCCCTCTCATTCCCTTACTCTCTTTTAAATTTCAGCAAAGATATAAACTGCGTGGATGTTATAATTCTTTCAATTATAAAAACAACAAACATTGGAAATTAAATAAATCCACACCTAATTTGTTCTTGGGCTTGCGAAAACCAAAAGGGAGTACATTGGTTAATTGATAGTTTGCAAAAACCGTAAGGGAGTACGTTGATTGGTTAACAACGCAAAACCTATTAGCTGAAGGTTTATTTAAATTCTGATTTTGAAAAAGGGATTGAATGTTATTTTAATCTTCAAAGGCCAACTACAGGATTTGCACATTCATATACAGGGCTGTTGAATATTGCAAAGCTAATTACTTGTATGGTGTTTGTTTGGCTTGAATTAGTTGTGTATGTTGTGTTTGCGGATTGAATAGAGGAAGTAAGAGTTTGTGTGGATTGCCTAATCAATAAGAACAAAAGAAATCTTTAAGGATTGTAAAAAGTCTAGTACTTGTAAAAAGACTCTAACGATAATTTTTAAATATCCCAATTCACCCCCCCTCTTGGGACTACACCTTAGGTTTCATAAATAATTGGATGGGTAAGGGATATCTACAGTTCAAATCTTTTCAATCATAAAAATGCATTTAACTTGGGAAAAGTAAGTTGATTTATATCAACCACATGGCATCACTTCAATATGAACAACAATGCGCCTAGCTATAGGCCTCTTTTTTAATTAACAAGAAGATTTTTAATGTGTATTGAAAGTAATTGTAAGTGAATAGTATTGAGTAAATATAATTAAAATTCTCTAGATTATTTGGATTCATAAATAGATATATTTTAAAAGAAGGAAGTTAAAGTAATAGTTAGAAAATATCTACTATTGACTGTTGTTTGTATGTTATTTAAAACAAATTGATAATGCATAGTTGTAATAATGATTTCTAAATGCTTTAGTTAATTTATAGAATTGCTATACAATCTAAGACATTATCTTTTCTTTAAAAAACTAAAAATGACAGAAATAACATATTTGTCTAATAGATTTTATTTCTAAATTAAAATTTTAAAATAAGGTCCAAAACACTTACCAAGTTCTACAAGAAAAAAATTAAATTTCATCATAAGATTAAATTATAAATTATTATATTTTATTTAAACTTTTGATATCATCATATAGTAATTCTAGTGTAGTCTAGATATTTATCAAACATTTGTAGTAATTAGACTTAATTTGAATCTGATGTTTATAACATATATCACAAATAGATCTTATTTTTTCTTAAAATTGAAAATATAAAAAGAAAAGATATTATTATAGATCAACAAGTGATATGAAACCATCCTTACAGGCATTAAAAAAATAGAAGCTATGCCAAGCTATTATGTGACGGATATATGTAGACATTGCAGACATTTACAAGGGGGCATTGGCATGGATTATCATTCCTGAGAATGTGGCCTCTAGCATGTTGGATGCCCTCGTTTAAGAGACAATGTATGTTGGATGCCCACGTTTAAGAGACAATGGGAATGTTATGCGGCAGGCATGTAGTATCTCCTACAACTGCAAATGTATCCACAGGCCAAAAAATGGGTATTTAAAATCCACCTTTCCTTCAAGATATATTGGATCCCCAAGCAGTCAGCAATCAGTGCCATATCTACAAGTTTCCAAATTTAACTATTCATGCTCAGTAATTGAGCCTCCCCGCCAAGTCAATCATCCAATCACCCAAAACCTCTCATCACATTGGTTAGAAACTAAAACTCCACAAAACCCACTTCCATTACAGCTTCAGCGACAAAACTAGTCAAATAACGGACCAACCAACGGATTTCATACCCAAGCCCAAAATTGATAATCTGGCATAGAAATATATATTCAAATGGAATACTAGTGCGCACAAGTTGACCATATACACAACATATACTAACCCCAAGCTCTTCTTCTTCGCACAGATCAAGGTGCGCGTTGACAGCCTTCTCAGAAAGGGCGGGGAAGAACTTGAAGAACCTGGGAATGAGCTGGGCAGCTAATTGCTTAGTCTTGATGCTGTTCTTGGCCACGCTGATAATGCCCTCATAGTCCTTCGCATTCTGCAACAAATCAAACACCACTGGGCACTCGAACTCGATGAACAGTCAAAAACCCTAGAAATGGAAACAGAGCCCCCCACAGAATCCGGGAATTACAGACCTGGGACTTGTCCTTGGCCTCGTTGAGGCGCTCCCCGAACTCGTAGAGCTTCTCGATGTCCTTCGCATCTTCCGTCATCGGGGGAAGAAGCTGCTCAATACAATTCAACAATTCACAAAATGGGTAAGACCCGAGAGCGGAGAATTGCAGAGTTTTGATGCAGAGAAGGTTTTTATTGTGGGGAGGCGTGCGTGGGCAGAGAAGGTACGAGGGTTTAACACAGTGAGTCAGTGACGAGAGGAGAGAGTGAGAAGTGTGGGGTATGGAACCGCAAAGGAGGAAGCTTGCAGGAAATTCTTCTGCAGGTTGGATGGGATGGTGAAGAAACGTCCGGACTTACGATATGGCCGTTTATTTGGGCCGTGGACCTAAATATTAGGGCTTTTTGGTGCTGCAAAATTGCTTTCTTTCTCGAACGCCGAACAAAATATTATGTGAGAGAGAGACTCTACACGTACTGTGGGCCTGTGGCTGATATTTTTTAATATAATAATTTTAAAGGATTGATTTTTTAAATTTTTTATATTTTTAAATTTATTATTTTTAGAAGATAATATATAATTAAAAAATAATAAAATTTTATACAATTTAATTCAAATTTTAGAAGAAGAAATCATTCATTAATTACTTACTCACAATTTTAGATATTAGAGCAGTAAATAATTTATTAGTGAAGGGGATAAAATGACTAAAAATTTTGACAATCCTTAGCTTTTATTTGGGAGCATAAATTCTACATTTTGAATTTGAATTTTTACGGATTTAGATATTAAAAAAAATAGTATAAAAAAGTGTCTTATGTTTCTTTTAAATTCACATAAATCTAAATTTAATATCCGAAATTTATGTCAAATACTATCTTAGACTTTTCTTATTAATAACTACCCATGAACACACTATGCGTATGCTCTACAATCCTAAATTTAAGTGAGATAGTGGGGGAGTTAAAAATAATGGATACTACAAAAAATAAGATTATTAGTAAAGAATCAAAACTGTCGCTAAAAATCACAAAATCTTCACTCATACTATTAGTGATGGTTTTACAAGTATTAGCGACAGTTTTGAAATAATCGTCATAATTATGGTTACTAATAATTATTAATGACAAATTTTAAAAACGTCACTAATAATAGAATATTAGTAAGGATTATAACCGTCACTAAAATCCTAACACCGTCACTATAAATTCTACATTGGTTCCGCTAAAAATAGTCACTAATAGTAGAGTATTAGTGACAGTTCTAAAACCGTCATTAATAGTAAAGTAATAGTGACAAATTTTAAAATCGTCACTACTTGTTGCTTGTAGTGACAAATTTGAAAATCATCGCTAATAATAAAGTAGTAGTGACGAATTTCAAAATCGTCACTAATAATACGCTATTAGTGACGGTTTCAAAATCGTCATTAATACTTAGGCTTTAGTGACGCTTTTGAAATTCGTCACTAATAGTTGCTAATAGTGACGGTTTTGAAATTCGTCACTACTACTCTATTATTAGTAACGATTTTAAAATCATTACTAATAATTTAAAATTATTATTATTATTTTTAATCATTAATTCTTATAAAAATCTATAATTACATTTTCACATGCATAACATTAAACCATAATTACAAAAAAGTTCATAAATTATTAAAAGTTCTAATTTAAATTCAAAATTCAAATACAAATACATTATAGAAATTCAATTAAAATACAAAAATTCCATTTGTTCAGATAACAAAAAAATTCAAAATTCAAATACGAATACATTATACAAATTCAAATTAAAATACATAAATTTCATCTGTTCAAATAACAAAAAGAATTAAAAAAAATTAAAAGTTGCATCTGACTATAGTACATGACATCATACTAATATTGTGAGTGCCGCAAACCCTACAAATTAAGAATTATAAAAAAAAATTAGTGTATGATTTTTGAACATATATGTATACGTACTATAAGTATCAATGATTTGATAGAAAAATAATCGGACATTCGAACATAGTTAAAAAAAAATGATACAATTTTAAATAGTTAAGTTTTATCAGTATAGAAACATTTTGGCAACATTTCCTTTGTAAATAGATATGCTCCAAACCTAGTGTTTACAATAAACAGTTCACAATTTCAACCAGTAATGAATTTTATGAGTGCACTAGAGTTTCATATAATAAGCATTAAATAATGTAATGTGTTCATGCATTCCACAAATAATCTAAATCAAAATATATTTTATGAAAAAATAGAATGTGATATTCATGGTTTACATGACTTTCTTAAGATATTTGTGTTTCTTGTCTTTCTTTTTTTGTCCTTTATATACGAATCTTGGAATAATTTTTTGAATGAGGGGTGGGAGAGCTTTAGATTTATGAAGAGGTTGACATCTTTAAAGTTAGCCTTGAAAAGATGGAATAGGGATTCGTTTGGTGATGTGTACATTTGAAAGTCTAATACCCAAAGGGAGACTTGAAGATATTGATCATGCAAAAGACTTGGGTTAATATCTCGAAGGATTTAGTTAGTAGGGGATTTTCTTTTAAGAATGATTTTGAGGCTTTGCTAATGATGTCACGCCCCAAACTCGCCAAGTGGGGCCCAAGGTGTGATGTGATCCAATCACCTGTGTCTAATACCATAACCTCAATCACATTATGGAAAAATAAATAAACATCCTCAATAATATACCAATAATATACCAGAGTTCTATATAAATATCCCAAAAATTTTCCTAACATCCAGTATCCATATATATACATCTCAGAAAACTAAAAACATAAACTCAAAAATACATCCAAGATCTGTACCCTCTCACAAAAATGTTATGCCAACAAACCTAGTCCCAAGCTCGCTAAGGTCGATCACGCGGAGGTCCTGAAAAAGATAAATTGTATAACGGGTGAGACACATCTCAGTAAGATAGAATGAATTAATACCAGTGTGTGGCTATCATGAGTTTAGTATATACAAAATATCATCAGTTGTTAATTAACCACAATTATAAAATCATTCTCAGACCATACCTATACACACACACACACAATTATTTATAAGTGAAAGTTCCCAAGGATAAGGGAGATTACACGTTCATATATGTAGCTCCTCTCTGCTCTAATACGTTATGCAACCTAATATGGCTACAATTGATACCTATCAGGGAACTTGTCTTTCTCAACAAGCCCTCGAGCGAAGAGTTTACTTCGCCTCAAATACATATAATACTACTATATTTAATACATTTAATACTTTGTTAGTTTAGTCTGTATATTATTATCTCTGTAAAAGTAAACTCTTCATAATCTCTATTTTCACTTGCTCTATTCTCCTATAACATACTCTGTTATCACATTTCACATCCTCTGTCTTCATATATTCTGTATTCACATACAATGTTCTTTATGCACTGTTCTATTATACTCTGGTTAAATCTACAGATATGAATTTAGAACTCATCATCAAATGGATAAAAATCGACATGCTTCCCCCCATGACAAGTTGTGCGGCCCGTAGGTTGGACTTAACCCTGGTCGGCCCACCAGAGTTAAATCAATTCCCAACTCTTCAATCTGTTAGTCCGATTGGCTTTAACATGCTGGTCTAAACTCCAGGGGGAACTCTACCCTTCACAGCTCAATCGACTATTCAATATCAACACTTTCTCTAAGACATGTTGTTGCACTAAGTTCTCCATAACTCTCGCAATGATACCATGCGTTCTATGGTCCACTAAAATTTTTAAACCATACATTACAATTTAACATTAATATTCTGCTTTGATTAAACAATTCTAAATACGATATAATCCCAACGCATTTAAGTATTCCAACATATTATACATATTTCATAACTCAATACAGTATTTTCATTTTTCCTCATGTCACATGATTTGAATAATACACATATTTATATAACTATTGAAATAATAAGTCAATCCATGTTCATTATCTGCTTTACTGAAAATATAGGTTAAATTATTTCCACAATTTGTCTAATACTCAAAATAAGCGTTAGTAAGAAAAACAGAGATAATTAACCTTACCCACCTTGACTAGTTTTAGAAAATGTAAAACAATTCCAACTAATCATTTTAATTAGTCAAATTATCCAGAGAATCCATTACTTAAATCCTATAGCCTTTTTCTTTACTTTGATTGGTTCATTTTCGAAAATAATAGTTATTAACACAATCCTAGGCTCAAAACCCTCAGTTTAAATAGTTGGCTTTCGAAACTTGCATGATAATCATATACATACATATATAATTTCAATTTTAACAGGTAGAATTTACAAAACAACTAACTTAATCTATTCCTCTTACCTGGTTTCCTAAAGTTATGCCTGTAGGGATCCCAAAACTGTGCCTGCAACGCTCACACGAACCTTGAATTCATAAATCCTAGTTTAATCAACTCAACCCCAAGTAAATTACTATTTTAATATTTCTTAGGCCCACAAACTCCAAATAAATGATTAAATTCCCAAAAACATCAAATTTGCTTAATTTCCTAAATCTTACCCTAACCTTGGAATGGTACTTAGAAAATCCAGTTCAAAAATCTACTTCGCTAGACTTGTAAAGAAATGCTTCTAAATCATCGTGGTGATTTCTGATCGCCGATTTGGCTTACGAATGAAGGAGAAATCTAGAGAGAGAGAGAGAGAGTGGGAGAGCATAGGGAGAGGGAGAGAGAAAAGCTGAGAGAGGCGTGAGAGATACAAAGAGGGCGTGAGCTAGGGGGATGAACCAAATGGAAATTGAAATCTTCTTTGAGAAGATTCATTTCCTTTATATATAAATATATATATATATATATATATATATATGTATGTAAGTATGTATGTATACTTATATATCCCTCCTATTATTTATTTAATTATTTTAATTTAATAATTTTTAATTAATTAATTGATTAATAATTAAATTATTTTTTCGGGTTACTACAAATGAAGGAGGAGATAAGTTGGAAATAAATAGTTGGCGTTCAATACAAGCATGTATTCCAGTAGTTCAATCTACAATTCATATAACTTAATACCATTCATCAAAAAGATTTAGTCATTTGGTGCATTATGGATAGTAATCTGCAATGATGTTTACATAAAAGATGAAATTTAATATTCGTTTAACTTTCAGTCATCCTTTCAAAAAAAAATTAACATTTATTTTATCATAATTATCTTTGTACACAGTTTTATTTTGAAAAAAATTTAACGAAATTTTGGCAGCATGTCGTGTAACAATCCCAATCCACCATGTGGGCCTAGAGTGCTACTTTAGTGATGTCTGTGTATCTAATACATTGTTCATCATATATAAAACACACATATATAGTGGAAATAAAATACAAAATCCTCAAATTATATTACCAGAGTTCTAACTATCTTTATACCCAAATATATCCATTTCCACATAACTACATCTCATAAAACTAAACAAAAATGAAATCTCTATCTACACACTACCTACATGAATTTACACCTTTAGCCCGACTCCTTTAGCCCGTTAGACCCGATCTGTAGTGACCCGAAGAATAATAGTATTTTAATAATAAAAAGGGAGGAAAATGGAAACAGGAACAGAAGGAGGCAGTAGACTTCATCGACGACATCGCACTTTGAAAAAAATACCCCAATAAATTTATCAGGGTCTCGTCAATGAATACAGGGGATTCATCGACGAGGGTACAGTAGAACCCCGTTGACGAGGGCGAGCTTCGTCGACGAGAATATACCGAGAGAAGAATTTGGACTACTCTGAATTTCGTCGACGAAGGGTAAGGTTCATCGATGAAATTACTGAAGGACTCGTCGACAAGATGACGTGGCTCATCAACGAATCCTATAGTATAAATAGCCCTAAACTGATTTTTAGCGCAAAAAATTGCCGCAAACCCTCTCCTCTCTCTCTCTCTCTCTCTCTCCCTCCTACGGTCTCTCCCTCTTCTCTCTTCGATTCTGGCCCCGTCAGTCGCCGGATCGACGATCTAAGGCCACCACGATGTTCCTGGCGAAGTTCTCTTCAAGTATGTCGGAGTGGATCGTTGGTGGAACGAAGTTGGAATTCATCCCAAACATAGGGTAAGGTCTTTTATTCAGAATTTGACTTTCCAGCAGTTGTAAGAAAATGATGTAGGCAAAGAAATATTGATATTTTGTTATGAGATTTATGGTTTTCAGGGTATTGAGTGGAGAACCCTACGGGTGTAGGACTCGTCTCAGTAGGAGGATTTTAGCAGGAATCAGGTAAAGGAAATATACTATGCTAGGCAAATTTTACTATGTTTCGGTATAATTATACGTTTTTATCAAATGATTATTCACGATAGAAATTTGTACAGTTTATTATTTATGTATAATATGTTTAAAACTTCCATGTAGCTTGAGGATATGGGTATAGTAAAGAAACATGTTTTACAGTATTTTCAGGATATGATTTACAGAATATACAGCCAGTGGTTATGTTTTATAGTAATTACAGTTCATGATTATACAAATTTCAGTGCCATGATTATACAGTTTATAGTACCATAATTATACAGTTTACAATACCATGATTATACAGTTTTCAGTACCATGACTTACAGATTACAGTTCATTTCAGAGATATAGATGATACAATTACAGTTTATTTCATTGTCATGGTTTATACAGTTATTACAGAATCATGATAAAACAGCTAGTGTATATAGAAATATATTATATAGTATCAGAACCTTTTGGACAATATAGTTATAGAGCACGGTACCGTTGCTACATACAGTTTATAGAGTGCAGCCACCTATTTAGATAATACGTGGTAGTAGGTCGATCGTATAGTGCCCTAGACGTGGACAGGCTCCCCATCAGATATGGGTTGAGGAGGGCAGATCAGACCAAGGGAGTATAGTGGTTTACCCTGATCAGCCAATTAGGGTAGATTCCGCCTACGGGCCGCACATCCCTGTCATGAGGAGTTAAATCATGACACACAGTTATCCACAGGGAGAGTTTTCAGTTATTATTATGTATACACAGATTTACAGAGACAGAGAATATACTTATGTACATTAAAAGTATTTTGAATAGTAACCTAAAATACTGATATGTTAACATAGGAATGGTGGTGGTTTCTATTACTTGTACTGTATTTACAAATCCAGTTATAGATGATTTTATAGAA
Organism: Malania oleifera; assembly: GCF_029873635.1. Lineage (NCBI taxonomy): Eukaryota > Viridiplantae > Streptophyta > Magnoliopsida > Santalales > Ximeniaceae > Malania > Malania oleifera. Next base: position 54,098,045 of record NC_080428.1, read on the forward strand.
ACAGATTTACATAATATTGTAACTCATCTGCCACATACTAGCAATAGCATATTTCGTCTTACTGAGCGTTGGCTCATCCCAATTATTTTAACATTTTTCAGGTGATCCAGGTAGGCGAGCAAATCAGGCTCGCCGATAGAGGGGCCTCAATATTTTTCTGATATTAGAGTGAGTATTTTGGGAATATTTTTGTATAGTCCTAGCCCAGTTGAGGGTATTTCTGGGGAACAGTTATATATGTATATTTTGGAAACAATTCAGCACTCTAGTATTGTATATAATTATATGTGGGTATGTTTATTTTATTTCCACTTCTCGCTGCTTAAGTTGATGATTGGGTTTAATCCAGTATGGTATCAGAGCATGTTGAATGTTATAGTATAAAAAAAAAAACCCCCAAGTTAAATAGCAGGTCGTTATACGATCTTTAGGATTTCCTAAAAAGATAGTTTATAAAGTAAGGGTAAGACACAACTCAGTAAGGGAAATACTAAGTTAATGTCAGTGTGTGGCCAACATGCATTTAGTGTACAAAAAATAATCAATTCACTAAGCAAATAAACACATTTATGAAAACATTCTTATTTTACACTCACTCACACAATTAGTCGATGATAGGGAAGATTACCCGCCCATACAAGTAGCTTCCCTCTGCTCTAGTACCATTACCGCTATCAGGGCACTCACCTTTCTTAGCAAGCCCTCGAAGTTATCTTATTAATTAACTGTATTTACATAAATTAACAGATATGCATATAAAACACTCCCTGTGACAAACACGCCATTTACTTCCCCATGGCCCAGGTTGTGCGACCTAAAGGCTGAACTAATGTCCTGGGGGATCTACCTAGACAATAGTCATCTGTACTATCTGCTAACATACTCTGCGGGTCTATACAGCTCTAACTAGTAGTCTGATTTTCCCTCACCCAGGGGGATGCATTCATCTTACATAGGCAAATTGGACAAGGCCACCCTACACCTCTCAGCACAGGTGTGGGTGCACACGGCCACATAACAAATCTCTAGCAATGGTACCGTGCTCACAATACACTGGTCCCTAGGGTTTCTAAAGCATATCATGTAATTTAGATAATAGAAAATATTTTTTAAAATATTAATTCACATATATTCCCCGTTATTCTAAAACCTGGCTCCCAGTCACAAAATACAACCTGGCTCAAAGCAATTTAACAAAACCCCGACCCTTAGTCGTCAAATCAAAGTCCTGCATTTTTCGCAAGCAGTTGCAGTATTTTTCACAACAATTCCAGTATTTCTCAAATAATTCAGTATTTCTCAAATAATTCAGTATTTCAAAATCTCAAATCCAGATATACAATAATCCATACAAATTAAATCATCTGCCACACAATTTTCCACATTTTAGCATATATATATAAACAAACAAGCTTTCCACCATTCATTTTATTCAAAAATATCATACCATATATCCTAAGTTTGTAAAATCTATTTCGAACGGTTGGTTTTCAAAATAGCCTTTAAATTCCCTAATGAATAAATAAATAAATAAATTTATATAATCATAACAATTAATTTGATTCAAATTTCATAAAATTACTAACTTAACTTAATCCCGTTACCTGATTCTTGAAAAAGTCTGCTAACACCCCAACTTACGCCCCACAGTGTTCAAAATCCCTGAAACCCTGAAATTCAAATTTCACTACATTACTCATCACAATCCCTAAAGTAACTTTCCTTTAAATTCTCTTAGGCTCTAAATACCCGAAATAGCCTAATAAAGCCTAAATTATTAAACTTACCATCGATTTAGGATTGGTACCTCAGAGCTCCAATTCAAAAACCCGCTCCAATTAGATTGTAGAGAATCTCCCCACAAATCTCCTGCCAATTTTCGTTCGTTAATTAGGCTTATAGTTGAAGAGAAATTGAGGTAAGTTTAAGAATTGACCTTACCCCAGGAGATATACCTACGCCGCTTCCACGACAGATTTGCACCAGTAGAAGTGTCGGTGGCGGCAAACAGAGCCCAACAATATTTTCAGATTTCCAATCGATCAAATATCGGAGATGAGATTGAGAAGAGTGGGAGGGAGACGGAGGAGATGGAGACGTGAGAGACGCAGAAAGAAGCAGCTTCTCTGGATCTCAATCCTGAGATTTGAAAATCTTAGGATTGAATTCTTACCTTATCTATACTATATATATTATTATAATATTATATTATTATTATATTATATTATATTATTTAATTAATAATATATATTATTTAATTTATTTATTTAAATTTAAATTTTAAATTTTTTTATTTTTTAATGATAATTTTTAAAATTTTTTATTTATTATTATTTTTTTTAGGATCACTACATTCTCCCATTCTTATAAAAATTTCGTCCTCGAAATTTGTTAACTATTACCAACTACCTCCTTAATTCACGATCCTTGTCTACCGAAGAGTTAATAGCCACTCACATAGCGGCCCCGTCCCACGCTTATTAACTACCTTCACTTATGACGGAGGAATACCATGGTTACAATACTGCTTTTGGGAAATTACAATATCCATAATAAATTTTCCCAAAGACTATCCATAATTAAAACTATACACAACTAACCACACAACCTACTTTAATCCCTTTATATACAACCATACCCGTACCCATCTAGCACCAACCCTCGCTGAACAGCTGCGGGTACTTCTGGCATATTTTCGTTTCTAACTCCCAAGAAGCCTCCTCCACTGCATGATTTCGTCACAACACCTTCACTAACGGTATATCCTTAGTACGCAGTTCATATATTTTTCAATCCAAAATCTGAACTGGTACCTCCTTGTATACCAGAGTATCCCCGATCTCCAACGATTGATAACTAATCACATGTGAGGGGTTTGGAACATACCTCCTTAACATGGACACGTGGAACACGTCGTGTATCGTGGACAGCGCTGGGGGTAGTGCTATCGTGTACGCCACCGAACCAATCCTCTCCAAAATCTCAAACGACCCAATGTATCTAGGGCTTAGCTTGCTCTTCTTTCCATACTTCATCACCCCCTTCATTGGAGTAATCCTCAAGAATATCATATCACCTACTTCAAATTCTAGCTCCCGTCGGCGAGTATCTGCATAACTCTTCTACCGACTCTAGGCTGCCTTGATCATTTCTCTGATAAGTTTGACCTTTGTAGAGGCCTGCTGAATAAGTTCTGCCTTGATCCGCATAAATCTGTAATGTTGTTCATAGAAAGGATGAAGTTTAATATTTGTTTAGCTTTCAGTCATCCTTTCATAAAAGTTTTAACATTCATTTTATTATAATTATCTTTGTACATGGTTTTATTTTGAAAAAAATTATTAAAATTTTGACAGCATGTCGTCTATAAATTGAACATTTTCCCATAAAACCTATACCTAAAACCTGATTATTTTCAGCAAATAAATTATTTCAAGCATGGAATAACCTAAATCCAATACCAACTTGCAATTCACAATATACTGCATCAGCCATGTAGTTAGCATTCAATACAAGCATGTATTCCAGTAATTGAATCTACAATTCATATAACATAATACCATCAATAAAAATATTTAGTCATTCGATGCATTATGGATAGTAATCTGCAATGTTGTTTACATAAAGGATAAAGTTTAATATTCGTTTGACTTTTGGTCATCATTTCAAAAAAAATTTAACATTCATTTTATCATAATTATCTTTGTACATAATTTTATTTTGGGAAACTTTTAACAAAATTTCGACAGCATGCCGTCTGTAAATTGGACATTTTCCCATAAAACCTATACTTGAAACCTGGTTGTTTTCAGCAAATAAATCATTTCAAGCATGCAACAACCTAAATCCGCTACTAGCATGCAATTCACAATATACTGCCTCAGTCATGCAATTGGTGTTCAATACAAACATGTATTCCAGTAGTTGAATCTACAATTCATATAACATAATTCCATCAATCAAAAAGATTTAGTCATTCAGTGCATTATGGATAGTAATCTACAATGTTGTTCACATAAATGAAGAAGTTTATTATTCGTTTAACTTCTAGTTATCCTTTCAAAAAGTTTTTAACATTCATTTTATCATAATTATCTTTTTACATGGTTTTATTTTGGGAAAATTTTAACGAAATTTTGGAAGCATACCGTTTGTAAATTGGATATTTTCCCATAAAACCTATACCTGAAACCTAATTGTTTTCAGCAAATAAATTATTTTAAGCATGCAACAACCTAAATCCACTACTAGCATGCAATTCACAATATACTACATCAGTCATGCAGTTGGCTTTCAACAAAAACATGTATTCCAGTAGTTAAATCTACAATTCATATAACTTAATACCATCAATCAAAAATATTTAGTCATTCGTTGCATTATAGATAGTAATCTGCAATATTATTCACATAAAGGATGAAGTTTAATATTTGTTTAACTTTCCCTCATCCCTTCAAAAAAAATTTAATATATGCAATATTGGATTAGGGAACCAATGGGAACAAAACAATATAGAGAAATTGTAAAAAAAATATTATCAGAATAAAAGTTAAAACACAATTCAACTAACCTTGAACCTTTGCTCACAAACATGGGCCCGTGTTTGTACTTCATTTCCCCACCTCATCAACAAAGTTGTATCCTCTTCCAGGCACAAAAACCTAGCCTCTAATTCCACAAATCGCTTTTTCCAGGCCTCAACCTCAGCCTCGGCTCTCACCTTCGCTCACTTTAAATCCTTCATCGTATTCTTCAGATGAGCAACAACCTCCTTCTCACCTTCACGAGAACTCCTCGAAGGCCCCAATAACCTCTCGCATCCCTCCTTCCTCATCTTTTCCCTATTGCTTGTTACTCTATTATCCTCTCACAAACGAATGATCATCCCTTTAGTGTCATTGTACTTTTTCTTCAAGTCTTTTAATTGATCTTCAAGTAAGCATTTATTGAGTGTCAGCGCTTGATCAATGCTCCTATATAAGTGCGATCTTCACCAAAATATCATTCACGAATGGAGAGCTGGCACTTAGTAAATGCTTATTTGAAGATCAATTGGAAGACTTGAAGAAAAAGTACAAAGACGCTAAAGGGATGATCATTCGTTTGCGAGAGGATAACAAAGTAATGAGCGATAGGGAAAAGATGATGAAGGATGGATGTAAGAGGTTATTGGGGCCTTTGAAGAGTTCTCATGAAAGTGAGAAGGAGATTGTTGCTTATCTAAAGAATAAGAAGAAGGATTTGGAGTGCGTGAAGGCGAGGGTCGAGGTTGAGGTTGAGGTTGAGGTTGAGGCCTAGAAAAAGCAGTTTGTGGAATTAGAGGCTAGAGTGTGTTTTTAAGTGACGACTGGTGAGTGGGTGGTTTTTTAACCCTTTTTGGTGAAGGGACTAGGCAGCCCAATGAAAGGCCCAATCAACTAACTCAATTTATGACTGAAAGATATAAGTGGTACAAAACAATATATATATATATATATATATATATATATATATATATATATAAGTAAGCTTTGAAACACTATGATCTCTTTAAATAGATATACACACACATGCATACATCCATACATATCTATTTCCTTTGTAGTTGCAATTATAAATTCATAAAGCAACATGTTACCTCATCAATTGAAGGTATCTCAGACTGCATGTGAGAGCCATCAGAGACATCCATCCCAAGAACTAAGGTAGGAACCTTAGACACCATGGGTATAGAGGGTGAATGTTCAACTGAGGGTTCTCTTCAAATACATCGAATGGAGGTTCAATGAGCTACATAACACATGACAAAGGACCTCCATTAATCTCAACTATTACATTGCAAAAAACATAATAATAAAACTTACAATTCCTTTCATTTCTAGACATTTGATTAGATCTCTTACAAGACCACAAATATCACGTCGAGCTGAGATTTACAACAGCCCAACGTTCAATCTTTACTGGCTCCACTAGTTTCTAAAACAAAGCACAAAGAATATTTCAATTTCAATTGAAATAAGATCCTAATATGACAAAACATAAGGAGAAGCACATTATTATTGCGAGGAGGAGCCACCTGCATCATCTGGACAAGATTGAAGAACTATTTGTTCGAGCTACGCTTGCCTGTTCATCATGGCTGCCATCTGGACCTTAAAGTTGGAGACCTTCTCTTTCAATTGATTGTTCTCCATTTCCATCATCTGCATCGGGAGAACCATCTCCTCCCTTTGAAACTGGACTTGCCTATGTACTCGGTCAAGCTTAGCACGAGACGCCACTATGGCCACTAAAGATGTTTGTTGGGGCGATGTACCCATTTCCAAGACCTTTCACCCAGCCCCCGTGTTCCCTAAGCACCTGAACAGAGATCTTGTAATCCGTCATTAGTTGACTCCCCTTTGGAATAGATGCATCCCTTAATTCGAGCATCTTTGCCTATTTTCAGCAATGAAAATGATAAAAATGAATAAATGGTGTATACAACTTTGACATTTTGAATAAAATAATGAACTAAATAATATATTTGACTTACATGTTTGCTCTGCGCACCCTAGCACCACTCTCCCGATCGCTTTTGGTGTGTTCTTTGATAAATATCCGACATTGACTCCTCTGTGCCAGTCTCAGGATCACGCTACATTATCATATAAAATATCATTAATATTAATTCGGTGATTTAAACATAAATAACACTCATTAGGTAATGGTTAGATAGTTTTATAGCAATTACCATTCGATGATTGATGAATAACCTTGACCCACCGCAATGCGTCGTATCTGGTTTGCTGCGGTTCTTAGAATTCTTCTCACATAGAGTCTACGAAACAGATGTAATGACTTTTTATTAGGCACATCAATATGAAAAAGTAGTTATTATAATACAAACACATTACTTGATAGTGTGGGTCGCAGAATTGGTGACACACCACCTCCCAATCCTCTTGGGATATTTTATCAAATGGGCGTGCTTTTGCCTAATCTCCCATTGCCCTAAAATGGTCACGCATTTTGGCCCGATAGGTTTTAAATTTGTTGCACAGCTGCACATCAACCACCCTTTTAACATAGGCTGCCTCGAGAATGTCCATATTGAACTCCTCCTGCATATGAAATACATTTAGAATTTTAGGTAGTTAGTTGGCTAGTATATTAAAAGTAATAGTGAAAAAATAGTTTAGGATTACTTACCAATATGCGCTTGTAAAGAACCATGCGCTGCACCTCGGTCACCTACGTCCAACTGAAGGTAGTCGCTGGAGCATATTGTTAGCATATAATCTCGAGCTCCTATGTCCAAGCCTTACACCAATGGCTGCCATGTAGGGCAGTGAAGCCTAGAGGAATGTCAATCCGATTCCGCCCCCGCAGTACTATCCAGGTGATTCTTCAGCTCTGTGTTCTTTGCTATACCACGACTTGAAATCTTCGTTTGTGTCATCGAGGCCGATGCTGAAAGAAGAGTTAAAGAACAATATTTAATTATACACGTGTACGACCATCAATAGTTTTATTTTAAATCAATTACTTTTAATCTTACCAACGCTACTCATTATGGTGGGCAACTCACCCTAAGTTTGATCCCCAGTTGATGGATCAATATATGTCGGGGTCTCGAGGGCTGAGACGGTGATGGTGCCGTATGAGGACCAACGTCCTCTATTGGTCTCAAGGATGTCGGATCATCCTCGGGTGACAATGTAGGCGACATTTTGGACTGAAATTGGTCACGACGACCTCCTGGTGCCATGTCTTCCAAAATTACACAAGTAAATATAAGAAGATTTGATATTAGATGGATGCATAATAAATATATTTTCAGTCATTTACACATGTCAGATACATGGTGACAACATAACATGCTTACCCCCCTATACGTCCTTAATATCGGTATCATCCTCACTTTCTAGAGTGTCTTCCTCTTCATTACAGTACTTGACTATAGTTTTATCTTCCCCGTCAGTTTCATCATCGTCAATGAAGTCAATGTGTACAGCAGGTTCAATTCTAATGTCAGCAGTCCCTACGTGTTTTGCCGTGGCACCAACCCTATTCAATGGTATAGGATCGGCTCCTTCCTCGGTAACATTGAAAGCAGATTGCGTTGCTGCACTAACAAATAGCTGATCTTCTTGGAAAGCATCATTGATGACACTCTTCTCCTTGACTTCTTTTATATCATACAAACTTCAAGGAGGATTTTTTTATGCCACATGTCATACAACCTTCATTTTTGTGTCCTTAAGGTAGAACACTTATTTTGCCTGCATTGCTAGCACAAAAGGGTCATTTTGATACCATGTTTTGCTAAAATTGATACTGGTAAAGTAGGCATCTATGTTTATCCCACTCTTTTTATTGTTAATATCCCACCAAGTACACTTGAATATGTGGACAAGTTTGTTAGCTCCATAGCGAAGCTCTAGAATATCATCCAAGATACAAAAGTAATCAATTTCATCTCCTTCTGTGCCTAGCACCGCAACCGCACAATTTTGGGTTCTTCTATGCAGTTTGAGGGACTTCATATGAAATCGTAAGTCATTGACAATGCAACTGCTGTAGCGGTTAACTCGTTGATCGGGACCACATGCCAACACGTACAAATCTTTACTTGTCATTGGTTCTTTATTATAATACATGACTTTCATCTATTAATTACAAATGAGTTTAAATGAGTAAACCGTCAATATTGAAAATGTACATTGCTTAGAAATCACATAAAATTTGTTACTTATATGGCTCCCAAACCAATTACCAAATTCCTTCTTATGTCTTTCGCCAACATTCCTTTCATTTTGGGTCAGAAGTTCAGTTTTATGTTCGCTATATGCAAGAATATTACATGTTAATGTCAACTAAATATATATACATGCACACAAATATATATATATATATATATGCATATGTAAGTACAATGCAAAGTAAGGAGCTTGGAACCACGTATTCGATATATGGAACAATTTCATCACAATTATTAAGGACGTAAAAATGCGCCTTTCGTAGGTCATCCATATCAACGAAATCGTATACCTGTGCACTAAACGATCGAACATTTCCTTGAAATATAGAATTCCTCGGTTCTTCATCTTCGACATTAATAGCATGAGCGTCCGCATTTCGCTCCTTACGAGTGAACCTTATCTCAATATCATGTAGATGCATTGAGCAAAATGCAAGACATTCACTGTCAATGTATACCTTAATGATTGAACTTCCGGCCGTGCTTTATTGATCACATTCCCCTTCAAAGTGGTCAGGAACCTGTGCATTTCACATAACATTAGTGACTTCTGCATACAAAGAAAGCGAGGAAATTACGTGAACATTGTAGAAAGACTTTATAATTTACCTCTCAATAGGATACATCCACCGATATTGCACCGGTCCTTCAATTATGATCTCCTTTGGTAAATGGATAGTTAGGTGGACCATCACATCGAAGAATGTTGGTGGAAATATTTTCTCCCGCTTACATAGTATGATCACGATGTCCTCCTCTAACCGTGCAAGTACATTTGCACTCAATTTTTTTGAGCACAACTGTTAGAAGAAGATCCTTAACTCAATTAGCACTGAGCGAATATCTTCAGTCAAGTGTCCACGAAGAAAAACGGGTAGAACTTGTTGCAGAAGGATGTGACAGTCATGACTTTTCATTCCTAACATCTAACCTTCCTTCGTGCTTATGCATTGAGCTATGTTCGATGTGTAGCCGTTAGGGAACTTCACTGATTTCAACCATTCGAAGAATTTATTCTTCTCATCCTTTGAAAAATATGTAACGGGCTAATGGCATAAGAAGTTTGTCCCCATCATGAATCAGATGCAAATCAAGTCGTATTCCTATATCTTCCATATTCTGGCGAGCATTTGCGGTGTCCTTTGTCTTCCTATTTATATCTAGCAATGTACAAATGACATTCTCACAAATGTTCTTCACGATGTGCATGAAAACCAAGTTGTGGTGTAGTGAAAGATCTTTTTAGTTTGACAACTCAAAGAAGATGCTTCTCTTTGTCCAATTCAACTCCCACTTAGCACGTTTCCTTTTTTTATTGCTTGGTCGTTTCCCAAATTTCACATCTCCAATCAACCCGAGTTGGTTTAATATCTCTTCCTCACTTACTCGGTTTGACTACAACCTTTGTTTAGGTTTTCCATTAAAGCTTCTGACACCACGAGTTCTCCAAGGATGTTTAGGTTGCAAAAATGATGATAACACATAAAGCATAACTTGCGTCCATACTTCAAGGATAAAAACCCAGCATCCTTATTACACACTGGGCATGCTAAGTAACCTTTTGTGTTTCAACCTGATAGGTTGTCGTAAACAGGGAAATCATTAATTGTCCACAACAATGCTGCATGCATCCGTAATGTTGTCCCTGTTTCCACATTGAATGTCTCCACTCCTTTTTCCCATAGTTCTTTCAACTCATCAATTAATAGACGCAGGTAAACATCAATATCATTACTAGGTTCCCTCAGTCTGAAAATAAGCAAAGACATATAAATGAAGGGTTCTTTCATACATCGCCATGACGGCATATTGTATGGCATCATCATAACTGGCCACATGCTATACGGATTGTTCATGTTACTAAAAGGATTGAACCCATCTAAAGCAAGGCCAAGTCTGTAACAGTCTTTTTGCACATATACAATCATTGCAGTCGCAGGATTAATGGACAATATTGCAAAACTTTTGGGAGATCTTTTTACCCTTCTTCTGATTCGTTTTATACCTTGGTTCACCACATTCTAGGCACTCGTTCACATTTTCATGTTCACCATAAAAGAGTGCACAGACATACCTATACACATGTATTGGAGTGTAACCGAGACCCAATTCATGCATGTATGTCTTCGCCTCATAAAGGACTTCGGAAGTGTTTCACCATCAGGCAGTGCCGCCTTAATGAGGCTTAAATTCATATTGAATGTGCACTGAGATAACTCATGCATTGTCCTTACAGGAAGCAACTTTATCAGGAACTATAATTTTGAGAACTTTGTACAGTTTGGATATAGGGGCACTCGTACATCCCTTATGAGATTAGCAAATGGTTTATTGAGTCGATTTAACGTACTAGGATCGCAAGGTATAGTACCTTATGAAGTAGATTCCTCACTAGTATGCGACACACTAACATCGTCCATGTCCACTGCAATCCCTCTTTGCAAGTCACCTAACATTTCGATTAACTCTTCTGAACATGTATCACCACCTACTATATTTGCCCCCTTATCTTCATCGTCATCATCATCGCTTTGAACTACGTAATCTTCACCGTGGAACACCCATGTTGTGTACTTTCTCTCCATTCTAAAGTCTAATAAATGTTTAAGAACCAAATCAATGTGTTTGAATGTTGGGTTTTGACATTTCTTGCAAGGACACCTTATTTTACTAGCTTTGTCTACACGAGGACATGCGAACTCTATAAAATCATGTATCCCTTTCACGTATTTTGGAAAAAACCTACCCCAAGCCTCCATCCAACTCTTATCCATGTTCATAAATTACCCTATAACATGTTCAAGTAAATGGTGTTGATTACATTCTCAGAATGTTTATGACGCATGCATTGTGAATCCTAAAATCACCAACCTTCGTTCTAAGGGTACAAATCATATCTCATTCAGGAATGTCGCATTTACATTGCAATCAATCGCTCAAATTCCTTTGTCGTAGTCATTATTAATTTCGATAGCATCTCCCCATGGCTCTCCAAGTACACGAGATGGGGGAAGTGCACACCACCTGCTAGTTTTCCATCACTAAAAAAATTGTCACAACACCCCACTATGCACCTAGAGAACACAAGTCGAGACGCGCTCGAAATATATAATGACAATGAACAAAACGTGAACGATGACAATAATGTAAATACAACTTCCTAAACTGTCCACATTGGATAATTCAAAAATGGTTGAAATACAAACATTACTAATCATAAGTAAAACCAATAATTAACATATTCAATTGATTATTAGTCTACATAGTATAACTATGTAAACTAATAATCAATTGAATTTTAATTATTGATTTGTCTCACATGTACAATTAGTCATAAATGTATAGTAACCATTCTTGAACGGGTCTAAGCTTCAATGAACACATAAAATGACAGTATTTATTATGTAAGAATGAAGTTTAATATTCGTTTAACTTTCACTCATCCTTTCAAAAATAATTTAACATTGATTTTATCATAATTATCGTCGTACATGATTTTATTTTGGAAAAATTTTAATGAAATTTCAGCAGTATATCATCTGTAAATTGGACATTTCCAAAAAATTCATGCACTAAAACCCGATAGATTCAAGCAAACAAATCACAATAAGTTCTATCATGCAGATACCATTCAGTCGGAGCATGCGAGAACCTAAATCCACTACCAGCATGCAATTCACAATATATTCCATCAGCCATACAATTGGGAGAAATATGGGAGAAATGAGACTCATTGAGGCTTTTCAAGGGGCTTTTCAGAGCTTTCAACTTCATTGCTAGCTTGAACATTTTAAAACCCTGAACATCATTTACCCATGAATTCTTAACAACTTCTTGGAAGCTGGAGTGATGCCCCCACATGTTAAGTATTTAAATGATCTTCTCCCCAGATCTTCTTCCATAAGTAAGGGAACAATGAAAGAAGCATGATCAAAGTAAATGCCACGTAGCTGAAACACAACCTGAGTACCCATGCATTCCAAGAACCATTATTTATTGGCAACTGCTAATTTTTTCAAGGTTGCTTGGGACACGGTAGGGAAAGACTTCACTGATGTTGTAAAAGAATTCTTTGAAAAAGGCAAGATTCTGAAGTAAATAAATCATACGGCTATAGTGGTAATCCCAAAGTCCCAACATGCTAACTCTGTTTAAGATTTTGGACCAATATCATGCTGCAATGTTACATATAAAGTTATAGCGAAGATCATAGCCAACATAATTAGCCCTAAGCTAGAAAAAAATTGTAAACCCTGCACAATCTGCCTTTGTGAGGCAAAGAAACATGGTAGAGAATAGTTAGCTAGTTCAGGAACTAGTAAGAAAGTACGCCAGAAAGAGGATATCTCCAAGATGTATGCTGAAGATAGATTTGAAAAAAGCATATGTGTAACGACCTGCTTATCTAATCATATAATAAAACATATTTAATAGTAAGGTCAACCCAACCCTGTGGGTAACAGGGACACATCTGACATGCACAACGGAAACCTAAGCAGCAGTAAATGTAAATCACATTCTCATAACCACAAATTACATAATACTAGAGTTAACTATAATCTAAAACACTGTGTTTATATACAATCTCCCAAAAATACAAAAACATCTCTAGGATCCCACATCAAAATCTTCAAATCCTAGTTCAAACTTACCTTCCTAATGGGATAGCACAACAGACTTAACGGCGACCTCAATCTGTGGGTCTTTCTGGGGTTCCTGAAAATTAATTAAGTTTGGGGGTGAGACACTTCTCAGTAAGGGAAAATAAACTAAATACAGCTGTGTGGCACATGAAAATTTAATGCTAATATAGATATACATTACATTTTGCATACTAGAAAACATTAATCATTTAATAACTGCGTAAACATATACTTTCATATTTCTAATAAATCATACTGTTCATGAACTATATGGTATAGCTAATAATACTAAAAATATACCTAGGATATATAGCTAGCTGATGTCATGTATTACCTCCCATGACGGGTTGTGCAGCCCGAAGGCGGGACTCGACAATGGCTGACCGACCACTGCCGAGTCAAAAATGTCTGTAAGTACGACGGGTCTACCACACCCTAGTTCGCACTATCAGGTGGACGTCTACAACTCTACACTAAAAATCACATCGACTATCCATCTCCCATCCCCTTATGGGGTGGTTAGCAGAAGTCTGAACACACATATCTTATCTGTATAGCAATGGTACTGTGCTCTTGTAACTAAACTAAACTAACATCCAGGTTCTGATAATATATAATACATGATAATATATAGTTTAACCTAAATAGATTGATAGCATTTTCTGCGATAACAAAAATACATACGACCTTGGGCTGAAATCATACATCATACATGGCCTTGTGCTGGCTATCAATCACGACTTTGTGCAGAATATTCCATACATATCATTCTGAATAAGTAATTCATTTATCATGTATTTTGAAACTACAAGGTACTGCAATATTTCATAACTTTTGAAAATCATACTTCATTCATAAAATTGCCATAACATAATACGTATCATGTAAAATAATATTCATGCCACACAATGCTAAATAAAATTGTACATTTCATTCTAAAATCATATTTCCTGTATAACAGCAGTATTTTCCCAAATATGTATTTTCTCAATAATATTCAAATATAATACATGTTTTCCTGAAAATTAATTTGCTGATAAATAATAATAATTTGCATGGAAAATAACTGCTTTAGTTTATTTTCTTACTAGAAACTAAAAAGAAACCCCCTAAAATGCACTCGTCCTGTACTCGCAGGGTTCCCTATTTAACACCCTGAAAATGACAACTCTCAGAACTAAATTTCAGTATTTTTCCGTAAATAACATTTCCTATAACTACGGTAAGACCAAATTTTGAATGACAAGCCTTACATGAAACCGGGGATGAATTCTAACTTAGTCCCACCAATGATCCGCTCTGGTAGATTTAGAGAGAACTTTCCCAAGAGCGTCATGGTGGCCTCAAATCGTCGATCTGGTGAACAGCGGAGCCGAAATTGAAGAGAGAGGAGAGAGAAACCATAGGGAGGAGAGAGGATATTTTATGCTGATTTTTCTACGTAAAATCCAAGGTTTGGGCTATTTATACTATGGGATTTGTCGACGAGCCACATCACCTCGTCGATGAGGCCAAAAGGCAATTTGTTGACGAAATCTTCCCTTCATCGATGAAATTTAGAGTCGCCCAAAACACCTTTTTGGTATCTTCTCGTCGACGAAGCACACCTTCGTCGATGAGCCCAATATAATTCCTATTTTTCTCTCTTTTTATTATTTAAATACCATTATTCTTCGGGTCTTTATAATATGATTCTATTTCTTGGAAGTTTCTCAAAGATATGCTAATAAGTCTAAATTTTCTTGACAAACTAGTGAATTGGGTTATGGAATGTGTAACAACAACGACTTATTCACTATCTCTAAATGGAAGTTTGTATAACTTTTTTGTTACATCTCAGAAAATGATATGCTTGGGAGTGTAAAAAAAAGAGTAAAAATTAAAATTAAATTAAATAATTAAAGTATTATTATTAAATAAATAATATAATATATTAATATATTAATATAATATAATATTATAATATTATATATATATATATATATATATATATATATATACTTAACTGCTGAAGCTTCAGTAAGCTTTAGGAGTAAATTTTTTCAAGGAAGCCCCTCCCCCTACATCTGAATTCTTTCTCTTTCTCAGCGTCTCTCAGTCTTTGTCTCTCTCCTCGTCTTCTCTCTCTCTCTCTCTCTCTCTCTCTCTCTCTCTCTCTTCAGGAGTAAATTTTTTCAAGGAAGCCCCTCCCCTATGTTTGAATTCTTTCTCTCGCTTAGCGTCTCTCAATTTTTGTCTCTCTCCTCGTCTTCTCTCTCTCTCTCTCTCTCTCTCTCTCTCCTCGATTTCCTCGACCAAACGGGTGCCGATCGAAAAACGGAAGATACCTCTAGATTCCATTCTTCACCACCGACATTCTTCCTAGAGTGGATTTGTTGTAGGAGTGTCGTAAGCACCACTCCTAGGGTAAGGTAACCTCTCTCTCTCTCTCTCTCTCCTTAATTTTTCCTTAAATTCCAGCCACATTGATGATCGGACACCACCACAGGGTCCTAGGTTCAATCCTTGTTATGTAGACCGGAACAGATTTTTAATTTGGGTTTCCTAGACACCACTCAAAGGTTAGGGTGAGGATAGTGAACTTATATCCGTTATTTATTTTTAAAGTTTAATTAACTATTGGGAGTGTGTGGGTTTAGGAAATATTAAAATTATTATTATTCTCAGAATTGAATTAATTGATTTGGGGGAAATGCGAATTTCAGAATTTTGAGTATTGTATGCCGCAAGCGTGGGCTTGGGTATTTTAGCAGATCTCTCAGTAAGCCAAGTAAGGGAAATTAAATTATGTCAGGAATTTCTGAAAATTAATTAATTAACTTAAAGTATGATATGAATATAATATTATATATATATATATATTGTAATGTCCCGAGCCCTTAATCCCGGGTCCGGTGCATTATACCTGATTAAATCCTGATAATCCATAATTAACTCATACACAAGCAGTGGAAAACATAACTATGATCCTCAATCATACAAATAATACCAGAGTTTCCTAATTCTATCCATAATCCATAATAACTATTCATCACCTGCATATCCATATATACACATATCTCCAAAAACTTAATCCACATCATTCCTTTCTCAGCGGACTTAAAACATAAAAGCAAAAACTTAAACTTATACAACCCAATAGTATTATAAAAAATATACCCTTTCTCTCTATAATCCTCGAAATGCTATAAACCCTCGAGCTCTCTAGGCCCGACCTCGAGGATGTCCTGAAAAAGAAATAGTCATATTCGGGTGAGACATATCTCAGTAAGGGAAGAAAAAATATATTAAAAATAGCGTGTGACTAACATTAGATTATAAATATCATTTTAATAACATTTGCAAAACGTTATCATAAACACTGAAATCATTCTCTAAGCCTAATCAAACACATGCAAAATATTTAACCCCACGAGATTACCCAAGAATAGGGGTGATTACCCTCTCATATAAGTAGCACCCCTCCGCACTGATACTTAAGCAACCCTAGGGTCACAACTAAAACATATCAGGGCACTCACCTTACTCAATAAGCCCTCAAGCATTAGATTGATCTCGTACTCACACAATTCAAACAAAGGTTTACCAGTGAAGGCCTTAAGGATAGGGAAATCTACCCGCCTATACAAGTAAGTTCCCTCTGCCCTAGTACGTTATGCAGCTACTGCTATATTTGAAGTTATTAGTGCACTTGTCTTACTCAGCAAGCTCTTAGGCGAAGAGTACACCTTACCCAATCGTAAAATGTTATACAAGCATAGATACTTCTAATATCATAATACATTATTCTTTTTTGTCATTATTAAATCATCCATATCTATTCATGTTCATAACTTTAGCATCTCTTGGAATTTCACTTTACGTAACCTTTAACATTTACATTGTTCACATTTCATATTTCATAACTATTTCATTCACATTTCCATTACATTCATTTTCATTTCATTCATTCATACTACAACTCCTTTTAGCTGTACATCAGTTAGTCCACATAGATATGCGCTAGAATCTATTAACATAGCTCCTTTTAGCTATCATCAATTAGTCTACAGCTCCTTTTAACTGTCATTGCACTCATGGTTGCATTATCAATCACAAACAACATCATCCTTATACATTTCATTAGCATCGTGTTCCTTATATAGCATGCGTCTCATACATATAACATACATTCAATAACATTACTTTCCACTCATGCCATACATTTTAACAGTAAAATTCATATGTTGCCTATAAAATAAGCCAACCAACATTTAACATTTATTTACTGAAAATATATTTTCGTTTCTTACATAATTTATTTTGAAATACTTCCCACTTTCATCTGTTCATTTTCACATATACGTAACTAAATAAGCAATCATAAGCTTGAAAAGCATAATTTACATGGTTGGCATTTTATACCCATATGAAAACATATATACATAAATAAAACATAATCCATTTTAATTCATGAAAACCTGATTTAATATATATTTTCCCTTTACCTAAATTCTGAACTATGCTAGTAGGATCCCCGAATCGATACCCATAGCGTTCACTTGAACCCTAAATCAAAAAACCTAATTTAATTAAAATAAACTCCAACTAACTCAAATCTTAAGAAAAATACTTATTTACTGCTTCCTAGGCTTCAAATAACAATATTCATTAAGGAAATTTCCAAAATAACTTACCCTGATTTTGGGATGTTTCCCAAACCTCTTAAACCAATTATCGGCTCTAGTAGCCTTGCAAAGAATGATCCTACAAACCTCGTGGTGGTTTCAGATCGTCAAACCAGGTCAAATTCAGCCCAAAATTGAAGAGAGAAGGTTGGGGGAACCGTTTTTTAGAGAGAGAGAGAGAGAGAGAGAAGGATCTCGAATTTTCTTGCTGAAATGAAGAAAACTCTATTTATAGGAAGGGCTTCGTCGATGAGACACGTGAGTTCGTCAACGAATTTCTAAAGAGACTTCGTCGATGAGAGGATACATTCATCAATGAAATTCAGAGTTTCAAAATTACTCTCTCGGGATTCCTTTGTCAACGAGGGACTGGAGTTTGTCAACGATTTCTAGAAGGATACTCATCGACGAAGACTGGACATTCGACGACAAAGCCTACTATTCCTTCTAAAATCCTTCCTTTTCCCTTATTATCCGTTAATCCATTTCATTTAATATACTTCCTAATTATTTTAATAGTTTTAATTTTCAGGTCATTACATATATATATATATATATATATATATATGTGTGTGTGTGTGTGTGTGTGTGTGTGTGTGTGTGTGTGTGTGTGTGAATTTTCTGACTTATCAGGTATAAATATATATGAAATGGTAGTTTTGAAAATATCCAACGTATTATTGGATAAATCATTATATGGTTAAATATTATTGAAAATTTATGTGACATGAGAAATGATTGTGATTACTGAAAAATGAACCTGTGAATATTTTATATGATGAATGAGGTTTATGATGAGATATGAACAGATATGTTTTAAAAAGTTATGTTGATATGAGATTTAAACAAACATGATTTTTATCATATATGATATGATGATTTGAGATATACAGAGACGCGATAGTTTTATAATTACTGATATGATGAACAACCATGAGTTACAAACGAGATGTGTTGCCTACACATGGATACTCATGAGCTTGAACACCATGAGTTACAAATGAGATGTGTTACACGTGGATACTTATGAGCATGAACATCTTTATGAGAATTGAAAGTTTTTGGGAAATAGATTTTTATGCATAATGAGTGAAGGAAATGAGAATCCAATTGGTTAATGATATAAGAGCACGATATCATTTCTAGTGATTAAATTAGTGCAACCACACAGCTCGGGGAGCGTGTAGGTATTGGAAGTCGATTGGGCCTTCGGAGAGATGTTGACTACCCCTGGGTCCGGACCAGGCTGTGGTGTGCCAATCGTACTACAGACGAGGTATTCTGACTTAGCATGGTAGGCCACCCAAGATTAAGTCCCGCCTTCAGGCCGCACAACCCAGTCATATGCAGTTATTACATGATGATGGGATGGATGGGTATCCTCATTACAGACGCGATACACTCACATGATAGTACTTTGACATATATGATACTCTATATACTGAAATATTTATCGAGCATGATTATATTTTCAAAAAAATTATATGGTTATAATTATATATATATATTATGGATATGAGTACAGATTCCAATCATACCTCAGTTAAATTAATATTTTTATAAACATGATATGATATATTGAAACTCACTACTACACAGTGATAATAATTTATTCCCACTTACTGAGAGGTGTCACATGCAGGGTATGTGGGTTTATTTTGAAAAACACGATCATCGGTGTATAAACCTTGAATTAATGGTTGGCTTACTTTGGGGGTTATGTGTATATTTTGGAGACATGTAGTACTCTGGTGTTGTAAATAAAGTTTAAACGTGTTATGTTTTCCACTACATAGATAAAGTACGTGTGTGGATAGATGTATTCTCGGTACCCCATTTTGGGTCCGGGTTGGCTTGGTTATCTTTATTGTCATTATTATGGTACCAAAGGTAATTGGTTGAAAAAAAAAAAAAAAATAGGGTGTCACATTTTTTAAAGGTAAGAAGGGACTAAGGCAGGGATATCCATTATCCCCAATTCTCTTTGTTTTGTGCCTTAAGTATTTATCATGACCGTTGAAGGGATTAGAGGAAGACCTAGAATTTTACTTTCATCCAAGATGTGGTGAATTGAAAATTACTCATCTTGCATTTGCAGATGACCTTATCTTTTTTTCTAGGGGTGACTATGACTTAGTCAAGAAACTGATGGATGCTTTGAACAGTTTTCAAAATGCTCAGGTTTGAAGGCTAATATGATGAAGTCAAATATGTATACTGCATGCCTAAATGTATCTAATTGGTAAAATGAGGGTTTGATGTAGAAGCTTTGATTGGAAGGTCATCTGGCCTGTCCTTTGATTGTATTGCTTCAGTAGTGTGATTGGGGTAGTTGTCCCCCATTTTTGTCTGGGTATGCCTAGAAAATGTTGTATATATTCAGTTTGATTAATACATTTACCATTACAGATCAAAAAAAAAAAAAAAGAGAACAAGAAGAAGAAGAAGATGAACCTGATGGAATGACCTCAGGCGAGCAACGGGAAGCAATAGAGGTAGGAAGCAACGACAACGGCGATGGCGATAGGAATGGCTAAAGTTGGGGTTCGACCAGGGAGATTGGTATCGCGAAAGATTGGGAAAGGTGGGAGGAGGGAGAAATTGGAGGGAAAATGGAGAGAAAGATTGGGAGATCGTGGGAAGACGGAATTTAAGATTAGATTATTAGTGATGGTTTATAAAACCATCAATACTAACTGAATATTAGTCATGAATCCACCATCCGTCACTAATACCCTATTATTAGTGACGAATACTCAAAACTCTCACTAATACTCTTAACTAAATTATTTTTATATTTTTTAAAATCAAAACACTATTAGTGACGGTTTTCATAGCCATTATGTAAAGACCCGAAAAATTATAATGATTAAATAATTAGGAAGATGACAAATGGAATAGATAAATAAAGAATAAGGGAAAAAGGGAAGGTTTAAAAGAGGAAGAACAGTAGACCTCGTCGATGAATATCCTGTCTTCGTCGACGAGTGTTCTTTTAGAGATCGTCGATGAAGTTCAGTCCCTTGTCAACGAAGAGATCCTGAGTGAGTGAATTTTAGATTTTAAGTTTTGTCGACGAACGCATGCTATCGTCAATGAAGACCCTTCTATGATTCGTCAACGAATCTTATCTTCTCGTTGATGAAGCCACGTGGCAACATCATGTATAAATAGATCCAAGGTTGCTTCTTTGCAAAGAAATTCATCTTCTTCTTCATCTTCTATTTCTGAAACGTCCTCTTTGTCTTCTCTCTTCAAATCCGGCTCGAACTTAGCCTGAATCAACAAATGAGAACCGCTATGGTGTTCTAGGGAAGATTCTCTACACATCTAGCGGAGCAGATTTCTAAAATGGGTTTTTCAAGAAATGCTCCAAAGTTGAGGTAAGGGTTAGGATTCTTAGTTTTTGGAGGTTAAATGTTTATTTGAGGTTTGTGGGTTGAGAAAATGTTGAAATAGTAGGTTATTTGGGATTTATCTGATTAAACTAGGGTTTTTGATCTAGGGTTTGGGTGAGCACCGCAGGCATCATATTGGGGTTCCTATTGGCGTACTTCAAGAAAGCATGTAAGAGGAATATATTAAATTAGGAATTTTTGTGAAATTAATTGGTAAAAATGGAAATAATATGTATATATATATACTGTAGAGGCATGAAGAATTAAGCAATTAAATAATAAGGGGAAGGAGAAAAGGAAATTGTAAAAAGGAGTTTCAGTAGGGTCTCGTCGATGAATGTGTTGCGTTCATCGACGATCAAGCTTATTGGGCTCATCAATGAGAAGATACCAAAAGAGCTGTTGCTAGGCTTGAATTCCGTTGACGAGAAGTGAGAGTTCGTCGACGAACACCCTTCATGTCCTCGTCGACGAAGTGATGTGTCTCGTCGACAAGGGTAGGTATATAAATAGCCCTAAACTCGGGTTTCTCTCTCTAAAATGCATCCTCCTCCTACTCTCTAAGATTCTAGGTCGGTCTCTCACCACGATCCGAAGCTGCCACAACACTCTTGGGAAGTTTCTCTTCAAGTCTGCTGGAGTGGATCATTGGTTAAGCCAACTTGGGCCCCATCCCAAATTTGGGGTAAGTTAGTTATTTTAAGTTTTATGGGGTATTTGGTATTTCAGGAACTGCAGAAAAGTTGTATTTGGAGAAATACTGAAGTTTTGTGAGGAAAAATATTAATTTCAGAGTGTTGAGTTGGGAGCACTACAAGTGTTGGATTTAGGTGTTTTGGCTTCTCAGTAGTTAGGTAAGGGAATAAACTAAAGTAGTAATTTTTCATGAAAATTATTATTATTTGATAGCAGATTAATTTTCAGAAAGCATGTATTATGTATGAGTATATTTGGGAAAAATACTGCTTTTACATAGGAATATGTTTTTAGTGTAAAATGTCAAAAAATGTAATTCTAGAACAGATTTCATGTTTTTTTTTTTTATTTAGTTTGTGTGGCATGAATATTATTTCATGTATATTGTATTATGTTAAGTCAGATTTACAGAAAAAACATATTTACAATTATTTTCAGGAATAACATGGATAATACAGGAAATTATGGTTTCAAAATATATGATAAATAGTACATATGGTCAGTTCAGTATCTATGATATGTTCGGCTCAAGGCCGTGATTGATAGCCGGCGCAAGGCCGTAATTATTTATGTTAAAACAGAATTCAGAAAATGCTATCAATCTATTTATGTTAAAACATTATATGATCATGTACTATATGTTATTAGAATTCAGATGATAGTTCAAATCAGTTTTCAGGAGCACGGTACCGTAGCTATACAGTTCAGTTCAGTTCAAACTTGTGCTAACCACCCTTGCTAGTAGAGGGGGTGGGAGATGGATAGTCGATGTGGCTTTCAGTGTAGAGCTATAGACGTCCACCTGGCAGTCTAGACCAGGGTGTGGCGGGCCCATCATACTTACAAACATTTTGACTCGGCAGTGGTCGACTAGCCATTATCGGGTCCAACCTTCGGGCCACACAACCCATCATAGGAGGATAATACATGACACTAGCTAGCTATTCATCCTGGGTATATTTCAGTACTACTAGTTATAGCAGATGATTTTATGAACATCGAGATACAATATGATTTAGTATAACTATGAAATTGTATGTTTATTCAGTTATGATATTATCAGTGTTTCAGACATGTAATATGTACTGTATATTTATTATGGCACACAAATATTCATGTTGCCACACAATGTATTTAGTTTGTTTCCCTTACTGAGAGGTGTCTCACCCAAGCTTTAAAATATTTCAGGAAATCCAGACAGACAGGCTGCGCCATTAGGGGCAATTTATACTACCCTGCTAGGAGGGTGAGTTTTGAACTAGGGTCAGTTGGTTTTTGATGTATGATCTTGGTTTTATCTTTTGGTGTCTTTGGGGATTGTATATACACTTTTACAAAAATATTGTGGATAATGAAAAGCTCTGGTACTGTTATTATGGATGAATTTTATTTTTACCGCTGCTTAGGTGTTCGCCATGTATGACAGGTGCGCCCCCGTTACCCACTGGTTTGGGTCAACTTCGCTATACCATTAGTTATTGGTATCAGGGTATTTAATATGATTGATTATGTAATAAATTAAGTAGGTCTTTACATATATGATTTTTATGTGAGTTTTGGAAAGCCAACCGTTTAAATGGTAAATTTCTAAGCCTAGGGTTGTGTTGCTAGTTATATTTGCAAAAAAAGAAAGATAAAATGACATACTTTCTGGATAACTGTGTAAGAAATTAAATGTATATTTTCAGTGTATTAACGATGATTATGGTTGGCTTATTTTCAGTAAACGTATGATTATATGTTGTTAAATTGTGTGGCATGAGTAAAAGGAAATTTCTGTGCTAAACTATGATATATGTATGAGATGCAGGAAATACTTGAAATTTATTGATAATTAAAATGAGATATGGTTTATTTTGCATGTGTTTGAGATTGTTAAATGACAATGTATGGTTTGAGAACTCTAGTAAACTGCAAAATGAGCACAGTACTATTGCAGATATATTTGGCGGAGCTAGCACCCACACGTCTTAGAAAGAGTGTGGAGATAGGATGGGATGGTCAATTGTGCTGGGAAGGGTAGTGTCTCCCTGGAGTCTAGACCAGTGTGGGAGCAGCCAATTGAACCTACAAATAGTAGAATGTGGTTGATTTAGCTCTAATAGGCCAACCAGAGTTAAGTACAGCCTTCAGGTAGCACAACTTGTCATAGGGCGGAAGCAGGACTACAATCTTTGATCGGTATAGAGAGTTCTAAATGCATAATTGTTATTTTAACCATCGATAATATGTAAAATGGCAAACTGACAAATGAAAATGATATGGACAAGAATGATATGGAAACAGATTTTAAGAAATATGGAATATGAATATGAATGCAGTGAATGATATGGAAATTATAGATATAGAGTAAAGAAAAAAATGTATTATATATGGTATTATTACATGTATTTAGGGCGGGGTATACTCTTCGCCTGAGGGCCTGCTGAGAAAGGTGAGTGCCCTGATAGGTATTGGATGTAGCTGTAGGCTGCATAACGTGTTAGGACAGAGGGAAGCTTCTTGTATGGGCGGGTAATCTTACCTATTCTTGGGAAATTCTGCAGGTAAAATTTTGTATAAATGTGTGGATACAAGATAAACTAATCACCTGAGGGCTTACTAAGTAAGGTAAGTATCCTGATATACTTTAGTTGTGACCGTAGGTTGCTTAAAGTATCAGAGCAGAGGGGTGTTATTTGTATAGGCAGGTAATCACCCTAATCCTTGGGAAATCTCGTTGGTAAAATACCTTACATATGTATGAGTAGGAACAAAGAACAGTTTTATAATTATGATTTCATTTGAAAATAATGAATATGTATGTATATTGTATTGTACACAAATCTCATGTTGGCCACACACTGCTTTAATGTACTCCATCCTTACTGAGATGTGTCTCACCTGATAGTTGAATTTCATCTTTTAGGACCTTTATGGGATCGAGCTTAGAGAGCTTGGGGCTATTGTAGAATTTTTGTAGAGAGAGAGGGTATAAACTTTAATTATGTTTTTGCGTTGTAATATATTTATGTTTTCAGATATGTATATGGATGATTGTGAATACTGGTTGTTAGGTTATGTTTTGAGATGTATATAGTTATAGAAACTTTGGTATATTTTATTGAGGATATGTTGTTATTTCCGCTATGTAATTGATATAGAACCAGGCATTATGATATCAAATACATGTGAGATATATTGAAGATATATATATTTCGTATAACACTCCAGACCCTAGTTTCGGGTTCAGGGCATTACATTTTCGTATCAGAGCCAAGTTTTGGGATTCTGCAAACTTAAGGAACGATTAATACCAAAGTATAGGAATAGGTGATAATGAGGATAAGAAATGGGTGGGTTAAGTGTTGAGGAGTATAGGATTTTTTTTTTTTGTAGCCTGGAGGCGGAAATACATCGACGATTTCCTATGATTTTTCTGAGTAGTCGACGGCCTCAAAAAAGCCACGGTACACCTTAGATGATTTCGTTTCTGAGCTGGGAGACTGGTCCTGAATTGAGAAGTTGGGTATATATTTGAATTTAGATTAATGATTGTGTTGATAGGATTATGATAATGAAATTCTTATCCCTTTTCTGTTCTATTTTCAGGATGGATCATAGGGATGAGGATATAGAGGCTGTAGGAAGAGATGATTCAGAGACTTTCAGTGAAGAGAAAATTGATACCTCCATGACGCTGTGGGGTATAGCCTGACATGTTAGGGCAGAAATGAGGAAAGATACTAGATGGCAAAACTATCTAGTGGTAGATTAGGGATGTAGCATCAAGGAGTTCATGAGATTGAACCCTCCTACTTTTGAGGGAGGACCTAATCTAGTGGTTATAGAAAACTGGGTTCAACAAATTGAGGAAATACTCAAAGTACTTGGCTGCACGAACGAGCAGAAAGTCTGCTATGCTGCATTTAAAATGGCTAGTAATGCAAAACACTGGTGGCTTTCTGTGAACATGTTATAGGAGCATACGTTGGTAAAGATAGCTTTGACGTGGGACCGATTCAAGGAGCTATTCTTTAATAGGTATTTTCCCTTTTCTATCAGAGAGGAAAAGATTGAAAAATTTGCTAATATGACACATGGGAGTATAACTGTGGGGGAATATACGGCTAAGTTTGTTGAATTGTCGTGTTTTGCTTCGTTCCTGATCCCGAAAGAGGCGAGGAAGACTAGAAAGTTTGAAAAAGGCTTGAGACGAAGACTTTATCAGCTGGTAGTAGGGTTTCAGGTCCTAAATTTTTCAGACTTGGTAGACAAGGTTTCGGTGTTGGAAAAGAACATATAGGGTGGTACAGAGCCGATAGAGCAGAAGAAGAGATCTGCGCCTATTAGTTTTCAGGCTGAGGGTAGTCAAGGATTATGGAAGAGAGGGAAGAATACTATGGGCCCGAGGCAGGAGACGACAGATCGAGGTTATTATGGTTAGTGGGATAATCTGTTTTACCCCTTATGTCAGAAATGTAATAAGAGGCATAAGGGTGAATGCTGGGTCGGGACTCCTAACTGTTATAGGTGTGCTAAAGCGGGGCACATCAGGAGGAGCTGTCAAGAACTGCTGCCTGTTGTACCTGCACCTAGTCATATTTGAGGGAATCAGCAAGTACCTCGAGGTGGTGGTGGACTAGCACGTGTTTACACGATGGTCCTAGACGAGGTAGATAAAGCCAAGGATGCAGGTATGAATTTATGTTTAAGATAATGAAGATTTTATTTAATTATTGATGATGCAAAAGTTTATTTGGTGATATTACTAAACTGTATGAGATATAATGAGTTAGTAAATTTTAGAAATGTGAAAATGAAAAAGTAGCAAAATTTTGAGGACGAAATTTTCTGAAGGAGGGGAGAATGTAAAGACCC
This sequence comes from Malania oleifera, assembly GCF_029873635.1. Classification (NCBI taxonomy): domain Eukaryota; kingdom Viridiplantae; phylum Streptophyta; class Magnoliopsida; order Santalales; family Ximeniaceae; genus Malania; species Malania oleifera. The sequence goes on from NC_080428.1 coordinate 54,125,031, forward strand.
GAAAAATTTTAATGATAAAATAATTAGGAAGAAGATAAATGGAATAGATAAATAAAGAATAAGGGAAAAAGGGAAGGTTTAAAAGAGGAAGAACAACAAACCTCGTCGACGAATATCCTGTCTTCGTCAACGAGTGTTATTTTAGAGATCGTCTACGAAGTTCAGTCCCTCGTCGACGAAGAGATCTCGAGTAAGTGAATTTCATATTTTAAGTTTCGTCAACGAACGCAACCTCTCATCGACGAAGTCCCTTTTGTGACCGGTCGACGAATCCTATCTTCTCGTCGACGAAGTCACATGGCAACATCCTGTATAAATAGATCCAAGGTTACTTCCTTGTGAAGAAATTCATTTTCTCTCTTTTAAATGGCCTCTCTGCCTTCTCTCTTCAAATTTGGCCCAGATTCAGCCCGAATCAACAAACGGGAATTGCTACCGTGTTCTAGGGAAGATTCTCTACACATCTAGCGAAGCAGATTTCTAAACTAGGTTTTTCAAGAAACGCTCCAAAGTTGAGGTAAGGGTTAGGATTCTTAATTTTTGGAGGTTAAATGTTTATTTGAGGTTTGTGGGTTGAGAAAATGTTGAAATAGTAGGTTATTTGAGATTTATCTTATTAAACTAGGGTTTTTGATCTAGGGTTTGGGTGAGCATCACAAACATCATTTTGGGGTTACTGTTAGCGTAGTTCAAGAAAGCAGATAAGGGGAATATATTAAATAAGGACTTTTTGTGAAATTAAATGGTAAAAATAGAAATAAAATGTATATATGTATATGATTTTTATGTGAGCTCTAGAAAGCCAGCAGTTTAAATGGTATATTTTTTAGCCTAGGGCTGTGTTACTAGTTATATTTGCAAAAAAGGAAAGATAAAAAGGCAGATTTTCTGGATAATTATGTAAAAAATTAAATTTATATTTTTAGTGTATTAATTATTATTATGGTTGGCTTATTTTCAGTAAACGTATGATTATATGTTGTTAAATTGTGTGGCATAAGTAAAAGGAAATTTTTGTGCTGAACTATGATATATTTATGAGACGCAGGAAATACTTGAAATGTATTGATAATCAAAATGGGATATGGTTTATTTTGCATGTCTTTGGGATTGTTAAATGGCAATATATGGTTTGAGAACTTTGGTAAACTGGAAAATGGGCACAGTACTGTTGTAGATATATTTGGCGGAGCTAGTGCACCCACACGTCTTAGATAGAGTGTGGAGATGGGATGGTTGATTATGTTGGGAAGGGCAGTGTCCTCCTGGAGTCTAGACTAGTGTGGGATAGCCAATCGGACCTACATACAGTAGAATGTGGTTAAATTAGCTCTAATAGGTCAACCAGAATGGAGTCCAGCCTTCAGACCGCACAACCCATCATGGGGAGAAAGTATGACTACGATCTTTGATTGATATAGAGGGTTCTAAATGCATAATTGTTATTTTAACCATGGATAATATGGAAAATGGCAAACTGGCAAATGGAAATGATATGAACAAGAATGAAATGGAAACAGATTATAAGAAATATGGAATATGAATATGAATGTAGTGAATGATACGGAAATAAAAGATATAGAGTAAAGAAAGAAATGTATTATATGGTATTATTACATGTATTTGGGGCGGGGTATACTCTTCGCCCGAGGGCTTGCTGAGAAAGGCGATTGCTCTGATAGGTATCGGATGTAGCTGTAGGTTGCATTAGGGAAAAGGGAAGCTACTTGTATGGGTGGGGTAATCTTCCTTATTCTCGGGAACTTCTGTCGGTAAACTTTTGTATGAATGTGTGAGTATGAGATAAACTAATCACTTGAGGGCTTACTGAGTAAGGTAAGTATCCTGATATACTGCAGTTGTGACCGTAGGTTGCTTAAAGTATCAGAGCATAGGGGTGCTACTTGTATAGGTGGGTAACCATCCCAATCCTTGGGAAATCTTGTAGGTAAAATATCTTGTATATGTTTGTGTAGGAACAGAGAACAATTTTATAATTATGGTTTCATTTGAAAATAATGAATATGTATATATATTGTACACAAATCTCATGTTGGACACACACTGCTTTAATGTATTCCATCCTTACTGAGATGTCTCACCTGATAGTTTAATTTCATCTTTTCAGGACCTTCACAGGATCGAGCTTAGAGAGTTCGAGGCTCTTGTAGCATTTTTGTTGAAAGAGAGGGTATAAACTTTGATTATGTTTTTGGGTTGTAATATATTTATGTTTTTAGAGATATATATGGATGTTTGTGAATACTGGTTGTTGGGTTATGTTTTGGGATGTATATAGGTATAGAAACTCTAGTATATTTTATTGAGGATGTGTCGTTATTTCCGCTACATAATTGATACAGAGCCAGGTATTATGATATCAGATACTGTTAATATATATCAAAGATATATATATTTCATATAACACTCCAGACCCTACTTTCGGGTTCGGGCATTACACGTCACTAATAATAGACTAATAGTAACGAATCCTGAAAATCGTAACTAATATAGTTAAATAAATTATTTTAATATTTTTAAATGAAGAAAATTATTAGTGACGGTTTCTAAAACCATCACTACTACCCAACTATTAGTGACGAAAACTCTAAACCGTCACTAATATCCTATTATTAGTGACGAATAATGTAAATCGTCACTAATATTCTTTAGTAAATTATTTTTATATTTTTAAATCGAACCACTATTAGTGACTGCTTTAATAAACCGTCACTAATATAGTCAAATAAATTGTTCAAATATTTTTTTTAAAAAGAAAATTTTTAGCGACGGTTGATGAAACCATCACTAATACTAGTCTATCAGTAACGAATCGCCTGAATTGTCACTAATACGCTATTATTAGTAACGATTTATAAATTGTCACTAATAAATCATTTTAGTGATTTATTTAAACCGTCACTACCCAACGAATCGTCGCTCATATTTTCCTGAGATAATTTCCGCACAAAAAGTTGTTTCCCGCGATGGTTTGCGTGGGAAAATTGATTTTTAGTGATAGATGTATTAGTGACGGTTCTATTTTCGCCACTAAAAGTTCCCTAGTAGTGACAGTTGTCAAAACCATCATTAATATGACACTTTTCGTAACAAAAATAGAACCGTTACTAATACATCCGTCACCAAAAATCAGTTTTCTTGTAGTGGGAGGAGGTGTGAGTAGTTTTTAAAAATATAAATTTATTAATTGACCATTAGTTGTTGTTTTTTTAAATTTCAAACTCATAAGAAGAGAGTATTTTTAAAACTTTAAGGATTTTTTTGGATCAATAATTTTATTTGCAAAAATAAAAGAAAATAAAAATTAGAAGAAAACTTATTTTTAATTATATTTCTCTCTATATCAAATACAATTAAAAATGAAAATTTGTTCTAATATGATTAAAAATTTTAAAAATCAAATGTTAATGATATGTAAAAAATTTTTTTGTTCACTCACTTAGTATACTTTTTATTTTCTTTCTTACTTTCCTTGATAATCAACATTTTAAAAAAAAAATGTAGACTTCTTCAAATTTTCCTTTCTTTTCTTTCACGCTTTTCAAGTTTCAAACGAGGTCTAAGAGGAAAAGAAGGTAGAGCTAACATTTTTTCTCTTAATTAATAATTTAGATAGATGTAAGTCATCCAATTTGGATTGAGTGATTTGAATAGGTGAAAACAAAAAAGAGAAAAAAAAAAAGGGATCGTTTATTTGAATTGCAATTAGACGGAGAGAAATAGAAAGAATTTGATATAAAATGAAATTTTTTGTTAACTTTCCTTTTGAATCTCTTCAAAGTGGCGAGATTTGGAGAGAAATAGAGTAACTCTATAATGAATTTTTAAAATTTAAAAAATGTCTTAAGAGAGAGAAAAAAAGATTTATCATCTTAGTTAAAAAATAAAGATCAATTCAATAAATTACAAAAAATCCCTTGTTTTCTATTCTAATATCCAAACACTAGAAATCACTTTTTTTTCTTTTCTTTTCTTTTCTTAATTATCCAGAAAAAGTGTGTGCATTTAGAAGAAAAATCATGCATGAGTTGTTAACCTAATAGGTTACACCCAGTTTTGATTATGACAAATACTCTTGGTACTGATGGTTGTACTAAGGATTATATACAGGTTCACTACTTCACTGTGCATGTGTATTCGGATTGAAAGAAATACCTTTGATGGCGTGCGGTGTTCGTTCCGATAAATGAAGGATTATGTGTTGTCTTTGTAATTATTATTCAATTTCTTCATTCTGGGATATAATTTTATTATAGACTGTACACCCTGTGATTTGTAATAATTTGCATCATGCATGATAGGTAGATATGCTCATAACAAACCCTAGTTGGACTTTAGGTACCTACACAGACCTTAGAAAGACCTTAAAGATCACCCTTTAGTCGACCTTTTGTCGACTGACACCGAATTTTTTTGGTGTCTTCAAAAGGATTCAAAAATGACCCTAGGACACTCACCATTGCACTTGCATGTGTTAGACACTTTAATATGGTGATTGTGTATTGAAATAAGATCGAAATGCACAAGTTATGCACTTTCGGTTAACAGACCTATACTGATCATTTTGCCCCCGGTCGACCGAATCCAGTCTGGGTCAACCGACCGAATCCGGTCTGGGTCAACCGGTTGACCACAACTCGGTAGATCGAGACATAATAGTTCATTTGTCCCTAATCGACCGAAACCCCTTGAAGTCAACAGTTTATCTTCTTGGTCGACCGAGACATTTTTGTACTGCACCAATCTAGTCAACCGAGTTCCCACGGTGGGAACCCAACGGTCTGGTCGATCGACCAGTTAGTTCATTTTCACCCTAGTCGATCAAACCACGCTATTTTGAAAAAAATTATCTTTCCTAGTTGACCGACCCTAAAGTTCAAAATTGGCCTAGTCGACTGAGCCACATGAACTTTGGTCGACTGAAAGTCTTTTGGTCGATTGGTGCTCTCGGGTTGCTCTATATTTTTTACCGTGGTTAAATATTTTTAATAGGATTAAAATAATTAAAACGTCATTAATCTTTTCTAATAGTACCAGCCTTGTCCCGAACGGTTATAGTTCATGGGGTGTCTATATATACCCCTTTATTTGGAAAAATTAGTAAGGGTTAGCATACTTGATTAGACAAAAATTCTCTCAACACCCAAAATCATTTATTAGCTGAATAATACTTCCAAACACTCACATACTCCTCATTCTTGATTTCTACAAGCATTGTGAGTATTTTCTAAGGCTATTGTTGTAGTGACCTGAAGAATAATAGTATTTAAATAATAAAGAGAGAGAAATGGAAACAATAATAGAAGGACGTAGTCGACTTCGTCGACGAATGCAGACATTGCATTTTGAATATAATAATCCAAGGGATTTTCTCATGGCCTCGTCGACGAACACAAGGGATTCGTCGATGAGGGTACAAGAGGGTCTCGTTGACAAACATAGGGGATTTGTCGATGAGGGTACAAGAAGGTCTCGTCGACGAGGGCAAGTTTTGTCGACGAGAAGATGCCTAGAGAGGATTTTTAGGAAGTATGAAATTCGTTGACGAGGGTGCAAGCTCATCGACGAACTTTCTACAAGACTCGTCGACGAGGTGACGTGACTCGTTGACAAATCCTGCAGTATAAATAGCCCTACACTAATTTTAATCGTAGAAATTCGGCTGCAGTCTCTCTCTCTCCCTTCCACTACGGATCCTCTTCTTTCTTCGATTTCGGCTAAGGCAGTCTCCGGATCGACAATCTGAGGCCACCACGACGTTCCTGGCGGAGTTCTCTACAAGTTTGCCGGAGCAGATCGTCGGTGGGATGAAGTTGGAATTCATCCCAAATCCAGGGTAAGATCTTTTATTCATAATTTGACTTTTCAATAGTTGTAGGAAATGTTGTAGACGTAAAAATAGTGATGTTTTGTTCTGGGATATATGGTTTTTAGGGTATTGAGTGGAGAACCTTGCGGGTGTAGGACCCATCTCAGTAGGAGGATTTTAGCAAAAACCAGGTAAGTGAAATATGCTATGTTAGGAAACTCTTTTATGATTTCAGCATGAATTATATATTTTTAACAAATTTTATTCATATATATATATGTATATATATATATATATATATATATATATATATATATATTTTACAGTTTCCAGAACTTGATAATATTAATATGTATTTATGTGGCTTGAGTTGATAACCGAACAATACCATGTTTATAGAATATGAGAATACCATGTTATTTGCATGTTATAGAATGACGAATTTTTCAATATACAATATACTCAGAAATATGTATTTTCAGTAATCTCAGAATAATATGTTTATTAGTACTATAACGCTCCGATATACAGATATTCAGACAGCAGTTCAGTTATACTGAAATCAGATTTTCAGTCAGTTTATTTAGAATTTCAGTTAAATTTTGTGGGGTTATGGTTATTTTAGAAATCACAGTAAAATAGTATATTATAGATATCAGTTACCTATATAGTATCAGACCCCGATGGATCAGACAGTAAAGCACGGTATCGTAGCTTCAGATATTTAGTTCAGAGTGCAACCACCTATTCAGATAATACGTGGTAGTAGGTCGATCGTGCCCAGATGTGGACAAGCTCCCCTTCAGATATGGGTTGAGGAGTGGCCGATCTGACTAAGGGAGTATAATGGTTTACCCTGGTTGGCCAGCCAGGGTAGATCCCGCCTACGAGCCACATAACCCTGTCATGACGGGTTAAATCATGACATACAGTTAGCCACAAGGAAGTTTTCATTTATTATTATGTATATACAGATTTACAGAGACAGAGAATATACTTATTTACATTAGAAGTATTTTGAGTAGAAACCTAAAGTATAGATATGTTAAGCAACCTGGAAAGAATGGTGGTTTACATTACTTGTATTGTAGTTACAACTTCGATTATACATGATTATATAGCAACATATTTTCATAGTATTGTAACTCATTTGCCACATACTAGTAATATCATATTTCGTCTTACTGAGCGTTGGCTCATCCTATTACTTTTAACATTTTTCAGGTGATATAGGTAGGCGAACAGATCAGGCTCGTAAATTGAAGGGTCTCAGTATTGCCCTGACAATAGAGTAAGTATTTTTGGGAGTATTTTTGTATAGCCCTAGCCAGCTGAGGGTATTTTGGGAAAACAGACTTATATGTATATTTTGGGAAACATTTTAACACTCTGGTATTGTATATAGTTACATATGGTTATGTTTATTTGATTTCTACTTCTCGCTGCTTAGGTTGATGGTTGGGTTTAATCCAATTTGGTATCAGAGCATTGTAAATTTTATAGTGTATATATATATAAACCCAGATAAATAGCAAGTCGTTACAATTGTGCTTGATCTCTGTAGTTAGAACTCTCAGTTACATTATTGTTTGATTGATTTTCTATGAGAGTTTAACATTAAGGTTTTTTCACCAATTTCATTTGATAAATTTAGTGTGGAAAAACTTTGAGGGTTGTGATTCTTGCATTGTTGTTGCAAGATACCCAAACTTAGATTTTGTGTGTAAAAATCTTTTTTCAAAAGCTAGTGTTCAAACAACTCTAGTGTGCTTTAAATATTAGAATATTGTATTGAGTTTGTTTGTTTGAACTTGCTTAGCATATTTTGAAACCCTGATATGATATTATATTATTCACATAGTGTGTTTTAAATATTGCTTGGGTATACACTCTAGATCTGAACTGAAAACTTATACCTAACTGAGTGTTTAGCACACATTAGAGTATTGAACATATTTACATATCATTTGTGCTTACATTATTGATTAAGTTGTATTGGTGCACACATCTGCTTGTCTAAAAACGCATTTCTGTGTACAAACATTTTATACACATTAGTTGTATTCCAGGCTCAAGCCCGAAGAGGGAGACTGGCCCTATGAAACAGTCCCGGATTGGCTTAGACCCAGTTAGGAAAGTTAGGTGCATCATCTTGCTAAAGCGTGTTGGTTGAGGTCAGCCCCTTGAATTGACCTGATTGTATTAGGTGCCGCTCTACCTGCTTAAGTGAGCATTATAGTGGTAATCCTTGTGCTGGTGTGGCCAAGGCGGGGACGTAGGCACTGTTGGCCGAACTTCGATAACATATCACGCGTGTTCATTTACATTTCCACAATTTAATTACTTCACGTGTATGTTATATTGTGAATGATTGAGTTTACATTTGCATAAATAGACCCTAGGTTAAGTAATACCGTTTATCTTGTTCAATCTAGGTTATAATTTTTAAATATCCAATTCACCCACCTTCTTGGGATTTCACCGTTTCTATCTCAAGTAATCTTGAATATCTAGACAAATCATGGTAGGATTTTCAAGAGTTTACTAACACCCAAATATTATTTTTAGGAGGATTGGAGGTTTAGTCAACAAGGTTTTAGAATTTAATGCTATATATGAATTAATCAATCATGAATGACCATTCTAAATTTAAAAACTTAAAAAATAAATTTTATATTTTAAGATGAAAACATTTCCCATTCTTTAGGGACATTCCAAACTGTTACATCATGAAATATCCATGTTAGAAATTTTAGATTTTAATTAATCTCAAGATTTTGCGTTTAAAGATTTAGTATGTTGCTACCTAAACCCAAGAAAAATAAATGTGAATAAATGTTAAACTATATAAATAAGAGAGAAACGGTGAATCGTTATGGATGTTTTTGAATTTTTCTTATTTTCCTTTATGATACTTTTAATATTTTTAATTTAATTGTGTAAGCAATATTGTTAAGTTATAACTCATATTCACAAAAATTTATTTACTTGAAATCTATAACAATTTTGAAAAGTTTTACACGAAGGATAATGAAGTTCAAACCTGTCTACTCAAACTAAGCCCAATATAAGTGCATCTAGGCCTATAGGGAGGCTCGTGTCCTCCGATACGATACAATATTTTTGAATTATGAAATAATGTAATTATATTGTCACATGAAGACATTTTTTAGATTTTCACCTGAGAATTATATTTACTTATGTGCAACCAAAGGTTAAAATCTTTAAGACAATTTTTGTTTGCTGAGACAGTGAAAATTAGACAAGGACTATGACATAGGTGCATTGCTGAATTACATGAAGTCATTACATTCTTCCATTTTGATGCCTCTTTTCATTTTACTCTATATATACATAATCTGACAGCAGGATTTCACAACAAACTTGATTCTTTTACCTTTGAAGTATGATGGCAAATCAAAATATTTGCGACGACTTGTACTTTGTGTAGTGTTAACAAAGTGAACCTCCAAGAGAAAGACAAAATTGTCACCATGTCCCTTTATTAAGAGTACAGATTATATATAAATCCCATTCAGAGTATATTGATGGGCATATTCCCGGGGAATGATGATTCTGCCTGACATGGGCCGTATATGGCAATGTACTTTGACAACCAGATCAGCATTCTTTAAGTTCTCATTCTAATGAAGACCAATGTGGAAGCTGGGAAAGGATTGCATCCAGCCAAGAAATCCCATATATGTGCTGCTTATCAGCTACATGCATGAACCAAAATTTGTACAGAACCATAATTAGCGAAACACAAATTTGGAAAGAATAAAAATAAAAATAAAAATAAAAATAAAAATAAAATAAAGATGTGAGAAGAAATTCCCATGTCAATAACCTTCTAGCGCCTTTGATCCTGTGGTGCTCTTTCTTTGAGCAATCTAGCACATATTGTCATCCAACCGAAGACCTTTTTGTTTCAATTAAGAAAAATCACAAGATGGGCATGTCCAGAGCCTGTAAAACTTCCTTAAACTCAAATTCACGTGTCTGCTTGTTGAACCGTTCAACCAGTTTGTACCTGGCATCATTCAAATAAAAGGACTGAGCAGTCTCCAATAGCCATTTTGCCTCAGAATCACTGAGCTTGCTTGTGAACACCACATCTCCTCTAATGAGCACCAAGTCTTTGCTTTCAGCAAATTCTGTGTAATAAGATACCGTGAAGTATGGGGCAGCCTGAGTTCCTCTTGCTTTGTAATCTTCAAGTCCAGTGAAAAGCATGTGTGGCATCTGCACTGCAAGTAAAGAATAAACGTATGCATTACACATTTGCATTAACAAAATGTTTGGTTTGCAAAATGGAATAAGATAAGGAAGGAATGGAATGAAAATTTGAATGTCTGAAATTAAGTGAAAAATTTGATTCCTTTTTTCTTGATTTCATTCCATTCCATTCCTGTGTACCTAAGAGGATGCATCATTTCTTACATAACATTTACTGAGAAGCAATTATAGTCGTTTAACAGAAACATTTACGGCTACACAACAGTCATTCTTGCTCTAAACAGCCCTTTCAAGCCCTAGCAAGAAGTACCATAAGCCAAATTTGGTAAAACCATGAGTCACAAAGTGTTGCCTACTGCATAATTGAATTAATTACCAGGGCAGTCAGTAACTGCCTTAGGGTTTCGGTAGGAAGTGATATCAAGGCTGTCCGCTGGTTTATCGATGAAATATTTAAAAAGCACATGCAATGACCAGACAATGATTTTTGACAAGATGAAATTTTGTTATTCAAGTCCTTAAAATATAATTTCAATTGTCAGACCGATGCTGCCCTAAATAGAATAGAATGCCGAAAATATATAATACAGCCAACCCAATCAGAGGGACTTAGACTTGACTACAACTTGTTGTCGTTGTAGTCCTCAGAAGATAACAATTTGCAATTCATAAGAAATGCTTGCATGGCTAGTTTATATATAGCGAAGTTTTTCCTGATAGAAAAAGAAGATTGTAAAAGAGACAAAAGAAATGTGAGAAGAAAGAAAATTATAGGATTTCGTGAGCAACGAGGTAAGAGCCATGAGGCAGCATCAACATGCCACAGATTCCATGTATTTTGAAAGAACTAATGCTAAGATCACTTTGGCATAGACTGATTTCTCACTTGAGTTCTTAGATAATGCTTTCAGAAGTGTTTCACTGACATCAGGGAGTCTCTTTCTAGATGGGGTATCATCACTCTTTCAGGGTGGACCAAAAAGTAAACTTTGATAGACTAAATACAGCTCTGGTCACATCACTAATTCGCTGGAAAACATCTATATTTCCTGGTTTTAAAACAACGTTCAACCAGTGGGTCCTACGCCAAATTACTGCATCTTGGTCTGGACCAGTGGACAAAGGTTCTGGTTTTCAAGAAAATGACTGTTGTTCCCTTGACATGTAGATACCAAATATATAAAGAATAATTATATTTTTAACACAAAAAATTACTAAAAATATGTGCTTAGTTAAGTCTATGTCATAAATTCTCAACAAACATAAATTTTTTTTTAAAAAACCAATGCTTAAATAGTCCAATTAAACAAAATAATTGAGATAATATGGTGTCTAAGTATTAATAATTATATTATATTATTATAACACAATAATAACATTACTTCCATTTTATTAACACTTCATTATTTTAAATGCAATAATAGTGTAATAACACTAGATTATAGGAGCATTGTTGTACAACTCGCAAAAATAGCAAGGGAAATTAGTTTCAAAAAGTATGATTTCCATGGGAATGGGACTTTCATGAAACTAACTCATGGGGAGGATTGTCAGAACCTTTCATTCCCAGGACCGTTAAGATGACTGCCATGTTGGATACCCATGCCCAAACAAAAGGTGGTATTGCGGGAATGACATCAAGTTTCCAAGAATATTAAAAGATGCTGTGAACCAAACGCCCCCTTGAGAGATATTCTTCTTGCTAATGCTCGGTTCACCTGGTTTGTGGCTGGTACTAGGTCAATAGCTACTAGGATTGACAGATTACTTTTTCCCTACAATTTAGGAGGACGCTTTTCCTGACCTTTCTCAAGAAGTGCTTCCTTAAGTGCTTCTGATCACTGACCCTTAGTGCTTGAATTTTACCCTAAGAAGTCGGGTTCAACTCCATTTCATTTTGGAAATGTGGATGACACACTGCGACCTTTTCATTTTATTAGTTGGCAGAAGTTTCTGAAAGATATACTTGGAACTTGGAATGTGGTGGATTTTGGTTTAAAAAACAAAAAAAAAGATTCTACTGGATCTCGGTGCCATAGAACAATTAGCTAGGTAGGGCTCTCAGAAGATTTAGGGAGCAGAAGGGTTAGTTGATTATGAATTTGAGCAGGATCTTTTTAGGGAAGAGGTTAATTGGCAGAAGAAATCTAGATTTGAATTAAGTTAAAGAGAGAGACTGTAATACGAGATTCTTTCATCTGGTGGCAAAGGGGAGGAGGAGAGAATTAATAAAAGAATTAGAGGATGATAGGAGCATGATTACCAGCGATCCTGAAATTGGAAGTATGATTAATGATTTTTTAAAGGAATCCTTTTTCAAAAGGAGGATGGAGGTAGGGCTATGATCGAGGGGTTGGATTGGTGTCCTATTCCCATTGAGAAAGCAGAGTGGATAGAGAAGCCATTTGAGGAGGAGGAGATTAGAAGCACTATGTTTGATGGAAGTGTGGGTAGTAACATTAATTATACTTTTGTTAACCTAGTGCCTAAAAATGGCATCGCTACTGGAATCAAAGATTTCAGGCCAATTTGTGACCAGTGTGTATAAGATCCTAGACAAAGTGTTATCCAGGAGATTGTCTAGTGTCTTGGGGGATACTATGTACCATATCCAGAAAGCATTCATTGGTCATAGGCAGATTATAGATGCAACTTTGATTGCTAATGTGGTCATTGAAGATGCTTTCAGAAGAAATACAAGGGACTTGGTTTTGAAATTTGATTTCGAGAAAGCCTATGATCATGCAAGTTGGGTTTCTTGGATAGAGTGCTAAACATAATAGATCTCAGAGCTGGATAGAGGAAATGCATGAGGGGCTGCCTCTAATCAGTGGCCTTGTCTGTTCTGGTGGCTAAACCCTGGTTTAGAGCCTCTAAAGGCGTTTAAGGCAGCTCCCCTTTCCTTTTCATTTGGATACTGAGTATTATTATAAGTGCTGTATGAATTAAAAATGTTGAATTTAAAAACAATAATGTTATTTTTTAACATATAATTAATAGGTTATAACATATAAAAAAAGAATACATAATTATGAAATTATGTTAATAACAAAAAATAATATATTTTTAATTAATATTTCCTAATTAATATTTTAAGTTAACATTAATAATATTTTAACCTAATTAATTTTATGTTAATTACAATTCAATATTTTTCATTAAATAAATTATGATCTTGTACTGAATTTTTTAATTAACACTATTAATTAAAATTTTCATTATGATCCAGGTTTAAAAATTGAAAAACTAAAAAGAAGACATTCACAATTTCACAGCAAGGTAGATCTGGGTCTTTTCAGAGGAAGGGGAAGGCCAACTGTGGGCAGAAGAAGCGGCTGGAGGGTGGAGGAGGAGGAATCTTGACAGCAGCAGAAGGCTGTGCAGATTTGGGTCGTGTGGCGATGAAAGAAGGCAAGGAAGGAGAGGGAGCAAGGAGGAAGCCTTGACGAGGAGAAAGCCAGTTAGGGAGAGGAGGAAGAGGCGATGGCCGCGATGCGGGGAGAAGGCAGCGGTGACAATGCAAGGAGGTGGCAGCCAAGCATTGCAAGGAGGCAGCAGCAGGGGCAGAGGGAAAAGGAGGAAGAGAAGAGGGATCAGGGGGGAGCACCAGCATAGAGAGAGGGAGAGGGAGGGAAGCTGTGCAGAGAGTGGGTGAGAGAATGGAGGACAATTTTGTAAAAAAACAAATTTGCCACTGAACTTCATTAACATTACAAACCCGCCACCGCATATCTAAATACCCACTTATATGTGGGGAAAATGTTATTCCAAATAACCTCTCCAAATTCACTTATTTTTGTTCCAAAAAAGAGTGGTTCAAAAAAATACTGTTTGGTATTAAGTACTTATTTTTGTTCAAACCAAATAGCAGTTATCTCTACAAGTACTTATTTTAAGTGATAAGTATCATAAGCTTAGGAACTGTTTGGTATCATTGTAGTTTTCATTTTTCTGTTTCTGTTTCTCCACAATGAAGAAGCAAATTATAAAAATGTGTTTGTTAATGTTGTCAGTTTTCTATTTTTGTTATTGATTTTCTATTGTTTGTCAAAAAATTAAAAACCATTTTTTATGGTTTTCAGTTGTTTTGACAACCTATTGCCAGAAACTTTAATATATAGAATTAATTTTTTTTGGATTAAATTATTCATTTTATACAATTTTCAATTAAAATCAAAATTAAATGATCATATGAATTTAAATATAATTAAAATAAATATATAAATAAATTTTTAAAAATAATAATAAAGTCAATTAAAAAATGCTTTTACTATTTTTCAATTGTGATGTTCAATAAAATTTTTACTGTAAAGTAAAATTTGAAAACAGAACAATTAAGTAAAATAATAACAATTAAATTTTATTTTATTATAGTAATTTTTTAATGTATATTATTTGTAATTTTATTATTTTAATCATACTTTTACAATATTATTTGATCTAAAGATGAAAATGAGCATTTTTATTAAGTTTTTAATTTGTATTAGTTTTATAAATGTTAAACAAATAGGTTGCTAGTTTTTAGTTTTTAGTTTCTGTTTCTGGTTTTTGGTTTTCATTTCTAGTTTTCCTTTCTCTAATTTTTTACAGTCATGCCAAACAGCCCCTTAAATTGCTCCCAAACAGGGCCTAAGGGGGCACTTGCTAATCAAAATTTATAACAACATATTGAAATATCTTAAGGCATTCTTTTCAAGGCAAGTTCTATCAACTAGGCTTTGCACATGATCCCTGATAACAATGGGGAATACAAGGTTACTTTTAACTATTAAAGTCTAAAAGTCATGAACTGAGATGAGATTGCTCAAAATAAGCCTCCACCATTGTTCGGCTCAACATGATGATGCCTCTAATTCAGAATTTTTTGGTTCATTGGTCGAAGATTCCTTTTCATTTTTTTTAATTGCTAAAAGAAGTCAGCTATATTAATCAGAAAATTAAAAAACTAGATGAACTATCGCTACCTAGCTTTATGTCAATGTGTCTTTTGTTATTGGTTCTTTTGTTTCCTAATATTAATCAACTGAGATAGTTTAGACAAGGAACAAAAACTTCCTCATCAGATAATCAGGTTGCATGCCATCCCTTCTGTACAATACAGTATGTTAGATAAAAGCAAGTAACAAAAGACCAAACCTTGAGTAAACATTGTTGTGTAACCGCTTCCTCTCCATAAAGGAATGACAAAATACCGGCTACCAGGGAAAAAGAAGAAACAAAAACATTGTAAGAGAACTAGTGTGTAACTTAAGGAAAGCATGATAACCAGAATAGAATGAAAGAAAATAAACTAGGAAAGAAATAAAAATGGTGACTTAAAGGAAAGCAGACATATATACAATATAAAATCATCTGCGATGGAAAAATTACCACTCTGTTGCTCTATGCTCCAGCAAATGATACAGTTTTGCCTTCATTGATGCACCAATATGACCCCTTCCCAGATGATACTATTGTAAGACAAACCCATTCAAAAACTGACAAATGAAATACACACACACACACACACACACACACACATATATATATACATGCATGTATGTATTGTATCCACAAAAGGCCAAAAGCTAAGGGTATTAGCGCATAACTGCTTCAAAACACGAAGTACATCTAATCCACCATGACAATACATATATCACAATATCAAGATCCTCGATCACTATGCAAAAAATGTCCATTGGACACATATAATGCATCAACTAGAGATGCATAAGCCGGTAACATATGTGGAAGGAAACTTTGAAGAGATTAAGAGTAAAATCAAATTCTTGAGTTGCCATTCTAAGAATTCCACTTAGATAATTGAAAGATTCAACTCATTTTGTTATGTATGCTGTGCATTTGGCTGGTTGGTTTAAAAAGGCCAAAGAGCTACATGATACATTTCTAGTAAAATATTTTACAATGGAAATTTCCTTCGCTGTTAATTAATTGTAAATAAATTGATCTAAAATGCAACATTGAGCAAAAGAAGCCCTCAAACTTTGGTCAAATGATACTCAGAGACACTATCAAGATAGATCTTGCTTTACAATTTTTATTTTCCTCTGATAAACTTATATTTCTTCTGGTACAAAGAATGTTAAAGTAAAATGCTACCTGAAGTTTTAAAAAGTCCAAATATCATAAATCTTTGGTGTGCCCACAGTAACTCTCATTCATCAACTTACTTTAAATCAACATTTCTCCTATTTTGCTCAGCAATTAACTTTTAATTAATAAAATTTGTGATTCTTTATTAATGATAAAGCATTTCCACACAATCCATTTTTTCCTTTCCAAGGTGCAAATGACACAGCACAAACATAAGACTGGAATTGAAATCTTGGGTTGAATCAGTCTCTCTTCTTTCTATCACATAAAGAAGATTAAAAATGTGTTCATTTGATTCAAGATATTATGATTTTGGCATGTTTTGATGCAAAACTTTTTGCTTCCAATTTCCAAATTTCTTTTCCACTTCATCAAATGTATCAATAATTCAAATAGATTGGTGATATTAGTCACAGTACGACATTATTATTATTATTTTTTTTCTGGAGAAAACAAAAAAATTGGACTGATATTTTGTCACAAAATCAGTAGACTGATATCAAACAAAATAAAGCTGAAGTTCATATTAAAGCCAATGATACTTATGTTTGACATGATTCAATGACAGAGATCCATAACTAGCTGCGTTATGACTTATGCCTCTCATAAGCAATTTGCTTGCAGGAGCCTGATTCGTTTCAAACTGGTGCTTTGCCTTGAGAACCCGTGCATGTGCATAGTGCTAATATTCCCACATATCTAGCTACCAAAATACATAGAAAATCATGCATTCGCTTTCAAAAAAACAAAGTCCTCAGAGTGATGCCATTATTCCTAAATTACAAAAGAAAATATCAATAAACGACTCTCATGACTCTGATATACCTAGTAAGCGAGTTTCTAATCTGCATTTGTGCTTCAGTCTGAAAATAAACTGGAAATGCATATAAAAATATCTTAGGCAAACTAGACATTCTACCTATATTAATTCAAAAAAATTAAAAGAAAAAAAACTTCTTTCTCTAAGCAAAAACATATCCAACAAAGTATTCATGAAATACTGTTTAGTGTGTCAGCAAATATTCTTGCAGTCAATTTGTTTCAAACAATTCATTAAATTACCTAATCAACAAAAACCCATTTCAGATATAGCATGTTAGCAAAATTTCAACAGAAAAGTGAGGACAAGAAGACATTACATCATCCCAAATAGAAGTGAGGTCTTCGGACGAGCGGTCCTTGGCCCTCTCAATGTCAATGATCGAATCCAAGGGCTTCGGCTGCAAGGGCGTGAACCCAGTGGCGAACCTCGAGGTTCTATAGGAACCAAGCGAACCCCATCTCAGGAAATCACCTGGAATAGCTGTTTCTTGTTGCTGTTGTAATCTTTGGGTGTTTGTTTTGAAACATAGAGTTGTGAAAAGATTCTTTGGGAGAGAAAAAGAAGATGAGGACGAAGATGATGATGATGGTGCGAGAGGAGTTGCCGGTGAGGAGGCTATCATCCTTGAGGCTCTCGCTGACAGACGTAGCATATCTATTCCGCGAGAGTACCAGAGGCAATGTTTGCGATTTTTGCTTCAACTTCCTTTGTTGTCGAAAGCTTTTACTCTTTTTTGCCCTCTTGGAGACTCTAAATTTCAGATTATGAAAATTAATGTGCAAATTCTCCGGGCTGCCGGTTGGCAATTTAATGTGGTAACAAACAAAATCACAATACAAATAAAATATTTTCAAAATTCCAGTAGCATACTAAAAAATATTATTGATACTTTTATACTTTTATGTATAAAATAGGAGTTTTATTTCTTATTTTTTATAATAAAATAACTAATTTACATTTTCTATATTTTGCCTTTTTTGTTGCAGAGTAAAAGTTAAAAATGTAAAATTTGTTGTCAAAGTACAGTTGCTAGTGGTGTTAGTGCAATCACACGAACTCTTGGAGCGTGTGGCGTGACAGTCGATTATGCCATTTTGTAGGGTTGTTGGGCCCCCTAAGTTCGGATCAGGGTTATAGGCCGGTCAGTCGTACTACAGACGCGATATGTGATATGATATTTGATCTAACCGGGTCAGCCAATCGCGGTTAGATCCAGCCTTCAGGGCGCACAACCTTGACCATGGGGGGAAACATGGCGGGAATAGAAAGATCCTCAGGGTGGCCATAAGTTACAAACCCGATGTTGGTATTTGATACCAAGGATACTCATGAGCCGGAAAATAAAATGGAAATGAAAAGTAAAAGAATGATAAAATTGACTAAAATGAGAAATGAAAGAAAGAGTGAAAATTGAGAAACTAGAAATGACAAAATTGAGAAATGAAACTATGTGAGTTAAAAATATAAATAATTGAGGTGAAATGAAACTCTCCATTTGAGGGCTTACTGAGTAAGGTGAGTGCCCTGATAGGTATCAGATGTGGTTATACCTGACTGTATAACGTGTTAGGGCAGAGGGAAGCTACCTGTATGGGCAGGTAATCTTTCCTATTCTCGGGAACTTCGCAAGTAATTATAGGTTGAAATTATTGAATTTAAGAAATGATTTTAAAGCTTATAAAAACTTGTGTTGTATATCTATATAAGTATGAGAATGTGTATATCAGTGTATTTTCTCAGATGAAACGATGGTTTGAAAAGTAAAGCATGTTATAACTGAACTCATATGGTCACACACTGTAAATAATTTATTCTTTATAACTGAACTCATATGGTCACACACTGTAAATAATTTATTCTTTCTTACTAAAATGTGTCTCACCCAAATTATCTAAATTTTTTAGGGAACAAGGATAGATCGAGTGATAGAGCTCCGTGATCATAAGGAGTTGGGACGCTGACACACACAGGGTGAGTTTTTGGTGGACTAGGGAGGTGTGATTCCCAAAGGTTGTATTATTTTTGGGTATGAGATAGTATTGTGTATATGTGTATGTTGATACTCTGAGTATTGTATTTTGGATGATATAAATATACTATCTTCCAATGTTAGGTTATATAAATAAAAGAACTTTTTACCCAGTACCCAGTGTGGGTCGGGTCTTATGAATGATAATAGGATTGTTGACTTGGCCGATTTATGGATGTTGTCGATGACGTGTAAAGTATTTATCATTGTTTATTGGAAAAAAAATTTATACAAAAATCGGGGCATCACAGTTTAGTATCAGAGCCTAGGTTAGGTTCTATAGACTTTAGTAGATAGCAGAATACAATACCAGAGTATAGGAGTGGATTTTGAGGGAAATAGGAGATGGGTAGATTGAAATGGGGATTAGTGATTGTTAGGGGGTTAGTGATTGTTAAAGGATGAGATGAGAATTCAGGGTTCTATCTTGCGGCCTAGAGGTAGGAGTACCGGGGCTGTTTCTGTGTTTTTCCTGGGGTGACGATTTCAGGAAAATCATAGATACTATCGTTAGGTCTTGTTTTTAAGTGGTAGGGCTGAATCTTAAATGAGGATTAAGGATGTGGGGATAAATGGTCATAGAAGAGTAATTTAAACCTTCATTACCTTCTCCTTAATTACAACCTTTCTTCAAAGAAATCGTGGAAAGCCAAAGTACTACCCCCAAGAAGACCACTTCTGGTTATATTGACAAACTAGTATTCAAAGATTTATTTGTGAACGAACCAGAGTGGGATTCAACCACTCGCTTCAAAGTTATTCAAAAGTATTTCTTTAGGAGATGCCATTTTTATACTCCAGATCCCCTTAAGACTCAAAAGTTTTATGAATTAAGTTTAATTGAAACAAATTTAGTTTTCATAGACCATAATTATGATCCTAGAGACATCTCCAGGATCAATTTTTCAAAAAACAAGATTTTAAAGGTTATTTCTCCTTCCAAATGGGATCAACACCCTAGGTTTTCAAAGAAATTTCAAGGTATTTTTAATCCCCAAACTTACGATTACAAGGATTATATTCAAGTATGGTATAATACTTTATTCATATGAAACTTTAGTTATTCTTGGTTGATTCATTTTGATCAATAGATTTTGAAAACTTTTCCAAAATGGTTTTTCAAATGGTTTCAATATTTTGGTCTTGAAAAATGTATTTTCCCAGAAGATATTCAAAATGATTTTGATCTTTTCCAAAAGAATTTCGAAGCTTCAAAAGAATTTTTTTATCCATCATCCAAAATGTTATTATTTTGTTCATACTTCATAATCACGTGGATTTTCTGTTGGGACTATTATATAATTCTTCCCAAAGTAAGCACCTTGGGTTATTCCAAGACCACCAAAGAATTTTCAGAGTCTGCTGGTGGGAAAAATTTTTAATTCCACAAGGCAAGGTTTGTGCCTGGCTCGCTCAAAGCATTGGACAAATTTGCCTACCTTTCAAGAAGGTTCTTCATCAAAGTCCAAAGATAAGAAGAAAATTTTAAATGATGCCTTATCTTCATGTTCATCAATATCCAAAACCAAAGCAAGATTACTTAAAATGATTGCTGAATTAGAATCAGACAGCTCCGATGCATCTGATCGCACCGTCAATAATCCTCCCAACACATCTTATCCGTTGGATCTTGATCAATTTAGTTCAAACATTGGCAACTGGTATGGTTATTTGATACAGGAACAAGCAAAAGAAGAAAAAACTGGCAAGTCATCTCGTTCCAAAAAATCTTTAAAGAAATAATTAGTATTCTCAAGTTTTCAAAAGACGCTTTCTCATTGTCAAAAATTTCAGCACATTATTACATGAAGACTCCACCATCAAAAAATGATTATGATACTGTTTGCAATTTTTAAAAGAAGATGTTCCATTATCAAAAGCTGATTGTGACATCCACCAATCGGTGCTCACAAGTATTCATCAAAATTATTATTAATTGAGTGGGTAAGGGTGTGATTTTTACAGCTATCCCTTTGTATAGCTAACTTTGTGTTTTAAGTCCGTCCAAAAGCTCCGTGTGATAGTGAATTTTCCAACCAAAGGCGACCGTCCATGTATCGTTATCACCTTTGCTTCTGTTAGTCAAAGTCTTTGTTTTTATTTCTTTTTAAAGTTATGGTCTATAATTAAGACTCCAAAGTTATTGAGTTGACAATGGGCCCCAATAACCTTTATTATTAATATTTATATTGTATGTAATAAACTTATAACACATTATAAATAATATAATATTATTAAATCATAAAATACTATGATATAATTATGGTATAATTATTTATTATATTACTATATATAATCATAAAATAAGACAAGATATTCATTATTAATATTATCAATACAATATATATAATAGTAAAATTCAATAATGATATGATATACAAAAGAATATAATACTTTTGTGTAATAAAATGTAATGCTACATTTATTGTTTTATTATATTATTATTTTTATATTAAATAATAAATTATGTTATAATATTACAATATATGATATTTTTATTTACATATAATAAATTACATATTAAAATATGATAATTATAAAATATAAGAAAAAATGTAATATATATTATTAAACAAAAATACTAATAACAAAAAATATGATAAAATATGGTATGCAAAGTATAATGAAGTACAAGGTTATCAAAGTAAATCTATTGTAAAAATTTATTTATTGTATTGTCACGCCCCGAACCCGGAAATGGGACTCGAGAGTGAAAATATAATCTAACATGTCCCTGTATCATACAAATCATCACAGATACAGTACAAAAGATGAGGGTCCGACCCTGTGGGGTTCCCAGGCACCCTAAACACATCCAATCATAATCATATACGCAGCGGAAAAAGTCATTCTATATTAACATATGCAGTACCATACCAGAGTCTATACAAGAGCAGAACATGGCTCTAACAAAACGTACAAACTGGGTGCCCAAATACAACTCAAAATGGCAACCCAACAAAACTACAGACCTAGCACTTACCCAAGCGCTCACGCAGTACATCGACCACTATGCTCCCTACACCAAGAAGCTAGTTCCGGTTACCCGAAGGACCTATAAAAATGTACATACAGTAGGGGTGAGACACCTCTCAGTAAGGAAGAATACAGGTTATATCGGTGTGTGACATTTGAGTGTTATCATGATACAACATACACGTAGTTAAATGCATTCCAGTACTAATTTATACAGTGCATACACGCACACATACGGCAGCCATTTATACGCAGCCCCGTCACAATACATACACATGATTAGTAATCCTCAGTGTTGTCACACTCTTCGGCCCGAAGCCGGCCTGTGACATACGGCGTTGGCCCGTAGCCAACCCGCGAACACGGCGCCACCAACACATGGCTAGTCCTCGACTCCCATGGCATCATACCGACGCTAAATTGGTGGATCCACACCCTTCGACCTGATATGCCAGAATAGGCTCACGCCCTTGGATATAGAGCCGGACACTCTTGCCTACGTGGCAGGCGATAACACGCCCTCAGATATAGAGCCGGATACTCTCAGTACCTGGGACAATTTCGGAACCGCATTCCTACTAGCATTTCAACATATCACACACACATGCATGCTTATATAACCAAACAAACCACACTCATTTGGTAATATAAATCATGGTTTTCCAAACAAATACAGTTTAAACAAAGTCAAGGCATGACCATCCCAATATCACAGCATAAATCACACATATACTCTGTTTTCAACAAAACTCGGGATTCAACCCGTCGTCCCCTTTTTCCCAAAATTGTAATAATGAAAAATCCATAGTTTTCCCTATTAGATCCCCCCAAATGAGTAGCCAAAACACACATAGGACCGTGGACCATAGTTCCACCGAGTCCGATTTCAAAAATAACCAATATAAACATAGTTCCCTTTACCTTAACCCCGTAAGCAAATCCCGAACTCCAAGGTCCCTAAACAGTGAATCGAGTTCCAAAACCTACAAATCACGGTACAGAATATGTTTACAAAACAGTTACCTACAAATCTACTGGATCAGAATTGAAAACCGAGCCTTACCTCAATTTTATGTTGAAACCCAAAAATCTCCAAAACGAGATTCCGATCCGTAGAAGTTGTAGAGAATCCTTCCACGATCCTCGTGGTAGCTTCAGTTTCCCGATTCCGTCAACGATCGGCAAAGAATTCTAGAGAGAAGGAGTAGGGAGAGGTTTAGAGAGAGAGAGAGAGAGAGAGAGAGAGAGAGAGAGAGAGAGAGAGAGAGAGAGAGAGAGAGAGAGAGAGAGAGATATTTGAGATTTCTTAATGAAGAAGCAAAGGAAATTTACTTTTATAGCTCGTTGACCCAAAATTTTCAATTTTGCCCCTCTCTTAATATTTAAACCCATTTTTCATATTTTGGGTTCTTACAATCTCCCCTCCTTACAAAAATTTCGTCCTCGAAATTTGCCATCTCTCATTCCCAGACTCATACATACAATCAAATACATAGACACAACTCAAGAGCGAACTGGCGATCACTACAGCGCAGTCCCATCATACATATACACATAGACATAACTCAAGAGCGAACTGACGATCACCACAGCACAGTCCCATCATACACATACATACCCTCACTTATGGCGGAGGAATACTGTGGTTACATATACAACAGTCTCAGGAGTTCACAATACTCACACTCCCGATGACTAACCACTTATCCCAACCCACAGTAGGATCATGTACAAGTACTCAAAATAACTGTGGATACTTCCGGCGTATTTTCGTTTCCAGTTCCCAAGAAGCTTCCTCAACCTCGTGGTTTCTCCACAATACCTTCACTAACGATATCTCTCTGGTACGAAGCTTCTAAACTTTACGATCCAGAACCTGAATAGTATCTCCTTATACGCTAAAGTATCCCCAATTTCCAACTCACCATAACTAATCACATGTGAAGGATCCAACACGTACCTCCTCAACATGGAGACGTGAAACACATCATGGACCCTCGAAAGTGCTGGAGGTAATACAACTCTGTAGGCTACTGGACCCACTCGCTCAAGTACCTCGAATGGTCCGATATACCTCGAGCTCAACTTGCCCTTCCTGCCGAATCTCATCACTCCTTTCATCGGAGCAATACGCAGAAATACCTTACCTCCCACTTCAAACTCTAACTCAAGGCGGTGAACATCTGCATAACTCTTTTGCCAACTCTGAGCCGATTTAATCCTCTCTCGGATCAAACCCACCTTCTCAGACGCCTGCTGCACAAGTTCAGGTCCTAACACCTGACGTTCACCAACCTTATCCCAACACAAAGGAGATTGACACCTCCGACCATACAAAGCCTCGAACGGTGCCATCCCGATACTAGATTGGAAGTTGTTGTTATAAGCAAACTCTACAAGTGGCATAAATTGTATCTAGCTACAACCGAAGTCTAACACACAAGCTCGCAACATATCTTCCAATATCTGTATCGTCCTCTCCGACTGTCCATCAGTCTGGGGGTGGAACGTTGTACTGAAAGTAAGCTTCGTCCTCAATGCCTCTTGCAAGCTAATCCAGAATCGGGAAGTAAACCTCGAGTCCCGATCTGATACTATGGACACCGGTATCCCGTGCATTCTCACAATCTCATGCACATACAAATCTGCTAGCCTACTCAAAGGATATCTAACTTTCTTCGGTATGAAATGAGTAGATTTCATCAATCTATCCACGATCACCCAAATAGCATTTTGCCCGTGAAGTGCTAGTAGCAAACCGGTCACAAAATCCATGGAAATATGCTCCCATTTCCACATCGGAATAGGCAAAGGCTGCAACGGCCCTATCGGCCTCTGATCTTTCACCTGCTGACACGTCAGACACTGCTCCACGAACTGAGCAATTTGCCTTTTCATACCAAACCACCAGAAGGTCTCGCGCAAGTCCCGATACATCTTTGTACTACCAGGATGTACCGTATACATAGAACGATGCGCCTCCTCTAGAATCATCCTTCTGATCTCATCATCGTTTGGAACACACAGTCTGGTCCCAAACCTCAACACACCTCCTTCAGAGATGTTAAACTCTATAGCCAATCCCTGCTATACCTTTTGTATAGCCTCTGCCAACTTTGCATCACTAGCTTGCGCGGCTTTTATACGCTCAAATAGGGTCGGTTGGACCACCAAACTAGCAAAATAAGCCTGATAATCACCAACTACCAACTCTATACCTGAGCTCTCTAAATCCCGTCTGATGTGACACTGAGTTACAATCGCAGATACAGCTGTAGGTCCTGACTTCCGACTCAACGCATCAGCCACCACATTTGCCTTCCCCGGGTGATAACTGATCGTGCAATCATAGTCCTTAATCAACTCTAGCCACCGCCTCTGCCTCATATTCAACTTCTTCTGCGTGAAGAAATACCTGAGGCTCTTATGGTCAGTGAAGATCTCACACTGCACCCCGTACAAATAGTGTTGCTAGATCTTCAGTGCATACACAACAACAACAACCAACTCCAGATCATGCGTAGGGTAATTCTTCTCATACTCCTTCAGTTCCCGAGAAGCATACGCCACAACCTTACCCTACTGCATAAGCATACATCCTAAGCCCTTCAGAGACGCGTCGCTATAAATCACAAATCCACCATCCCCCGAAGGAATGATCAACACTGGAGCAGTAACCAGTCGGTGCTTCAACTCTTGAAAGCACTGCTCGCAATCATTGGTCCACTCAAACTGGACTCCCTTCCTGGCCAATCGAGTCAGAGGTCCAGACAGTTTAGAGAAACCCTCTACGAACAGACGATAGTAACTCGCTAGTCCTAGAAAACTCCGAACCTCTTGCACATTCTTCGGCCTTACCCAATCGACCACAACTTCAATCTTGCTAGGATCAACTGATATTCCATCCCTAGTAACCACATGGCCTAAGAACACAATCTGAATCAACCAGAATTCACACTTCTTCAACTTAGCATACAACTTCTTCTCCCTCAGAATCTGTAACACTAACCTCAAATGTTGCACGCGCTCTTCTGTACTTCTCAAGTATACCAGAATGTCATCAATGAATACCACCACAAATCGATCCAGGTACTCATGGAAAATCCTGTTCATCAAATCCATGAACACTGCCGGAGCATTCGTCAACCCAAAAGGCATGACTAAGAACTCGTAGTGGCCATATCTGGTTTGGAAAGCCGTCTTCGCTACATCCTCCGCTCTAACCCTCACCTGATGATATCTTGACCGCAAATCGATCTTCAAAAAGACCCGCGTCCCCTGCAACTGGTCAAAGAGATCATCTATACGAGGTAAAGGATAGCGATTTTTCACAGTTACCTTGTTAATCTCACGGTAATCAATGCATATCCGCATCGACCCGTCCTTCTTCTTTACAAACAATACTGGAGCTCCCCAGGGCAAAACACTAGGTCGAATGAATCTCTTGTCCAGTAATTCCTATAGCTGCTCCTTCAACTCCCGAAGTTCTGTTGGAGCCATCCGGTACGGAGCTTTAGAGATCGGTGCCTTACCAGGCAATAACTCTATCGCAAACTCCACCTCACGATCCAGAGGTAAACCAGGTAAGTCATCTGGAAACACATCCGGGAATTCGCTTACCACTCGAATATCCTTAAGTCTCAACTCATCCCGCGGTGGTTCCTTCACACAAGTTAGGTACCCCTGACATCTGTCCAAGAGTAGCCTCCTCGCCTGTAGTGCCGACAGAATCTGTGGCACTGAACACACACAAGATCCCACGAACTCGTACTCCTGCTCCCCAGGAGGTCTGAAAACTACAACCTTCCTACGACAGTCGATCACAACATAACTGGAGAACAACCAATCCATCCCTAGAATGATATCAAACCCCGACATGTTGTATACCACAAGATTCGCCGGAAGCAGGTTCTCCTGAATTTCCACTGGGCAATCTACCCACATCTTCCTACAGAAAGATACACTCCCCGATGGCGTAGTAACAGTTAACACCTCATTCATATCTCGGGTCTCAATCCCACACCGTGTCACAAAATTCACAGATACAAAGGAATGGGTTGCACCCGAATCAAACAATACAAAAGCTTTATTCAAAAGCAATAATAAGGTACCTGTCACCACGTTACCTGCATGCTCAGCATCCGCTGGAGTAAGAGAGTATACTCTGGCCGGAGTTGTATTCGTCTGAATGGTTCCCCAAGGTATCTGATTGCTCCCTTGGTCCCCACTAACTGTAGGCACATCTCACCTCGGCGCTCGACAATTATGAGACTTATGGCTTGGTTGGCCACAATTGTAGCAACTACCCCCAAATGGCCGGCACTCACCCTCGTGCCGCCTGTGACATCTGATACAATGACCATCAGTCTGGCTCCCCTGAGAAACCTGGTGCTCGGTATTCTGGCGGTAACCCGAGCCCTTGCTCCTCTTCTTCCACGATCCTTGACGAGATCCAGTTTGAGAACTAGAAGGTACTGTCCTCTTCCTCGATTCCTGATCCGCCTCGTCCTCTCGAATAGCAGTCTCGATCACCGTGGCCTTATCCACCAACACCGAGAACTCGTGGATCTGAAGCATACCCACCAGTCTACGAATATCCTTCCTCAAACCCTTCTTGAACCTCCGAGTCTTCTCATACTCACTCAAGATCATACATGGTGCAAAGCGGGACAGCTCTATGTATCGAGTCGCATACCCTTGCACCGTTAAACTCCCCTAAGTCAGCGCAGAAAACTCATCTACCTTCGCTTCTCGTACGAAAGCCGGGAAGCATCTGTCAAAGAACACCTCCTTGAATCGGCTCCATGTCATCTCCTCAGGACCAGCTCTCTACTTCTCCAACAGATTCACCACAGTCCACCATCGACCCGCTTCCCCAGACAGCTAGAAGGT
The DNA here is from genome assembly GCF_029873635.1 of Malania oleifera. Classification (NCBI taxonomy): domain Eukaryota; kingdom Viridiplantae; phylum Streptophyta; class Magnoliopsida; order Santalales; family Ximeniaceae; genus Malania; species Malania oleifera. Next base: position 54,152,913 of record NC_080428.1, read on the forward strand.
AGCATAAAGAACTCGCTGCCTATCTGTGCAGTGCAGGACCTCCAAAATCCTCTTAGTCTTTTCCATCCAGTCCTCTGCTGTCGTCGGGTTAGGTCCTCTAGAGAACGTCGGAGGATGCATGCGTGTGAACCTCTCAATGGTGCACCCCACAGTAGTAGGAGAGCGCTCGTGTCTCCTCAGACTCCACCCGATCTCCCGCAATACCTACCTCGTCAAACCCTGAGGCATAGAAGGAGACTCATCACTCGCAGTCTCCTCAGAGCCACTTCCCAGGTTATTATCCTTGGGCTCCATTCTACAACACAATAGGAATCTATTAGTATCCCTATAACACATACAGTTAACACAATGATCTACACTAATCGTGTTAACTACTTCCTGCCAGGTCTAGGTCTATCCTATCACACCGACACGAAAGTCATCAATGATCCGCCCTGCTTTTACTGGAATTGTCATCCCAAGAAAAACACGGAATACCATTGACAATTCCTGGCCTAGCAACTGAACAACCCTCAACCAACTCTACCCATATTCACATCCTATACTCTAGTATGTACTCATAACTAAGCCTAACCAAGTCTACAAGATCTAGTAACTTGGTTAGCTCTGATACCAAGCTGTCACGCCCCGAACCTGGAAATGGGACTCGAGGGTGAAAATATAATCTAACCTGTCCCTGTATCATACAAATCATCACAGATACAGTACAAAGGATGAGGGTCCAACCTTGTGGGGTTCCCAGGCACCCTAAACACATCCAATCATAATCATATACGTAGCGGAAAAAGTCAGTCTATATCAACATATGCAGTACCTTACCAGAGTCTATACAAGAGCAGAATATGGCTCTAACAAAACGTACAAACTAGGTGCCCAATACAACTCAAAATGGCAACCCAACAAAACTACAGTCCTAGCACTTATCCAAGTGCTAACGCAATACACCGGCCACTACGCTCCCTACACCAGGATGCTAGTTCCGGTTACCCGAAGGACCTATAAAAATGTACGTACAGTAGTGGTGAGACACTTCTCAATAAGGAAGAACACAGGTTATATCGGTGTGTGGCATTTGAGTGTTATCATGATACAACATACACGCAGTTAAATGCATTCCAGTACTAATTTATACAGTGCATACACGCACACATACGGCGGCCATTTATACGTAGCCCCTTCACAATATATACACATGATCAGTAATCCTCAGTGTTGTCACACTCTTCGCCCCGAAGTTGGCCCGCGACATACGGAGTTGGCCCGTAGCCAACCCGTGAACATGGAGCCACCAGCACATGGCTAGTCCTCGACTCCCATGGCATCGTACCGGCGCTAAACTGGTGGATCCACACCCTTCGGCCTGATCTGCCGGAATAAGCTCACGCCCTCGGATATAGATCCGAACACTCTTGCCTACGTGGCAGGCGATAACACGCCCTCAGATATAGAGCCGAACACTCTCAGTACCTAGGACAATTTCGGAACCGCGTTCCTACTAGCATTTAAACATATCACACACACATGCATGCTCATATAACCAAACAAACCACACTCAATTGGTAATCTAAATCATGGTTTTCCAAACAAATACAGTTTAAACAAAGTCAAGGCATGACCATCCCAATATCACAGTATAAATCAAACATATACTCGGTTTTCAACAAAACTCGGGATTCAACCTGTCACCCCCTTTTTCCCAAAATTGTAATAATGAAAAATCCATAGTTTTTCCCATTAGATCCCCCCAAATGAGTAGTCAAAACACACACAGGACCATGGACCACAGTTCCACCGAGTCCGATTTCAAAAATAACCAATATAAACATAGTTTCCCTTACCTTAACCTTGTAAGCAAATCCCAAACTCCAAGGTCCCTAAACAGCGAACCGAATTTCAAAATCTACAAATCACAGTACAGAATATGTTTACAAGACAGTTACCTACAAATCTACCGGATCAGAATTGAAAACCGAGCCTTACCTCGATTTTACGTCAAAACCCAAAAATCTCCGAAATAAGATTCCGATCCGTAGAAGTTGTAGAGAATCCTTCCACGATCCTCGTGGTAGCTTCCGTTTCCCGATTCCGTCAACGATCGGCGAAGAATTCTAGAGAGAAGGAGTAGGGAAAGGTTTAGAGAGAGAGATATATATTTGAGATTTCTTAATGAAGAAGCAAAGGAAATTTACTTTTATAGCCATTTGACCCAAAATTTCCAATTTTGCCCTTCTCTTAATATTTAAACCCATTTTTCATATTTTGGGTTCTTACATGTATAATTTGATAAAATAATATTATATAACAATCATATATTTATATTATTATTCCATAAAAAATTAATTCAATAAATTTTAATATTATAATGTCATAATTAATCAATAATTTAATTATCTTAATCCTTATATATATATATATATATATACCTATATTATATTATATTATATTATTCAATCCTATCCTATTATTTATATATATATATTATAATTTATTTTTATACTTATATATATACATATATTATATTATATAATTAATTAATCAATAATTTAATTTAATAATTTTAATTATTATTAATTTTTATTATTACACTATATATATCTTACACATTCATAAAAATGCCTTTCTAACCCCAAGAAGCTGATTTGAGATAATTTGCCTTCAAAATTGGTAAGTAAAGTGATTTACACAATCTAACTCTTAAACTTTATGGTTTCACTAAAATTTATCATATTTTATTTCATTAGAAGAGCATCATTGAATGAATTAATTTTCAAATTCCCATTTCTCGTATTAAAGTCGTTTATAGAAGTTTTCCTCTCTAATTGAGTTCTCAAATGGCTTCTAAGTTTCTACCCCCACCAAAATTTTGTTTTGACTTTTGAGAATTGAGTCATGTGGAAATCTAAAAGCGTGACAAAACAGGGGATTGACTAGTTAATGCAGAACAATTTATCTCCCTTTATGTCCTAAACACATGGATTGAATGTCTTCATAAGCTCATATTTTTGAACAAATACAAAATTAGGAGACAAAACCCAAATGGGGGCTAAATCCGTCTTCCAATTTAGACACATCCCCTGTTCTTTACTTTTTCTGTTTCATCTAAAAAGGCCAAGAGCTATGAACTAACAATGGCGCACTCGCCTATTCTTCTATTTTCACCATCTCCCATGGAGAGAAAAAACTAAAGAGCTTTCACTCTTCCCTTTCACAGCATCCTAAAATTATGAACTCGACCTTTGCACCCTTACCTTGCTCACACTCATTATCGGCTCCATCAATTCACGGAGTGTTAGCTTCTTCCTCGGCGCTGGATCGGGTCTCTGCTTCGGAGAACTCTGTGACATCAACTTCGCCATAAACGATTGAGTATTCACCATGTAATTTGGAAAATTTGAATCCCGCCGGTGAAACTCGTGGGCCCAGACATTCTTCACCGGCATGGCCGGGGCATTGGAACTCAAAAATCTCGGCCTACTCTGTGCGGTGAAGAAGCCGCCATCTTCACCGGTAAAGCCGCACTTGGAGTCCTAAAAGTTTCGAAAATCCGGTGTCGGCGCAATCCCCGGAAGACCCAACTCAAAATCCCGCAGAGCTGACCCATCTTTTTCAGATTTTCTGGTTCTGTGAGGTCTTGACTTACCTCTTCCCGGATTAACTTCCACTATCTTTTTTTTTTTCCACAATAAAAGGCTTCCCGATAACTAAACAATGGATATGAGGTCCAGCCATAGAATACAAATGTCTCATTAAACTGCTCTTAAATTTTCAACCCTGAAAACCAAAAATGATTAAGAAATACAGCTTGCTGATAATCATAACAAAAATGGAAACCCAACAAAAAATTGATTAGGATGCGTTCTTTTTTTCAGCTTTGCAAGTTCCTGCCTGACCACTCCAGCCCTCTTTATCTTTGCCAACATCAGCTTAAACCTATCCAAGTCATTAAGGGAAGCTCTCCTCTTCTGAACAATCAGCTTTCTTGGGGTAGGAAGCTGATATACTGAATATTTGTCATAATCAAAATTGGGCATGACCTATAAGATCAACATTCTTTTCCCTTTTTATGATGATAAATACAATAAGTAAAAATATAGGGTTAAGTCCAAGAAGGCTTACCCTATTAATAAGCATCTAATTTATTTTTAAATAAGGTCATTTTACCCATTATTTTTGCCCATTTCCATCTCCCCATTTTGGAAAAATAGCAAAAAAGGTCATACTAGTTAATACTTTAGGCAATGGGTGAGTACTTCAGTTATACATGAAAAATTTTAGAAAGATTTAGAAAAATTTTGACAGAATGCCGTTTGTAAATTGGACTTTCCAAAATAAAACCTGTATAAGTGTAACCTGTTTGAGTTTAAATATGTCCTAGAGTTTATCCACAACTACTCAAATAGTCCAGTATGGTCAAACACTAAAATATAAACTTTCAAGATGATCATGAAGTGGATAATTTGTGCATCACAAATGATAATCATTATTCATTACAATTAATACGATCATGCAAGAGATATATATTCGACATGTGCACACAATCAATAATCAACTTTTACAAAGTTTAAAACAAGAAGATAAGTCAACATTAGTATCAGTTGCTAAGACTTGAAAAGTTCCTATGAGAGAGCTCCCCCTAAATTTATGTAAGTTATGAAACATTTAAGTTTAGGAAACTTCTCTACTATGCATTAAGTTTAACTCACGTCTAATTTGTATGAACCTATCCTTGAGTAATGGTTTGGTGAATATATCGGCCCATTGTTCATTGGTGCATATAAATTCAAGTGCAACATCTCCTTTTTATACATGATCATGAAGAAAATGATGTCTAATTTCAATGTGTTTAGTTCGTAAATGTGAGATAGGATTTTTGGAGATGTTGATCGCACTAGTATTATCACATTTAATAGGTATTGTATCATAGTGCGATCCATAATCCATAAGTTGTTGTTTCATATAAAGAGTTTGAGCACAACAACTTCCAGCCGCAATATATTCAGTTTCGGCTGTGGATAATGCAACTGAATTTTGTTTCTTGGAGAACCAAGAAACAAGAGATTGTCCTAAGTAATGACAAGTGCCGCTAGTGCTTCTTCTATCAACCTTACTACCGTCAAAGTCAGTATCAGTATAACTAACAATCTCAAAGGTAGTATGCTTAGGGTACCACAAGCCTAATTCTATAGTCCCAACTAGATACCTAAGGATTCGTTTAACAACTTTTAGATGAGATTCCTTAGGAGCAGTTTGAAACCTAGCACACATACATACACTAAACATAATATCAGGCCTACTAGCAGTGAGATATAGGAGACTCCCAATCATGCCATGATACAATTTTACGTCAACAGGGATTCCTTGCTCATCTTTATCAAGCTTAATGGAAGGGTTCATAGGTGTACCAAGAATTTTGCAATCTTCCATATTAAATTTCTTTAACAAATCCCTGATATATTTAGATTGACATATGAAAGTTCCATGATTGGCTTACTTAATTTGTAGCTCTAAGAAGAAACTAAGTTCACTCATCATGCTCATTTCAAATTCACTTTGCATGCATTTGGCAAACTCATTACACAACTCGTCATTAGTTGCTCCAAAAATGATATTGTCCACACAAATTTGAACAAGGAGCATATCATCATTTTTGAATTTGATGAAGAGTGTATTGTCAATCTTGCCACGGGTAAACCCATTTTCTAGTAGAAAACCACTAAACCTCTCATACCAAGCTCAAGGAGCTTGTTTGAATCCATACAAGGCTTTAGATAACCGGTAAACATGATCGGGATATTTATGATTTTCAAAATCGGGTGGTTGTTCTACGTATACCTCTTCATTAATGTAGCCATTTAGAAAAGCGCTTTTAACATCCATTTGAAATAATTTAAAATTTTTAAAAGCGGCAAAGGCAAGTAGCATACAAATGACTTCTAACCTAGCAACAGGAGCATATGTTTCATCAAAGTCAATCTCTTCCTATTGGTTATACCCTTGGGCAACTAGTCTAGTTTTATTCCTAATTACTACCTCATTCTCATATTTCTTATTTCTATATACCCACTTAGTTCCAATTATGGTATGCTCATTAGGCCTAGGAACTAAGGTCCACACTTTGCTTCTTTCAAATTGGTGATGTTCTTCTTGAATGGACATCACCCAAGACTCATCCTCTATGACTTCTTTAATATTTTTAGGTTTTTCTTGGGATAAGAAAGCAGAATGATTCACTATATTTCTCAAGGAGGATTTTGTGGCTACTCCATGGGATGGTTCGCATATAATTTGATCTATAGGACGACTTCTAATAAATTTCCAATCTTTAGGCAACTCTTGGTTTCCATTTTCATTATCTTCAAGTGATTTTTCATTTGCTTCTTGATTTTCACTTGCATTGTTTTCAATAGACATTTTCTCTAAACATTTTCTAATATGAATATCATCTTCATCATCTTTATTAGAAAATGGATTAGACTCATCAAACACAACATGAATAGATTCAATGATAGTTAAAGTTCTTTTATTGAAAACCCTATATGCTTTGCTATTTAATGCATATCCTAGGAAAATATTTTCATCAGATTTGGAGTCAAACTTTCCTAGATGTTCATTATCTATAAGCACAAAGCATTTACAACCAAACACGTGAATATTAGGCTTATAGTTGTTCCATAATTCATAAGGGGTTTTATTGATTGATGGTCTAATTAACACTCTATTCATAACATAGCATGCAGTATTAATGGTCTCGGCCCAAAAATATTTAGGTAAGTTATGCTCATTCTACATAGTTCTACCCATTTCTTGCAGTGACCTATTTTTTCTTTCTACTACACCATTTTGTTGAGGTGTCCTAGGTGCAGAGAAGTTATGTGGTATGCCTTCTAAGTTACAATATTTTTCTATGCTTTTATTTTTGAATTCCGTGTCTCTATCACTTCTTATGTGAGTGATTTTATATCCTTTTTCATTCTGAATTCTCCTACAAAGTTTGGTGAATTGTTCACATGATTCATTTTTATGTGCAAGAAACAGCACCCATGTGAATCTAGAAAAGTCATCCACAATTACAAAGGCATAAGATTTACCACCAAGACTTTGCACAGAATTAGGTCCAAACAAATCTAGGTGAAGCATCTCCAAAGGTCTAGTAGTAGATATGAATTTATTTTTTTTAAAACTAGATTTTGTTTGCTTATCCATTTGACATGCATCACATATTTTATCCTTTACAAAAGACATTTTAGGCAAGCCTTTAACTAATTCTTTTCTGACAAGTTTAAATAATAAATCCATGTTAGCATGTCCTTAACGCCTATATCATAACCAACTAGCTTCATTTATAGCAGAAAAACATGTTACTTGTTGTGAAGCTAGATTATCAAGAGAAGTAGTATAAACATTTTCATGTCTATCAGTAGTAAAAAGTACTTTGTGATCTGTTTTATTTTCTACTATGCATTTGTCATTTTCAAAAGATACTTTATATCCAATGTCACACAACTGACTTATGCTAAGTAGATTATGTTTCAGTCCATTAACCAGCAAAACATTATCAATGGTAAGAGAGGAATCCTTACCAACCTTACCTACCCCGATGATACGTCCTTTGGCATTGTCCCCAAATGTTACATAGCCTCCATCCTTGGGAGCAATTGATGTGAATTTGCCCTTGTCGCCGGTCATGTGCCGTGAGCACCCACTATCCAAGTACCATCTGTCCTTGGAGGAGGACGATCTTAGGCATACCTGCAAAATAAGTTAAGTGACTGATGCTGGGTCCACGGGGGTTAGTAGGAGGATCTTCCTTAACTATCTATACTTTCCTAATTCTAGCATGCTTATTCCTAAGCGGACAATCAAATTGAATGTGACCAATCTGTTTACATTTAAAACATCTTAATCTACATTTAGGTTCTTTAGGAGGAATATGAGATTCTGACTCACATGTACAATGTCCTAAGTAAAGATTAGGTCGTCTAACATTTTCAATACCATTAAAACCAAGACCCTCTTTACTCAAGGAGTTTCTTTGGGCACCAAGTAATTTTTCAAAATTTTCTTTGCCCTTAGTGAATTTAAAAATGATTTTGGAGCTATCCTCCAATTTCCTCTCAAGTTCAACAATAGTAGCATCCTTTTCTTTTAAAATAGAGGCATGAGAGGTTTTTGCCATATTAAATAATTTTGATCAATTTTCACATTTCTTTTTCAAATCATTATTCTCTTTAGTCATTTTACCTAACAATTTTGAAACACGAATATATTCAAACTGTAATTCTCTAAATGTAGACATGCAATCAGAATCACAATCATCAGATGAATAACAAGAAGATGATGAACTAGAAGACTATTCTCATCCTCGTGTGCCATTAAGCACAGATTAGCGACCTCCGTGTCACTATGATCTGAATCCGAGTCGCTGTTGCTGAATTGGTCCCATGAAGTCTCAGCCTTCATGACTTTCTTATTTTTCTTAGCCTCCTTTTTCAGCAGTGGGCAGTCGGGTTTGATGTGCCCCACTTTGTTGTAGTTATAGCACGTAGGAACATTTGATTTTTCTTTTCTTTTGCTAGACTCTCCCTTTTCATTAGTAAAGTCTCTCTACTTTTTAAATGACTTCCTGTTCTTCCTGAAAGTCCTGCTAAACTTTTTGATTAGCATGACCATTTCATCATCAGTGTCAGACTCACTGCACTCACTAGATGTGTTATTAGATGCTTTCAATGCAGTCACTTTCTTAGCCCTATTATGCTCATTAAGTCTTCATTTATGGACAATTCATAAGTAATCAAGGAACCTATCAATTCATCTAAGGTCATGGCCTTAAGGTCTTTGCCCTCAGCAATGACCGTAGCTTTGGCTTCCCAAACAGGAGGTAAGCCTCTAAGGATCTTCCTAATCATCTCATATGTGGGATAGGTCTTTCCTAATGCGTGTAGTGAGTTTATGACGTGTGTGAATCTAGTGTACATGCTCTAAATGGACTCACCTACATTCATCCTAAAGGCCTCATACTCACTGGTCAACATATCTATCCTACTGTCTTTCACATCTCTAGTACCCTCATATGTGATCTCCAACTTATCCCATATTTCTTTTGTAGTAGAACATGTCATAATCCTGTTAAATTCATTTACGTCAAAACTACAATATAAAATATTCATGGAAGTGGCATTAAGACTAACAACTTTCATATCATCATCATCATATTCATCCTCAGTCTTAGGAACCCTAGCTGCACCCTCAGTTTTTATAGGGACATAGTTTCCCTTAGAGACAATCCCCCACACCTCCAATCAGTATTCTGAAGGTAGATGCGCATCCTTTGTTTCCAGAAGGTGTAATTAACACCACTAAAAACAGGAGGTCGTGTGGAAGATGGTTCCTCAGGGAAAAGGGTCACGGAGCTATGAGCCATATGTGATCTTTTTGCAAAATAACAACTAGTCTATGCTACGTGGCTCTGATACCAATTGTTAGCTTTACCGTGATCCCAAAAGGTGGGGTGAATTGGTATTTTTAAAATTTAACCTCTAAGTATTGCTTCTAATAGCAGTATGTTCACAACCCTATGGTTAATCTAGTGCAAGTAATATAAATATATCAGAAATTAAATGAAGCAATTTAATTAACAACATATGCACCATAAAAACAATAAAGTAAGAGTGATACATAGAAATGTTATTGAGGTTCGGCCAATTGCCTACGTCCCCGCCTTGGCTAACAAGCACAAGGATTACCACTATCACTTGCTCACTTAATCGGGTGGAGCGGCCCCTATACAAACCAGGTCAATTAGCACAGGGCTGACCTCAACCTTTACAACAATTCTTATCGAGCTGGATTACCGCCCCCTCAGGCCACGCCTGGAATCACTTAGATTTTACAATCAATGGTATAGATAAAAGTGCTTTCAAGTAAATCAGATATGTACCCAAATGCGTTCAATCACATACACCACAATGATTTAATATGTAAGTTCAATATGGTCCAATAGTTCAACTCTCAAATGTATTTTCTATCAGTGTAGTGAGTACGTGAGAGTGTCAACAACAATCTATATATCTCAAAATGTTCAATCAAACGTATTCACATAGAATATCAAGTGAGTTTCAAGTATGTCAATCAGTAGGATGTCTGAATCACTAATATAATGTATATCCTTGGTTTGCAAAAGCTATGTAATCTTTGTATTCCGAAATGATATATACTTGTATAAATATTGCCACAAAGATTAATATAACAAACACAAATATCTTTTCACAAATATATCAATATAGATTCCACACGATATTCGAGTAATTTTGAAAATATTTTTGCAAGCCAAAAACAAATACAAGCTTCCTAAGATATTGTAATACGAATGCAACACTCAGAAGCTTAGATATGTCTTCTTAGGATAGACTTATGAGCAAAGCCCCCTAAGAACACTTAAGTTTAGCTCTCAATGAAAAATCAATTCAATCAAAAACAATGAGAGAGCAAACCTAATTACAAAAACACTCAAGACACTTACAGAGGATTTAGGAGCTAGAGAAGGTAAGTTTGAGTGATTTTGAGAAAGAGTATGAGTAGTAGAATATATTTTGCTTGAGAGAAAATTTTGGATTTTTGTTTGCTAATCAAGTTACTAATTTTCCCAAATTAAGGGGTATATATAGACACCCCATGAATTATGACCGTTGGGGACCTATTGGGAATTATTATGAAAGTTTAATGACATTTTAATTATTTTAACCCTATTTAAAACATTTTAATCACTGTAAAAAATCAGGGCAACCCGAGAGGTCCGGTCGACCAAAAACCTTTTCTGTCAACCGAAGTTCATATGGTTCGGTCGACTAGGATACTTTTGAATTGAAAACTCGATCGACTGAAATGTACATGCTCAAGGCGATTTTCCATTCTATCGAGGTTCGATTGACCAGGCCATTTTGAACTGAATGGTTCGGTCAACCAGATAGTTGGGATTTCTCCCGAAGTCCCTCGGTCGACTAGGTAGTTAGTATTCAATTTTGGCTCGATCGACCAAGTGGTCAAATTGTTAGCCTCAGGGGGGTTCAGTCAACCAGGGGTTTTTAACTACAATGGTTCGGTCGATCAGGACATTGGTCAACCGTTGACCTGGACCTGGGTTCGGTCGACCGAGGCAGAATGAACTGCCAAGGTCAGTCGACCGAAAGTGCACAAAGTGTGCATTTCGGTCCTATTATGATTCACACAAACCCTATTCAAGTGCCTAACATTCATAAGTGTAATGGTGAGTGTTCTAAGGTCATTTTTGGGTCCTTTTGAAGGCACTGAAAAAATCTAGTGTCGGTTAACCGAAGGGTAAACCCTAAGGTCTTTCTAAGGTCACTTTAGGTTATACTTGGTTTGAGCTTACATAATAGATCATGCATGTGATGTGTGTGCTTATTACAAACCAAAGACCCTAATTACTATTACAGACCCTTTACAAAAATGAATTATAATACAACATAAAAAATTGGGTCTTTAATGGAAATTTGGTCTTCAAGCTTTACTCGTTCCATGTGCATTATGATCTGTCAATTTACGTTCCTACACAAAATCTCAAGTACCCATTAGATACACTGAATATTTGTCATAATCAAAACCGGGTGTAACCTATAAGGTCAACAGCTAACATGATCAAAATTTACTTACAAATAAATTTGGGTATAAATTTTAATAAAAAGCTAACATAATCAAAATTTACTTACCTATTACTTAATCTTGTGCTATGATTACAATGAATATCTTTAAAAAATGAGACCGAAAAGAGTGGTTGAGTGGGAATTATAACAAAAATTCTCCCTCCACAACTAATTCTTTCACTCACTAATCTTTCTCTTCCTTTAGAATTTTTTTTGTGAAAAATGAATGTTGAGGGCTTCCTATTTATAGGAAAATTTTGGGGAAAAAAAATTAAATTTGTAAAAGTGTGGGAGAGGGGTGAAATTATAATTTTTTAAAATTAAGGAATGGGCATGGATGTGTTAGGTATGGGATGGGGATGAGGATGGGGATCGTGTGGGAGAAATGGGAGTGCTTGCCGACACTCCCATTTAATTAATTTTTAATTAACTACTGAATTAATTAATTAATTAATTTTTTTTTATTTTTTTGAAATCATTATTATTATCATTGTTATTATTTTTAAGCTATGTTTAAGTATTTTTTTCAAGAAAAAGAATTAAGTTTGAATTTCGAAAACTCATGTAAGCCCCACATGGTCTTGTGGACTCTACACAACTTCGAGACCCAAGTAAGTCATACGTAACTCCAATAGTTTTCACATGGTTTTATGGGCCCTACACAGCTTTGGAACTCATGTGGACCCCACACGACTTTGGGACTCAAGTGGGTCTAACACGGTCTTGTGGTCCTCGCATATGATACCTATATTATTATTATTATTATTATTATTATTATTATTATTATTATTATTATTATTATTATTATATATTTCTGTTGACCTTATAGGTCATAATCGATTTTGATAATGACAAATATTTGTTGTGTTTAATATTTGTTTGAGGATATGTGCAGGTATATAATTGGCAAATCAAAATGATGGCACAAGAAGTAGAAGTTGAAGGCCCTGAAGACTTTATTTGTTATGTACTTAAATTCAGTATTTATTATGGGTTTGTAATAGTCAATAGGATCTGGGTTGTAATAATCAAATGCATCACATGTATGATATGATAGGTAAACTCAAAACGAAAAAGACCTAAAATGATCTTAGGACACTCATACATGCACATACATATATGCTTATATGGATAGGGTGATTACATAAGGAAATAGAATCAAATTGCACTTAAAATGCATGTTCGGTTAACCATACTTCACAAGTATAAATCTGTTGGTCGACTGAACCAGTCACCAGGTCAACGGTTTGACCACTGCACGGTTGACCGAACACTGTCCAATTCAAGTCACTTGGTCTACCGAACTCTCTCCCAGTCAACATTTGACCATACGGTCGACCGCACCTAAAAGCTTATGCCAACCACCTGATCGACCGAGTTCCCACGTGTGTCTGGCCAACTTTCTGGTTGACCGAACTACTTAGTTCAATCCACACAGTCGACCGAACCGTGTGGAAATGGAAAAATTGCCTTGGAACCCTAGTGTTTGGTCGACCGAACTTCTAGTTCAAATCTTGCCCGGTCAACCAAACTTAGACACTCGGTCAACCGAACCTCACCTTCGGTCGACCGGTGCTCTCAAGTTGCCATATTATTTCTACCATAGTTAAAATATTTAAACAGGGTTAATTGTGTTAAAATGATTTTAAACAATTATAATAATACCCTATATGTCCCCAACGACTATAATTCTTCCCATTTCTATATATAGGCCCTCATTTGCTAAAATTAAGCAGGGATTAGGGTTTTGTAATTAAGAAAATTTTTAGAAAACATTTTTGGCCAAAATCCTCGTACTCCTATAATCCTTCAAACCTATTGCTAAAGTTCTACCTCTTGTGCTTATCTAATTGCCTAACTCGAAAGGTAGTATTTCTTATATCTCTTATATAGGTTATTCTCTCCCTTGTTTCAAATGGTTTCATGTATTGATTTTTGGAGAGATACCCAAGGTTGTTCCCATTATATTTCACTCATAAATATTTGATTGGGAAAAACCGTCAAGTGGCTGGGAATCTTGTATCCTCATTACAAGTGTTCCTAAGCTTGATTTGTGCTTTGATGAAAATCTTTTGGGCAAGCTTAAAAACCCTATTATCTATTGTGCTTATTACTTGCGAAATATTATTCGAGATATATGTTAGGGTTATTAAGAGCTTTTGATTAATCTTATCACAAGTGTATCAGATTGACATCAAAAGCCTCACTCTCACATGCACACATTGACACACACTTGATTGAGAGTTAACACTTAAGTTAATGAAATCTCACTAGAGCTTAATATCCTATCATTAGTGAGTGCATTATTCAGTTTAGCTTATTGGTACATATCAGCTTAGTGTAAGAAGCATTTCCTTGTACTCAAAATTTTATATACATTGGTTGTATTCCAGGCACGAGCCTGAAGAGAGAGACTAGCCCTGGTAAATAGTCCCGGATTGGCTTAGACCCAGCTAAGAAAGCTAGGTGTGCCATCTTGGTGAGGCGTGTTGGTTGAGGTCAACCCCTTGAATTGACCCGATTGTAACCGGTGCCGCTCCACCAGTGAAGTGAGCTATTAGTGGAATCTTCAGGCTTGCGAGCTAGAGGTGGGGACGTAGACATAGTTGGCCGAACCCCGATAACATATCGTGCGTGTTCTTTATATTTTTGTAAATTTATTTTTTGCACTTTTTTTTTCAGCACATGCATGTTGTATACTTGATTCATTATATGTAGTACATGTGTTGATTGAGCTTATAATTGCATAGACAGACCATAGGTTGTGTAATACTGTTGATTTGGATAAACTTAAGTAGGACGAAATTTTGAATAACCAATTCACCCCCCCTCTTGGGAATACACCAATTCTAACAATTTCTACAAATTATGTCAGTCAAAACATTATTTTATGTATATGTGCTTATTTACGTGTATAAACAGTGTCTACCCTGTTTATCCTATGAAATTCCATTTTGACCAGGTCGGCCTCTTGGAAGCGACTGAGCCGCAATGGTCTCTGAGCACTCGTTAAGACAAGGTCTTTCTTCAGCATCAAATATGGAATCAAGGATCCTACAGAAAAGCACTTCTGTATTGATATTAACTTAATGACCATTTATTATTATTATTATTATTATTATTATTATTATTATTATTATGCTTTAATCATATATATATTTTTTGGGTCATCACATTCTCCCCTCCTTATAAAAATTTTGTCCTCGAAATTTTCTAATTTAAAATGAGTTCTATATAATTGGTTGCATTATTTGAAAGAGTAAATTGATGAATGAATTAACTAACTCTTAGAATAGATTAAGGGTCTATTTGGAAAAATATTTTATTTTAGGAACTGAAGTGTGAATCGTTGGTCTAATAGGGGCTGAAATGGAAAAGAAATTCAGAAGATGTGGAAAAGGATATATATTATACATATCCTATAAATTAAATATATATATATATATATATATATATATATATATATATATATATAAAACAAAATGAAATGAAATTTGGCCTTTAGAGCCTTAACTCAACGTCAACATCTATCGAAGTGCTAGCGGTGTCACTGCTAACTGTTGGGTTCTTTCATGACAGAGTTGACCTCTTGTAATGTCTCCGACTTGGGTTGGAAAAAGGGAGAGAGCGCTCGTTTTTTCGGCAAGGGAGGAAGAGCTGCCCTCTTCCCCCATTAGCCTTTGGTGGGGATGCTCATAACGAGCCATCGGTGGCTCGTACATGTGTAACGACCTCAATTTCTTAATATCAAATGTAACATAATAAATGAAAAATCGACCCGAACCCGTGGGTAGTAGGGATAGCCTGACATAAACAGCGGAAACCTAAGCAACAGTAAGTATAAAATCTCAATCATCCAACCATAAAGCATAATACCAGAGTTATTTACATTCCCAAAATACTGTATCTATTTACATTCCTCCAAAATATTTCAAAATACATCTAGGATCCCATAATCAAAACAATTCTGATCCTAGTACACTGCTTACCCTCCTAACGCGGTAGCTTAGTAAACTCAATGGCGGTCACGACCCGCTTGTCACTCAGGGTCTCTTGAAAAAATATATTAAGTTTGGGGTGAGACAATTCTCAGTAAGAGAAAATAAACTAAATACAGCTGTGTGGCAACATGAACATTTAATACAATTATACATATACAGTACATTTCATATATCGGTAAACATTTATCATAACATACTAAATTCTCATATACTTTCATATTCATTAATAAATCATAACGTACATAAAACATCTATTATAATTGATAATACTGAAAACATACCTAGGATGAATAGCTAGCTAATGTCATGTATTACCCCCCATGACAAGTTGTGCGGCCCGAAGGCGGGACCCGACAATGGCTGGCCGACCACTGCCGAGTCAAAAATATGTCTGTAAGTACGACGAGCCCACAACACCCTGGTTCAGACTGCTAGGTGGACGCCTACAACTCTACACTGAAAGCCACATCGACTATCCATCTTTCACCCCCTCGTGGGGTGGTTAGCACTAATCTGAACATAGATATCTGATCTATACATAGCTATAGTACTGTGCTCCTGAAACTGAACTAAACTAACATCCGGGTTCTGATAACATATAATATGTGATATTATAGAATATTTCATAATTACGGCCTCGTGTCAAACATTTCATAATTACGGCCTCATGTCGAACATATCATAATCACGACCTTCTGCCAAACATATCATAATCACGACCTTGTGCCGAACATATCACAATTACGACCTTATGCGATCATATCGTGATTATGGCCTCGCGCTGAACATATCATAATTACGGCCTTGTGCCGAACATATCGTAATTACGGCCTCACACAGAATATATCATAAATACGTCATTCTGAAAATAATCATTTTATCATGCATTTATCAGAATCATAATGTACTGTATACTTTCATAACTTCTAAAATATGCTGCATTTACATCATTATCATATCATAATATTTTTTCACGTAAAATAATATTCATGCCACACATTTGCTGTATGAAACCATACATTGCATTTTAACATCATACTTTATGGCATCTTATACGTATGACACGTTCCAACATAATAACAGTATTTTTCCCAAACGAGCGTTAATTCCAAAATATTAAAATATCATACATATTTTCAGGAAATCAGTTTGTTCATAAATAATAGTAATTTGAGTGAAAGTTACTACTTTAGTTTATTCCCTTACCTGGCTAGTGAGAAAGCCCCCTAAAATATCCTGATCTAACCCCCGTAGGATTTCTTGATCAATACCCTGAAACTGAAAATTCAGAGTACTAAACTTCAGTATTTTTATGTGTACATTATTTCTTATAACTACCATAAGATCAAATTTGACTTAAAAAGCCTTACCTCAACTTAGGGGCGATTTCCAACTTGCTTTCACCAACGATCCGCTCCGGCAGATTTGGAGAGAACTTCCCCAGAGCGTCGTGGTGACTTCGGATTGTTGATCCGGCGTAAATCTGGCCCAAAATCAATAAGAGAGAGAGAGAGGACCAAAGGGGAGAGAGAGAGAGAAAGAGCCGAAGGGGAGAGAGAGAAAGAGAGAGAGAGAGAGAGAGAGAGAGAGAGAGAGAGAGAGAGAGGAGAGAGGTAGATTAATTGTGAAGTTAAAACTCGGATTTTTTATATTTATAGAACTAGATTCGTCGACGAGCCACGTCATTCCTCAATGAATTCTTCAATAATTTCGTTGACGAAATTCAGTCCTCGTTAACGAAATTCAATCGGCTCAAAACCTCTCTCGGCATTTTTTCGTCGACGAAATTCAATCTTCGTCGATGATTTCTCTTAAGCCCTCGTCGACGAATCCCCTGTATTCATCGACGAGTCCTCTAATAATCTCTTTTCCTCTTTATTATTTAAATTTTATTTTTTATTCGGGTTGTCACATTCTCCCCTCCTTATAAAATTTCGTCCTCGAATTTACTATTCATATAGTTTATCATCCCTTAGGAAAAATGGTCTACTTACTTTATTACTTACGCTCACTTATGGCGGAGGAATACCGTGGTTACATCTCAAGTTATGAAAGATTACATATATCAAAAGAAATTTCCCCTGAAACTAAAAGATCACATACTAACTAAAGTATTACATGTACCTGCAAAAGAAAACTAAATATTTACTCACATATTCTAATTACCTTTAAAATTCTTGAAAAAATTGTGGATATTTCTGTCTGATCTGTTCCTCGAGCTCCCAAGAAGCCTCTTCTATCACATGATTCCTCCATATAACCTTTACCAGAGGAATCTTCTTACTGCATAATTCCTGTTCCCTTCTGTCCAGAATCTGCACTGGTACCTCCTCATAAACTAGTGAGTCACTGAGCTCTAACTCACCATAGTTGATAATATGAGAAGGATCTGGGATGTATTTCCTCAACATAGAAACGTGGAATACGTCGTGCATTCTAGATAATGAAGGCGGTAAAGCTAACCTATAGGCCACCGGCCCCACTTTCTCTAAAATCTCAAACGGACCGACAAACCTAGGGCTAAGTTTACCCTTTCTACCAAACCTCATAACTTCTTTTAATGGAGTTATTTTCAAAAATATGTGATCACCCATGCCAAACTCTAAATTCCTATGGCGATGGTCAGCATAACTCTTATGTCGGCTCTGTGCTGCACTAATTCTTTCCCTGATGAGTTGAATCTTATCGTACACCTACTGTACCAACTCTGGTCCCACAACTCACTGCTCACCCATCTCATCCCAATACAGAGGAGATCGACATCTCCTACCATACAAGGCCTCAAACGGTGCCATGCCAATACTGGACTGGTAACTGTTATTATACGCGAACTCTACCAGCGGCATGAATTGAGTCCAGCTACCCCCAAAATCTAATACACATGCACAGAGCATATCTTCTAGTGTCTGTATCATCCTCTCAGTATTTTCGTCTGACTGAGGATGGAATGTCGTGCTAAACGATAACTGAGACCTTAGAGCCTCCTACAAGCTCCTCTAAAATCGTGACGTGAATTGCGGGTCTCAATCTAACACAATAGATACAGGCACCCCATGAGAACGAACTATCTCCTGGGTGTAAATCTCTGCCAATCGGTTGATGGAATAGTTAATCTTGATAGGGAGAAAATGGGTAGACTTACTTAACCGATCTACTTTCACCCAAATCGCATTGCCCTACCGGCCTCTGGTGCTCAGCTTTTACCTGCTGGCAAGTCAAGCACTGGGCTACATACTCGACGATCTCTCTCTTTATACCACTCCACCAGTAAAACTACCGCAGATCCCTGTACATTTTCGTACTGCCGGGATGAACCGTATACAAAGATCTGTGAGCCTCATCTAAAATAGTCCTTCTAATGTCAGCATCAGCAGGAATACATAATATAGAACGAAATCGTAAAGCTTCGTCATTTGAAATGCAGAATTCCTCCCCCTGGCCACTCTGCACTTTGTCCATCACCTCTACTAATTTTGGATCTTCTTTCTGGGTAGCTTTAATTCTTTCCTGTAGAGTAGGCTGTACCACTAAGCTGGCGATACATATTGAGGTATTACTCTCTATCAATTCAATGCCGAGTCTCTCTAGATCCATCATGATCGGACGCTGGATCTCCATAGCTGCTAACGCTGATACTCCAGAATTCATGCTCAGTGCATCAGCTACTACATTTGCTTTCCCTGGGTGATAACTGATAGTACAGTCAAAATCCTTAATTAACTCTAACCACCTTCTATGTCTTATATTTAATTCCTTCTTGGTGAAGAAATACTTTAAACTTTTGTGGTCAGAGAAAATCTTGCACTGCTTGCCGTATAGGTAATGCCTCCAAATTTTCAACGCGTGTACCACTACAGCCAACTCAAGATCGTGGGTAGGGTAGTTCTTTTCATATTCTTTCAATTGTTTAGACGCATATGCCACTACCCTGCCATGCTGCATTAACACACAGCCAAGTCCCTTCAAGGACGCATCACTGTAGATAGTATAACCCTCACCCCCAGACGTGATGATCAATACCAGCGCTATGACTAACTTCTGCTTCAACTTCTGAAAACTCTGCTCACAACTGTCATCCCATTCAAATCTAACATTCTTATTAGTCAGTTGTGTCAGAGGCCCTGATAAAGCTGAGAACCCCTCAATGAAACGACGGTAATAACCAGCTAACCCTAAGAAACTCCTGATCTCCTGGACGTTCCTCGGTCTAGCCCAATTCACTACCGCCTCAATCTTACTGAGATCTACATAAATTCCGTTTCCTAAGATAACATGCCCCAAAAACACAACTCTCTCAAGCCAAAAGTCACATTTACTGAATTTTGCATACAACTTCTTCTCTCTAAGCATTTGCAAAACCTACCTCAAATGTATCTCGTGCTCCTCATAGCTCCTTGAATAGACCAGTACATCGTCAATGAAAACAACCACAAACTGATCTAAATATGGATGAAAAATCCTATTCATCAAAATCCATAAATATCGCAGGAGCATTCGTCAGACCAAATGGCATTACCAGAAACTCATAATGCCCATACTTGGTCCTGAAAGCTGTCTTCGATACATCCTCCACTCTCACTTTTACCTAATGATAGCCTGATCTAAGATCGATCTTGGAATACACCCGTGTACCCTGGAGTTGTTCAAATAAATCATTAATACGGGGTATAGGATATTTGTTTTTTATCGTCACTTTATTAATCTCTCTGTAATCTATGCATATCCTCATAGACCCATCCTTCTTTTTCACAAATAGCACTGAAGCTCCCCATGGCGATACACTAGGTCGTATGAAACTTTTATCAAGCAAATCCTGCAACTGGTCTTTCAGTTCTTCCAATTCTGTTGGTGTCATTCGGTACGGTGCTCTAGAGATAGGCACTGTACCTAGAAGTAAATCAATGAGAAAATCTACTTCACGATCAGGTGGCAAGCCCGGTAATTCATTTGGGAACACGTCTGTAAATTCTTTCACCATAGGCGTGTTAATAAACTTTAATTCATTTTCTAGCATTTCCTTCACAAAAGCCATGAATCCTAAACAGCCATCTTGGAGCAGTCTCTTTGCCTGAATAGCTGAGACCATCTGAGGTAAGGATTGCACTCGTGACCCTGTAAATCTAAATTCTGGTTTCCCTCGAGGTCTGAATATCACTTCCCTTGCACGACAATCTATAATAGCAGAATTAGCTGCTAGCCAATCCATGCCAAAAATGATATCAAACACGTGCATATCTAGTATTACCAAATCAGCAGATAAAATTCTCTTATGAACATCAACTGGACAACCACAGAGCATTTTACTACATCTCACTGCAGACCCGATCGGTGTAGCCACTAATAACTCGACATCTAATGATTACGTTTTCGGCCCACATAATTTAACACACCCCAAGGACACAAATGAATGTGTGGCACCAGAATCAAAAAATGCAATAACTTTAAATGAAAACATACTAATCGTACCTGTCACCACATCGCCGGTCGCCTCAGCATCGCCCGACGTAAAAGAGAAAACTTTGACTGGAGACATATTCCTCTGCTGGCCTCCTTGTGGCGCTTGGTAACCTCCTCGTGTAGGTCTAGGAGCAAGAGCAGCACCAATTTGCATTAGACCCTCCCTTATCATATGTCCTGGCTCCCCACATCGATAGCAAATGCCTCGCTCGACATGACACTCTCCTGGGTTCCTTTTCCCACAAGTCAGGTAAACTGGAGGTCGTTGCACACCCTAAAAACCGCGATTCCCGGTCTCTTGCCTTCGGTCTCTGTAATAACCACCCCTTTTCCATGAACCACATCCAATCCCCTACTGGGAACTAGAAGGTGTGAACCTCTTCTTCTACCTCTGCTCCTCAGCCTCCAACCTCTCCCCAATCTCCTCTATAGTGGCTCCGTCAACTAGCTCGGCGAAGTCCTACAACTTCAGTATCGATACCTGCTTGTGTATTTCTCTCCTCAGGCCTCTTCCAAATTGTCGTACCTTCTTTACCTCATCTGGAATGATGTATGGGGCGAAGAGAGATAGCTCGATGAACCTCGCCGCCTACTATTGTACTGTCAGCTGTCCCTACTTCAGATTCAGGAACTCCTCAATCTTAGCCTCCCTTGATGAGGTTGGAAAATACTCATTGAAGAATATTTCTTTAAACCGCTCCCACGTCATCTC
Organism: Malania oleifera; assembly: GCF_029873635.1. Lineage (NCBI taxonomy): Eukaryota > Viridiplantae > Streptophyta > Magnoliopsida > Santalales > Ximeniaceae > Malania > Malania oleifera. The sequence continues at coordinate 54,174,743 of NC_080428.1, forward strand.
CATAGGTATAGTCCTCTGCTGCTCTAAAACTTTCACTGCCAACCACCATCTCTCAGCCTCTCCAGTCAGTTTATATGTGGTAACTAGTATCCTATGCTCTTCTGAATACTACAGCATTGCAAATATTTTCTCTATCTCTTACACCCAGTTTTTAGCAACTGCAGGATCTATCCCTCCTGAGAAAACTGGAGGACTCATCTTAATAAACTTCTCAATCGAACTACCGTGGCCTGCCGATGGACCACTCGGTTCCTTCGAACTCCTAGCAATTTCTGCCATAACTTACTGTGCCACGCTGCGTAAAACGGCATCTAAATCACTACCCGTAGCGCCTGAGGGTCCAGCACCCTCACTCCCACTGGCATGGGCACTATTGCCACCAAGGTCCATCATAAAAAACAAGTAACTTAACTCAAAACCCCCTTCTCTATGCATATCATCCAATATTTTCTCCTAATTAATTCGCCTCTCCTAATCTTAATCCAAGGTTCAATCCTGCAACCTAGATACCTAACCCGACGATAGTTTACCATGACTTTCCTGAAATCATCACCCCAGGAAAATCACACAAACCACCACGGAAGTCCTGCATATAGCTTACAAAACCAGACCTCAAATCTCCTTATCCTATACTCTGGTATTATTATCACTGCACTCTAGAGTCTATAGAACCTAGTATCCTAGGCTCTGATACCAAATTGTAATGACCTCAATTTCTTAATATCAAATGTAACATAATAAATGGAAAATCGACCCGAACCCGTGGGTAGCGGGGATAACCAGACATAAACAGCGGAAACCTAAGCAGCAGTAAGTATAAAATCTCAATCATCCAACCATAAAGCATAATACCAGAGTTATTTACATTCCCAAAAAACTGTATCTATTTACATTCCTCCAAAATATTTTAAAATACATCTAGGATCCCACAATCAAAACAATTTTGATCCTAATACATTGCTTACCCTCGTAACGGGGTAGCTTAATAAACTCAACGGCGGTCATGACCCACCGATCACTCAGGGTCTCCTGAAAAATATAATAAGTTCGGGGGTGAGACACTTCTCAGTAAGGAAAAATAAACTAAATACAGCTGTGTGGCAACATGAACATTTAATGCAATTATACATATACAGTACATTTCATATATTGGTAAACATTTATCATAACATACTAAATTCTCATATACTTTCGTAATTACGGCCTCTTCCGAACATATCGTAATTACGGCCTCGCACCAAATATATCATAAATACGTCATTCTGAAAATAATCATTTTATCATGCATTTATCAGAATCATAATGCACTGTATACTTTCATAACTTCTAAAATCATACTGCATTTACATCATTATCATATCATAATATTTTTCCACGTAAAATAATATTCATACCACACACATGCTGTATAAAACCATACATTGCATTTTTACATCATACTTTCTGGCATCTTATACATATATACACGTTCCAACATAATAACAATATTTTTCCCAAATGTGCATTAATTCCATAATATTCAAATATCATACATATTTTCAAAAAATCAGTTTGCTTATAAATAATAGTAATTTGAGTAAAAGTAATTGCTTTAATTTATTCCTTTACTTGGCTACTGAGAAAGTCCTCTAAAATATCCTGATCTAACCCTCGTAGGATTTTCTGATCAATACCTTGAAACTAAAAATTCACAGTTCTAAATTTCAGTATTTCTACATGTACATCATTTCTTATAACTACCATAAGATCAAATTTGGCTTAAAAAGCCTTATCTCAACTTAGGGACGATTTCCAACTTGCTTTCACCAATGATTCGCTCCGGCAGATTTGGAGAGAACTTCCCCAGGAGCGTCGTGGTGACTTCGGATTGTCGATCCAGCATAAATCTGGCCCAAAATCAATGAGAGAGAGAGAGAGGACCGAAGGGGAGAGAGAGAAAGAGGAGAGAGGTGGATTAATTGTGAAGTTAAAACTTGAATTTTTGATATTTATAGAACTAGATTCGTTGACGAGCCACGTCATTTGTCGACAAATTCTTTAATAATTTCGTCAATGAAATTTAGTCCTTGTCGATGAAATTCAGTCGGCTCAAAACCTCTCTCGACATTTCTTCATCAACGAAATTCAGTCTTCGTCGACAAATTCTCTTAAGCCCTCGTCGACGAATCCCCTGTATTCGTCAATGAGTTCTCTGATAATCTCCTTTCCTCTTTATTTTTTAAATTTTATTTTTTATTCGGGTTGTCACAACATGAGTTTCAATGCGTTTTGGATCTCTTGGTAATGGTAGAGTAGGCCAACATTATCACAAACCCTTAGTGTGGTGACTGCGATGCTACCATTGGTATGACTCATTGGTGTGATGTTAGTTGTAAGTTTCATAGATAGAATATTGTCGATAGGGATGAGGGTACAAGTGGTTGAGAAAATGGCTGGGGGCATTGCTCGGGGCGGTAGTGGCGGAGGAGGTAAGATGGATAATTGATGGGGTAGTAGTAGAAATAATGGTTTCTTCAACTAATCCCTGCTTACGCCTACGATTCTCAAACCAAAAGCGTATATTTTTCGGTTCGATTAGACCATACCATCGGAGTCGTGATGCAAGCAAGATAGCTCGCTCCACAAAAGTGAGTTCCCCATGATTGCTGCGGAAGGCCTCCTCTAAAATCTCCAGCTTTGCCTTATTGGGTATCCATCTTTGGATTGGTGATTTAGTGCTGCTCTAAACAACTTGGGGAGTTGGGTGATTTGGCAACATTTTTAGTTAAATGAAACGAGTAACGAGACAACCAAGAGAAAAATTAGGAGGAGCTAATCTCTGTAAACCGAAATGTGGTTGTTCAAGATGGAAGAAAGTTGTGATGCTTAGAGTTCGAGGAGGGCGGACCCTTTTTATAGGGGAATGGCCACGTGCTGTGGAAATTGAGAGAGAGTGCGAGAATCGAGAGAGAACGGCGCATATCGGGGATATCGAGCACGCGACGCATTTTGCCAAAATCGAGGGAGAGCGACGTGTGTCTCGAGATTCAAGGGAGGGCAACGCGTGCCACAAGCAACGTGTTTTGAAAAATTGAGGGAGAACAATGTGTGTTGCAAAAATTGAGAGAGAGCGATGCATGCCTCGAGTAACGCATTTTGAAAAAATCGAGGGAGAGCGATATGTGTCGCAAAAATCGAGAGAGAGTGACGTGTGCTGCGAAAATTGAGCGAGCGACGCGTATTGCAAAATTAGCGGACTCAATGTTTTTTTTTATGTTTTTACATCTTTATTAATGTTTTAACTATAATTAATCTCATCTTTAAGTCACCACTTGGGTGGGTGGCCTAGTGGTAAGGAACAGACCGTGTCCATGTGATCGCGGGTTTGAGTCCCCACTATGCTCAAGTGGTCTCATCCCCTAACCTTGCTTCGGGGGTAAGTGAGTTATAACCGTTGATTTCCACCTATGAGGTTTTTTTTTTTTACTGTGAGAGTACCCCCTTATATATATATATATATATATATATATATATATATATATATATACATATTTTTATATTCCATTATTATTAGTATTATTATCATTTATTATTATTATTATTATTATTATATGTTGTGTATGTTTAACCGATCGATGATTTGACATTGGTTAGTTATTTGAAGAAGATTAGTTAATTTTTATATTGCTTTCATTAATGGATTTTTTACTATATAAAGTTTTTTTTATATATAATATAGTAAAATTTAAACTGCATTAACTTTTATAAATTTATACAAAATAAAAATTAAAGATTCCGTCAAAATTTGTACTTCTAAATCAAATTTGGATATTTGATGGGAATTAAATATGCAATGAAAATATATATATATATATATATATATATATATATTCGTATTTAACTTGCACATGCTAAGGGATTTTTTTTGAATTTAAATATAATATAGTAACATTTAAATTGTATTTAATTCCTTATAAACTAATATAAAATTAAAATTAAAGATTTCGTCAAAATATATATTCTTAAATTAAGCTTGAACGTTTTGATGAGAACTGGATATGTAATGTAAAAATACATATTCATATCCAACTTGCACATGCAAAGGAATTTTGGGTAAATCCACATTTCAGAATAAACCGTTTGTTCATATCTATTTGTATGTGTAACACTTCCAAACCCAGTAGGGTCTAATATGTTACTTCTTATATTTTTAGTGAAAATAATAACAATGAAAATAAATAAATCTCGCATATTATTATATTATTATATTTATATATATCAAAATTTTAAATTATTAATGAATTTGATCTAACAATTAATTATGAGTCATCACTATGAGTGCGTGTTTCTACAAACATAAATAACATATTTAAATTAATTAACGTATCTGCAATAATACTACTATTTTTCATATAGAATATACGATTGTTACCTATCTTTGGGAGCCTTCACGTTAATCTCATTTCCTCCAATGTTACTATCTTTAGGATCCATTCTTAAACAATGATGAAATATTATTTTAAAATCATAAATCTATTATTAACGTATAATAATATAACAAACTAAAAGAAATATTCTAAACCACCAAATCCTACCCAAATCATGTTTTATGTCTAAGTTCTGGTAAAATCTATATACTAGAGTATGCAGAACTTATATCCTATTATCTGAGACCAATTATAAGGACCCGAACTCGAGTGGGTTTCTACATATAAATTTTTTAGCGAACGCAAAAAAATCCAAAATATTTTTATTACCAGAGCACTAATTAGTTTTATTACAAATAAATGTCTCAACTATTAAAATGCAAATTTCTAAAATTTTAAAATACACAAACATATTCTAAATTGTATTACACTAAATTTTTATTCAACTCTATTCTTTCTATTCCCACCTAGGCACTTGCTACGTCAGATTTTTGGTACACTCTTCAAAATGATTTGAAATGTAAAATAATGATTGGGGTGAGACGACGCTCAGTATGTAAATAAGATTACTATTAGTGTGTGACCAAAATGAGCTTTCATAATATTTTAATTTCGTAAAATAATATTTAATACTATAACTTCAAAAATGCTTTTAAAATAAATGTAAATTTAAAAATTTCTATATAAAACTTTTACTATCATCTATAGCAGTAAAATTTTATAATCATATACTATAACTGTTAAACTAAACTTTTTAACTTTTAAAAATATAACTATAATACTCATTCATGTATATATATATATATATACTTTTCTTTATTAAATCATTATCTAGGCACAAAAATGCTCCCGTTCACATAAACATATACTCCTGCTTCAATTCATTAATAGTTCTGTATACGTAATGTTGACTCTACGAGTCCAATCCGGTTTTGATAATGACAAATTAATTGGTATTTGATTAGTGCATTGAGTTTATGAACATGCCCTATATTAAGCATGCACGGAAGGATAACGAGTCATGGAAGTCTTAAAGTAAAGCATACATATCTTGGTAAGATCCATGGAACTCCAATTCATCCCCCCTCTTGGGATTACACCTAATTCGACAATTGGTATCAGAGCGGGTATACATAGACTTAATAGTTTATTTGTAAAAAGATCACATGACACATATCGGTGTAACTCCATTCGGTGAGGGACACTTATCTACTCGACCACCAATTTTCTGTGGTGTAAACTACACCTATTGGAAACGTAGGATGAGCATATATCTATTGAGCCTAGATTGGAAGGTTTGGAAAATAGTGACTAAGGGAAATCACATTCGCATGAAAGTAATTGATAAGAATAATGTACCTAAAACTGAAGATGAATATATTGAGGAAGACTGGAAATCAGTACAAATCAATGCTACTGTCATGAACTTGCTTTTATGTGCATTAGATGTAAATAAATTTAATTGGGTAATGACATGTAATTCGGATAAAGAAATTTGGGAAAAATTAGAAGTTACATATGAAGGTACTAAGGAAGTCAAGGATAGTAGGATAGACCTGCTCACTAGTGAATATGAAGCATTTAAAATGATAGTTGATGAATTTATACAATCCATGTACACTAGATTCACATACATTATTAATTCTTTAAATGCACTTGGAAAGACTTACCCTACTTATGAGTTGATCATGAAAATACTCAGGGGATTACCTCCAGTGTGGAAAGCAAAAGCTACAGTAATAGCAGAAGGGAGAAATCTCAAGAAGATGTCAGTGGACGAACTCGTTGGATCGCTCGTCACCTATGAGCTGACAATAAATGAGAGAAAAAATGAGCAAAGCAAAGCAAAGAAGGTCATTGCACTTAAGGCATCATCAAGCTACACAAGTGAAGGAAGTGATTCCGAAACGAATGACGGAATGGCCTTGCTAACAAATAAGTTCGTAAAGTCCTTGAAAAAGAATAAGAAGTTCAACAGAAAATTCCAGAACTCAAGATCAGAAAAAGGAGAGTCAAGTATGAAGAAAAAGAAGGAGGACCCTCCAAAATGCTACAACTACCGAGAAGTTGGACATATCAAGCCTGAGTGCCCCAAGCTCGTGAAAGCCTTAAAGAAAAAGAAGAAGGCGCTGAAAGTCGGTTGGGATACTCACAGCACTAGCGGTTCAGAATGTGACGATCTGCTTGATCTCCATATATTTTTTTTTTCAAAATATAATAAAATCAATATCACAAATCTTACCAGATCATAATCCACCTGGACCCGTGGATGCCAGGGATACATAAGAAACACATCCTGGAAGCCTATGCAGCAGGAAACGTAGATCATAAACACTTCATTATACCATATATCACAATACTAGAGTTACTACAATCACTGTATATATATGTACACAATACAAAACCCGAAAGATATCTAGGGCCATCCCACAAATTACCTCCAACCCTATGAAAACACTTACCCTTTTGGAAGGGCAGACAACCCGTACTAGATCAGTGGGGCTTTACCTGCTCTCCTATTAGGGGCTCCTGAAATGTTTATAAAATTTAGGGTGAGACACCTCTCAGTAAGGGAAATAAACTAATACTAGTGTGTGGTAACATGAGTATTTCGTGTTATACATATACCATACAAAACATATTCAGTAAACTGTTATGTCAAATCTGGGAAAATATATATATCATCAAAGTATGGCAGAACATATTGCATTTTCATAAACATATATCATCTTAGATAATAATAATATAAAAAATGTTCCTGGTAGGTTAGCTGGCTGTTGTCATGTATTACCCCCACATGACTGGGTTGTATGGCCCAAAGGCGGGACCTGACAATGGTTGGCCGACCACTGCCAAGTCAAAAGTACAGTTTGTAAGTCTAATGGGTCTGCCAGACCTAGTCCGTATACCAGGGGCGCTCACACACTTCTTAAAAACTGCATCGACCATCCAATCTCACACCACTCCATACAACGGCGTTAACACAAATATCATGATCATGATGACCATGGACACATAGCAACGTACCGTGCAAGTGCTAGCCTAAACCAAGCCAACTAGGTTCTGATATCATATAATATATACCGAAACTGTGATACATGGATATTTCATATCATCAATTATCAAGTCAATCATATCATTTTGCATATATACGTATATCATGAAAATCATCGGCCCGTACGCCGGTATTTCACATTTTATCATAGCTCGGCCCGTACGCCGGTAAATCATATCTATAACACAGCCCATACGCCGAAAAATCATATCCATAGCACAACCCGTACGCTGGCAAATCATTTCCATAGCTCGGCCCGTATTCCAGCAAATTACACAAAGAGCTCGGCCCGTATGTCGGCAAACATATATATAAAAATTTTGGCCCGTATGCCGATTTTCCATTATAAAAATCCATATCATTAACACATTCCCAGAAAATAGTATTTCATATTAACTTCTCCTCATGCCACACAAAACAGGTTTTTCGTATATTTAACATACCATTATTATCAGCAGTATTTCCCAAATATAAATCATATATAAATATATTTATTTCCTTAAAATCAAATGCTATAATCATATACATACATTTTCATAAAAGAACTAGTTTAGTTTATCCCCTTAAACGATTCCTGAAAAGCCTCTAAGAAAATCTGTCCTGTACCTGTAGGGTTCCCTACTCAACACCCTAGAATCAACATTCCCCAAAACTAAAGTTCAGTATTCGTATGCGTACTATGCTTTCTACAACTATCAAATGTCTAAATACTGAGTAGAAAGCTTTACCCTGGATTTGGGGTGGTTTTCAACCCAGCCCCACCGACGATCCGCTCTGACAGATTTGTAGAGAACTTTTCTAGGAGCATCATGGTGGCTTCAGATCGTCAAACTAGCGGAAATCCGGCCCAAAACCTTATAGAGAAGGAGGAGAAACTGTATGAGGAGAGAGAGATTTTGCACAGGAAAATGATTAAAAAATCACGTGTAACCCTATTTATATTATGGGATTCGTCGATGAGCCACGTCACCTCATCGACGAGTCCTATAGAAAGTTCGTCGATGAACTTAAACCCTCGTCGATGAATTTTAGGTTTCCACAAATCCTCTCTCGGTATCTTCTCGTCGGCGAATCCTATCCTCGTCAATGAGCTCCTCTTATATCCTCGTCGACGAGTCCCCTGTGTTCGTCGATGAAGAGCTGAAAAATTCCTCGGGATTATCCTTTCTAAAATGCAACATCGTCGACTGCCTCCTTCTGTTTCTGGTTTCCATTTCCCTTTCTTTTTATTATTAAAATAACATTATTCTTCGGGTCGTTACATTCTCCCCTCCTTATAAAATTTCGTCGTCGAAATTTACTGTTCACATAATTCATCATCCCTTAATAGGAAAAGGATCTACTTATTTTATTACTTACCCTCACTTATGGCAGAGGAATACTGTGATAACATTCTGAGTCCTGGGAGATTACATATATAAAAGAAAAATTCTCCCAAAACTTAAATGCTACACTAATTAAACCATTATAGGTACCTGTAAAAGAAATACTACCTAACTACTTACATTTTACCCGTTTAGACTGCTTGGAATAGGTGCGGATACTTCTACTTCATCTGTTCCTCGGATTCCTAAGAAGCCTCTTCAATTGCATAATTCCTCTACAAAAATTTTACCTGAGGAATCTCCATGTTACGTAACTCCAACTACTTACATTTTACCTGTTTAGACTCCTTTGAATAGGTGTGGATACTTCTGCTTTATCTGTTCCTCGGATTCCCAAGAAGCCTCTTCAATTGCATGATTCCTCCACAATACTTTTACCTGAGGAATCTCCTTGTTATGTAACTCTTGTACTTTCCTATCCAGAATCTGTATTGGTACCTCCTCATACACCAGTGAATCATTGAGCTCTAATTCATCATAACTGAGGATATGTGAAGGATCTGGGACGTATTTCCTCAACATAGTAACATAGAATACGTCGTAGATCCTGGACAACACAGGTGGTAAAGCTAGCCTGTAAGCTACCGGTCCCACTCTATTTAGAATCTCAAATGGACCGATAAACCTAGGACTAAGTTTATCCTTCTTCCCAAATCGCATAACCCCTTTCATAGAAGCTATCTTCAAAAACACATGATTACCCACATCAAATTCCAGATTCCTGTGACGATTATCAGCATAACTTTTCTGTCGGCTCTGAGCTGCACTGATTCTATCTCTAATAAGTTGAACCTTATCACGCACTTGCTATACAAGCTCTGGTCCTACTACTCGCCGCTCACCCACTTCATCCCAAAATAAAGGAGAACGACATCTCTACCGTTTAGAGTGTGACGACCTGCTTAATTTTCTTATTTTTTTTCATAATATAATTAAATCAATATTACAAAACTCAGCAGATCATAATCCACCTGTACCCGTGGGTACCGGGGATGCATCAGAAACACATCACGGAAGCCTATGCAGCAAGAAACATAAATCATAAACACCTCATTATACCATACATCACAATACCAGAGTTACTACAATCATTGTATATATATGTACACAATACACAACCTAAAAGATATCTAGGACCATCCCACAAAATACATCTGACCCTATCAAAACACTTACCTTTCTAGAAGGGCAGACCAATTATGTAACGACCCAAATTTAGAGTGGTATTTAAATAATAAAGATAGGGAAATGGAGACCGGAAACGGATGGAAGCCATCGACGAAGGCTTTAGAGATTTCGTTGACAAACACAGGGCTTCATCGACGAGAAAATGTCGAGAGGGGTTTTTGAGCCGACTGAATTTCGTCGACAAAGGGTGGATTTCGTTGACGAAATTTGTAAAGAACTCGTCGACGAAGGTCGGACTCATCACTGAATTCAGCTGTTTTATAAGTATGAAAAATTCGGATAATTTGGCTTCTTAAAGAAGCCAACGCTCCCTCTCTCTCTCTCTCCCCTTCAACTCACTCTCTTTCTCTCTCTCTCTCTCTCTTCGTTTTTGGGCTATTTTTACACTGGATCAATGATCCGAAGTCACCACGACACTCCTGGCGGAGTTCTCTCCAAATCTACCAGAGCGGATCGTGGGAGAAAGCTCGTTGGAAATCATCCCAGAGTTGAGGTAAGACTTTTTAAGCCATATTTGGTCTTGCGCTAGTTATAAGAAATGTTGTGCGCATGAAAATACTGAAGTTTAATACTGGGGGTTTTCAGTTTCGGAGTATTGGTCAGGAAACCCCTCAGGTGTTAAACTTGAATGCTTTTGGGTAAAAACTTTCTACTTAATATGTGGTTTTTGATAGTTGAGGAAAATATTGTATGCTTAGAAATACTAAACTTTAATTCTGGGATTTTTCATTTTCAGGGTGTTGAGTTTGGAACCCTGCGGGTGCGGGGCAGTTTTATTAGGGGCTTTCCATAGATTAGGTAAGGGGATAAACTAAGCTAGTATTGTTTTGGAAAATATTTACAGACATATATATATATATATATATATATATAGTTATCATTTGATTTATGGAAAATGTATATGATTATATATATATGTCTTATATTTGCAAAATACTGTGAAAATGATCGTATGTTGAATATGTGGAAAATCTACTGTGTGGTATGAGTAAAAATGTTGTGAAATGCTATTTTCTGGGAATGTGGATGATGTGGATTTTTATGATGGAAAACCGGCGTACGAGCTGAGATGTTTTGTATATTATATATATATATATATATATATACATATATGGATATGTTTTTTGGCGTACGGGCCGTGCTAAGTGATTTGCTGGCGTACGGGCCGTGCTATGTGATTTGCCGACGTAAGGGCCGTGCTATGTGATTTTCCAGCGTACGGGCCGTACTATGTGATTTTCCAGCGTACGAGCTGTGCTATGTGATTACTGTTTGCTAGCGTACGGGCTGTGCTATGTGTAGCTGGTGTACGGGCCGAGCTATGATAAAATGTGAAATACCGGCGTACGGGCCGATGATTTTTATGATACATGTATATATGTGAAATGATATGATTGATGTGAAAATAAATGAAATGAGATATTTATGTATCACGGTTTTAGTATATGTATATGATATCAGAACCTGGTTGGCTTGGTTTAGGCTAGCACTTGCACGGTACCGTTGCTACGTGTCCATGGTCCTCGTGATCATGATATCTGTGTTAACGCCGCTGTACAGAGTGGTGTGAGATTGGATGGTCGATGTGGTTATGTTTAAGGAGTGTGCTGTTATCGCCCCTGGTGTACGGACCAGTCTGGGTAGACCCATCGGACCTACAGACTAGACTATCGACTTGGCAGTGGTCGGCCAACCATTGTCAGGTCCTGCCTTTGGGCCACACAACCCAGTCATGTGGGGGTAATACATGACAATAGCCAGCTAACCTACCAGGATTTTTTTATGTTATTATTATTATTATGACATGAGTTGAGATATGTTATGAAAATGCAGTATGTTCTGCCATGTTGATTTATATATATATGTTTTCCCAGATTTGATGAAACAGTACTAAATGTGTTATATATGATATATGTTGAGCACGAATTACTCATGTTGCCACATACTAGTATTAGTTTATTTCCCTTATTGAGAGGTGTCTCACCCCTAAATTTTATTAACTTTTTAGGAGCCCTGGATAGGAGAGCGGGAAAAGCCCCACAGAATTAGTGTTGTTTATCTGCCCTCTGTGAAGGGCAAGTTTTGGTAGGGACAGTTAGATTTTGAGGGAATTGTCCCCAGATTTATTTTTGGGTTGTATATATTGAGAGTTAGTGGTTATAGTACTTTGGTATGTATTGGGCACTTTATGATGAGATGTATATAATTTTATATTTTTTGCTGCGTAGGCTTCTACTGTATGTTTTGCTATATCCCTGGTACCCACGGGTCCAAGTGGATGGTGACCTGCTGAGCTGGATTGTGGGATATGTAGTATTGATTTTATGATGATATTATTATTAAAAAAATATATGTGGAAAAATGAGCAGATCGTGACAAATCGTACTAGATCAGTAGGGCTTTACCCGCTCTCCCATCAGGGGCTCCTAAAATGTCTATAAAATTCGGGATGAGATACCTCTCAGTAAGGGAAATAAACTAAAACTAGTGTGTGGCAACATGAGTATTCCATGTTATACGTATACCATACAGAACATACTCAATAAACTGTTATGCCAAATCTGGGAAAACATATATATCATCAAAACATGGCAGAACATATTGCATTTTCATAAACATATTTCATCTTATAAAATAATAATAAAAAAACATTCCTAGTAGGTTAGCTGGCTTTTGTCATGTATTACCCCCACATGACTGGGTTGTGTGGCCTGAAGGCGGAACCTGACAATAGTTGGCCGACCACTGCCAAGTCAAAAGTACATTCTGTAAGTCTGATGGATCTGCTAGACCTGGTCCGTACACTAGGGGCGCTCACACACTTCTTAAAAACCACATCAACTATCCAATCTCACACAACTCCGTATAGTGGCGTTAACACAAATATCATGATCATGATGACCATGGACACATAACAACGGTACCGTGCAAGTGCTAGCCTAGACCAAGCTAGCCAGGTTCTGATATTATATAATATATACTAAAACTGTGATACACGGATATTTCTTATCATCAATTATCAATTCAATCATATCATTTGCATATATACATGTATCGTGAAAATCATCAGCCTGTACGCCGGTATTTCACATTTTATCATAGCTCGGCCCGTACGCCGGCAAATCATATCCATAGCACAACCCGTACGCTGGTAAATCATTTCCATAGCTCAGCCCGTATTCCGGAAAATTACACAAAGAGCTCGGCCCGTATGCCGGCAAACATATATATATAAATTTCAGCTCATACGCCGATTTTCCATTATAAAAATCCATATCATTAACACATTCCCAAAAAATAGTATTTCATATTAACTTCTACTCATGCCACACAAAACAGGTTTTTCGTATATTTAACATACCATTATTATCAACAGTATTTCCCAAATATAAATCATATATAAATATATTTATTTCCCTGAAATCAAATGCTATAATCATATACATACATTTTCATAAAAGAACTAGCTTAATTTATCCCCGGACCTGATTCTTGAAAAGCCCTTAAGAAAATCTGTCCGCATCCGCAGGGTTCCCTACTCAACACCCTAGAAACAAAATTCCCCAGAACTAAAGTTCAGTATTCCTACGCGTACTACGCCTTCTACAACTGTCAAATGTCCAAATACTGAGTAGAAAGCCTTACCTTATATTTAGGATGGTTTTCAACCCAACCCCACCGACGATCCGCTCTGACTGATTTGTAGAGAAGGAGGAGAAACTGTATGAGGAGAGAGAGAGAGAGAGAGATTCTGCGCAAGAAAATGACTGAAAAATTACGTTTAACCCTATTTATACCGCAGGATTCATCGACGAGCCACGTCACCTCGTTGACGAGTCCTGTAGAAAGTTCGTCGATGAACTTAAACCCTCGTCGATGAATTTTAGGTCTCCACAAATCCTCTCTCGGTATCTTCTCGTTGACGAATCATATCCTCGTTGACGAGCTCCTCTTATACTCTCGTCGACGAGTCCCCTGTGTTCATCGATGAGGAGCTGAAAAATTCCTTGGAATTATCCTTTACAAAATGCAACGTCGTCGACTACCTCCTTCTGTTTTCGGTTTCTATTTCCCTTTCTTTTTATTATTTAAATAACATTATTCTTCGGGTCATTACATAGAGCCTCAAATGGTGCCATGCCAATGCTGGTATGATAACTGTTATTATACGCAAATTCTACCAATGGCATGAACTGAGTCCAACTATGCCCAAATTCTAATACACATGCTTGAAGCATATCTTCTAATATCTGTATCGTCCTCTCAGTCTGCCCATCTGAATGAGGATGAAATGTTGTGCTAAAAGACAACTGAGACCCTAGTGCTTTCTGTAGACTCTTCCAAAAACGTGACGTAAAACGCGGGTCTCGATCTGACACAATCGATACTGGCACTCCATGAGAACGAACTATCTCCTGAATGTAGATCTCCGCTAAATGGTTAAGGGAGTAGCTGATCTTGTTAGGTAAAAAGTGGGAGGTCTTAGTCAAACGATCAACAATCACATATATGACATTCTGGCTATGTAACGTTGTCGGCATTCCTAACACAAAGTCCATGGATATATGATCCCACTTCCACTTTGGGATAAATAATGGCTGCAACTGCCCTGCCGGCCTCTGGTGCTCAGTCTTTACCTGCTGGCACGTTAGACACTGCGCTACATACTCAGCAATTTCTCTCTTCATACCACTCCACTAGTACGACTCTCGCAGATCCCTGTACATTTCGTACTGGTGGGATGAATTGTATACAAAGATCTGTGAGCCTCCTCTAGAATGGTCCTGTTGACATTCACATCGGCAGGAACACATAATCTGGTATGGAACCGCAAAGCTCCGTCATATGCAATTCTGAATTCCTCCCTCTAACCACTTTGTACTCTGTCTATCACCTCTGTTAATTCTGGGTCTTCCTTTTGAGCGGCTTTAATTCATTCTTGCAGAGTAGGCTGTACTACTAGGCTGGAAATACACACTGGAGGATCACTCTCTACCAACTTTATGCTGAGTCTCTCCAAATCCATCATGATTGGATACGGGATCTCCATAGTCGCCAATACTGATTCCCTAGACTTCCTGCTCAACGCATCAGCTACTATGTTTGCTTTCTCTAGGTGATAACTGATGGTACAATCAAAATTTTTAATGAGTTCCAACCATTTTCTCTGCCTCATATTCAATTCTTTCTGCGTGAAAAAGTACTTCAAACTCTTATGGTCGGAAAAGATCTCACACCGCTCGCCATACAAGTAATGTCTCCAAATATTTAATGCGTGTATAACTGCAGCCAATTCAAGATGATGTGTAGGGTAGTTCTTTTCATATTCTTTCAACTGACTGGATGCATACGCCACCACCTTGCCATGCTGCATCAATACACAGTCAAGTCCCTTCAAGGACGCATCACTGTAGATAGTATAAACCTCACCCCTATATGGGATGGTCAATACTGGCGCTGTGACTAGCCTCTACTTCAATTCTTGAAAACTCTACTCATAGCTATCGTCCCATTCAAGTCTGGCATTCTTCTTAGTCAGTCGTGTCATAGGCCCTGATAAAGTTGAGAATCTCTCAACAAAACGACGGTAATATCCAGCTAGCCCCAAGAAACTCTTGATCTCGTGAAATTTCTCGGTCTAGCCCTATTCACTACAGCCTCAACCTTACTAGGATCCACAGAAATACCATCTCCAGATACAATATGCCCCAAGAACACGACCTTTTCAAGCCAGAATTCACATTTACTGAACTTGGCATACAACTTCTTTTCCCGAAGCATCTACAAAACCTGCCTTAAATGTATCTCGTTCTCCTCATAGCTCCTCGAATAGACCAGTACATCATCCATAAAAACAACAACAAACTGGTCTAGGTATTGGTGGAAGACTCTGTTTATCAAGTCTATAAATACCGCCGGAGCATTCGTCAAACCAAACGGCATAACAAGAAACTCGTAATGCCCGTACCTAGTCCTAAAGGCCGTCTTCGAGACGTCTTATGCTTTCCCATTCACTTGATGATAACCGGATCTGAGATCAATCTTTGAATACACCCGTGTACCCTGGAGCTGGTCAAACAAATCATTGATACGAGGTAGAGGATATTTGTTCTTGACTATCACTTTATTAATCTCCCTATAATCTATGCACATTCTCATAGATCCATCCTTCTTCTTTACAAATAGAATTGGAGCTCCCCACGGAGATACACTGGGTCGTATGAAGCCCTTATCAAGCAGATCTTGCAATTGATCCTTCAATTCTTCCAACTCCGCTGGCGCCATCCGATAAGGTACTTTAGAAATTGGCGCTGTACTTGGAAGTAGATCAATAGGGAAATCTACCTCACGATCGAGTGGCAAGACTAGTAACTCATATTGGAAAACATCTGTAAATTCCTTTACTACAGGGGTGCTAGCAAGTTTTAATTCATTCTTTGTCATCTCCTTCACAATTGCCACAAACCCCTGACAACCACTCAGTAGTAGTCTCCTGGCCTGCATAGCTGAAACTAGCTGAGGCGGGGATTGCACCTGCGATCCTACAAACCTGAATTTCGCTTTCCCTGGAGGTCTAAATATTACTTCCCGTGCTTGGCAATCTATGCTGGCAAAATTAACTACTAGCCAATCCATGCCAAATATAACATCAAACTCGTGCATGTCCAGTACTATCAAATCAGTAGACAACGTCTTTCCTTGGATAACAACCGGACAATCCCAGAGTATTTTACTACAACTTACTACAGATCCAGCCAGTGTAGACACTAATAGTTCAGTATTCAACAACTATGTTTCTGCCTCGCATAGTTTAACACACTCCAAAGACACGAACGAGTGCGTAGCTCCTAAATCAAATAATGTAATAACTTTAAAAGAAAGCATAATAACCATACCTGTCACCACGTCACCTACCATCTCAGCCTCACCCAGCGTCAAAGTAAACACCCTGACTGGAGCCGTATTCCCCTGCTGGCTCCCACGTGGCGCCTGATAACCTCCTCGGTATGGTCTAGGAGCTGGAACTACATCTAGTGGGGTAGGACAGTCTCGCACCTTATGCCCCGATCCACCACAGTGATAGCACACCACCCCTCCTACTTGACACTCTCCCCAGTGTCTCCTACCACAAGTCTGAAAGACTGGAGGACCCTGCCCCGCCTGCACCTCACGTCCTCCTGTCTCTTGTCTCTGCCCTTTACCATGGTTACCTCTCCTCCACTGATTTTGTTTAGGACCCTGCTAGTAGCCTGTAGATGCAGATCTCTTCCTTTGTCCCTGCTCGTCTGCATTGAGAAGCTCACCAATCTCTGCCAAGGCCGCCCTATCGACTAACTCAGTGAAGTCCTGGATCCGTAGCACCACCACTTGCTTAAATATACTCTTCCTCAAGCCTCTCTCAAATTGCCTTAACTTCTTCACTTCATCAGGAACAATATACGGGGTGAAACGAGAGAGCTCGATGAAACGCGCTGCATATTGCTGAATGAATAGCTGTCCTTGCTTCAGACTCAAGAACTCTTCTACCTTAACCTTGCTGACAGTAGCTGGAAAATATTTATCAAAGAACAATTCTTTAAACTAGTCCCATGTTATGGCTATCAGAGTCACCCTCTACTGCTGTGACAGTATCACGACAGTCCACCACCTCTCGACCTCTTCTGTCAGTCTATAGGTAGCGAAGAGGACCTTCTGTTCCTCATTACACTGCAACACCACCAAAACTTTCTTAGTCTTCTGCATCCAGTTCTCAACGGCTGCAGGATCAACTCCACCTAAGAATGCCGGAGGATTCATCTTCATAAATTTATCTATGGTGCACCCATGGCTTGCAAAGGGACCACCCTACTCTCTCGAGCTCCTAGCGATCTCAGCCATAACCTACTGAGCCACGCTACGTAATATTGCGTTAGAGTCAGTTCCAGCTGCACTTGATGGTCCTGCCCCATCATTGCTACTCGCATGGGCACCATTTCCTCCCGAATCCATCCTGAAAACAACAAACGCAACTTAGAAATCCTATCCTTATAATTTACCCGCTTAACCTGGCCTCTTATCTCAACATTCCCAGCTTGTTTCTAATTCCCAGTTCTACCTTCTAGGAACACAACCCGACAATAGCTTACTATGGTTTTCCTGAAATAGTCACCTCAGGAAAACACAGAAACTACCACGAAAGTCCTGCCTCTAGATTGTAGAACAAAATCTCAAATCATTTGCGATACTCAGGTATTGTTTCCGCTGCATTCTAAAGTCTACAGAATCTAACAACCTAGGCTCTGATACCAAATTGTGACGACCTGCTTAATTTCTACATATTTTTTTTTCAAAATATAATAAAATCAATATCACAAATCTCAGTAGATCATAATCCACTAGACCCGTGGGTATGAGGGATACATCAGAAACACATCAAGGAAGCCTATGCAGCAGGAAACGTAAATCATAAACACCTCATTATACCATATATCACAATACCAAAGTTACTAAAATCACTGTGTATATATATATATATATATATATATATATATATATATATATATATATATATATATATATTTACAAAATAAAAAACACAAAAGATATAGAGGGCCATCCCACAAAATACCTTCGATCCTATGACAACACTTACCCTTTTGGAAAAGCAGACCAACCATACTAGATCAGCGGGGCTTTACCCGCTCTCCTATTAGAGGCTCCTAAAATGTTTATAAAATTCGGGGTGAGACACCTCTCAGTTTGGGAAATAAACTAATACTAGTGTGTGGTAACATGAGTATTCTGTGTTATACGTATACCATATAGAACATACTTAGTAAACTGTTATGTCAAATATGGGAAAACATATATATCATCAAAACATGGCAGAACATACTGCATTTTCATAAACATATATCATCTCATATAATAATAATACAAAAACGTTCCTGGTAGGTTTGCTGACTGTTGTCATGTATTACCCCCACATGACTGGGTTGTGTGGCCCGAAGGCGGGACCTGACAATGGTTGGCTGACCACTGCCAAGTCAAAAGTACAGTCTATAAGTCTGATGGGTCTGCCAGACCTAGTCCATACACTAGGGGCACTCACACACTTTTTAAAAACCACATCGACCATCCAATCTCACACCACTCCGTACAACGGCGTTAACACAAATATCATGATCATGATGACCATGGACACATAGCAACAATATCATGCAAGTGCTAGCCTAGACTAAGCCAACCAGGTTCTGATATCATATAATATATACTGAAACTGTGATACATGGATATTTCATATCATCAATTATCAAGTCAATCATATCATTTTGAATATATGCGTATATCATGAAAATCATTAGCCTGTACGCTGGTATTTCACACTTCATCATAGCTCGGCCTATACACTGGCAAACCATACACATAACTCAGCCCGTAAGCCAAAAAATCATACACATAGCACAACCTATACGCTGGCAAATCATTTCCATAGCTCGGCCCGTATGCCGGCAAATTATACACATAACTCAGCCCGTACGCCGACAAACATATATATATAAAAATCTCAGCTCGTACGCCGGTTTTCCATTATAAAAATTCGTATCATTAACACATTCCCAGAATAAAGTATTTCATATTAACTTCTACTCATGCCACACAAAACAGGTTTTTTGTATATTTAACATACCATCATTATCAGCAGAATTTCCCAAATATAAATCGTATATAAATATATTTATTTCCTTGAAATCAAATGCTATAATCATATACATACATTTTCATAAAAAAACTAGCTTAGTTTATTCCCTTACCTGATTCTTGAAAAGCCCATAAGAAAATCTGTCCCGCACCCATAAGGTTCCCTACTCAACACCTTGGAAACAACATTTTCCAGAACTAAAGTTCAGTATTCCTACGCATACTATGCTTTATATAACTATCAAATGTCCAAATACTGAGTAGAAAGTCTTGCCCTGGATTTGGGATGGTTTTCAACCTAGCTCCACCGACAGATTTGTAGAGAACTTTCCCAGGAGCGTCGTGGTGGCTTCAGATCGTCGAACTGGAGGAAATCCAGCCCAAAACCTTAGAGAGAAGGAGGAGAAATCGTATGAGGAGAGAGAGAGAGAGATTCTGCGCAGGAAAATGACTGAAAAATCACTTTTAACCCTATTTATATTGTGGGATTCGTTGACGAGCCACGTCACCTTGTCGACGAGTCCTATAGAAAGTTCATTGATGAACTTAAACCCTCGTCGACGAATTCCAGGTTTCCACAAATCCTCTCTCGATATCTTCTCGTTGACAAATCCTATCCTTATTGACGAGCTCCTCTTATACCCTCGTCGACGAGTCCCCTGCGTTCATCGACGAGGAGCTGAAAAATTCCTCGGGATTATCCTTTCCAAAATGCAACGTCGTTGTCTACCCCCTTCTATTTTCGATTTCCATTTCCCTTTCTTTTTATTATTTAAATAACATTATTCTTAGGGTCGTTACACAGAATCTGAATCCAGCGACGATGAAATTACCAATTTGTGTCTAATGGCACATGATGACCTTGAGGTACAATCATCATTTTCATCATTTTCGTATTATTCTAGTGTGTCTGAAAATGAAAATGACTTGATTTCAAATGATGAACTAAAACAAGAATACCTCTACTCTATTAAAATGTTTGAGAAGAAAACAAAGAAAATTTTTGAGTTAAAAAGTAAATTCAAAGAACTTTCAAGGTTAATTGAATGCCAAAATGAATCTCATGCATCTTTCATAAAAGATAAAAATTTGAAAATTGAGGAGTTATAAAAGAATTTGAAAGATAAATTTGAAATTATTTGTAAATTTATGGAGGGACAATACAATTTTGAAAAGCTCCTAGGATCTCAAAGAAATTCTTTTGAAAAGGAAGGGCTTGGCTTTAATGGGAAGGAAAATGTAAAGAATAGACACCTTTACATTGGTTATTTTATAAGAGAGTCAAAGTCATATGTTCCAACTAAGAATTATTATAGAAATATTACATGCTTTAAATGTAGAAGGTTGGGTCACATACAATTCAACTGTCCTTTCAAAAATAAAGATGTAAAAATTAAGAAAGTATGGAAGGTCAAAGGTCAATCTAACACTAACCCCCCTAGACCCAAGAAAATCTGGGTACCAAAGCTAGTTGTTTGATTGTGTCTTGCAGGTATGCTTAAGATTAGCATCCTCAAAAGACAAATGGTATATGGATAGCGGATGCTCACATCACATGATCAGGGATAAAGCGAAGTTCAGATCCATCACACCCAAGGATGAAGAGTTTGTTACTTTTGGAGATAATACTAAGGGAAGGATCATAGGTGTAGGTAAAGTTGGTAAGGACTCTTCATTAGTTATAGATGATGTCTTATTTGTTGAAGGTTTAAAGCACAACTTATTGAGTGTAAGACAACTGTGTGATAAAGGTTACAAAGTGTCTTTTGAACATGACAAGTGCATAGTTGAACACAAAACTGATAATAGGATACTATTCATTGCTGAACGTCATGAAAACGTATATAACACAAGCTTTGATAAATAACTTAACCTCACAGAATGTGACATGCTTTTCTGCTATGAATGAAATTAGCTGGATTTGGCATAGGAGACTAGGACACGCAAACATGGATTTAATCTCAAAACTAGTTAAGAAAGAACTAGTTAAGGGACTGCCTAAGACTAAATTTGTGAAAGATAAAATCTATGATGCATGCCAACTAGGAAAACAAGCAAGAACAAGCTTTAAGAAGAAGAAAAAAATCTCCACTACTAGGCCACTCCAAATGCTACACTTAGACTTATTTGGACCAAACCCAATTCAGAGTTTAGGAGGAAAATCATAAGCCTTTGTCATAGTTGATGATTTTTCAAGATACACATGGGTACTTTTCTTAGGTCACAAAGATGAGGCATGTGAACAATTTATAAACTTGTGCAGGAAAATCCAAAATAAAAAGGGATATACAATCACAAAAATTCAAAGTGATAGGGGTAGAGAATTCAAAAATCAAGGCATGGAAGACTATTGTAATTCATTAGGAATTGCCTATAATTTTTCAGCTCCTAGAACACCACAACAAAATGGTGTAGTTGAAAGGAAGAATAGGTCTATACAATAAATGACCAGAACTATGCTTAATGAACACAAATTGCCTAAGTACTTCTGGACTGAGGCAGTGAATACCGCCTACTATGTGTTAAACAGAGTTCTGATTAGACCATCATTTAATAAGATTCCGTACGAGTTATGGAATGGCCATAGACCAAACATATCATATTTTCTTGTCTTTGGCTATAAATGTTTTATGCTTAGAGACAATGAACATCTAGGAAAATTCGATGTGAAATCCGATGAAGGTATCTTCCTAGGGTATGCCTTAAATAGTAAAGCCTATAGAGTATATAACAAACGAACATTGACGTTTATAGAATCTATTCATGTTGTGTTTGATGAGTCAAATCCCTTCTCCAAAAGAACTGATGAAGATGAATTTGAAATCAACAAAGAATTTGAAGAACTATCCATTGAGAATGATTCGGAAAATAAAAATGAACTTAAGGAACCATCCACTGAAACTATTCAAACTGAAAATGAGGTTAATGAACCACCTAGAGAATGAAAATACATAAAGAATCATCCCATAGATCAAATAATAGGTGAACCATTACGTGGAGTAGCCACTCGATCCTGATTTAGGAATATGATTTGTCACACTGCATTTCTATCTTAAGAAGAACCTAAGAATGTGAGTGAAGCTACAGAGGATGAATCATGGGTGTTGTCGATGCAAGAAGAATTAAATCAATTTGAGAGGAATAAAGTATGGACACTAGTTCCCAGACCTGAGGATAAATCAATCATTGGAACCAAATGGATATATAAGAATAAGAAAGATGAACATGGAATAGTTGTGAGAAATAAGGCTAGATTAGTAGCTCAGGGATATAATCAAGAAGAAGGTATAGATTTTGAAGAAATATTTGCACCTATAGCTAGAATGGAAGCCATTCGAATGCTTTTAGCATATGTAGCTTTTAAAGATTTCAAGTTATATCAAATGGACGTCAAGAGCGCATTCTTAAATAACTACATAAATGAAGAAGTGCATGTAGAACAACCCCCAGGTTTTGAAAACCACAAGTCCAACTCATGTTTATAAACTAACAAAAGCCTTGTACGGTTTAAAGCAAACTCCTAGAGCTTGGTATGAAAGGCTAAGCAGTTTTCTATTAGAAAATGGATTCATAAGAGGAAAGATAGATACAACTTTGTTCATAAAGTCTAAGAAAGATGACATTCTTCTAGTTCAAGTATATGTAGACGACATCATATTTGGCGCTATGAATAAAGAATTATGTGATGAATTTGCCAATACCATGCAAAATGAATTTGAGATGAGCATGATGGGAGAATTAAATTTTTCGTAGGACTTCAGATCAAACAAGAAAAACATGGAATATTCATAAATCAATTGAAGTATATTAGAGATCTACTCAAAAAGTTTAATATGGAAGATGGAAAAATACTAGGTACACCTATGAGCGCTTCATTGAAATTAGACAAAGATGAACAAGGTATACTGGTTGATGTCAAACTTTATCGTGGAATGATTGGTAGCTTATTATACTTGACTGCCAGTAGACTTGATATAATGTTTAGCGTATGTTTGTGCGCAACATTTCAGTCTGCACCAAAAGAATCACATTTGCTAGCTATTAAATGAATACTTAGATACCTGATAGGAACCGTGAAAATTGGATTATGGTATCCTAAGTACACATCCTTTGAGATTCTCAGCTATTCAGATGCTGATTTTGCGGGTAGCAAAGTGGATAGGAAGAGCACGAGTGGTACTTGTCATTTCTTAGGAAATTCCTTAGTCTCTTGTTTTTCCAAGAAGCAAAATTCAGTTGCTTTCTTCACAGTTAAGGCTGAATATATAGCAGCAGGGAGTTGTTGTGCTCAAACGCTATACATGAAGCAACAACTGAAGGATTTTGGATTAAATTATGAATCAATCCCTATTAGATGCGACAATACAAGTGCGATAAATATCTCAAAGAATCCCATATTACATTCACGAACTAAACATATAGAGATACGACACCACTTTCTTCATGACCATGTACAAAAAAGGGATGTGACACTTCAGTTTGTATGCACGGATGAACAATGGGTAGATATATTCACGAAACCACTTGCGGAGGATAGGTTTATCCAAATTAGATGTGAATTAGGCCTGATGCATAGTCGAGAGGTTGCTTAAAATTATATTAGATGACATAATTCAGGGGGAGCAACGTCACTTAAGATGTAATCATTTGGTATCAAATCAATCATCATTTGATATAATTTTAGTCAATATTTGGTATCACAATAATCAACTTTTAGTATCACATTAATCAACAATTGGTATTTGTGCACATTCAACATAACATCAATTAATATTTGGTATCCTCATATAATCGTTGAAACTTATGCATTAACAAGGGGGATGGTTAATGTTAAAGAGGGGAGAAGTAAGATTTTTCCAAATCTAATGGTTGAATAAGATTAAAACTTTAAAATTTCAAAAGGGAACATAACATAAGGTTATGCTCATTTTTTTTTTTATTATACACCTATTTGTTGATGTCAAAAGGGGGAGAAGAATGAGCAAACATTTGTTATTGATGTGTTGAAAAAGGAGGAGATATGTAAGGGGAGAAGGCTAATGACAAAAATAAAAACTGTTTGAAACGTCATAAGCATATTTCATTTGGATTCAGGCTAAACACTTTGTGTATGAACATGAGCATATTTTCATTTATTGAATATTTGATGCATTAATTGAGGGGGAGCCTTGTTAGGCATAAACCATTATTTATTTTTACTTGTGTATTTGTCATTATCAAAAAGGGGGAGATTGTTGACTATACGAGTCCAATCTGGTTTTGATAATGACAAATCACTTTGTATTTGATCTATGCATTGAGTTTGTGAATAGGACCTATATTAAGCATGCACGAAAGGATAACGAGTCATGGAAGCCTTAAAGTAAAGCATACATATCTTGGCAAGATCCATGGAATTCAAAGACTACGAGAATCAAGATGCGAGCGACAAAGTTCAAGAATGTCATGGGAATGGGTACTTAGACCTCATGTATTTACATTTTCATATGATTTAATTTGAAGCTCAACATATACCCTAGAATGACTTTAGGACTCATGCATTTCATGAACATCATTAGGGTACATTCATGGACTTAAAAATATTGTTAAAACCTTGAAAAATGTTTTTATAAAAGAGCCAAGAAAGAGAGCAAAGAAGATTTTTAAATTAGAAAAGAAAAATTGAGAAAAAAGGCACTTTGGTAGCCTGAACTCAACCTCAGTCGCCTGAAGAATTTCTTCAGGAGCCTAAAGATTAAGTTTAGTAGCCTGAAAAATTAATGGGAAACACTGAATTTGGCCGAGGCAGTTTGGTCGCCTGAACCTAGAACTTTAGGTGCCTAAACTTGCCACTTCAAGAACCTGAACCCTACTTTGGTTGCCTGAACCTGTATTCCAAGTTGATTTTTCAAAGCATTAAGGGACTTTGGTCGCCTAGACTTCAACCTCGGTCACCTGAACTTGCGAGAAAACTTAAAAATATGATTTTTATTAAAAGGACTCGCGAGATATTTCATTGATCTAACGGTTGAGATCAATTCTAAGGGTAAGACACTATATATACTGAATATCTAAACCCTAGTACGATGCGAAGAAAAACAAGAAGAAAAGAGAACACCTTTTGAAAGCGAATTGAGAACGTTGAGCACTTTGCTATATGATTGCCTGCACTTCAACTTACACTTATCAAGCTTGGGCAAATCTACTCCGGAAATCAAAGGGGTTTCATTTACACAACTTTATTTCCTCTTGGTATTGAGTTTTGGTTGATTCTTTTAGCTTTTTCAAAAGACGCTCATATCAACATCTATCATTGAATATCTTTAGAGAAATTTGATTTTGAGTTTTGTTTTCATATTCATATAAAGATTGTTTTTGACTAGTTGAATACTTCAGAAAGTTTTTATTTGGCCATTGTTTAAAGAGTAATCATTCAAGTGTGTTCAAAGTTAAAACGTGATATTTTGGTTACTTCTAAACTAGTTGATTTGATATCCTAAGAAGTGCATAACTATATCTATACAATTGAATGATATTTTCTGAAAATCATATATTAAGTATTTGATTCTTGGTATTCTCATATTATAGATACATATATATATATATACATTAGGGCAAATACTACCAAGATCACATTGAGATTGTCATCTTGAGAGAAATATTGTTTTTGACAAAGTGTGTGCCAAAATCTTTACAATCTTCAAAGCTATTTTTGTATTCAAAGATTTAACCTAAGTTTCTCCAAAGTATTGATTCATACAAACATTTTAGGAGATTTGATAAAAAGAGAATTTTGTGTTGAAGCATATCATACAGAAACGATTGTATCGTTTCATACATTCTGAGCTTCAAGTTATATCATATAGTAAATGTATTAGGAATTTGAATTGTACTCATGAGCTTTTGTTTGGAAGCATTTTTGAGTGTTTTTACAGATTCTATTGTAGTCACAGTTCGGTGTGTGAACCGATGTTTGAGGAGAGAGCTGTATCTCTTGTAAGCAGCGGAGTAGGAGGAAGTCGTACCTCTTGTAAGTAGTGGATTGTAAGGGAAGCTCCGTACCAATTTAAAAAGCAAGGATTTTAGTGAAATCCTTGAGTGGTTGCTCAAGGCGAGAACGTAGGCCGAGTTGGCTGAACCTCGTAAAAATTGCGTTTGTCTTCTCTTTTCCCTTTACTCTTTACTTTCAGCACTACATTTAAATTGTTCGTGTTGAATGTGTAGGTTGAATAACATTGCACACAAGTAATTGGGTAATAAGAACTCATTGGTAAATTGAATTTGTAGGGATTAAATATACAAGTACGGATTAAGTGGTAAATAGTTTCAAAGAATTTTAAAATACCCAATTCACCCCCCTCTTGGGATTACACCTAATTCAACATGTAATTAAATATGTATATACACATACTGTAAAAACCACTCTTAGGCTTATTAATCGTAAGTCATGTTTACTTCCATAACCGAGTTGTGCGATCCGAAAACTGGACTTAGCTGGCTGGCTGGCCGACCAAACTAAATCAACATACATCATCATTAAGTGAGATTTTTCTTATTAAGTCATGGTCCGGAATTAGGTGTGCGCTCAGAAGAAATCTACTACCATACATAACCACTCTGTAAACAGTGTGGATGCACTTTGATCCGTTTAAACTTTTAGTTATGGTACCGAGCATTCGTAATTTTCTGTATCATCTAAACCCTAAGGGGTTTTAAAAATATTTTTATTATATAATTTGTACAATTAAAATAATATCATAAAAATCTCATTTTTACTCATATTTTCGTGAAATATACAATGTAAAAATCAACTCATGTCATCTTTACTCATATTTTTGTGAAATATGTAACGTAAAAATAAACTCATGCCACACAATTTTCGTGTAAAAAACTATTTTCTTGAATAAAAATTAATGTTGTAAAATACCCAAGGGGTTTAGAACATTTCTTAACTAAAAAATAAACGCAAGTATATTAAAGATAAAACTGGTATAATTAAATAAGCGTAAAAATAAACTCGGGAGAATTTTAGGAAAATAACTAACATAATCAAAATTTACATACAAATAAATTCGGGTATAAATTTTAAATAAAAAATCTAACATAATCAAAATTTACTTACAAATAAATTCGAGTATAAATTTTAATAAAAAGCTAACATAATCAAAATTTACCTACTTCTTACTTAACCTTGTGCTACGATCACAACGAATATCTTTAAAAAATGAGATCGGAAAGAGTGAGTGAGTGAGAATTATAACAAAAATTCTTCCTCCACTACTAATTCTTTCACTTACTAATCCTTCTCTTCTTTTAGAAATTTTTTTTTATGAAAAATGAATGTTGAGAGCTTCCTATTTATAAGAAAATTTTGGGGAAGAAAATTGAATTTGTAAAAGTGTGGGGAGATGGATGAAATTATAATTTTTTAAAATTAAGGAATGAGCATGAATGGGTTAGGTATGAGTTAGGTATGAGATGGGGATCATGTGGGGGAAATGGGAGTGCTTGCCGACACTCTCATTTAATTAATTTTTACCTAATTACTTAGTTAATTAATTAATTAATTAATTAATTTTTTTTTATTTTTTTTGAAATCGTTATTATAATCATTGTTATTATTTTCAAATTATGTTTTACTATTTTTTTTTTTATGAAAAAGAATTAAGTTGAATTTCAAAAACTCAGGTGAGCCACACATGATATTGTGGACCCCAAACAACTTCAAGACCCAAGCGGACCCTACGTAACTCTAATAGTTCTCACACGATTTTATAGGCCCTATACAGCTTTGGGACTCATGTGGACCCTACACGACTTCGGGACTCAAGTGGGCCCCACACGGTCTTGTGGGCCTCGAATAGGATACCTATACTATTATTATTATTATTATTATTATTATTATTATTATTATTATTATTATTATTATTATATATTTCTACAAATTAGGTTAGTCAAAACGTTATTTTATGTATATGTACTTATTTACGTGTACAGTGTCTACCCTATTTATCCTATAAAATTCTATTTTGACTAGGTCGACCTCTAAGGAGCGACTGAGCTGCAATGGTCTCTAAGCACTTATTAAGACAAGGTCTTTCTTAGGCATCAAATATGGAATCAAGGATCCTACAAAAAAGCACTTTTATATTGATATTAACTTAATGAACATTTTTATTATTTTATTATTATTATTATTATTATTATTATTATTATTATTATTATTTGATTGCATATATATTTTTTTGGTCATCACAACTCTTGAGCATATTTGTGATTATATTTTTCCGAGTGTTCACTT
Source organism: Malania oleifera (assembly GCF_029873635.1). Classification (NCBI taxonomy): domain Eukaryota; kingdom Viridiplantae; phylum Streptophyta; class Magnoliopsida; order Santalales; family Ximeniaceae; genus Malania; species Malania oleifera. The sequence goes on from NC_080428.1 coordinate 54,203,738, forward strand.
GCACAAAATTACATCACTGAGCTTACAATTGCCTATACTGTTGATGTGTGGTTAATTAATTACATTTGCTACATATCTACTTGATTAAGAAGCATAATCACTATACCCTATTATATAGTAAAAAATATTGTTGTATTCCAGGCGTGGTCTGAGGGGGCAGTAATCCAGCCCGGTAAGGTTTGTATGCAAAGGTTGAGGTCAGCCCTGTGTTAATTTGACTTGGTTGTAAAGGTTGAGATCAACTCTGTACTAATTGACCTGGTTGTTTAGGTGCCGCTCCACCTGTTAAGTGAGCCCATAGTGTAATCCTTGTCCTGGTGAGTCAAGGCGGAGACGTAGGAAGGATTGGTCGAACCCCGATATCATATTCGGTGTCACTTTTACATTTCCTGCATTATATTCTTCTTTGTGCTTGATTTAATTTTTCTACTGAATATATTGCATATCTGATTGACACATAATTACTTTTTGATTGAGAAATAATGAAATTGTGGTGTATGTTCTAAAAATTGTTTAATATATCATAAGTGCAATTTCATATACATTTAGACTGCCCCTAGGTTGCATAATACTACTGCTGGATTAATTGAACCTAGGAGGAAATTTTTTAATCTCCAATTAACCCCATTTTGGGATTGCACCAAAGCTAACAATTGGTATTAGAGTCTCATATTTTAGACTTAAACGTCATTTAGTAAAAGATCATGATAGCTCATGTTAGTACATCCCCTTCATGTGAGGGAATGTTGGTCACAGACCCACCAGTATTTTGTGGTGAAAACTATGCTGTATGGAAATTTAGAATGACTGTATATGTGAAGGTTTTAAATTGGAGATTTTGGAAAGTCATTGATCAGGGTGATAGTGTGCCTGTTAAATCCATTGATTGTGCTGATGTTCCTAAATCTGAATATGAGTTGAATGATAATGATAGGAACGTAGTGCAAGTAAATTTTGATGCTATGAATACCTTACTACATGCTTTAGATTCTAATGTTTTATGTGAGATTATAGCATGTAGCAGTGCTAAGGAGATCTGCGATGAACTTGAGAGGAGATATGGAGCATCCATGCAAAATAAAGTGATCACTCCGTGACTCAAGCCCTGAAAATCTTGAAGGAGGTAACCAATGCTTTGTTGCTTTAACTAACAATGAGGTAATCTTTGCTCCTTTTGTCTTAGTAGATAAATCTGGAAATGATTAATGTGCTTATTTGAATGATATATTTGATTCTGAATCGTATGATAGTTCTAATGATGAAAGCATGCTAACTTATGAAATATTGCAAATTGAATATGTTAGAACTCATAAGTTACTTGTTAAATCTAATAAGAAATATATTATTTTGAAAAACAAGTATGAAGTATGCATGAAAGAATGTGAATCTAAGGTTCTTGCTGAAAGAGAAAATGACCTAAAAATCAAAAGATTAGTGAGCAAGAATGAATTATTAGAAAAAGAAATGATTATCTTGAAATCTAAAATTTCTAATGATAATAATAAAAATCTTTTGATTGGAGAACTTGAACAAAAAACAAACAACATGACTAAAGAGTTTATCAAACTACAAGATGTTTGCAAAGGTCTTAAAAACTTAAAAATCTAAGAACTAAAAAAGAAAATAGAAGACCAATCTAAAATCATCTACACGTTCACTAGAGGTAAGGACAACTTTAATAAGTTGTTAGGTTCACAAAAGATGACCTTATATAAGGAAGGTATAGGTTTTAATGGAATTGAAAATAGGAAAAGGAAGAAACTATGCATAGGGTACTTTGTAAAAGAATCAAAACATTATGCCAGTACCTCCTTTAGTCCATACACTCACACCACATGTCCCTTGTGTAAAAAGAAGGGATACATAAAATTTGATTGCTCGTTTAAAAGAAAAGGAGTGAAACTCAAACGAGTATGGAAAGTCAAAGAATCACTGACTCCTAACCCATCAAGAATACAAGAGAGAAGAATGGTATGGGTTGTTAAGAAAAAAAATCCCTTGAAATTCAAGAAAGAATTTACTCAAATAGATATTATATGATCACATAATTCTTCCTTAGCATTTAGGATTAGCCATAGGGGGTAGTGTTGACTAAAAGCTTAGGAAGTGGTTCAAGCTGAAAATGTGAAATCTTAGTATATGTCCACTATTTAAAAATTTACATACAAAGTATTTTGAAAAATCAAGTCAATCTGTAAATCCAAGTATATAACCAATTTGAACTTAATGCATATATTCATTGGTTGAAATATGAAATTATGGGCTGCTTGAATAAAAATTCACTTCCAAATGGATAAGGCAATTGTGCCTGAAATATCATTCTCAATGCTTAATTTATACTTGAATATACAAATCTTAAGTTAAGCATATCTTGTCCATTGCACATATTTGAGCTTTAGGGAATCCATCTCGATATATATTATTTAAACCTAAACTCTTTCTTGAATATAAAAGCCTTAACCATAGCTTAGTCATTACTCTAGGCTTAAGCACTAATGATTATTAGTCCTTATTCTAACTAGTGCTTATTTAAAGACATCCTTCCATAATCAAAATTAGAGGCAACCACTTAGGGATTCTAGTTTCATTGATTAACCAAAATATTCCCTTTCGTGATTAAAATCGGGTATAAATTTTAATAAAAAACTAACATAATCAAAATTTACCTATCTCTTACTTAACCTTATGCTACGATTATAACGAATATCTTTAAAAAATGAGATCGGAAAGAGTGGGTGAGTGAGAATTATAACAAAAAATCTCTCTCCACCACTAATTCTTTTACTCACTAATCCTTCTTTTCCTTTGGAAATTTTTTTGTTAAAAAAGAATATTGAGAGCTCCCTATTTATAGGAAAATTTTGGGGAAGAAAAATGAATTTGTAAAAGTGTGTCGAGTGCATAATTGAGGGGGATCATTTATCTTTCATATCTATATTCATTAAAATTCTCTCAATTTTTATTTATGCTTATATGTCTGTATGCTCTTGTGAGAACAACTCTGCACTAATATCATAACTATCCATTGTTAGTTATTGTTCATATCATTTGTTGGATAGTTCATTTCTTTTATGAGTTATTGATTGAACTACTGGAAAGCATGCTTGTGTTGAAAGCCTCCTGCATGGCGGATGCAATGATATTATTTGCATGCTAGTTGTGGATATTAAGTTGTGGCTTGCTTTATATGATTTATCTATTGAAAACAACCCACTATCAGGTACAAGTTTTATGGAAAAAGGTCTAATTTACAGACGACATGCTATCGAAATTTTGGTAGATTTTTCCCAAAATAAAACCTTGTACAAATGATTATGATGAAATAAATGTTAAAATATTTTTTGAAATGATGAGTGAAAATTAATTGATCAATTAAATTTCATCCTCACATAATCATCGAACTAATTTGGGGAGCTAAGCTCTATCCCTATGGAAAGATCATAAAGGACTCACATGCATCAATTCACATTCTTGAATATTCAGGCTCTTCAGAAAACCCTGAACATTATATCCAGTGCTTAAAGGCTTATGATTTGATATGGAATGTTCTTGGGTCATGAACATTATTGCATGCCTTAATCTATGGTCTATAGGGACAACTATACTAATCAAGTGACAAATGTAATTGAAAAATACTTAGTATAGTTGATTTTAAAGGTTTGGATTGATGGCTTATATTACTAGGCATAATGAAATAATTCTCTATCTAGTATAAGTAGCTTATTGTATCTAAGCAATAATTCAAATTGATAGGGGGAGCATCTAAACATAAATTCCAATATTGTTTTGCTCACAAACATTTTTCGGCTTAGATTTATTGTGAATTCACTATGGCATGTGTTTAAATGAAATGATCTTTGTGAAAATCTTAAGTTGATATATAATTCCTTGCCACACGTTCTTTGTGTTTGCCATATGATCTTGAATGCGATTGTTAAAACTTTAGGATCATTATGGTTATATTTTCTGGTTATATTTCAGTTTGCGTGCTTAGTTAACAAACCAGAAAAATATTACTTACTTGCATTAAATTGTAGTCTCCTTTTCAACAAACACCCCTAGTATTTCTTGAAAACATCAAAGGGGATATATATTTTTATGCATATATATAATTATATATACATTTTAATTTTTTGCAAGAAATGTTTTTTTTTTTCGTGACATATATTTTATTTCTTGCTTATGTGCTTAAATGCAATATTTTTAAAACAATTTTAAATTTTTCATGCCCTTTTGCTGATGCCAAAAGGGGGAGAATTGTTTGAACAAAATATTATATAATGTTGTATATCTTTTATACTCATAATTTGAATGGTCTGAGTTTAAGTTTGCTTCTATGCTGAAACTAAATGCATATTCATTTGAAATGCCTTCTTTATTGAATATGCTTGTGTTATACTATTTATCTTTCAATTGTGCATATTCTTAGGGGGAGCCTTTTTAGGCTAAACCCCATCTTGCTCTGATGCATTTGTCATCATAAAAAAAGAGGAGATTGTTGACTTTTTGAGTCCGATCTCTAGTTTTGATTATGACAAACTGCATATTACTAATGTGTGTGCCTAGTACTTGAACAGGTCATTTATTTAGTACACACACATGAGAAATGATTGATGGAAGCTTGAAAGTCTTAAAGATCACACTCCTGGCATATTCAAAGGGAAACTGAAGGGCAAAAGAAGAAGACCTGCTTATGCTTCATTTGTAATTGCATTTATTATATTTGGGTCTATAATAATATATATATCGATCAATAATAATCTTTGCATGTCATGCATGTAGGTAATTGTAAGCTCAAAATAACCGTAGATTGACCATAAGGATAGAATGACCTTAGGACACCGTCAACCGATGCCGAATTTTTTCGGTGTCCTCAAATGACCCTAGAAAGACCTTAGGTCCCAGCACAAGCGCATAAAATAGTCTCCATAATCACTTATAATATTAGGGGAATAAATTGAAGTGTAAAAGGACTTAATAAGAAAATTTGTGTGAGGTTGGGCGACTGAACTCGTTGTGTTCAAAACACTTCGGGAGCTCGAACGGTTGAGAAGTCAGCGGGTTGACTTGGTTTCGGGTGACTGAACCAAATATGAATGTACCGTCTATGGGCGACCGAACCCCTGAACTGACTTTTTTTACCAACTTAGTCAACCAAACGTTTACATTCAAATTGGGCCTCGGGCGACCGAACACATGAGTTTGGTTAACCGAATCATGTCCAAAATGCGGACAAAATGGAATCGCTTCAATTCAGCATACCGAACATACACGGGCACCCGAATGTTCAAAAGTTACTTTTTTGAACTGAGTCTATTTGGGTGACTGAACCAAGGTTTAACCACTCGAAAACTCTTGGATTGTTTATTTTTTACCAAGGTTAAAATTGTTTAAACGTGGTTATTTTTCCTAATTGGCTTTTAAACAATTCTAATAATGCCCTATGAGTCCTTAACGGTCATAATTTGGGTAACTTCTATATATAGGGTCTTATTTGTGCAAATTAGTAAAAGATTAGAGAAATAATTAGTAAAAATTCTCTCAAACCCAAAAAGCTTATTTTGCCCAATATTCTTCAAATATTCTCATACAATTATTCCTTTGATAAATCCTAGCATTGTGATAGACCTTATTGTGCTTATTGCTTTGATATAGATTGCTTAACACTCTCATTAGATTGATTGTTGATTGTTTGATTTTTGAGAGTTAAGCAAGCGTGTTCTCAACAAATTTAAATTTAATAAATCTTGTGTTGGGGGAAACTCACTAGCTTATGGATCTTTGCATTGTTATTGTAAGATTCTTATAGCTATAATTTTTTTTCATTCAAAACATTTTACAAAATAAATTTTTCAAACAACTCTTGTGCTAATTTCTTTGATGAAAATATTTTTAAGTTGGTTTGAATATTGTTTGTAGCATCTTTGAAACCCTAATCTATTATTGAGATTTGTTATATCTTGTTTCAAAAATTAGCTTGTTAGAACACTTTTGAGCATATTTGTGATTATATTTTGTTGAGTGTTTGCTTGCACAAAATCACATCACTGACTTTACAATTTCCTATACTTTTGATGTGTGGTTGATTGATTACATTTGGTACATATCTGCTTGATTAAGAAACATAATCACTATACCCTGTTATATAGTGAAAAATATTGTTGCATTCCAGGCGTGGCCTGTGGGGGCGGTAATCAAGCTCGGTAAGGATTGTATGTAAAGGTTGAGGTCAACCCTGTGTTAATTTGACCTGGTTGTAAAGGTTGAAGTCAGTCTTATACTAATTGACCTGATTGTTTAAGTGCCGCTCCACCAATTAAGTGAGCGCATAGTGTAATCCTTGAACTGGTGAGCCAAGGCGGGGACGTAGGTAGGATTGACCGAACTCCGATATCATATTCGGTGTCACTTTTATATTTTCTACATTATATTCTGCTTTGTACTTGATTTAATTTTCCTACTGAATATACTACATATCTGATTGACACAAAATTACTTTTTGATTAAGAAATATTGAAATTTTGGTGCATGTTCTAAAAATTGTTTAATATATCATATGTGCAATTTCATATACATTTAGAATGCCCCTAGGTTGCGTAATACTGTTGCTAGATTAGTTGAACCTAGGAGGAAATTTTTTAATCTCTAATCCACCCCCTCTCTTGGGACACCAAACCTAACAGAAGTAGGGGTGTACAAAAATTATTGAAATACCAAAAATCGGACCAAAATCGAACCGAAACCATAAACGGTTTGATTTTTCAGTTTCGATTGCAGTTTCAAAAAATAAAAATGTTTGGTTTCGGTTTCGGTTTCAATTTTATGTTGAAAATGAACCGAAAACAACCAAAAAATCAATTTATATAAGATAGATAGATATATATATATATATATATATATATATATATATATATATATATATATATGGTTAGTAAAAATATAGCATGCAATATAACCATATAGCCACTATAGAAAATAAAAATGCTCAATAAATTTTTAAGAATTTTATGAAAAATAAAGGTTATTTTTGTTAAAAGTGTCCAACAAATTTTATTTTGTTAAAATTATGAGTCCCTATAAAAAATTAAAATGCTCAATAAATTTTCAACAATTTTATGAAAAATAAAGGTTATTTTTGTTAGCCCTGTCAGCTACACTATCTTGGTTTATATGTTTTGATGATATTAACCTATTTGTTGTTTCTAGTATTTTCCATCCTTGCAAATCTTATCTAGTATAGGTACAAAGGGTCAGATACACAGAGGTACCAAATCAGAAGCAAAGATCGGACTTAGTAAACATCAAATAGAAAAGATCGGAAGGACACTGACTCAGAAGCACCAAAGCACATCCCATAGTTTTTATTGTGTATAAATTAATTGTAATAAGGGTTGTGTGAGTGAGTGTGTATTATAACTCTTGCGGTGTGTGTCTTGCATGATTTCTGAGTAAGAGTTGAGCCATTGCATAAGCATACTAGGACGCATGAGCATATAGGATTTGCACAAAAGTAACAAACTCACTATTCATAATTTTCAAAGTAAAAACAAAGAGGTTGTCAAAATAATCCTATACTCAATTAAGTTTTCAAAATGGGACAAGTGTTACGTAATATATGAGTTATAAAAATTTTCAAAACTTGGTCTCAATTTTACAAAACTAGCTCTACGTCCTAAAGTCCTAAAAGTCAAGCATATTTTCAATAAAGGACATACTAAGCATATAAGATATCGAAACGAGTTTTCAAATATGTTTTCATAAAATAAGATATCTTATATTTATGGACTTGGACAAGTTTTAATCTTCATTAAACTAAATTTATTTCATATACTTTTGTCCAATAATATTTTAAGTCATTTAAACGCTTTTTGACAAGGAAAAACAAAGCAATCGTCACTATCGTAGTGCAGCCTTGAGTCCTGAATACCCTTCAGTATTTTGGGCATAACTTTTTCTAGAAAAGTCAAAATGGGATGATCTTGGTGTCCCTGGAAATCTAAGACAAAATTCCACAACTTTTATGTTGATTACTTTTTCTGATTCAGGGAACTCATCGACGAACACAGGGGATTCGTTGACGAGGCGCAATGTATGGTTAGTCGACAAGTGTAGGGCCTAATCGACAAATTCAACAGGCAGAACCGCTCCAATGGGTGGAAAACGGCTAGTTTACCAAATAAAATAGTGTTTCTTCCCCCCAACGGCTAGTTAATGGCTCCTTTGTTTCTTGGGCTATAAATACAAGCTATTAGACTTGTATTAACATGATTTTGAAGGTCTTTGATCATTGTTAGTAAAAAACATCATTTTATACAAAACCTAACACATTGCATATTAGTTCCTCATTACATGTGCTCATTCTCTCTTACTCACTTATTTTGTTTGATTCAATTCTTGAGAGAATAGTGTGAGGTTTGAGTTGTAAATCATATTTGCTCATTGTAAGGAGCATTCTTTGTAATCTTCCATCTTCTTGTGAAAGGTTCTTTGTGAACCAAGTTGTAAGGTTCTTTGTGAACCGATTCGGTAAAGACTCTTTGTGAGCGGTAGGGATTTGTTCCTGAGTTTGTAAGGCTTGCTCTGCTACAAAAGGAGCAATTATAGTGGATTGTAGAATCCTTGGCTTGGTGCTAAGACGTGGACGTAGGCTTGGTGCCGAACCACGTAAAAATACCGGTATTGTTCTTTCTCTCCCTTACACTCTTTAGTTTATATCTTGTGCATGATTGATATTTATATTACGATATAATTTCTTGTATCTTGCCAAGAGTTTTTTTTTTTGTAGAAAATACGTATTCCATGAAAAGAGTCTATTCACCCCCACTCTAGACTATATACTCCAAGCTGGGACTCCCAACAAGTGGTATCAGAGCGAGGCGCTTGTATTTTTGGAGTAAAATCCAGAGCGTAAAATATCAAATGGAGTATTCGGTGAGCACCTCTTCATATGGACGATCCATTTATCAACCACCAATGTTCAATGGTTCAAACTACCATGCGTGGAAAAATCAAATGTCCGTATTCATTCAAGCATATGACTTGGATTTGCGGGAGATCATATCCAAAGGAGATTTCTCAATCAAAAAGAAAAATGAGGATATTCCAAAGACTTTATTCGAACAATCACCAAGTGAAAAAAGGTTAGTTGAGCTAAATTTTAAAGCAAAGCATATTATTTTTTGTGGTTTAAATGGTGATGTACATAGTCTTATTTGTGAATGTCCAATCACAAAAGAAATGTCGGATGTACTTAAAAACATCTATGAAAACACATCACAAAATGAACAATAAAAAATATGCATGCTAGTTGGAGAATATGAAATATTTAAATTAAATGATGGTGAAGAAATTTCTTCCATGCTCACTCGGTTTACACACCTCATAAACAACTTAAAAGCATTTGGTAGAATTTATTCATTAGAAGATTATATTCAAAAAATTTTCTAATCTTTACCTAAGTCATCTATGACCATTGAAGAAGTAAGAAATCTAGAAAAACCTAAGATAGAAAATGATTTTGTCTTAGAATCATCTTGTACTAATCAACAAGAAATAATTGAAGATAATGATATTGCATTCTTCACAAGAGAAGTTAAGAAACTTTTAAGTAAAAGAATTCAACAAAAAGAAAAAGAAGAGTTATGCATTGAATGTTGCGATTGTATTAACTCTAGGCATGACATGATAAATTGCCCCTTAATTCAAAATGAACAAAATTTTCTAAATGGGGATCATAATGCCATAAATGGTGCTACTTGGGATCAAATCGATGGATTAGCCACTGATGATGAAAATGAGAAAAAAACATATCCTTGCTTCATGGCTAACGAACAAGAAGATGAAGTAAGTTCAGATAAGGAGGATTATGCACCTTCATATGATAAAATTGTGAATAGTTGTGTTAAATTGTTTGATGAATTACTTTTAATAAAAAGGAAGAATAAAAATGTTAAGAAAGAGCTTGCTTTTTCAAAACAAATAGAATTTTCTTTAAAAGAAGAAAATGAATCCCTTAAAAGGAAAAATGAAGAGTTTGTTTTAAATTCTCAAAAAGAGCATGAAATTTTGAAAGAAAAGATAGAAAATTTGGAATGAAAATTGTCAAACTCCAAACGCAAGGAACCTTGTCTTTGTTCTATCTTGAAAGAAGAAAATTACTCTTTAAAAAGGGAAAATGAGGAGCTTATGGAAAAAGCTAAAAAAGACCATGAAATTCTTCAAGGGGAAGTAGATTTTTTGAAAAATAAAATTGAAAATATTTTGAAAGAAAATACTCTCTTGAGAAACAAAGTTGAAAATCATGGTAAAATCATAAGAGGAAAAGAAAACATAAATAAATCTTTGGAAGTTAAGAAAAATAATGTTTCTAAAAAGAATTCATAATCCTCCTATAAATCACAAGGTTATGCCTCAACAAGCAAAAATAATGCAAATAAGTCAAGACCCTCACATGAAAATAAGATTTGTCTATATTGTGAAAGAAATGGTCATGTTAGATATTTTTGCCCATTTAGAGGAGTTAGAGGGAAAGAAAGAAAAATGGAATGGGTTGGGAAGAAAAATCCATTAGGACCCAAGGAGGAATGGGTACCAAAAGGAAACACATGAGCTCTTTGAATTGTTTCCTTAGGACCTAGGATTAGGAATTAGGTTTAGGTAGATTTAAACCCCATCTAGGTAAAAGTATTTAATGAGCGAAAAATCCCAAATTTTGAATTGTTTAAATTACTTTGTTGGGAACTTTTCAAAAACATGCCAATATTGATAAGTTCAAATTATAAAACCAATGTGATGATTTAATTGTATATGTCACTATCAAATGGTTCCTTCGAAGATCTGAAGCCACCATGACACTCCTGGTAAAGTTCTCTACAAGTCTGCTGGAGCTAATCGTTGGTGGAGTTGGTTTGTATTTCATCCCAATCTCAGGGTAAGACATTTTATTAGGTATTTGTCTTTCCCTCAGTTATAAGAAATACAATACACAAAGAAATACTGATGTTTTGTTCTGGGGGATGTGGTTTTCAGGGTGTTGAGTGAAGAATCCTGTGGGTAACGAGCTAGAGTACAGTAGGGTCTTTTCAGATATAAGGTAAGGGAAATATGCTATGCTAGAGTTTTAAGAATATTAATAGAGTTTTCATAGATACATATATACTAGTTATTATGCAGTTTTTTTTACAGAACAAATGTTTTAATGTTGTGAGGCCTGAGTAGATATTTACCTGATGTAAAACTTATACAATACTTCAGTATATCATGTTATGTAACATGTATATATAGTTATTCATGGATGATTAACAGCAAATTTATATAGATTATATTCAGTTCAGTATATCATAGTTTTTACAGAATGTTATGTTTTCTTGAATACCACAACACAGTTTATAAAGACAGATTATACAGTTATAACATCGAGATGTTACAGTTACTTAGATTTTACAGTACAGAATTATAGCGTTATGGTTATTTTGGAAATATAATGAAAACAACAGAGGTATGTATATATATAGATGTACTTATATAGTATTGGATCCCTGTGGAGATATTACAGACAGATACAGTTTATAGAGCACGGTACCATTGCTACATACAGATAGAGTGCAACCACATATCTCATATAGTGTGTGGGTACCATCTAACTGTGCTCGGAGAGGATGCAGCTTCCTAGTACGCTGGGTAGAGGGGGTCGGTTAGACGAGGTAACAGCTAGTCCCGCACTTAGGAGTGGATGCAGTTTGGCTGGACTGAGGTAGTGTAGAGTATGGTGACTTGCCTGGAGGGCCGACTAGGTTAAGTCCCACCTACGGGCCACACAATCCTATCATGAGGGGTCAAATCATGACATATAGAGTCCTAGGGAAAGAACACAGTTATGTATATGTATATAGTTTTATAGTTTTTATTGTATATAGTATGTTATAGCAGTATGAATGATAGAAAGCTCAGATGATACAAATGTTTTAAGATTTTATACATATGTTTTATAAATTTTCTAGATCATGCAGTTTTAAATACTATTATTATAATTTTATGACTCGGTTGCCACACATTAGTAATAGCATATTTCTAGTTACTGAGCGTCGACTCACCCTATTACTTTAACATTTTTCAGGTGAGCCAGCTAGGCGAGCAGATCAGGCTCGCGGATAGAGATTACTTAGTTACCCTAGTTATAGGGTAAGTTTTGTGTAGGGTTTTGTATTTTTGGGTAGTTGACACTAGAGAGAGAGAGAGAGAGGTGTTATGTAGCTATGGTTGAAAATACTGAATTCTGGTATTTTATATACATGTATATGTGGTTATGTGATTTATGTTTTCTGCTGCATAGGGGTGCCCATTAGATTCAAATATTAGAGTAATTTTTTTTTTTAAAAAAAAGGAGAAATTTTGAGGATGGTACATTTTTGGTATCAGAGCCTAGGTTGCTAGGTTCTGTAGACTCGAGAGTGCAGCGGAAAACAATACCAAAATATAGGAAAAGATTTGAGATTTTGTTCTATGATATGGATACAGAATTTCGTGGTAGTTTCCGTGTTTTTCCTAGGGTGACGATTTCAGAAAAACCATAGTAAACTATCGACGAGTCATGTGTTTGGGTTGTAGGAGTGGATTTTGGGGTTAGGATCAGGAGGGATGGTTAAAAGAGAATTTGGAGTTTTAGTTGAATAAGTTGGGTCTGTAGGGAAATAGAATTTTGAAATGGTGTTCTATGTGTTTGCAGGATGGACCCAGGAGGCAATAGCCCTCACACTAGTGGGAATGATGGTGCTGGTCCTTCTGGTGCAGCAGGTGGGGATTCAGATGCTGTGCTACGTAGTATGGCTCAACAAGTTATGGCTGAGATAGCGCGGAGTTCGAGAGAGCAGGGAGGTCCATCTCCAGTTCAGGGATGCAACATAGATAAATTCATGAAGATGAATCCGCCAGCTTTTTCTGGAGCAACTGACCCTGCAGTTGCTGAGAATTGGGTGTAGGAGGTAGAGAAGATCCTGATAGTACTTCACTGCATTGATGAGCAGAGAGTTATGTATGCTACGTATTAACTGGCAGGGGAGGCTGAGAGTTGGTGGACGACCACTAGACTATTGGAGGAGCAAAGGATGACTCCCGTGCCGATGACCTGGGCTCGTTTCAGGGATATATTCTTTGATAGATACTATCCTGCTTCGATCAGAGAAGCCCGAATTTAGGAGTTCTTGAGCCTGTCCCAAGGGAAGATGACAGTCCAGAAGTACGCGGCGATATTTATCGAGCTATCGTGTTTCTACCCATATATCGTCCCCGATGAAGTGAAGAAGGCCAGAATGTTCGAGGGGAATTTGAGGCGAGATATATATAGGAAGGTGGCAGTACTGAGGATCCTTTTACAGAGTTGGTTGACAGGGCCATTATAGTAGAGGAGAGTCTACCAAAAGAGATTGAGACATAGAGTCGGAAGAAGAGGACCGCACCCTCGAGCTTTTAGGCGGGTCCTAGCCAAGGCCCTTTGGAGGGGAGGTAGATCTGGCGGAGGTCAGAGACAATTGTAGAACAGGGTGGATTTTAGGGTAGTCAGCCTCCCGCCATTTGTACCAGATGTGGACAGAGACACCCGAGTGAATGTCGATTAGGGGAGAATGTTTGCTACTGCTGCGGGAGACCCGATCATATGGATCGATCCTATTAGATGAGACTAGGTTATGTACTGGCTCCTAGGCCATTTTAGGGAGGATACCAGGCGTCCCGCGGAGGTCAGCAGAGAAATACCGTGTCGAAATGGGTTTACGCATTGACACTGGGAGACGTTGAGACGGCTGGAAACGTGGTCACAGGTACCCTTACTGCTTTACCATATACAATTGTTGTTTTGTTTGATACAGGTGCCACCCATTCCTTTATATCAGCGGGATATGTCAGAATAACTGGGATAAAGACTCAGCTACTAGATATAGAACTGTCTGTGGGTACGCCGATGAGATCTATGGTTAGATGCAAGAGGGTACTTCGAAATCTTCCAATTAGTATTCAGAAGAGATTGTTGTTAGCCGATCTTGTGGTCCTAGATATGTAGGGGTTTGATGTGATACTGGGCATGGATTAACTGACAACTTATCAGCAAGTATTGATTGTCATCTGAAGGAAGTAATTTTTAGACCCCCCGAACTAGTCAGAATTTAGATTCACGTTTTCACGTGTACATGCCTCACCACAGCTAGTGTCGGCTATTCAGGTGAGGAGATTGTTACAGGATGATTGCTAGGGGTATGTCGCATACATAAAAGAATTTTCAAAAGAAGAATGGGAACAAGCTAACATACTAGTAGTGAGGGAATTCCTAGATGTATTTCCAAAAGAATTGTCTGGTTTGCCACCAGATAATGAGATTGAGTTCACTATAGACTTGTTGCTGGGATCTGCACCAATATCGAAAGCACCATACCGTATGGCTCCGGTAGAGTTAAAAGAATTGAAAGAACAGTTACAGGAATTACTGGATAAAGGTTTCATCAGTCCGAGTGTGTCGCCTTGGGGTGCGCCAGTTTTGTTCGTGAAAAAGAAAGATGGAATCATGAGATTATGCATCAATTGTAGGGAGATAAACAAACTGACAGTCAAGAATAAATATCCTCTCCCTAGGATCGATAATTTATTTGATCAGCTCCAGGGACCCAGGTTTACTCTAAAATTGATTTGCGGTCAGGCTACCATCAGGTGAAGGTTAAAACAGAAGATATTTTGAAGACCGCATTTCATACCAGGTATGGGCATTACGAGTTCTTAGTGATGCCATTCAGGTTGACTAATGCACCAGCAGTATTTATGGATCTAATGAATTGGGTGTTTCATTAGTATTTGGACCAGTTTGTGGTTGTGTTCATTAATGATATATTGGTCTACTCGAGGAGTTTTGAGGAGCACGAATATCATTTAAGGCTGATGTTGTAGATATTGAGAGAAAGGAAATTATATGCAAAATTTAAGAAGTGTGAGTTTTGGTTAAAACATGTCACATTTCTCGATCATGTGATCTCAGAAGCAGGTGTATCAGCTGATCCAAGTAAAATAGAGGCAGTGGTGAGTTGGGAAAGGCCGGGAAATGTTTAGGAAGTCGGGAGTTTTTTGGGATTAGCAGGTTATTACCAGCGCTTTGTGGATGGTTTCTCCAGGCTATTAGGTCCATTAACATGACTTACGAGGAAAAAAGTAAAGTTTGACTGGACTGACGATTGTGAGCAAAGTTTTCAAGAGTTAAAGCAGCGGTTAGTTTCAGCTCCAGTACTGGTCATCCCTTCAAGGGAGGATGGGTTTGTAATATACAGTGATGCCTCTTTAAAGGGTCTTGGATGTGTGTTGATGCAGCATGACAGGGTTATTGCGTATGCGTCTAGACAGCTTAAAGAATATAAGAGGAATTATCTTGTCCATGATTTAGAGCTTGTTGCAGTGGTGTATGCTCTTAAGATTTGGAGGCATTACCTATATGGTGGAAAGTGTGAGATTTTAATGGATCATAAGAGCTTGAAGTTTTTTTTTACCCAAAAAAAGTTGAATATGAGGCAAAGAAGGTGGCTAGAGCTTATTAAAGACTATGATTGCACGGTTAGTTAACCCACGAAAAGCGAATGTAGTGGCAGATGCTCTGAGCAGGAAATTAGGGGGACCCATACTGGCAGTTATGGAGATTCTATACTCGATTCTAATGGAATTAGAGAGGCTCAACATAGAATTGGTAGAAGAGAGTCCTCGGGCGTTTGTTGCCAGCCTAGTGTTTCAGCCTACGCTATACGAGAGGATTAAAGTAGCTCAGGGTGGTGATGCGGAGTTAATAGAGGTAATGACTAGAGTGCGAGACGGCCAGTGAGAGGAATTCAGTATATCAGATGACAAAGCCCTGTGTTTTCGTACTAAGCTATGTGTTCCTGCAGATACTGAGATCAGGAGAACTATATTAGAGGAGGCTCACAGATCCTTATACACTATACATCCAGGTAGCACTAAAATATACAGGGATCTGCGAGAGTATTTCTGGTGGAGTGGAATGAAGAGGGAGATAGCCGAGTTTGTTCAGCAATGCTTGACGTGCCAGCAGGTTAAGGCTGAGCACTAGAGACCAGAAGGACAGTTACAACCATTGTTCATTCCAGAATGGAAATGAGACCACATTTCAATGGACTTTGTTATAGGGTTACCACTAGTGCGACAAGGACTGCATGCAATTTGGGTGGTTGTAGATCGTCTGACGAAAACTGCTTATTTCATCCATATTAAAATCGGTTATTCCATGGACAGACTGGCAGAGATATATGTTCAAGAGATAGTTCGTGTTCATGGAGTACTAGTATACATAGTCTCGGATCGAGATCCTCGGTTTACTTCATGATTCTGGAAAAGTTTTCAGGAGGCTATGGGTATGCAATTAGCTTTTAGCACTACTTTTCATCCCCAGACAGATGGTCAGACTGAGAGGACAATTCAAACACTAAAGGATATGTTTCGTGCTTGTGTGCTTGATTTTGGAGGCAGTTGGATTCAGTTTATGCCATTAGTTGAATTTGATTATAATAACAGCTACCGGGCTAGTATCGGCATGGTTCCGTATAAGGCGTTGTATGGTTGGAGATGTCATTCTCCTCTCTTCTAGGATGAGGTAGGCGAAAGGTGAGTTTTGGGTCCAGAGATAGTATAGTAGGCTTGTGACAAGGTACGACTAATTAAAGAAAGAATTAGTACAGCACAGAGTCAGCAGAAAAGCTACGCAGATACTTGCCACCGAGAGTTAGAATTTGACGTGGGAGATTGAGTATTTTTGAAGATAGCTCCTCTGAAAAGAGTTATGCAGTTTGGAAAGAAGGGCAAGTTGAGCCCTAGGTATAGTGGCCCTTTTGAGATACTTGAGAGAATAAGGTCAATTGCCTGTAGGCTAGCGTTGCCACCATCTTTGGCTAGAATTCATGACGTGTTTCATGTTACTATGTTAAGGAAATACGTTCCAGACCCGTCCCACATAATCAGTTATGCAAAGATAAAGCTGAAGGATTCATTAGTTTATGAAGAAACACCAGTACATATTTTAGACAGAAAGACACAAGTACTGCGCACCAAGGAAATTCAATTAGTAAAAGTTTTGGGAAAGAATCACGCTATAGAGGAAGCTTCTTGGGAACTCGAAGAGCAGATTAGACAGAGATACCCGCAGTTGTTCCAAGAGGTATAGAGGTACTCAGGTAAAGTATAGCAGTTAGATAAGTTTCTTTTGCAGGTACATGTATTGATTTTAGTTAGTAGATAGCTTTTAGTTTTATATGTGTAATTTCCCAGAACATAAATCTAACCACGGTATTCCTCCACCACAAGTGATGGCAAGTAATAAAATAAGTAGACCTTTTTCCTTTACGGAATGATGGAGTGTATAGATGAAGATATAGATAATAAATTTCGAGGACGAAATTTTATAAGGAGCGGAGAATGTAATGACCCGAAAAATAATGATATTTAATTGCACTTTGGAGATAATAACCCGAAATTCTTACATATGGCCTCATCGATGAACACAGGGAATTCGTTGACGAGCGCATAAGGGGACCTCGTTGGCGAAGCCACTCCTCGTTAGTAAAGCCACTCCTCGTCGAAGAGAAGATACTGAGAAGAATTTTTTTGGACAGTTTGAAATTCGTCGACGAGGGGGGAAGTTCATCGAAAAAATTATTGGAGGACTCGTCGACGAGATGACGTGTCTCGTCGACGAATCCGGCTCTATAAATAGTGAAAATCCGAATTTTTTAGCATTATTTGGCCCAAATTCTTTCTTCTTTCTCTCTCTATGCCCCTCCCTCCTTCTCTCTTCGGTTTCGGACCCTTTTTACGCCAAATCAAAGATCTGAAGCCACCACGACGCTCCTGGCAAAGTTCTCTACAAGTTTGCCGGAGCTGATCGTTGGTGGAGTTGGATTGGATTTCATCACAATCTCAGGGTAAGACATTTTATTAGCTATTTATCTTTTCTTCAGTTATAAGAAATACAATACACGAAGAAATACTGATATTTTGTTCTGGGGGATGTGGTTTTCAGGGTGTTGAGTGGAGAACCCTGCGAGTATCGGGTTAGAGTACAGTAGGGATAAGGTAAGGGAAATATGTTATGCTAGGCTTTTAAGAATATTAATAGAGTTTTCATAGATACATATATACTAGTTATTAAGCAATTTTTTTTTACAAAACGAATGTTTTAATGTTGTGGTGCCTGAGTAGATATTTACCTGATGTAAAATTTATACAGTACTTCAGTATATCATGTTATATAGCATATATATACAGTCATTCACGGATGATTAACAGACAGATTTATAAAGATTATATTCAATTCAGTATATCATAGTTTTTACAGAATGCTTTGTTTTTCTGAATACCACAACACACAGTTTATAAAGACTGATTATACAGTTATAACATCGAGATGTTACAGTTACTCAGATTTTACAGTACAGAAGTATAGCGTTATGGTTATTTTGGAAACATAATGAAAACAACAAAGGTATATATATATATATATATATATATATATAGATGTACTTATATAGTATCAAATCCCTGTGGAGATATTACAAACAGACACAGTTTAAAGAGCACGGTACCGTTGCTATATATAGATAGAGTGCAACCACATATCTCATATAGTTTGTGGGTACCGTCTAATTGTGCTCGGAGAGGATGCAGCTCCTTAGAACGTTGGGTAGAGGGGGCCGGTTAGACGAGGTAGTAGCCAGTCCCACGCTTAGGAGTAGATGCAGTTTGGCCGGGATGAGGTAGTGTAGAGTATGATGACTTACCTGGAGGACCGACCAGGTTAAGTCCTGCCTATGGGCCGTACAACCCTGTCATAAGGGGTCAAATCATGACATACATAGTCCTAGGGAAAGAACACAGTTACATATATGTATACAGTTTTATAGTTTTTATTGTATGTAGTATGTTATAGTAGTATCAATGATAGAAAGCTCAGATGATACAAATGCTTTAAACTTTTATACATGTGTTTTATAGGTTTGCTAGATCATGCAGTTTTAAATACTATTATTATAATTTTATGACTCGGTCGCCACAATCTAGTAATAGCATATTTCCACTTACTGAGCGTCGACTCACCCCATTACTTTAATATTTTTTAGGTGAGCCAGCTAGGCGAGCATATCAGACTCGCAGATAGAGATTACTTGGTCACCCTAGTTATAGGGTAAGTTTTGTGTAGGGTTTTGTATTTTTGGGTAGTTGACACTGGAGATAGAGAGGTATTATGTAGTTATGGTTGAAAATACTGAATTCTGGTATTGTATATACATGTATATGTGGTTATGTAATTTATGTTTTCCGCTGCATAGGGGTGCCTATTAGATTCAAATATTAGAGTAATTTTTTTAAAAAAATAAAAAAGGAGAAATTTTGAAGATGTTACAACTTTAGTGTGATCTTGAGATTTTTATTGTAATAAATGATGGTTTTTAGTGCTCTGATAATTGTTATGGAGATCTTTTGCTATGTATTTATTGATATCAGAGTAGAAGAATTTTCGGGTCATCACAAAAGCTTTCACACAAAAAATTTTAAAATAGCTAATTGACCTCTCTCTTGAGATTACACCTCAATTTTCAAGCATAATCTTATTACACAACAATTGAAATATAGTAAAAACATTTTAGTGGTAAATTTTAATGTTTTTTGTTAATTTTAAAAAATTTATGGATATTTATATATTAATCATATTTTAAATTTACATGGCAATTATGTTTTAATTTTAGTTTGAAATTATGTATTAAATAAATGATTTAATTTACAAGAAATTAAAATATTCTTAGACATAGATTGCTTAAATAATTGGAAACCATAAAATTTGGTGTTGGTTTTTATTTTTTGTTTTTAATTTTGTGTAGTGAAGAAACATGTTGTGACATTGATTGCTCTAAATTATTTTGGCAATGTGCTATTGATCAAATACTTTCATATATATATATATATATATATATATATATATATGTAGAATTAAATGTAGAATTAACTTTTATAAAATAAATAATCCATTTTAGACATAAATTTTAGTCAAAATTAACATAAAATCACCATGTGCATTTAAAATATAACTAAAATAAAAGTATCCATTAAATTTCTATAAATAAATGAAAGTCATTTAAAAATATTTATACTATATTTCAACATGTGCAACTTTTTCTAGCACTAACAAGCAATTTCTAGAATATAATAATTAAGTAAAATAATAATTTCTATTTAATTAAAACTTTTTAATTTTTATTATTTCTTTTACAAAGAAAATTAAGTTCACCCAAAAGATCACTCTAGGCCCAACTCAGTAAAAATCACTCCAAAAAGTAGATTCCACTAAATTACATATAGCCTTACATGGAATTAGAACCCATTATTTGAAATGATTTTATTAGATGAGACTCAATTAAATGACCTCTATGAACTTCTAATTTTTTTTTATCAAATTAAAAATTTATTAGATACATCAGTATACATAATATGATATTATCATATTTATGTATTTTACTTTTTTTTTTTTCAAAGAAGGCCGATACTTTTATTTATTTATTGATATACTCTTACTTTTTGCGGAAAAATACCATGGTTACAAGACAAATAATAAGAGATTACAATTAGAAAAAAAAAAAAAACTTTAAAAGCTTCCCAAAAACAACACCAACATCTAACCAAAACAGGGTTATAATTCCAAACAAAACAAAATAATGATCTATAAACCAATAAAACACCTCATGCAAAAAAACAAACAGAAGGAAAAAAAAAAAAAAAAAAAATCTCATATAAGCATAAACCAAGACCAACAAAAAATCAGTTAAATATATCTCATATAAGTCGTGCTCATCTTCTCTAATTATATAAATAATTGATAACTCTACAAAATTTACTACTATTGGTAAATAAATTATTCCTCCCGTATCCCCATACACCTTCAAAGCCCTTGTCAGTATGAATATGTACATGTAAGCTCTTTCTAAATTCACAAAGAACTCCCTTCTGTTTCCATCCATTAAATTAAAACAAACATTATTTATTCACCGAGCTGGAACTGCGTGAACACCTCTCTCTCTAGTAGACATGGGCATTCACGGGTCCTAACTCATCCCGATCGATCTTCCACACCCACATTAATTTATACATATGTAGATTTATAACACTATTACTTCTTTTGTCCTGAGCTAGCTGCAGCCCCATCGATGATCCATATACGTTAATCATGTCCACTGCCCCACCTCCCTCTTCCTCTTCTTCTTCTTCCGTTTTCGTCACAGGCTTACTCATCCTCCTCCTAGTCCTGCGCTCCTCCAACTGCTCCGCTGCCAGCACCACCGTCAGCCGCCCCCGCCAACTCTCCACCGACTACTACGCCAAGTCCTGCCCTCACCTGGAGCAGCTCGTCGGCTCCGTCACCTCCCAGCAGTTCAAAGAGGCTCCCGTTTCCGCTCCAGCCACCATTCGCCTCTTCTTCCACGACTGCTTCGTTGAGGCATGTGAACATATATTTATTTATAATTATAAACTTTTATTCGTCCCAATTTTTACATTTTTTTTTTTTTTGGATAGACATTTTGGGTTTAATTAAATGAATTAATTAATTTAGGGTTGCGATGGATCGATATTGATAGCTTCGGGGGCCGGCAACGGAGGAGGGAAGGCGGAGAGGGATGCGGAGGAGAACAAGGACCTGGCGGCAGAGGGGTTTGATACCATACAGAAGGCAAAGGCGGTGGCGGAGAGCAATTGCCCCGGGGTGGTCTCCTGTGCCGACATTCTCGCCATTGCTGCCAGAGATTTTGTCCACTTGGTAATTTAATTTAATTTACTTTTAATTTTTTTTTCTTAGAATTTCCATTAATTTGTTCCCAAAAACAACATTTAATTTTTGAGCACTGTGGAGATTCAAAATTCCAAAAACCCCACTAAGATAGTTAATCCTCAGTAAAATCATTATTCTAATAAGTCAGTGATCATCTTCTTGTACTAATTTTAAAGAGAGCAGTAAAAATTTGAATTCCTAGGGTGGCCAAGGATCATAACTAGGATGATTTTGAAGAGCATGACTAAGAAAGTTTGGGATCTTTCTAAGACCATTAAATCAGTAATATGAATTATAAGTTTCAATTTTGCTATGATAAGAAATTATTATTTATTTTGTATGAGAATATATTAGATACACTTTATATGTCAGTTAATACGATATTTGTATAATAGAATCAATCATATTTTATCATTTTTATTTGTACTACTTTATGTTCAGAGAGATTTTGAATTTGAATTTAGATAAATTTAAAAAAATGTCAGTATTTTTTTTATAAAACATTTTATTTAAATCCAATACAAATCTAGATTTAAGATTTCTCCAAACATAAAATTAATAAATTTATTGATACAACCAAACCAATTATGTTATATAATAAATAAATTAAAAAAAAGGGCAAAACCTAAGACCACGCCCACAGGAATTTTTTTTTTTTTTTTGGTCAACAAAAGTAAAAGAGATGTAAGTCATGTAAGGTCACGGGGGGGTCCTACCATTTGGACCCTAGCATTAGCTACATAGGCAATATAGCCTATAGTTTCTCACATGCACCCCTCACCAACAGTACTTCACTTTAATTTTGTATCTCCCTAACTAATTTGTTGGTCAAGCTGCAATTTGTAAAATGGCCACTGGGGGTGACTGGCTGGTTGGGGCAGTAGCGTCCAATTAATGCATGAACACTATGTTGATAGTCACACTTTAAACGAAATTAAATTTTTAGAGTTTTAGATGAATTTTGAATAATAATTATTTATTTGTTAAAAATTATTATCGCATGTTTGGAGAGATTTGAAGTTGGAATTGTATTGAATTTGGATAAGATAATATATAACATTATGTTGAAATTCGTTTAAGTTCACTCAAATCGAAATTTGAGATCCGAAATCTATGCTCCCAAACACTACTTTAACTTTGTGTTTGAAAGTATAAATTTAATTCATATTTTGATTAGGTTTGAATGGATGGTCTAATCTAAAATAATTTCTTTTAAAATAAAAGAAACTATAAAGAAAATTGTATTATTATAACGTTTATGTGCTCGTTACTATAGAAAATGTAAGATACTTTCATTGATGTATATCATATATATAGGACTTGTACAAGGTATAGTTGTAGCGAATTCATAAATATTTAAATATTAAATCAAAGAGATCCTAAACTATTAAATACAAATAAATATTCAAGTAATACAATTGAAGAATCCCAGATCGTCGCATACTTTCGGATATTAGCAAATCTTCAATTGTTAGGATTCTCGGCATTTCAACAACAGGCGTAACCGTCGATGGTTTGCTGAAATCGTCGACGATTTTCTCCTGGAAAACATTCTATCTCAAACCATCAAAGGGTATATTGAAATTGTCGATGGTTGAGGTGTATGAGGAGTAGTGGTAAGCCAACTAATGGAATTAGAGGAGAGAAAATGACATAGAGCTTGATATTCACCCCCATTATCGAAGTACAAGTGTTTGATGTAAAAACCAAATTGTTTTTCAAGTAACCCTTTCAATGGATAAAAAATAGAGCAAACATCACTTTTTCGTCGGATGGAAACTACCAATAATATTTAGTAAAGTTATCAAAAAACAAGACATAAAACCAAAACTCATCAAGTGAAGTGGAAGTGGTAAGCCCCCAAACATCAGCATAAATGTATTCAAGTGGATGAGTGCTAACAAGAGAAATGGAAGAGAAAGATAACTTGTGACTTTTATTGCATTGGCAAGCATTATAAATAAATGATGAAGAGACACGAGACATTACAATGGGAAGGGAAAAAAGTACGAATAACAAAATAAACTACTTTATTTGACCAATAACCAAGTCATATTTGCCAAGTGTCAGCTGTTGTTCGTTCACCAACAAGTGCTAAAACAGAAGACTCTTTAGCAGAAGACGCCATCGACATTGGATAGACACCATCCTAGCATTTACTACGAAGAAGAGTCGCCCTCATGCTCCAATCCTTCACAAGAAAATAAAATGGGTGAAACTCAAGATAGAAATTATTACTACAAGCTAGTGAAATTATGAACGAAGATTAAGTTCTTGTGAATATTAGGAACACAAAGAGTATTAGTCAATTTGAAATGCTTCGAGGAAGAGGGAAGAAACATAGAGCCAACATGTGTGACTCGCAAACCTGAGCCATCGCCAATGATGACCTCATCCGTGCCATCATACTCTGAGTGAACAAATTGGCTAGATCAAAGGTGATGTTGTGAGAAGCAGCGGAATCCACAAGCCATTTTTTTTCTATGGATGCGTTGGTAGGGGCACAATTTACAGACTTCATTCCTGAAGCCGAGTGACAAGTCTTGGTCGAGTGACCCACTTTGTCACACAACTGACAAATAATCTGGGGCTTACTAGATTGCTCCCTTCGATTAAAGTGACTAAAGTTGGAGTGACGCTAACCATAGGAACCAGGTCAAGAACGTTAGTTTCGGTTGAATGTGGAAGGGGGAGGGTAGCACTGAGTGGTGTTTGCAATGGAAACAAAGATGGAATTGGAAGCGTCAACACATCGCAAGTAACTTTTGTGGCCAACCAACATGTCATAAATCTCCTCAAATGTAAGATAAGTCTCAAGTGCCCGAATAGGAACTGTAATCTCACGAAATTTTGGACCAAGACCATTGAGGACATACATAGTAATCTCATCCGCTAATACAGGAGAGTCGATCACAGTAAGTTGATCAACTAAAACCTTGATGGCATCGAGATATTACGAGACCGAGCGGGACTCTCATTGAATGAGAGTCAACTCCTCCTTAAGTTGCATAACACGAGTGCGTGAATGATTGGCGTACAATCATTGTGACTTGGACCAAGCATCATGAGCAGTTGTTGAATCAGCAATGAGTGGCATAATCTGTTCAGAGACAGATGCAATTATGGCATGAAGGATCATCTTATCTTGCCGAAGCCAATGCTAGAAAGTCAGATTGGAAACACCTCCCGAAGATGAACCAGCAAAGAAGGTGCTGGGAGAAAGGGTTCGTGACGGACATACAGTGGTACCGTCAAGATAGCCCTGGAGGTCATAGCCAATGAGCAATGACGTCAATTGAGTAGGCCAAGAAGGGAAGTTGGAAAGGGTGAGCTTCAAAGGAAGCTGGGAGCCAGCATTAATGGCAATAAGAGGAGAGTTGCCACTGCCATGAAGCTCAAGAGTGTTGATAATAACGGACTCAGAGGAAACGACCATTATGGAAAAAAAAATAGCTTGTTAGAGAAAGAGCTCTGATACCATATAGAAAATGCATGACATTTTCATTGATGTAGAGATGTCCTATATATAGTACTTGTACAGGGTATAGTTGTTACAAATTCAAAAGTATTAAAATACTAAATGAAAGAGATCCTATATTATTAAATACAAACAAATATTCAAGTAATACAACTAAAAAATATCATATTGCCGCATACTATCGAATATTAGCAAATCTTCAACTCCTAGGATTCTTGGTAATTCAGCAACAAGCGTAATCGTTGACAGTTTATTGAAATTGTCGAAGGTTTGGTGTAACTGTTGACGATTTTTTCCTAAAAATCATTCTATCTCAAACTGTCGAAGTAACCGTTGAAGGGTATATTGAGACTATCGACGGTTTACTGAAATACTACATAATTTCCTTTATAGTTACATTATATGTTTTTTTATTTACAATTACAGAGTTTTTAGTTTCTGACCAAAATCAGCTTATACTATGTGTTGTCTCTAGTATTATAATTAAATAACATGTATATTTTATATTTTAAAGATCCATAGTAATTGTAGTTTGCATATATTTATCTGAAAGTCATCCTAGAAAATTAAACAAATCAAGTAGGCATATATAACTCCTTTTTTCTTTTTATAATCCGGGGACTGTGGCCACCATTGCGCCACTTTGAATATTATGGTGCCGCACCAAACTTAGGGGGTAAAAATCGCGCGTCCATTGCCGTACCTATGATAATTTTGTTGGGCTTTTGTGGAGTCTAGTTGTGTTTTAATTTGGATGATGAGCCGACCCCTATTTAATTAGAGATTTATATCCTAAGGCTTAGTCCATGGAGCGAAGGCTTGGGCCGTGCCCTCAGGAAAAAATTTTGGAGCCCATTCGGAACGGAACCCTAGGCGCAACATATAAAAGGGATTGCTTTCGGGTGATTAGGGTTTGCGTGTGGTTGTACCTGCGAGAGAGCGAGAGGGAGAGTATTGTATCGCCGCACTCTCTGTGTTTTCTTCCTGATAATATTGAAATCCCTACAACTCCGTGGACGTAAGCAAAATTGCCGAACCACGTAAATATTGTCTTGTGCGTGTGATTGATTTTTCTTTGGCATTATTCTTTCTCTATTTTGTTTCTCATAGGTTTCGGGTATTTGTTCATTATTCCTAACAAATTCATTGAGGTAAACTCTCAAGGGAGAATCAAACCCGTAAACTTGAGGTCACTAAAATCACAAATCGCCCTTACCGCTTGAACTAACTTGACTGGACCCTTTTTTTTCTTTTGGTTCGTGGATTTTGATGAAGTTCCAAAGGACGTCATATAGATTGAGACAAGCAAAGCTTGCCATTTTGTATATTAGGAGATTCATTTTGGGATGGATCATGCTAATTTCTTGGGATTTAGATAGCTAAGCTACTCTGTCCTTTGGGTGGGTAGTAATCAAAAAAATTTAACTTTTCACATATATATTATTGATAATATATAATATGTATGTGACAATAACAACAATAAGAAGTATTAAGTCCCACTAGGTGGGGTAATTGATATTTCCTTTATTAGATTAAGGGCTATTAAATACTTTCTCACTACCTCCTTGTAAGTTATTTTAGGCTTTATATTGATGCTCTACTAGGCCTGCGTTTCAAATGTCCAAACCATTTGAGTTGTCATTTCTTTATCTTATTTTCAATTGATGCTATACTTCAATTATTGCGTATATCCTTGTTTCTTATTTTATCTTTTAATGTTGCACCACTCATTCACCTTAATATTCTCATTTCAATAACTTACACTTTTTATATATGTTGTTTCTTAATTGTTCAACATTATGAACTATAAAGCATAGTTAGCCTTATAGTTGTCTTATAAAACTTTTTTTTTAAATTTTTTTTAAAGATATTCTATGATTACATAACAAACCTGATGCATTTCTCTATTTTATTCAACTTGTTTAAAACTATTCACTATGTCTCCTTCAATTTTCCCTTTTGCTTGCATAATATATCAAAAATATCTAAATCTACTAGTGCTATTAATTTTTTTATTATTAGGTTTTATTTTCTTTTCGTTGCTATTCCTTACTTTACTAAAATTACATTTAATTTATCTTGTTTTATTTTTACTTATCTTAGACCTTTTATACTCTAATGTGACTATCCAAAATTGTAGCTTAGATTCCACCCCACTCTTACTATCAATTAACACGATATTATCTCCAAACATAATGTATAACATGTACATTATTTTAAAAATGTAACACAAAAATTACATTTTGTTCATGAGGAGTGTATTTCTAAGAATATATTGGTCATAGTAAAAGGGTAAAAGACAAAGACTAGTAGTGGACCCAAAAAATTTATTCTGTGAGGACAACATTATTTACTTGCATAGAAGGAAAAAAAAATATAAAAATATATTTAAAAATTCAAAAGTACTTTTTCAAAATTTGAAATTTATACCTCTAATGTATGAAGTAGAAGCCTTAGATATGTTAAAGAGGTATCTTAAGGAATATTTTAGATGATTTTTTATAATCTCCACATAATTTGATTCATATTGTCAATATAATACTATTATTTTATAATTTTAGTGGAACCATAATCATAATTTTAATTTAAATATCGTATACTTCAATGTATATAGAGTACTTTTTTTTTCTAAAATTTTAGTGGGAGCAACTGTTCTTACTAGCTGAACCTAGGTTCGTCATTGATAAAGACCTTTTTTAAGATTTACAAAAGACAAAGATAAAGAAATTTTAAGAATATCATATATCTCCTTTGTAATTTAGAAAAAATATAAGACTTCGTCAAAGATTTCAAAAATCCTAAATTTATTATAACATTTAATTGTTGGTATATTTATACCCCTTTTTGGCTTCCTTTTTTTTTTGTCAAATATAAGGGAAGAGTTGCATTTTTGGCAAACTTCATTGAAGGTTTGAAGAATTTTTGAAACCTTAACAATGGTTTATGTCTTTTTTCTAAATCTCGTTCACAAGAAGTTCTTGAAAATTTTAAAACCTTAATTGTAGATGGTTCGTGTTTTATTGGCAAACCTAAGCAGAGTGTTGGAAGCCAAGATTGTCTTGTACCTGATTTTTATGAATCTTAAGGTGGAATAACTAAGAAGGTATACTCATCACAATGTGTATTCCTATCCTAGTTAATATATAATTTATGACGAATGAAAAACTTAATTAAATTTTTGCGTGAGATTTTTTTTTTTCTAAATTATTGTATCTCCATACAATTTTTATCACATTTCATCTTATTTGATTTGATCTATTCCTAGAAATTAATTAAGACACTCCAAAATCAAACATAATTATAACGTACAAGACTACTTCCTATTGAATAGGTAGTACTGATACTTCGTACATTAAAATAATATTGTCACATAATAATTAGGCAAAATATCTCAATTAAAATGATTTAACATCACTTAACCCATATTAACAATGTCCTTACCCATGAGATTCTTAAATTGTTGAGAGTAATAATTAATATATGGACTTTTTTATTACAGCTATAATAATAATAATAATAATTCAGCACTCATTGCAGGCAGGGGGTCCTTACTACGAAGTGAAGAAAGGGAGGTGGGACGGAAATATATCAATGGCATCCAGAGTGAGCTCCAATCTCCCCCACCCAAACTCCACCATGGCCGACCTCCTCAACCTCTTCTCATCCAAAGGCTTGTCCATCGACGACCTTATTGTCCTCTCCGGCGCCCACTCTATCGGCTTCGCCCACTGCGCCCACTTTCTCAGCCGCCTCTACAACTTTCGCGGCACCAAAAGCCCCGACCCCGCCGTCGACCCACGCCTCCTCAAGGCCCTCCGGATGTCCTGCCCGGAGTCCGGCGGAAACCCCGACGTGCTGGTGCCGTTCGATGTCACCACCCCCTTCTCCTTCGACAACGCCTACTACAGTAATCTGGAGGACAACCTGGGGCTACTGGCCACGGACCAAGCATTGTTCTTGGACCAGAGGAGCAGGGCGCTGGTTCAGGCTTTTGCCAAGGATAAGCACCAGTTCTTCCAAGCTTTCTCGGTGGCTATGGACAAAATGGGTTCCATAGGGGTGAAGAGCGGGAGGCTGCATGGGGAGATGAGGAGAGACTGTAGCATGCACACGTGATTAATTCCATTCTTGTGCATGCTGCCTAAATTAATTATGAGAAAGTTTCATACTTACTCTCAAATTTTGTTTCTTGCTATATTTTTTTTAAAGGTAAATTCATTGATATGGGAGAGCCAGGCAAGAAGCTTAAAATTGTTGGGAGAAACAACAGTACTCAAACTCCCTCTTTGTGTGAATCTGGATGACACTATAAAAATATAGCAATATATATTAAAATAGTATAAGCACAAGACATATGATTTTTATGTGGAAACCTTCTCGATGTGAAGGAAAAACCATTACGGGACCGTAGTCTACTCAAACAATTTCACTATTAATAATTATGGGAATACATGAACCTCCTCTAGTATCAAGTACTAAAGGCATACAATCAGCAACTATCTTTAAGAAATAGAATTCCCTCGCTTAAATCAACTTTTACAAGAATTAAAGAAAGATCTCATCAAAACAGAGGCTACTGTCCATGGATATAAAAACATGCTTAGAATCCAATCTCCATAGTTCACACTAAATATTCACGTGTCATGAACATCCCTATAAAATTTCAACTCAATCGGACCACAAATGCTCATTGATCGGGGACATTTATCAAGACTAGATAGCTCTCTCTCTGTGGCGGCAGATCTCTTCTCCTTTCTTTCTTATTTTCTGATTGTTCACCACACTTTGCATCAGCAAAGGATAGGGTTATTAACCCTATTCTTCCAAATGGGCCTCTCCGCACATGACCTATATTGGGCAAGTTTGGGTTATCCTCACTTAGGAGGAAAACCCAACCCAACAAATCTCTCCCTTCTTGACTAGGCGGGGGGATTTGCTATCCCGGCGATCGAGCAACAAATCTCAAGCTCCTCCCTTGCTAGAGCCTTCGTTAACATATCAGAGTCATTATCATCAGTGTGAATTTTCTCAAATGTTATCAACTTGTCATTAAGAGTATCTTTTATCCAATGGTACCTTACATAGATCAATGTGTTTCGATCTCGAATGAAATGAAGAATTCTTAGCAAGGTGAATGGTACTTTGATTATCACAAAACAACATATATTATTGTTGTGTGAAACCAAGCTCTCCTAAAAACTTTTTCATCTATAGCAACTCTTTACGAGCTTCTGTTGCTGCAATCAACTCTGCTTCAGTTGTAGAAAGTGCAATACATTTTTGTAACCTCGAATGTCAAGAAACAACCCCTCATGAGAAAGTGATCAAATAACCGGAAGTAGACTTATGGGTATCCATATCTCCAGCCATATCAGAATTTGCATAGCCAACCAACATTGGTTTTTCACTCCCAAAGCTAATACTCAACTTGGAAGTGCCTTGCAGATATCTCATAATCCACTTTACTGCAATCCAATGTTCTCTTCCTGGATCTGAGAGAAATTGGCTAACAACACCAACTGTATAGGCTATGTCTGGCCTTGTACAAACCATTGCATACATCAAACTTCCTACTGCTGAGGCATATGGAATTCTTTCCATATCTTCCTTCTCTTCATCTATTGAAGGGCTTTGCTTTGTGCTCAATGTGAAGTGTGTAGCAAGAGGAGAGCTAATGACTTTAGCCTTGTTTATGTTGAACCTCTCAAGAACTTTCTCAACGTATTGCCCCTGTGATACAAACAGTTTCTTGTCTTTTCTACATCTATGAATGCGAACCCCAAGAATATGTTTGCTAGCCCCAAGTCCTTCTTTGCAAATGACTGACCTAACTGCTTCTTTAACCTGTCAACTCTAGAAGAATAATGCCAACAATCACTATATCATCAACATAAAGTAATAGAATAATAAATCACCATTAGAAAATTTCTACACAAAAAAAAATGGTCAGAAGTAGTCTTCCTATAACCCTTGCTCCTCCATAACAGACTCAAACTTCTTATACCACTGTCTGGTTGCCTGCTTCAAACCATAAAAACTTTTCTTAAGCTAACACATATAGTCATTTTTCCTTTCACCTTGAAACCCTCTAGTTGTTCCATATATATCTCCTCCTCCAAATCACCATGAAGGAAGGCAGTTTTCATATCCATCTATTCAATCTCTAAGTCTAGGCTAGCGGCTAAACTAAGAACCACACGAATGGATGACATCTTCACAACAGGGGAGAAAATATCATTAAATTCAATACCTTCTCTATGAATGAATCCCTTGACAACCAGTCTAGCTTTGTACCGTGGTTGTGAAGTGTGTTCTTGTTGCTTCCCCCTGTAAACCCACCTGTTCGTCATAGCTTTCTTGCCCTTAGGCAACTTCACAAACTCAAAAGTGTGATTGCCATGCAATGACCGCATCACATCCTGCATAGCATCAACCCACTTTGACTTATGTTCATCTTCCATGGCTTCTACATAACACTCAAGCTTTCCCCCGTTAGTTAGTAACACGAACTCATCTACAGAATATCGAGTGGAAGGATATCGATCAATGGTAGACCTCATGAGTGGAACATCTAGAGCTATCTTTGGTACTGGCAACTGATTATGAGTCTCACCCTGTAAGGGAACATCAATATCACTTGGACCCTGCTGGTCATTGTGAACATCATGTTCAACTTGTGCTGGCAACTCTGTCAAAGGAGCCAGATCCAAGTCAATCAAACCATCACTGTATTGAGGCACTAATTTTCCTATCTTCAAAATATCATGTATGGTTTGATCTTCCATAAACACAACATCTCATATTCTCACAAGTTTTTTCTCAACTGGATCATACAACCTGTTGTCAAACTCATCTAGGACATAGCCTAGGAAGATACACTATCAAGTCTTCACATCTAGCTTAGACCTCTCATCTTTGGGAATATGCACAAATGTCTTACATCCAAAACACGCAAATGATCATGAGAAACATCTTTGCCAGTCCAAACCCTGTCTAGTACCTTGAACTGAAGACGAACACATGGTGTGAGATTAAGAACATGTACTGGTGTACTCAAAGCCTCCCCCCCCCCCCAAAAAAAAAAAAAGAAGTTTGGCAATTATACCTTCTTAACCATTGTTTTGTTCATCTTTTCAGCTAAACCATTCAAGTAAGGAGTCGTCAGAGGTGTCCTTTGATGCTGAATACCCTATTGCTTTCAATATTCATCAAAAGGACCCAAATACTCTCCCCCATTATCTATTCTAATGCACCTTAACCTCTTCCCAGTTTTTCTCGTAGTTGAAGCCCGAAACAGCTTAAACACATCCAATACCTAGTTTTTTCTTTTGAAGGTATATACCCATAACTTCCTTGAATGATCATCTATGAAGGTCACAAAGTAAAGGTAGCCACAAAGTGTTCTAGTCTTTATAGGGACACAAACATCTGAATGTACAAGATCAAGTATACCTAGCTTTCTTGTTGAAAGGGAACTCTTGATCAAGGAGACTCTGTTTTGCTTCCCTGCCAAATAATGTGTGCACTTTTTCAAAGGTGCACTCTTCATCCTAGATAGAAGATTCTTCTTGACCAATATTGCCAAGCCTTTCTCACTCATATGTGCAAGTCTCTTATGCCACAACTCTAATGAAACCTCATCATCCATTGAATTAATAATTTCTTTGGAGAGTTTTGCCTGTAACATGTATAAAGTAGAAAACTTCTGGTCTTGAGCAACAACCATAGCCCCTCTAGTGAGCTTCCACTGACCCTTGCAAAAGGTGTTGCAATACCCATCATCATCAAGTTTACCTACAAGAATCAAGTTCAAACGGATGTTATGAATATGCTTCATATTTCTAAGAACTAACTTCATGCCATTACTCATCTCTATGCACACATCTCCAATACCAACGATTTTGGCCAAGCCACCATTGCCCATCATTATAGTCCCAAAGTAATCGGCTGTATAGGGCGCGAAGAAATCACGTTGAGATGTAACATGAGTTGAGGTGCCACTATTAATCACCTAACTGGTCTCATGGCATGGAAAATTAATGACATCGTCATCATAAACAACGAAGAATTCTCCAAAAGTAGTGATGGCAACTCGATCATCATTCTTGCTGATGAGAATGGTCAAATCCCAAGAGAAGGTGTGAATTGGGTATTTAAAAATATTTGGCTAATTTAAACTTTGTGCCGATTCACCACAAAACATATCTCATTCAAAGAATAAGTGTGAATGTAAAATAATTTACCAATTAATGCGAACATACACGAGTGCAACATATCTCAATTAAATTAGATGTGTGCATGCAAATAAGTCTATCAAACAGTAAATAAACAAGTATACAAAAATGGAAATTAAAGTGCAGCAAGTAAATGAGAAACACGATTTGTTATCGAGGTTCAGCCAAGGATTCCACTAACCCTGCTCACATAACGAGTGGAGGAGAAACCGTTACAACCTCTCCTTATAGGGTGAGGTAAACCCCAGCTACACTTACCGTATAGAGCCAAAACATAGCAACACTTTACGGGCGGTGCAAAGACCTAGCTCAATTGCCAGACTAAGGCCAACTAGTCTCCCTTACGGGACAGAAACTCCCTAATTCAATTTATCGGGTTGGACCAAACCGGTCTCCTTTATAGGGTAGAGACTCCCCAACTCAATTCACGAGATAAGCCGAATCGGAACATAAAACAATTTTTCGTACATATACATGCTTCTAAATACAAGCAAAGATGTACACAATGAAACTTAAATATGCACTCTAGTATGATATGAAATATAGGCTCAGTAGAGTAAGGGTGTTTTTCTCAAAATAATATTTTCAATCTTTGAAAGATGATGTATATAATAAATACTTCAAAGATTTTAAATCCAAATAAATATTTCTCCAAAAATAT
The DNA here is from genome assembly GCF_029873635.1 of Malania oleifera. Taxonomy (NCBI): domain Eukaryota; kingdom Viridiplantae; phylum Streptophyta; class Magnoliopsida; order Santalales; family Ximeniaceae; genus Malania; species Malania oleifera. The sequence goes on from NC_080428.1 coordinate 54,237,958, forward strand.
TTTTTCAATAAAAATCAGGGGAACCTAGGGTGTTTGCTCAAAAAAATAGTTTTGCAAATATAAGATTTTGATTAAAAAATGAAGTATGCAATGAAAACTTCAAAGATCTTAAACCCTTAAATAATCTTCCCAAAAATGATATTAAAAATTTTAGTTCCAAGGAAGCAAGGGTTTATGCTCAAAAGTGATTTTTGCAATAAAGAATATGAGCTTATGAATCTTGCAATAGATGTATAGGATTCACATACAACAATGAGTTTTCCAAAGATATTTATCAAGAATAATATGGGAGAAACTCAAATATTACTCTCAAAATGATTTTCAAAATTAAAAGCTTAAATGAGAGTAACTACTTTTGATGTAGAAGAAATAAATGCACAAACAAAACAAATGCTATCTTTGAAAAGTATTTTTCTAAGGAATGAAAAGAAAGAGTGTGGGAGAGAATAAAATAAATTTACCCCAAAAAGATTTTGCAATAAAAATAAAAGTGGGGGAACTTTGATTAAAAAAAATATTTAAGAGAGTTTTGAAATTAATCAAAGTTGCTAATTGTGCTAATGAAAGGGGTATATATATATAATCAAAGTTGCTAATTGTGCTAATGAAAGGGGTATATATATAAAATTTTGGAATTTTTGACCGTTTAGGGACACACTCGTCATTTTGAAATTATTTAATTAGAAAATTAATTACGTTTAAGCGCTAAAAATTAAAGCAACCCGAGAGGTTTGGCCAAATGGTGCCAGCACTGGTCGGCTGACCTCACATAGAAAATTTGAATTTTCTCTAAGGATTCAGTCGGCTATGGAAGGTGCTAATTGACCAAACCAAAGGTGATTTCCAAACCTTTGTAAGTTCAGTCGGTTGGGGCTAAATTCGATCTACCAGGCATCAAAGGCCGGTCGACTGAGGTTGTTTTGAACTATAGTGATCGGTCGGCTAAGCCTTTGACTTTGGTCAATTTTCTTAGGTCAATCGATTAGGCATTTTAATTCAATTTGGGGGTCAGTCGACCGAACATGACCTAGGGCAAGTTTGATCAGCTGAGGAGTTTTAAAACGTGAAGAGTTGGTCGACCGAGGACAGTTAAAACAAAAGTTTGGCCCTATTTTTTTTTACCCTAAATTCATTTTAAAACCTTCTATAGTTTTAGCTTTTTATGAAAAAGGTTTTTCGTGAAATTGTTGGGTGCCCTGAGGTCAATCTATGGCCATCTTAGTCTATGGTTCATCTAGAGCATTATGTCATATCATGTAGAGACATGCATTATTATAGACCAAATATAAAAATTAAATGCATTTACAATTCAAAACATGCCTTCTTCTTCTTCTTTTGCTCTTCTGATTCTTTATGGAGTACGTCGGACGATGTGAGCTTTACGTTCCTTAGGCTTCCATTTCCATTCCCTTATGTGTGTGTTAAATTGATGGACTTGTTCACATGCTAAACACACACATAGAAAACTTGTGCCTTGTCAGCATCAAGACACGGATCGGACTCAAAAAGTCAACAATCTTCCCTTTTTTTAAGATGACAAACGCATCAAAGCAAAATGGGTGCAATCTAAAGAGGCTCCCTATAACAATATGCATAATTTAAAAATATAAGCAATGTAGCTCAAGTATATTAAAAAGGAGACATAACAAATGAATCATGCATTTAGTTTTACCATTAAAGCGTAGTAAAGCTCAGATAATTGCCCCTATATTATTTGCCCTAAAAAAGTTTCCCTCTTTTGGTCATTATTATTTTGCTCATAAGTCTCTCCTCCTTTTGGTATCAGAAAAAAGGGCTAAGTTAAGTAGAAAATAAATTTTAGCATTTAGTATATTTTTAGCTTAAAAGAGAAACTCCCCATTTTTGAAATAATTCTTATTTTACTCAAAAGATTCTCTCCCTTTTTTGGCAATTATTCACATAAAACAATATAACTGGTCATTAAAAAAAATGACATGATAAACAAGGTTAGACTAGAGATATCCTCAAACCATTGCAGTTTATGCATTATATAAGACCCGCAAAAGATTGGAATTTAAAGCATGCGGCATATGAAAAAGTAGGTTTGAGTATAAAACCGATCTAACTAGTTCACATGCATTTCATGTATAATCAATGGACTAGTTATGCAACACCTTTAAAAAAATTGATATATATAAACTTCATGACACAAAATTTGTATAACAGTTTTAATAGGACATGTCATGAGTTCATTTAATCACACACGCAAGAAATAAGATAGATTATATATACGTTCATTTCCTACAATTAAAATATGATTATCAATAAATACTAGGGATTGTGCTTGCAGAAAAAGAAACTTTAAAGATCATGCAAGCAATGTGTTTCTAACTTAGCATTTAAGAGCAACTCATGATATACCAAAAAAACCAACTATATTGATCCTAAAATACAAAACATTCAATACCAGATCATATGGTAATTTCAAAGATACTGTGGCTAGGCAAAATATTTTCATTTAAGATATTCAAGAGACATCATTTATGCTTTAAACACACAAGCCACAAATTTTTTTTAATTTAAAGCTAACCATGTGGGTAAGCACAACAAGATAACTTGAATTCGTGCTTAGATTCTGTTAATTACTTATACTGATGCTGATTGTGAAAATTCATTAAGAGTTTAAATAGTATAAGTACTATTTTTCATTCTTAACATATTTTACTGGATATATGTTAAACAATTTATATTTTACTAGCAAAACCATTTCTAGAACACACACATGCCCCAAAAGTCTAATATTAAGTCATGTGCAAGGTGTTCATTACGCCCCAAGAACAATCCATATAAAAAATATAATAGGAAACTAGATATGATGTTCAAGGAACCTAGAAGAACTTCAGGACTTAAAAAGGCAAAAACAATAACACATATGAGTCTGTGGGGCATGTGATTATTATCCTTTTTCATAAGGATGGGGCTTGTGCTCCCCTGTATATTTGCATGCATACATACTTGTGTTTAGTTCCAAGATGATGTTTTTTAAGAGCATTCATCATATATTCATCCTTTCAAAGGATTTCAGTATGTAGCAAATTTTAGACATTTAGCACATATGCATGACATATTGTATTTCGTTTTAATACACGATAGCCACTTAAGGCTATACTCAAAAGTTATGCAATGGGGGATCAATATAAGGATGACACAACTCAAAATACACAATGAGTGTGTGCAAGACGAAAACTTCCCCTAAGTCATGCAATTGTCCTAGTTTATGGACCATCATCAAAGCATATGATGTTTGATTACAAGGATGATGTTTTACCATTTAGGTCCTAAGTGAAAGTACAATAAAATGTGTACATGTTTTTCAATTTATCACATAATTCAACATGTACTAACATATTAAATTATTTAGCATCCTAGAAAGAAGAAATGAGCTGCTTATACAAATCACGGACTAATTCCACTTAAGCATATAAAACAGTATAAGCACTCTTTCCAAAGCAATTACACTGGATATCTATCAAGGGCATTTTATCATTTGACCAGTATAGTCTTCCTTATATATAGAACGCTCATGCATCGAAAGTATATATTAAGGCATTTTATAAAGCTTATGAACCCTAGAACAATTCATATCTAAACATAAAGCTTTAAAAGCTGGATATGATGTTCAAGGTTCTTAAATGAGCCTTAATATTCAAAAGGCAAAGCATGATGCACATGAGTCCTTTGTACTCTTTCTCTAAAATTGGAGCTCAGCTCCTTTGTGTATTCTTGAAAGAGCATTTTCCTAATATTTCAAAACATGCTTTTTCAATCAAGGATGAAAATTAAAATTCTTTTATTATTCACTCATCTTTAAAAAAAAAAAAAATTTAGCATGCATCAAATCATAATCATCTTAGCGCATGTTTTATGATCTTTAAAAATTTAGGAAAATCTAATGAAATTTTGGCAGCATGCCGCCTGTAAATAGAGTATTTCCCAAATCTACATATCACAAAAGCATGTACCAGACATCCTAGGAGTTCCTACAGCATGCAATTCACAAAGTTCTACTACAGCCTTGCAGATGGCATTCCATACAAATAGCATGCACTCCTTAAATCAACTACCAGCATGACATTCACAATACTGCATCAGCCATGCAATTGATGTTCCAGATAAAGCATGCAACTCAATAGTTCAATCAATAGTTCATACAAAGTATAAACCATCCATCAAAGAAATTTAATCATTCAGCAAATCATGGATAGTGGCATTCAGCTTAAAACAGTTTATGTTAAAAATATAATCCATCCATCAAATATTATTAAACTCTAAGCAAGTAGTGGATGGTAGTATTTAATTCATATAGATAATACAATGTAAATGGAGAAAAAAATATTTCTAAATTTAGCACAACACAATAAATTGCACATTAGACGAACTTAAAGCTACTCCCCCTCAGTCATGTAGTCATAATATTTATATTCAATTAACAGTATTTGACATAACTAGCTAGTATTTTCTAATATGAGAATGAGCTTATGAATTCTTTAAACTTGATTTAGCATTTGAAAAGGTTTGATCATTTAAGCTCCATTATGAGTTTAGGTTTATATGATTTATAGTATAAAATTGATTCCCTAAAGCTCAATTCCATGAGATGGACAAAGATACGCTATATTCAAGATATTCATACAAAAGTATATATAGCATTAAAATTACTTTAAATGAATACTCATTTATCCATTTAAAGGGGATTTACAAATTTAAGCACAAAACATTTTCTAAGTGTTTAGAGCACTATGACCCCTTCGATAACATATCCTAACTAAAATCTTATGAGTGTAAAAAATATTCCTATTTAGCTTCTCATAAGATGGCATACTGATATCACATGATCTATAAAAAATTTAACACGATATATGCATCATGAATCATGGCATTAAATAATCAATAAAGTAGAAGGATAGAGATAAACCTTTTCCTTTTAAACCTTTTTAATCGTTTAAGCTAGGAGTGACATTCTCCTCTTTCGGTCTTTTCATACTTTTCAAAATTTCCCAAAAACTTAGCACTAGTATAAATCCTAAGCTTTGTAAAAGCATTAGTAACTAAGGCATAATATAACAAATGCATGACACTCAAATGATATGCATTAAATTTATTTCAAGCACAAATCATTTTTAAATTTTGGGAAACTATGCATTTTGAAAACATTTTCAATGGGATATGATTTCCTTTGCCAAACTCTTTCCAAAACCTCCAATCAATTGATTTAAAAAAAAAATCATTTTCAATGATCAAATGGTAAAAATCTTTACAATAAAAGTAGTAGAGGATTTGCAAAGGGTTTACCCTCAAAACGGGAAACACCAAATATGAGTCGTTGTAATCCTTATGCTAATAGCGGTTAAGCTTATTGTAACCAAACTCTGATACCAACTGATGAAAATGGTGTAATTCCAAGAGTGGGGTGAATTTGGTATTTAAAATTATTTGGCTCATTTAAACTTTGTGTCGATTCACCACAAAACATATCTCATTCAAAGAATAAGCGTGTATGTAAAATAATTTACCAATTAATGCGAACATACACGAGTGCAGCATATCTCATTTAAATTACATGTGTGCATGCAAATAAGTCTAACAGTAAATAAACAAGCATACACAAATGGAAATTAAAGTGCAGAAAGTAAATGAGAGAGAGAGAGAGAGAGAGAGAGAGGATTTGTTATCGAGGTTCAGTCAAACCAGCCGACGTCCTCACCTTGGGCATACCTCCCAAGGATTCCACTAACCATACTCACTTAACGGGTGGAGAAGAAACCGTTACAGTGAGGTAAACCCCAGCTGCACTTTCCGGGCGGAGCCAAAACCCAGCAATACTTTACCGGCTGTGCCAAGACCTAGCACAATTACTAGACTGAGCCTAACTGGTCTCCCTTACGGAGCGAAGACTTCCCAGTTCAATTTACCGAACTAAACCAAACTAGTCTCCCTTACAGTGCAGAGACTCTCCAACTCAATTCATGGGATGAGCTAAACCGGTACATAAGTTTTATAAAAGCCTTCTTAGGAGAGACTTATTAACAAAGTCCCCTAAGAATACTAAGATTTAGCTCTCAATAAAGTCAGATCAATCAAACAAGGTAAGGAGAGCAAACCAATGAAAACAAACACTCAATCCACTTATAAATGATGTAGGCACTAATAAACGATAAGCATGAGTGAATGAGGCTAAAAAATGAGTAGTATAGGCTTTTGAGTTTTTAGAGAATTCTCCCCTAATCAAAGTGGTTAATCCCCTTTCATTTTCACAAAATGATCTTATATATATAGGCATAGGAGAAAATATAACTGTTGGGGACCTATTGGGTATTATTAGGGAAGTTTAATAATGTTTAAAGCATTTTAGCCCTGTTTAAAAAATATTCAACTGCGGTAAAAATCAGGGCAACCCGAGAGGTCCGGTCGACCAAAAATGTTTTGGTCGACCAAGTCTCATATGGTTCGATCGACTAGGGGAATTTTGAACTAAGTGGTCGGTCGACCGAAAGGCCTTTTCCAAAGGTGATTTTCCATTTCTTAGAGGTTCGATCGACTAGGCCATTTTGAACTGGTTGAGTCGGTCGACCAGACCGCTGGGATTTTTCCCGAGGAGCCTCGGTCAACCAGGTAGTTAGAGTTCATTTTTGTCTCAGTCGACCAGATGGTCAAATATTTGACCCCAAGGGGTTTCGATCGACCAGGGCTTTTTGAACTACCTAATTCGGTCGACCAAGGCCTTGGTCAATTGTTAACCCAGGCCTGGTTCGGTCGACCAGGGCAAAATGAACTGCCTGGTTCGGTCGACCGAAAGTGCACCAAGTGTGCATTTCGGTCCCATTTTGAAACATACAAACCTTATTCAAGTGCCCAACAAACATATGTGCAAATGTGTGTGTCCTAAGGTTATTTATGTCCAAAATTAAGACACCGAAAAAGTCCGGTGTCGGTCGACCTCCCTAAGGTCATTCTACTGTCACTTTTTGGTTTGAGCTTACAAAATAAACCATGCATGTGTTGTGTGTGCTTATTACAAACCAAATATCTTAATTACTATTACAGACCAATTTGACTACTAAATATATATTACAACTGAAAAACGTGAACTGGTCTTCTAGCTTTAAGCTTTCACACACCATCAATGTATCTACAAATATAGGCCTGCACATGAACTGGATATTCATTAAAAACAATCGTATTTATCATTATCAAAACCAGGTGTGACCTATAAGGTCAACAGTAATGGTGTAATCATCTCTAGGGTTTTACTTAACCTTAAAATACCTGTTTCCCAAATATATATATATATATATATATATATATATATATAACAGTAATAATTCAAAATTCTCATTTCCACAAGCCTGAATTCTCAAAAACATATATATATATATATATATATATAATACTTTGTAACTATATTTTTCATTTTAATCGGGTGAATTTTTAGAAAATACCTGACATAATCTATTCCCCTTATCTGTTTGCCGAAGATATGCCTGCAAGGATCCTAAAATGATGTCTGTAGCGTTTGGAGCACAAAACCTGGTATTCATATACTTTAGTTTAATCAGATCAACTTTTGAATAACAACTGCTATAACATCCCTAGGCTCACATAATCCAGTTTAACCGATTAGATTTTGAAAAAACAATCAACCTGATATCAATATATTCTTATTTTCCAATTTAATAGGCAAATCTTAAAAAACAACTAAAATAATTAATTCTCCTTACCTTAGCCTTGGAGTGGTGCCTACGACGTCCCAACGACAAATCCACTCCGATTAAAGTATTCAGGAGCGAAGCTGAGACCCGAATATGGTGTTTGTTTTTTGATTTGGCTTATAGACAGAAAGAAATTAAAGAGAAAGAAAGAGAAAGAGGGTTTGAGGAGAGAGACAAAGAGAGAGATAAGAGAAATAGTTGGAGGGGGGGATTGATTTCTCAGGATGCTTCTGTAAGCATTATTATATATATATATATATATAATATTATATTATTATTATTATATTATATTATATTAATTTATTATCATATTATATTATATTATTTAATTAATAATTTATTTATTTTTTACACCTCCATGTATATTATTTTTGGGGTCGTTACAGACCGAACTTGCCCTAAGGGCAAAATTGTATTTTTGGTCATGTTCGGTTGACCAACCCCAAATTGAACTAAAATGACTAGCTGACCGACCTAAGAAAATTGGCCAAAGCCAAAGGCTCAACTGACCGGTCAGTGTAGTTCAAAATGGCCTCAACCGACCGACCTTTGATGCCTGGCATACGGACTTTAGCCTTGGCTGACTGAACCTACGAAGGTTCGGAAATTACCTTTGGCTCGACCGATCGGCACCTTCCACAGTCGACTGAATCTGTAAAGAAATTCAAATTTTTTGTATGAGGTTAGTCGACCGACGCTAGCACCAGTCGACCGAACCTCTTGTGTTGGTCTAATTTCCAGTGCTTAAACGTCATTAATTATCTATTTAAACAATTTCAAAATGATGAGCATGTCCCCAAACGATCAAAAATCCCAAAATTCTATATATACCCATTTCATTAGCACAATTAGCAACTTTGATTAATTTCAAAACTCTCTCAAATATTTTTTTTAATCAATGTTCCCCCACTTTTATTTTTATTGCAAAATCTTTTTGGGGTAAATTTATTTTATTCTCTCCCAGTTTCTTTCTTTTCATTCATTAGAAAAATACTTTTGAAAGAGAGCATTTGTTTTGTTTGGGCATTTATTTATTTTACTCGAAAGTAGTTACTCTCACTTAAGCTTTTAATTTCGAAAATCATTTTGAGAGTAATCTTTGAGTTTCTTCCATATTATTCTTGATAAATATCTTTGGGAAACTCATTGTTGCATGTGAATCTTGTACATCCATTGCAAGATTCATAAGCTCATATTCTTTATTGCAAAAATCATTTTTGAGCATAAACCCTTGCTTCCCTGGAACTATAGTTCTTAATATCATTTTTGGGAAGATTATTTAAGGGTTTAAGATCTTTAAAGTTTTCATTGCATACGTCATTTTTTAATCAAAGATCTTATATTTGCAAAAAATATTTTTTGATGAGCAAACACCCTAGGTTCTCCTGCTTTTTATTGAAAAAATATTTTTGGAGAAATATTTATTTGGATTTAAAATCTTTGAAGTATTTATTATATACATCATCTTTCAAAGATTGAAAATATTATTTTGAGAAAAACAACCTTACTCTACTGAGCCTATATTTCATGTCATACTAGAGTGCATATTTGAGTTTCATTGTGTACATCTCTGCTTGTATTTAAAAGTATGTATTATGTACAAAAAATTATTTTATGTACCGGTTCAGCTCATCCCATGAATTGAGTTGGAGAGTCTCTGCACTGTAAGGGAGACCAGTTCGGTTTAGTCCGGTAAATTGAACTGGGAAGTCTTCGCTCTGTAAGGGAGACTAGTTTGGCTCAATCTAGTAATTGTGCTAGGTCTTGGCACCGCCCGTAAAGTATTGCTGGGTTTTGGCTCCTCCCTTAAAGTGTAGCTAGTGTTTACCTCACTGTAACAGTTTCTTCTTCACCCGTTAAGTGAGTATGGTTAGTGGAATCCTTGGGGAGTATGCCCAAGGTGAGGACGTCGGCTAGTTTGACTGAACCTCGATAACAAATCCTCTCTCTCTGATTGTAGGATTAGTTGAACCTAGGAAGAAAGTTTAAAATTCCAATTCACCCCCCCCCCTCCTCTCTTGGGAATACACCTTTTCTAACAATTACTTTTCAGCAGAAAATATTGTTATCCCATGCGGAATATTATATTATGAATTATTAACTCAAATTGTGTGGCATAAGATTAATACAGAATAATGATATGACAGTGTTTTTGTACAAAATTATAGTATGATAGAATTTAATAGAGTTATAGAGTGACCATGTTTAATACAGAGTAATAGTATGACAATGTTTTATATAGAGTTATGATATGACGAAGTTTTTGTATAGAGTTATAGTATGATAGTGTTCTATATAGAATTACAATATAATAGTTTTTTATACAGAGTTACAGAATGACAGTGTTCTATACAGAATTACAGCATGATTGTGTTTTATACATACAAAATTATAGCATGATAGTTTTATACTGAATTGTGAAATTGAGATTATATTAATGTATTATTTTATAAATCACATTATATGGTTTAAGAACCCTGATGGACTAGAGTTAAGCTTGGTACCGTAGCTTCATAGATACCGATGCAGCCACACTATTGTGAAACTGTTGGGGGGTATATAGTCGATTTGGCCAGTGAAGAGTAGAGTTACCCCTTGAAGTTCGGACCAGCTGGGTAGGCAAATCGTACTTAAGGTTACAGACATAGTTATAGTTTTAACTTAACTTGGTAGTAGGCCAGCCATGACTAAGTCTAGTTTTCGGACCGCACAACCCGATCATGTGAGGTTAATTCATGATGTTGTGTGATTATCCAGTCGGGGAGGTTCTTTTATGCATATAAAGTTAAGTTAATTATTGGATGTGTTTTTACTATACTAAAACTCATATTGCCACACACTCATAATAATATATTCTGTCTTACTAAGAGGTGTCTCACCCCATGATTATCCAATGTTTTTCAAATGCCATATGGAGTATAATAGTGATCAGAGTAGCACAATGAAGCGTGGGTGGGATAGAAGGTTTTATTTAGAATAGATCTTTATTAAATTATGTTTTTGATGTATTTAGAATTTTAGGGGTGTTAATTATGATATTGGAAATGATATTATTAAATTGGGATAGTTTAGTACTCTGTTAATTTGCATTTAAGGTCTTCCGCTGTCTGTTTCAGTGATTATTATAATATAAAATATTTAGGTTATTACAAGTGGTGTTGGAGAAATTTAAGCAAAATTTTACGAGTCGCTACAGTTGGTGTCAAAGCTATGGATATAGGTTTTGTAGACTCTAGTGATAATTATTACCAAAGTATAGGCATGAAGTAAAGTGAGGATAGGAATGGGTAGGCTAGGTGATGTAAGAACGATCGGATATAGGATGCTTAGCGGAGTAAAATACAACTAGTAAATTAGAATTTTGGAGTTTTGACTCACAGCCGAAAGCAGAAATTCATCAAGGGTTTTCTATGACTTCTTCTAAAACAACCAACAGTTCTAGAAAAGTCACAGTAAACCATTGATGTTTTTTTCCCATAATGTTGCACTATGATCTTATCTTGTGTAAATAGTCACTGCAATGAATGAGCCACCATTTGCAATATTGGAATATTTGAAATAGAATTTTGTGCATTTGTGGTATGTGCACATCTTTGCACATTAGAATATACTCCTAGTTTTCTATGGTATCCTTATGATTTAGTGCACATAGATATGAGAGCAATCGAAAGAATGTTAGTGGTTACCCTCAATTTTAGATGCTTAGAAATCCCAGGGGTTTTTAAATGGTAAAGTTCTTGGGGATACTGGTTCTCCTAAATCTGTACAATAAACCAATGGAGGACATGCAAAGAGATGACCCTCAAAATAGGGATACACCGAATATGAGTCGTTACAATCTTACTTTACGTATAAGAATGTGAAGCTCTAATCCTAAACTTTAATACATGTGAATTAAGTATAGAGTTCTTACTAAATTCACAAAAATTCAAATTCAACTCTCAAAATTATAATTTTATATATTATCTTGTGTAATTTTTGGATAATTGAAAAATAAAGCCTTCTTATAATTATTTTAAAATTTAATAATAATAAATAAAAATTTATTTTGTACATTTAAACTGACTTTTTATTTTTTACCTTTTTAATAGGAATTTTGAAAAGCTAAAAAAATTAAGCTAAATTTTTTATAATTTTTTGAAAAACTAAAAAAACACAAAATAGAAAATATTTTTCGCAACTAAGACGCTTCATTTTCTTCTAAAAAATAATATTTAAAAATTGTAAGCTATTACTTCTTAAAATAATATATTCAAAAATGTGAGGCATGCATGGAATGGAGAAAATTTTAAATAGTCTTATACTACCAATTATTTTACATACAAAGAGACGACCCTCAAAACAGGGATACACGGAATATGAGTCATTGCAATCTTTATGCAAATAGAGGTTAAACTTATTGCAACCAGGTTCAGATACCAATTGTTGGAATTGATGTAATCACAAGAGGGGGGTGAATTGGATATTAAAAAACTTTTTGGCTAAATTAAACATTTCGCTGATTCACCGCAAATCATATCCCATTCGATGTACATGCGTGTATATAAAATAATTTAAGCAAAGAAGAACAAACATACATGTGTGGAGTATATCTTATTTAAATTAAATATATGTATGCAAACAGTTATGACAATAAATATAAATAGACATACATTTTCGAAATTAAAGTGTAGAAATTTAAATAAGATAAAAAGATAGAGACGCACGATATTTGCTATCGAGATTCGGCCAAACCAGCCTATGTCCCTGCCTTAGGCATACCCCCCAAGGATTACACTATCTCTGCTCACTTAAACGGACAGAACAGAAGCCGTTACAACCTCTCCTTACGGGGTGAGGTAAACCCTAGCTTAATTACTAGGTTGAGCCCAAGTGATCTCCCTTACGGGGCGAAAACACCCTAGTTCAATTTTTGGCTGAACCGAACCCATCTTTTTACGGGACGAAGACTCCTTAGTTCAATTCTGGGCTGAACCCAACCGGTCAATTAAAAACAATTTTGTACATATTACATGCTTCAAACAATAAGCTGGGATGTATACATTTAAGCTCATAAAATGCACACTCTAATATGGTATGAAATATGCTCAGTCTGTAAGTGAGTTTTTCAATTAATTAATACACAAATAAAATATGTGAATATATATATATATATATACATATATATATATATGTTAGAATTGGTGTGATCCCAAGAGAGAGGTGGATTGAGTTTCAAAACTTTTTGGCTAATTTAAACTATGTCCCGATTCACCACATATCATATCCTATTCAAAAGTACAAGCGTGTGTGTAAAATAATTTAAGCAGTGAAAACAAGCACATAAGTTTGCAGTATCTTATTCAAATTATATAGGTGTATGCAAATAGTTATAACAGTAAATATGAATAGGCATACATGTGCAGAAAGTAAAGTACATGAATTTAAATGAGAGAGAGAGAGAGAGAGAGAGAGAGAGACATAGAGATTTGTTAACGAGGTTCGACAAAAACTGCTTACGTCTCCGCCTTGAGCATACTCCCCAAGGATTCCACTATCTCTGCTCACTTACGAGTGGAGTAGAAACCATTTCTATCCTCTCCTTACGGGGCGAGAAAAACCCCAGCTCAATTACTAAGCTGAGACCAACTGGTCTCCCTTACGAGGTGGAGACACCCAGTTCAATTAGCAGGTTGAACCCAACCGGTCTCACTTACGGGGCTGAGACTCCCGAGTTCAATTAACGGGATGAACTCAACCGGTACATTAAAAACATTTTTTGTACATATAAGCATATTTCTAAATACATGTAGAGATATACATCATTAAAGCTCATATACATACACTCTAATATGATATGAGTTATGCTCAGTAGAGAAAATGTGCTTATCAACTAATCTATGCACAAATAAAATATATGGAAAATGAGTATTATGATCTCTTATAAATATATTTGCAAATAAAAAATATTTGGAGAATCTAGAAATTTAAGCTCAAGAAAATACTTGTGTTGTAAATAATTTTCTTCCAATAATATTTATCAAAGAAAAACTAAGAGAAAACCTAAGCAATACTCTCAAAAATGTTTTTCAAAGATTAAGTGTTAAGTGAGAGTATATGCAAATAAAGTGCCCTAAATAAAATACTCTCCCCCAAAAATGATTTTGAAATAAAAGCATGAAAGAGAGTTGAAGAGATTTGCATAAAAGATTTTGTCCCAAAAGAATGATTTTAACAATAAAAAAATGTTTTGGGAAAACTTTGATTAACAATTGATTAGAGAGAAAATTTGGGCTAATCAAAAGTGCTTAGTCTGGAGTAATGAAGGGGTATTTATAGAGTTGGGCAAAAATAGACCGTTTGGGGACACGGAGGTCATTTTGAAAATGTTGAATCATGTTTAGTTAAAAACAACCTTGTTTATTTGCAGTAAAAAATTGACCAACTCGAGAGGTTCGATTGACCAAGGACAAGGTTCAGTCGACCACTTATATAAGTTTGGTCAACCAAGGAAAATTTGAACTACAAGTTTGGTTGACCATCTCAGGGTGATTTTGAACCCTTCGTGGGTTTGGTCTACCAAGACAAAGGTCTAATCGGCTACTCATCTAGGTTCGGTCGACCAAGGCTGACTTGAACTACATATTCAGTTGACCAAGTAGTTAGGGAGTTAGACACTTTATGGTTCGATCGACCTAGGGAGATACATTCAAAACAAAACGGTCAACTAAGGGAAGTCAACATGTTAACTTCTAGCTTGTTCAGTCGACCAAGCCAATTTGTGCATGGTGGGTTCGGTCGACCAAGGCTTCACAGTACATGCCTCACGTGGCAGGTTCGATCGACTGAGTCATTTAGTACATAAGGGGTCAGTCGACCAAGGCTCTTTAACTAAGCCAAAAATCCAACGTCGGTCAACTAAAGGTCGACTGAAGGCTTTGTTGTCACACCTCGAACCCGCGGATGGGCCTCGGGTGTGAATTTAATAACCTAACCTATCTTTGTATCAATTAAAGCATACATGATACTACACTGAATGAGGGTCCAACCCCGTAGGGTACATGTATACCCTATACACATTCACATACACATACACACACATCACATACGTAGCGAAAATGTTCTTTTTAATACATACATTATACCATACCAGAGTCTATACATAACTAAAGTCTACGCTCCAAATACAGTACGTAGCCCGGGTGTCTACAAAATCCTACAATGACAATTCGGTTACAAAATCCGTACTTACATAAGTACTATACGCAGCTAACCGATAACCACGCTCCCGAATGCTAAGATACTAGTTTTGGCTACTCGAAGGACCTAAAAAATATTTGTACAATCGGGGTGAAACACCTCTCTGTAAGGAAGAAAAAAGTTATATCAGTGTGTGACATACAAGTATTATTTCGATATAAAACATAACACGATACAGTTCCAGTATTTTCACAGTCCAGTTCCAGTACATACGATACAAAACATACGGTCAGTATCGTCACACTCTTCGGCCAAAACCGGTCGCATTACATGGAGCACCCGATAACCTGGAATTACATGAAGCCCCACAAAGATATCGTTACTAATACGATGTCAACTCACACCCATTGGTGACCAACCAAAACAAACAGGCGATATTTCAAACCCTCGGATATACAGCCAGACACTCTCGCCCATGGTATTTAGCCGAGACATGGCGTTTGCCCACAGTAATTAGCTAAGATGTGGCAAATTTCACAAAACCTAGAACAATTTTGGATCTCATGTTCCTATACCTCTTAACTTACGATAATTAGCTATCATGGCTGTTTTCACACACCTGCAACATTTTACATACAACAGTTCATTGTACACATATTTGGTATATAACAAATCGTATCATTTTCAGTTCGAGAATGCAATTTAATACAAATATAGGCACAATCATCTTAATATCATAGTTTTATACAACATACCATTTTCCAATAGAAATAGAGACGATACTCAAAACCCCCAAATTTTCCCAATACAGTAACCCAAAAATCTTATATTTTCACTTGATAGATTTTTCCAAATAAGTAGTCAAATCATACATACAATAGTAAACTACATGTTTACCAATTCTGATTTCAAAAATAATTGATATAAACAAAATCCCCTTACCTTTCCCGAATACCAAAACCCGAACTTTTACGACTCCAAAACTATGAACCGAGTTCCCAAAACCTAAACAATAAAGAACAATTAATACTTCCTTATAATACTATTCTCTATAGATCTACTTAAACGAAAACGGATTCAGAGCCTTACATCGATTTTGGGTCAAAACTCGAAAATCTTTGAAATAAAGATCCAATCTTCTATCCTTGAAGAGATTCTCCTCTTGATCCACGTAGCAACGTCAGATCATTGATTCCGGCAATAGACAACCCGAAATCCTAGAGAAAGAGTGTTCGACTTCTAGAGAGAGAGAGAGAATTTAGGTTTCTTAACCATTAAGCAAGTGAAATAAGATATTTATAACCAACTTGACTCGGCCAGACTCGTCGATGAGACGGCGTCCTCGTCGATGAGCCGTAGAAGGAAGTTCGTCGACGTCAAGGTGGACTTGTCGACATGCCTGAGATTTCAGGATTTCCCAAAATTCCTTGACATCTCCTCATCGAAAAACCATTGGATCTTGTCGTCGAGCCATACAAGAGACTTCGTCGATGAGAAAAGAAGCCTCGTCGACGAGCCCTGCTAATTTTTACCCTTTTTAATTTTCCTTCTTTTTCCTTAATTATTTAATACACCTATCTCGGGTTGGGTTCTTACATTTGTTTTTGCCCCAATTTTGACCCTAACCAATATAAACCTTTTTGTATGATTTTAGTTGTTAAAAGATGATTTTATATGAAGTATGTTGGTCCCTAGTGTTTATCTATGACCTTTGATTCCTTACGGTCAGTATATGGTTCTGTCTGAGCATATAATCATATCATGCATATGCATACATTATTACATACCAAATGATAAAAATAAATGCATATACAATTGAAAACAAATGTTTTTGTCTTTCTTTTGCTCTTCAAGACTCAATGGAAACCGCATGAGTGTATAGTCTTCTTGTCCATTCTGGCTTCCATTTTTAGTCCACTTATATGTGTGTTGAATTATAATCTGTTCAATCACTAAATACACACATAAGTAACTCGTGTTTTGTTAGCATCAAAATAGGGATCGGACTCAAAAAGTCAACAATATATACGTTAAATGTGTTCCCCAAAAATATTTGGAGAAGCTGAGATTTATGCTCAATAAAAATATTTGTGCAATAAATAATTTCTTCCAAAAAATATTTATCATGAAAATAATCAGGAGAAACCCAAGCTCTATTCTCAAAAATGATTTTGAAAAATAAATAGTATGTGAGAGTATAGCATGTGAATAGAAAAATAATTGCCCAAAATAAATATACTATCTTCTAAAATAATTTTGAAATAAATGGATGGAAAGAGAGTTGGAGATTTTTGTTTGAAAAATTTTGCCCCAAAGAAGAGATTTTTGCAATAAATATGATTGGGGGAACTCTGATTAACAAAGGATTTGAGAGAAAATTTAGGCTAATCAAAGTTGCTAATCTAAGCTTATAAAGGGGTATTTATAGTTTTTCTAAAAAATATGACCGTTGGTGACATAGGAGGAATTTTGGAAAGAGATTAATAAAATATAATTAAAATTAACCTCTGTTTAACACGGTAAAAATTTGGCAACCAGAGAGGTTCGGTCGACCAAAGGCAAAGGTTGGTCGACCAACCTGTGTAAACTTTGAATTTTCAATCAAAACTCGGTTGTCCAGAGAAGCATGATGGTCGACCATTATATGACGATTTTGAACCCTTCGTGGGTTTGATCGACCAAAGCAAAAGGCCAGTTGACCATTTATGAGGTTCGGTCGACTACAGTGATTTTGAACTATAAATTCGGTCGACCAAGTAGGTGGAAAGGTCAATTTTCATAGTTTGGTCGACCAAGAAAGGTTAGTTCAAAACAGGTCGGTCGACCAAGACAAGTCAAACTGTTGACTTTCTCTATGTTCGGTCAACCAAGGCATTTAACACACCAAGAGGTTGGTCGACCGAGCCTCTTGAAAAATCAAGATATGTCTTTCTTTGACCTAATAAGTTTTATCCCTGTTTCTAAAGGTATGACATTAAAGCTTAAGGGATTCCTATGATCATTCTATGGTCTTTTGATTCCCTACAGTCAGTCTATGGTCATTACCAAACTTTCAATCATATCATGCAGATGCATGCATTATTACATACCAAAGATAAAAATTAAATGCAATACAAATTGTAATAACCCGAGAAAAAAAAATTTAAAATTAAAAAAAAATTAATTAAAATTATTAATTAATTAAGTGGTTATAAAACTATTAAATTAATGTATTAAATAAAAAAAAATAGTATGAAAACAACATGAGTAATTATTAATTAATTAATGAATTAATTAAATATTATTAAATTAATTAAATAAATAACAGAATAGTAAAAAAAATTAGAATAAAGATATATATATATATATATATATATATATAAGTTTAATATATGTATGTATAAAAGTTAAAGTATAATATATATGTTTATATATATATATATATATATATATATATATATATATATATAAAAGTTATCAAAAAGTAAGTTAAAAAAAAAAACGAAAACGAAAAAGAAAAAGAAAGAAGAAGGTTAAAGAAACTTACCTGTCTGTGTTGAGGCTCTCTGCATCTCTCTGTAATCTCTCAGCTTCTCTCATGTCCCCGCCTCTCGCCTTCGTCCTCCTCCTTTCTCTCCTCGATTTCGTCAGCCTAACGAACGCCAATTAGAAAACGAAAGGTGCCGTTGGATTCGTAACTCCGCCACCGACATTTCTACTACAGTAGATTTGTCGTGGGAACGGCTTAAGTACTGCTCCTGGGGAAAGGTAATTTTTTCTCAATTTCTCAATTTTTGGTTAAATCTGCTGTTAAATCGACGATCAGGAACCACCACGGGGTCCTAATCGTCATTGTCGTCATTTTGATGTAGGTAATTTTTTAATTGGGGTTTTCTAGACCCTACTCCAAAGCGAGAGTGGGATTTGGGAAATTTGACAATTTGGCTAAATTTAAGGGTACATCTATTTATTTAGGAATTATGACCCTAGGAAATATTTAAATAATATTTTATACAGGAATAATTTATTAGAGTTAGGAAGTTTTGATTCAGGGTCCGGGTGAGCGCCGCAGGTATTTTTCGGAGTCCTTGTTGGCATAGTTCAAGAAACCAGGTAAGGGAAAAAATATATATTAAATCAGAATTTTTATGACTTTAATGAAAAAATAAATTGTGTTATATGTACGTGTATATGTTTCGGTATGGGTAAAATGCCAACTATTTAAATTATATTTCTTTCAAATTTATGGTTGTTTATTAGATATGTATATGCGAAAATGAACTGATAAAAGTGAAAAAATATTTTCAGGATAATTAAGTAAGAAATGAAAAGTATTTTCAGTATATAAATACTAAATGTTGATTGACTTATTTTACAGGCAGTGTATGAATTTTATTACTAAATTGTGTGGCATGAGAATCTGTGCAAATTATATGTTAAATGTATGAGATGCAGGCTAAGTAAGTAAAACAATGAGAATAAAATATGATATGGACAATGTTGCCTGTGTATGTTAAATGCAACCATATAAATATAAGACAGCTGAAAGAGAGCCATGTTAGCATATCTAGCACACTTCTGTGTAGACTAACTGATGACAGCTAAAAGGAGCTGTGTTAGCAAATTTAGCACGTTTCTATGTAGACTAACTGATGATGGCTAAAGACCAGATGTAGTACGAAGTAATGAAATGAAATGTTATGCAATGAAATGACGATGAAATGACAATGAAATGAAATGACAAATGTAAATGATGTAAATGGGAAAGAGCCACTTAAAGTGAAATGAAATGCAAAGTTAAGTTATGAATAGGAATGAATGTGCATAAATGTATAATGACAGAAAAGAATGATGTATTATGATAATAGAAGTATGTATGTACGTAGAACATGTTACGATTGGGCGAGACGTACCTTTCACCTGAGGGCTTGCTGAGTAAGGCGAGTGCACTAGTAGCTTCAGATGTGGCAGTAGCTACATAACGCACTAGGGCAGAGGGAACCTACTTGTATGGGCGGGTAGAATTCCCAATCCTTAGGGCCTTTGCCGATAAACTATTGTTGAATGCATGGGTACGAGATCAATCTAACACTTAAGGGTTTACTGAGTAAGGTGAGTGCCCTAGTATGCTTAAATTGTGACCTTCGGGTTGCTAAATGTATCAGAACAGAAGGGTGCTACTTGTATGGGCGGGTAATCACCCCTATCCTCGGGTAATCTCGTGGGTTAAACATTTGCATGTGTTTGTTTAGGATCAGAAAATGACTTTCAGTATTATGTTAATGATTTGCAAATATTATAAAATGATATGTATAATCTCATGATGGCCACACGCTGAGTTTAATATATTGTTTCTTTCCTTACTGAGATGTGTCTCACCCGAATATGAATTCATTTTTTTTCAGGATTTCTCAGGATCGAGCTTGAGAGCTCGAGATTTTATAACATTTTTGGAAGATATAAGAAAAATAGTATATCTTTATGTTAATTTTGATATATATATTTTATGTTTTATAATTTATGTTTTAAGTCAGTTATGAAAGGATAGTTGTGAAACATGCTGGTATTAGTGAATAATGGTTTGGAGACATGCATATATTTGAATACTGGTGGATGATTAATTTATTGTGGTTGGTAGTTAGAATTAGTAAACTCTGGTATTATGTTATATGGAGATTATGGTTATATTTCCACTGCGTATATTATGGATTATGGATTATCAGGAATTTTATCAAGTATAACGCGTCGGACCAGGGTTTAAGGGTTCGGGGCGCTACACAAATACAATAAATGTATTCTTATTCTTCTTTTTTTCAAGTCTTCATGGAACAGCCAGGATGATGTGAGTTTTAAGTCCTTTCTAGCTTCCTTCTTTGTTGACGTTTTGAATTCGATCTCTGTTTTGATGCTAACAAAGCACCAGTATCTTATATGAATTTAAGTATGTGAACAGGTCTAAATTTCAAAACACATAAGATCAAAGGATTTGGAAGCCAGAAAAAAAAACAACATCATATGTATCTGGCGCATTCCATGAACGAGAAAAGAAGAAGAAGAAGAAGAGTGTTTAAATTGTAAATAAATTTTTATTTTGATTTAATTTGTAATTTAATGCATGGCATGCATGATGCGGATGATAAGCTCATACAACTGCAGACTGACCCTGGGGGCCATATCTTTTCACAAAAATTTTTTTCTTAAATTAACTAATTGATTAGGGTCAAAGATTAGGGCTAAAACAAAGTTTACAAAAACTTCGGTCAACCTTCGGTCGACTGACGCCATATTTTTTGGCTTAATTCTAAAGCTTCGACCATAAGGAACCAGACAATGACCATAGCTGACCTTAGGGGTAAAATAGGAATTTCACTTGCCTCGATCAACGGACCATCGCAAGGTCATTTGACCTTGGTCGACCGAA
Organism: Malania oleifera; assembly: GCF_029873635.1. Classification (NCBI taxonomy): domain Eukaryota; kingdom Viridiplantae; phylum Streptophyta; class Magnoliopsida; order Santalales; family Ximeniaceae; genus Malania; species Malania oleifera. The sequence continues at coordinate 54,259,267 of NC_080428.1, forward strand.
CAATATAATAGCATACTGAACTTAAAATATAGTCGACCGAACCTCGAACATTTTCAAAATCACCTTAATTCAGTCGACTATATCTGTAGTTAAAAAGTGCCTCAGTCGACCGTACTTATCAATATAGTCGATCGAACTTAAAATACAATCGATCGAATCTCTCGGGTTGGTGAAATTATTACCGTGGTAAATCAGGATTAATTTGCATTAAACATAATTAAATAATTTCTAAAATACCCTATATGTCCCCAACAGTTAGATTTTTGTCCAATTCTATATATACCCCCTCATTTGTCATAATTAAAAAAAGATTAGTATATAAATTGACAAATTTTCTCTAAAAATTTTATTGAACTAAATCTTTCATACTCCTACCCTTTCTACAAGTTTATTGCCAAAAACTCTTTCTTATACTCATTTGATCATATATCTTTAGAAAGAGCATATTTTCCCTACCTTCTTCATTTGCATATTGATTGCATTTTGAAGACAGGTTGAGTGTTTTTCTTTTGTGAGAATATTTCATACTACTCAAAAGCTTGTCTCTCTCTCATACGTGCATTTGTTGTGTATTGATTTTTGGAGAGTAGCTTAAAGTTTTTCCCATTATATTTTATTTATAAATATTAAATTAGGAAAAACTCTTCATTAGCTTAAGAACTTGCATCCTTATTACAAGTTTCATAAGCTTGCTTTGTGTTTTGATAAAATTATTTTTAGCAAGCTTAAACCCTAATATCCATTGTGCTTGATACTTGAAAAATATTTTTGAGATATTTGTTTAGGGTTCTAGAGATGCTTTGAACACTCATATTGTAAATACTTTATTTTAAAATCAAAGGTTTCACTCTCACATATGCATATTGACACACATATTGTTGAGAGTTAACACATTGGTTAACGAAATCTCACTTGAACTTAATATCTTATCATTCGTGAGTGCATTAATTACATTGTGCGTATAGTGGTACATATCTGCTTAGTGTAAGAAACATACTTGTTTGTACGAAAAATTGAATATCTGTTGTATTTCCGACATGTGGTTGGAAGAGGGAGATTTGCCCTGTGCAAAAGATAGATGGGAAGAGTTGGACAGGAGATATGGAGAAGGCAAAGAGGAGGAGTCTGCTATTCCGAGCACTTTTACTCTATATGATCATGAGGAGGTAAATCATAAGCTAGTAATCAACAAGGAGGAATATAATTCTCTCTCTAGCTCGATTGATGATTCTTATGCTAAATGTTTTGTTGTCATATGTTGAATCATCTGTTAATAATACTGTTAATGATGTATGGGATGATTCTTTTGAAAAATATTGCAGTATATCGTATGATGAATCATCTGATACTCTTTGTGATAGTTCTGTTGAACAAGCATGCAATGATTTATATAATAATTTTGATATATCTTTTAATGAATCATGTAATAAATTTGTTGTTAAGAGCATGCTTTCCTTCAAAGAACTAGAAAAGATTTTGTTTAAAATGTGTAAGTTTCTAGTTCAAGTGTCTAAGCAGGAAAATTGTTTTAAGAACAAAAATAAGAAGCTAACAATGCGGTTAGAAAAATTGAAAGAACATCATACTTTCCTAGAGAAGAAAAAGATTGAGAAGATATTGAATATTAATTGCTTGGAAGGAAATGAAAAGAAGAATCATGATAAACCCTTAGGAGTTAAAAGAAATAAATCTTTCAAAAATGGTTCATTTTATAAATCCTAGTCATAAAAATTTTCACGCCTCATCTAATAAAAATTGGGTATGCACGCACAATCTTTCACGTTTATTCAAAACTTGCTTGCACAATAAAATGAAAGGGCACGCTTGGTTTAATTACTTACTTAGAAGTGCCAGAGGTTGAAACAAAGAAATGATGTGAGTAATCATGAAGGCAAACTTCGTAGGATCTAAGGAAGATCGGATTCCAATAGAAATTATATAAATATTTTAATCTTCTCTTAGTTCCTAGGTTTAGGGATTGTGATGACTGTAGGCTTAGGAAGTGGTTTGGGGCTAAAATATATAAACCTAATATCTGCATCCACCTCCAATTGGACATGATATCTTTGCCAGATAATTAATTTCAAATTCTTAACCCATGCTAAAATATAATACCTTAAATTAAGCCACTGTTACCCATTGCACAAGATTCAGTTTTAGGGATCCATCCTATATCATGTATCATTATACCCTAAACTCATTTTTGAATATGAAAAAAACAAATCAAAATCTTGTCATCACTCTAGGTATTAGCACTAATGATGATTAATTTCTATTATACTAATGCTACTTAAAAGTCATTCCTCTCGTAATCAAATTTACAGGTATCCACTAAGGGATTCATATTTTATTGTTGAATCAAATTATACTTTTTGAGCTTAAAAATATAAAATGCCTCTATTTTGGTTCACCATTCCATCTATAGGATTCTTTACCAAATCACGATCATATCTGGTAAAGATTATACCTATCCATCGGTTTGTATCCTTGCTACAAATCATGATCATATCTATAGGATACTTTCCATTCTCCAAAGAGCATTGTTCAAGAAAATTCATATACTCATAAATGCTCTTTACCTAAGCGGTTGGACATATTCTATTCCATACAAATATCTTGAACCATATCCACTCATATTGAATACTCTTCAAATTTAACAGAAATCTTAATCCTTAAGAGTATTTAACCTATACTTCTCACGCATAGTTCTCAGCTTTCAAGTCAAAACCATTAGAGTTTCATCTTTGTGAATCAAGTTAAATGGCTAATATAATTGCCATAGGTTTCAATTTAAAGAAAATTTAAATGTCTAAAAAAAAAAAAAAAAAACTATGCACGAGCCATTAAAATTAAAAGCCATTCAAACTTGGGCCTCATACGTTTTGAGATTCATAAGAAAAGAGGCAAGGTAGGCTTATGACCATTGAAAAATATTGTTTGTGACTTTTTGGTTCGATAAGCTTAAAACATTCATTACCAAGTCTAAATCACTGAAAATCTTAAAACACTTGACTAAAGAACTTGGAAAATAAGAAAATGCATATGATGGATTAGTGCATAACTTAGGGGGAGCATTTATCTTTTATGGTTATAAATTGAAATGTGCTCTTAATCTTATATCATATTATATGCTCATTTGCCTTTATGGGAACTAAATTGCACATTGCTATCCATAGTGCACTGATTGATAAAAACTGTTATATAGTTTTATTTTACATGATCTGTATTTGAGCTACTTGATTGCATGCTTATGTTGAATGCCTCCTGCATGGCGGATGCAGTGGATTTAAATTGCATGCCGGTAGTGGATTATAGGTTCTTGCATGCTTAAACTGAATCATATATTGCATGCTTGAATTTATTAGGTATAGGTTTTATGAAAAAACATCCAATTTATAGATGGCATGCTGCCAAAATTTCGGTAGATTTTTCCCAAAATAAAACCTTATATAAAAATAATTATGATAAAATGAAAGTTAAAATATTTTTGAAAGGATGAGTGAAAATAAATTGAATAACTAAAATTTCATCCTTACATAATCATTAGATATTTGGAGGAACTGAGCTTCATCCCTATAGAAAGATCATAAATGACTCACATGTATCACTTCACCCTTTGAATATTGAGGCCCTTCTGAAATCCCTAAATATTATATCTTGTGCTTAAAGCTTTATAATTTGATATGGAATGTTCTTGGGTCATGAACTTTATAGCATGCCTTAATATACATACATTTTATAATGCATCTATAGTTCATATGGAGACTATACTAGGTAGATGATAAAGACAACATCAATCCATACTCAGTATAGTTGTGCTTTTGAAAAAAGGCTTATACTATTAGGCATAATGAAATAAATCTCTATCTAGTATAAGTAGTTTGCTTCATCTAAGTTAGGATTCAAATCGAAAGGGGGAGCATTTAGAATTAAATTCCTACTCTATTTTGCTCACCAACACTTTTTAGCTTAGATCTGTTTTGAATCAAGTGTGACATGTGCTTAGATATGTTGTTCTTATTGTAAATCATAATTTGAAATATGTTGTTTTCGCCACAGTTCTTTGGTTTTGCCATATGATCATTGTCTTCAATTTTCAAATATTTTTGGGATTTATATGATTGATTATTCTAGTCATATTTTACATTGTGCCTAAATATTTAACTAGAATAATCATTGCTTGCTTGAGTGTCAAATTAAAGTTTCTTTTCAGTAAGCACACCCCCAATACTTCTTGATGACATGAGAAGGGGGATATATATTTGTATATATACATACATACATACATACATACATACATATATATATATATATATATATATATATATTTATATACATATAATTTTCTTGGCAAGAAATGATTTTATATGCAATATATTTTGTTTCTTGCTTGTGTGCTAAATTGCTATGCCCAAATTTTAAAATCAAAAGGGGGAGTTATATTTTCAAAATCTTATATCAAAAAGGGGGAATGCCACTTTAAGCTAAGATTTTTTTAATGATCAACTATTTTTTCTTAGCTTAACCTTTTTGCTGATTCTAAAAGGGAGGAAAAAGAAAGCAAAATGATAAAATTTATGAACTATATATTGCATGCCACTTGTATGTGCTTTATTGTCAAAACTAAATGCATATTATTTGAGATATCTTCTTTTGTGAATATGTTTGATCTATATTATTTATTTTCAAGTTATACATATTCTTAAGGGGAGCATTTATTCAGGCATAACCCATTTGCTCCTCAGTTTTTTGTCATCATAAAAAAGGGGAAGATTGTTGACTTTTTGAATCCAATCTCTTTTTTGATGCTGACAAAGTACCAGTATCTTATGTGTATTTAAGTATGTGAACAAGTTTAAATTTTAGCACACATAAGATCAAGGGATTTGGAAGATAGAAGAAAAACCAAGATCATATGTATTTGGCGCATTCCATGAATGAGCAAAGAAGAAGAAGAAGACTGTTTAAATTGTAAATGCATTTTAATTTTGATTTGGTCTGTAATTTAATGCATGTCATGCATGATGTGGATAATAAGCTCAGACAATCGTAGACTGACCTTAGGGACCAGCACTTTTCACAAAAAACTCTTTCCTTAAATTTGCTAATTGGTTAGGGTCAAAAATTAAGGTTAAAACGAAGTTAATTTTGTTTGTGTTTGCCGTATGATCCTTGTTTTAGCTTCTTGAGATCTTTAGGATTTATATGGTTGCTTTTTGTGTAGTTATTTTAAGGGTGTGCTTAAATGCTTAACCAGATGAATGTTGCTTGCTTACATTAAATTAAAGTTTTCTTTTCAGCAAGCAACCCCTAGTATCTCTTGACAACATCCTAAAGGGGATATATATTTATTAGTATATACATATATATATTTTAAATTGCATAACTGGTTCAATAACTACATATGAAAATGCATATGAACTAATTAGACTGTTTTATGTTCAAACCTTCTACCTGTTATTATATGTCGTATGTTTTAAAATCAAATATTTTATGGGTCTTATGATATGATTCAAATTTCTATGGTTTGTGGATAATTTTGGTCTAATCGTGCTTGTTATGTCATTTTAATTTTTAATGACCAGTTATACTATTTATGTGCTTAATTGCTATAGTTTTCAAAAACAGTTATGTTTTTTTGACATACCATTTTTGCTGATGCCAAAGGGTGAGCAATACACTTACAAAAATTGGTATGCATATTCTTAGGGGGAGCTTTATTTGGCTATTACCCATTTTTGTACTTATATTTGTCATCATCAAAGAAGGGGGAGATTGTTGACTTTTTAAATCCTATCTCGTTTTTTATAATGACAAATACAGGGTATTTAATGTTTGTAAAATTTGTGTGCAGGATAATATTGACAAGATCATATTGATGACATGCAGCTACTTGAAGAAGAATGAAAACCCTGACATATTTACTTGTTGTATTTTCATATTTGGGTTTGTAATATTTAAATTCAAATAGGTATGTAATAATTTGCATATCATGCATGTAGGAACTACAAGCTCAATGGCCTTAGAACGACCCTAAGTTGCTACACATCACTTCGGTCAACCGATGCTAGGTTTTTTAGGCTAAATTAAACTACCTAAAACCTTAGAAAAGACCCTAAGTCCCTACATTTCACTTAGGAAAATAACAAGGGTTAAATAGGACTTAAATGGCTAATCGAGTAAGGTTTTGGGTGACCGAACCTTGATGTTCAAAACACCTCGGTTGACCGAACCGTTGAATGCGTCAGCAAATTGACCATACTTCGGGCAACTGAACCAAAAAGGGCACCACTGTCCTCAGTCAACCAAACGTCCATTCTTACTCTTTCCAAAAACTCAGGCGCCCGAACATTTAGTTCAAATATACCCTAGGCAACCGAAATGACAAGTTCAGTAGACCAAACTTTGTACTGGGCAACCGAATCGCGATCTTTTGGAAAATCGCCTAGTTCAACCAACTGAACGTAATTTCGGGCACACGAACATTGAAAAATTACTTTTTCTCATGTGTCTGTTTGGGTGACCGAACCTTGGGCTCGATCGACCTAAAGTCTCGGGTTGGCAAATATTTACCAGGGGTTAAAAAGAGGTAAATTAGGGTTAATTTCTTAAAACTCAATTAAAATAATTTGATAATTCCCCTGGTGTCCCCCAACGGTCATCATCTTTCCCTTCTCTCTATATATAAGTTCATTTGCATGTTTAAGCAAGGATTAGGGATTTAGATTAGCCAAAAATCCTGTGTATTTTTAAGAGCAAATTTTTCCTATACTAAGCCTATACTCTCACATACTACTACCTTCTTGATAATCCAAGCCTTGTAAGAGTACCTAGAGTGATTATACTCTATTAAATCTTACTCAAAAACTCTCATTGCATTATTTGTTATTTGATTTTCATATTGAGAGTGGGGAAAACTTAAGAGCTTGTGGATCTTTGCATTCATATCGCAAGACACCTAAGGCTTTTATTTTGTGTGTGCAAAATATTTTTCACAAGTTATTTTCAAATATCTCTTATGCTTGATTATTGAGAAAATATTCTTGAGATATTTTGATTGTTATTGATTAAAGTCTTTGAAACCCTATATTGTTATTGAGATATATTTTTATATAAAGTTTCAAGGTTTAGCTTATTGATACACTCTGGTGCTAGATTGAATATAAACATTATCTTGAGTGTTGATTGCACACATACATCACTAAGCTTATAGTTCTTACATTATTGATGTGCATTGATTATATTGTGATGTATTGTAGTACATATCTGTTTGTGTAAGAAGCATTTAGTTGTACGTAAATTTTTATATCTTTTGTATTCCAAACGTGGGCCTGAAGAGGGAGACTAGCTTTATTGAATAATCCTGGATTGACTTAGGCTCGATTAAGAAAGTTAGGTGCACCATCTTGGTAAGGTATGATTATAGGTTGAGGTCAGCCTCGTTAATTAACTTGATTGTAAACGGTGCCGCTCCACTCGTTAAGTGATCATTAGTGAAATTCTTGGGCTTGCGAGCTAGAGGTGGGGACATAGGCAGTATTGGTCAAACCCCGATAACATATCATGTGTGCACTGTTTATATTTCCGCACATGTATGTTATATTGTGAATGTTGCGCATGATTTAATTCCAGCATATCATTATCTGTGCAATTGGTGTATGATTAAACAGATCCTAGGTTGTGTTGTACTAACATCTAATTTAACCTAGGAGGCAAAAGTTTTAAATATCCAATTCACTCCCTATTGGAAATACACCAAAGTCAACAGTTATTCTTTGGTGAGAATATTTCTTACTACTCAAAAGCTTATCTCTCTCTCGTACTTGCATTTGTTGTGTATTGATTTTTGGAGAGTAGCTTAAAGTTTTTCCCATTGTATCTTATTTATAAATATTAGATTGGGAAAACTTTTTTCATTAGCTTAAGAACTTGCATCCTTATTGCAAGTTTTATAAGCTTGCTTTATGTTTTGATGAAATCATTTTTAGTAAGCTTAAACCCTAATATTCATTGTGCTTGATACTTGAAAAATATTTTTGAGATATTTGTTTAGGGTTCTAGAGATGCTTTGAACACTCATATTACAAATATATTATCTTGAAATCAAATGTCTCACTCTCACATATACATATTGACACATATATTGTTGAGAGTTAACACATTGGTTAACGAAATCTCACTTGAACTTAATATCTTATTATTCGTAAGTGCATTAATTACATTGTGCGTATAGTGGTACATATCTGCTTAGTGTAAGAAACATACTTGTTTGTACAAAAAATTGAATATCTATTGTATTCTCAACGTATGGTCGGACGAGGGAAACTTGTCCTGTGAAAAGTCCTAGACTGTTTAGATCCGATTAGGAGAATTAAGTACATTACCTTGTTAAGGTATTGTATTAGGTGTCACTCCACCTGTTAAGCGAGTCATAGTAAAATCCTCTTACTTGTAAGCTTGAGGTGGGGACATAGGTAGTATTGACTGAACCCTGATAACATATCTTGTGCACGCTTTTCAATTTTCGTACTTTATATTCCTACACATGTATGTTATATTTGCTATATTGTGAATGTTGCGCATGATTTAATTTTCGTATATTATTTCTATTTGCGCAATTGGTATATGCTTATAAAGACCCTAAGTTCTGTATTACTAATATTTGATTTAACTTAAGAAGAAATTTTAAAATTCCAATTTACTCCCCCCCCCCCTCTCCTAAGAACACACAAATTCCAACAATCTTCCTCTTTTGTGTGTGCATTTTGAATTATGAACCTACTCAAAATACTAGATACACACATGAGATACTTGTGTTTGTCAATATTAAAATAGAGATCGGACTCAAAAAGCCAACAACACTTAAGGTTTGAATGATATAATTGTTTTCGATATTTATGTATCACCCAAGTGGAAGATCGTTAAGAAATTTTTATTTCCTATTGTGGACTCACATATGTAAGAACAATTATTTTACTGGGTCATTTTAACATGTATTGGGCATAGACTTTACAATGTGTAGAAGTCTAATACTAAGTTAATTTAGGACTGATGAGTTTCTAAAATTAACCTAGTATATAAGAAAAGATAATAGTGTTATGGTTCCAAGTCAAATTAGAACGTTCTTACTTTTCCCATCTAAAGAGAAGAACACAAGTGAAACATTTGACTGTGGAAGATCAAAATTCTTCACTAAATACTGTTGGACAATCAAATCAGACATATCTATGAATCCGCGTTTAGTATGGTTCTAAGTATTTATTCCACGTATAGCTTTCTTAACTGAAATACATGATAATCTTGAATTATTAAATTTATGGATTAAAATTATTTCCAACATCGCTTTTCTCTATTTTAAAATCTTCCAAGTCGACGGCATCACGGAGTGCTTGTGAACGCCGGGGGGTATTCGGCGAGAGTTGGGAGCAATTAATGGCGGAGAAAAAGGAGGGAAAAAAAGACCATGCAAAACAAACTACTTGAAGTAGTGAGTTTTCACAAAGCGAGCTTTGGGACTTATCATAATGGCAAAGTTTGTTCCAATCAAACTGTTATTTAATATGCTATTAAAAAATAAAATTAAAAATGGAAAAAACTCTAAATACCAATGCACACTATATGAACCTCCGTCTCTATTGTTGAAAAACCCAGCAACTGCAAGCAAACCCTTCGGAATTGTGTATCATAAAATTTCTATTTAGGAAAAAATGAAGAGTTGAAAGCCAAATCCTTCAACACTTGGATCAAATCCTTTAGAACCCCGCACCTAGATTGTAGACAACCTCTCAGCAAACCTCCATCAGGCCTCCACCACCTCCCTCAGCAACCCCTGCATTACAACCACCATTTACCCCATTTACCCACAAACAAAGAAAAACTCAAAACAGCCATCACCATCACTCACCACTCCATTAACGTACAGCCAAAGAAAAGCCTAGGGGAAAAATTGGAATATCCCAAAGATCAACGTAAAATTTTTAAAAGCATACCAGTTGTCGAAGAAGCACATTCGAGAAATTTATGAACCAGCGAACTAGAAATCTAAGAACATCTCGGAGATTTTTCTGTACCCGCACAATTCGATCCATGTCTAAGTCCATTTGAGTCAACTGGTTCAGAAATCTTAGCAACTCGTTTAGGTCGAACGGGATTATCGAGGCGAGCGTCGCCAATAGATGTTTGGGGAGGAACGAGTTCGAGAGCTTAAAACGAGGGAGAGGGGAGAGACGAGGGATGCGCAGAAGTCGAAACGTCTCTCCACCTCCCATCTAAATTTTACTAAAATATCCCAGAAAAAAGCCTCATCTGGCTCTGAAGAAATGGGGACAAAATGGGTAATGCAAGAAAATCAACCCTACTAGTTTAAATCCGTCGTTCACACTTTTATAATATAGAGATTATAATATTTTAGCATTTTTATCCAAGTGGGCAAATCCTAAAAGAAAAATAATAATGTTTTGGAGGAGTTTTTTTTTTTTCCAATTTACCTTTTTTCTTTTAAAATATATATTAAATAATATCTTTTTTTTAAAAATAATTTTCTGAATGATTTTAACGTAATCTTACTATTGAAATAGTAAAATTAAAATTTATGACGTACCATTTTAGAAATTATTTTTTAATAAAAAATATTATTTAATATATATTTTTTAAAAATAAATAAATAAATAAAAAACTCAGGCATGTCTTGCAATAATTGCTCACACACTGCCGCACCCATCACACTTCACAAGGAACTCCTCGGGGCAGAGCATCCCAGTATGTTCAATTGTACCCTACACATGAAGGTCCTCTGTCCCACCTGACAATGAAACGTCCAAATCCTAGCCCACTGAACAGAGAAATCATGGAGATGAGGCCTTAGCAGTCAGCTCCAACATTATTTACGACTAGTCAATTCATTTTAAGCTAAGTGCTATTAATTCATGTTGGGTCAAATAAGAATTGAACCCAAATCAATGTGGAGATAGATGAATCACACTCACATCTGTATTGCTGCTTTGGTTGCAGTTGAATTTCTTGAAGAATCAGTGCAAGTGAAATAGTTTTAAAAAGAAAAAAAAAATCTATGAGATTTGAAAGGCATGAGTACCAATAATTAATAATTAATCATAACTCTCATTAATTTATGCATGCACAAGTCCGAGACAGCGTGGTTGGAGGAGTTTCCATTGTGAGACTCATTGAAGAGGCCAAGGTATTGGCTTGGGAGAGCACCTGGGAGGCCTTTGGTTGGAGCTTATGGCAAAAGCAATCCCATGGCCACTTAGAGTTTGGAATTCCGAGACAATACCAAACACAAAAGTGGTGGAAAATGAGAAAGCAGCCGAAGCATTTGATGAATTCTTGAAGGGGACGGGAAAGGGGTAGAAGGCATGGCCTTTTTCTTGTTTGCTGCCATTGGTGAGCTTCAGGAGTCCACTGGGTGTTAACTCTCTATGCCATCAAGTGAAAGGTTGGCAGATTGGAATCCATTGTAGGTGAATCTGAGATCTTCACCTTGTGCTAAGATTAGGAGAAGAGAAACGACAATTAAACCAACCTTGAGGAACATGGTTAAGAGTGCAGACTGCAGAGTCGTCCCCCGTAGGCTATAGCAGAAAAATCCGTGAAGAGTTCTTTGTCCTCTTGGTCTTCTTTGGCTGCTTGTCCACTCAAGTCACATTTAGGCAAGAGATTTCTTCCATCCTCGTGTCCTTCCCTGTTATCTAGAAATTATTAGGAGTTTTTTTCTATTTTATTTTTTTTAAAAAATAATATATTAAATAATAATTTTTTTAGAAAAATAATAAACGTAGAAAATCTCGTTAATTGTTTAAATTTCGCTACTTGAAGTAGTGAGATTGTGTCATTACGAGAATTATTTTCTTAAAAAAAGTAATATTTAATATATATTAAAAAAAAGAGGATAAATAGGAAAAAAATCGTTAATTCTGTATGCCTGTGCCTTGTCTCTTTTTTTTTTTTGAATTACACACTAAATATTCACGTGTCCATTTTACGGTCCACGTGACTAATCTTGCACCTCTTAAAATTGACCCCACAACTTTAAAGGAAGGGTAAATTTAGGAATCTATGGATGGAAATGAACTCAGAAGGGTTTGAACACCTTGTGAAACCATATACGGATTGTGCCCTGTCTCTTCAATACGACGTCAACGTGTGTGTATATAGATAGACCAAAAAAAAACACTAATGCATTTTCTCACTTCTGCAAGCCCTCGCCCCTTCGCCGCCATACCCACGACCAAGCGGGGACCTCTCGGTGGCGGCCGCAGGGGCCAAATCAAAGCAATGAGGGCTGTAGTTCAGCGAGTCGCCTCCGCCAGTGTCGAGGTCAGCTCACCTACTCAATCCCTCTCTCTTCCACTCCTTCTGCTCATCCTGCATCACCGGCGCATGATAGCACTTGTTGCAGGTCGAAGGGCGCACCGTGTCGGAAATTGGTCCGGGGCTCCTCGTCCTCGTCGGCATTCATGACTCTGATACCGACTCCGACGCCGACTACATGTACTCCCACTCCCTCGCTCTCTCTCTCTCGCAGTCGCATCGTATAATCGTATTGTTGCAAAAGGAAAGGGAAAGAAAGTTGGAAATGAGAATTTATTTATTTATTTTTGCAGATGTCGTAAGGTCTTGAACATGAGATTGTTCCCAAATGAGGCTACGGGAAAAGGATGGGACCTGAGCGTAATTCTCACCTTTCTTCCTCTCTTGAATAAATTTTAACGGTTTGAGTGAATCAAATGTCTTTTTTTCTTTTCCTAATTTTTGTTATTTTGTGTCAATTCATATGTTCATTAGTGTCATAAGACATTTTTTAGTTTGTTGTTGTATGATTTTCTTGTGTGTGTCAGGTTATGCAGAAGAATTATGGAGTTTTACTCGGTATGCTTATTTTTTTATTTAAAATTTGTTGACTTTATTGATTTTAATCTTCTGCGCCCTAAAAAATAAATAGGAGGAAAAGGATATATATATATATATATATATATATATATATATGGGGTAGAATTGTTTACTAATTTGCCTTTTGGTTGTTATAGTCAGTCAGTTTACATTGTATGGAATATTGAAGGGTAACAAGCCCGATTTTCATGTGGCGATGCCGCCGCAAAGAGCAAAACCCTTCTATGAGTCGTTAGTAGAAAAATTTCAGAAATCATACAATCCAGATGCAATTAAAGGTAAAATGTGTTTGTCGTTACTTTCTTTCATTGTGTTTTGATTTGTGTATGATTTTTAATTTTGTTATCTTTGTGTTGGAGATTGATTCTAAGATAGCATATAATTGATGCTAATGTTATCTTTGCGTTAGAAATTGATACTGAGAGAGACATCAAGAGGAAATGGAGAGAGAATCAAGTTGCTAAAGGACTGTTTGGACTGATAAATGAATCCTAGAATCTATATTTTGTTTGAAAATTTCTCTTCATAATAATGGAGCACCTTATGTTAGTCTTGAGATAAAAAACCAGATAACTTTTCCTTGGAGTGAGGTGCACGCTGAATTGCTGTTGTGAGCATGAGCTTTGGGCAACCATTAGGGGCTCATGTCAGGGTTTGTTATTGTTCTTTAGTCATTGTAAGTTATTGCTACCTGTACAAGTAAATGAAAAAAGTGGAATAACAGTGAATATATAACTTGTTTACTGGTATTTGGCAAAGGGGTGATTATGGAAGGCTAGGGGCAATGTAAAAGTTTATGAGAGGGTTATTCTTAGAGAATACATTATTTAGAATGCAGCTCACGTGCAGTGCGATTAGTCCTTGTGTTGAATCTGGGTTGTCACTTAGATATTAAAAATAAAAATGTAAAAGAAAGACATGTGCCTTAAAAGGATGCCTCATACATGTTTCTGTGTTTTTGGACACAAAACAATGGGATTGAGCTAGGAATTGGCAAAATGTGATTATCTTGTAAAATTTTATTCATTAACCTAGAGTTTGGGAACTTGGAGTTTGGACCTTGGATTTGGATCTATGTAGATTTGGACAAGACGTAATGTAATGTATTAAATTTCATACAGAATGACACAAATCTAAATCAAAAACCCAAAATTCTTTCACCCAAACACAACCCAAATATGTCTCTGCTGCTATGGCAGAAGGTCTAGGTTTTAACTACGACAGCCATGGCGAACCTTTTGAATAATTGGAAGTGCAGCATATATATTCAGAAAGGCTAACCCATAGTTGTTAGAATCTTATGATTCACGATTCAATTCATATGATTCGTATCAAATCCACACCAAATCGATTTGAATCTTACTAGTGAATCTAAAAACAATCGAATTGTTGCCGAATCTTTTGATTCACCTTGTGAATCTA